>NC_083346.1:112595118-113798454 GCF_019175385.1 Lycium barbarum | reverse complement strand
TGTTGAAAGTCCGAACAAGAGCAAAAAACAAAATTGATTTTTTTATTTTGGAAAATAGCAAGGATTAAATGTTAAGCATGTTTAGAATATAATGTATATAACAAAATAATAACAAAACTTCATAGTAGAAAACCTTAATCGAAGATTTTTTGTAGAGTTATTTTAATCGAGTTGTACGCCGCTTTTTCCCAAAATTCGAACTTAGAATCTTGCTCCTTGACTTGAATATACCGAGAATCTAAACTTTCCGGATGAAATTTAATAGAAAACGACGTTTTTTGGATGTGGGGACCACCTTGGTATCGCCCTCCAATGGCGTTTTTCAATTTTTTTTTGCCACTGGAGGGACCAGTGGTGGAACCCGACGGGGTTTTAGTTGGGTCATATAGCGCAGTATTTACTGCGCTATAGGTGAGAGAAAGAGTCCTATAGCGCAGTAAAATACTGCGCTATAGGTGAGAGAAACATTTGTATAGCGCATTATTTTACTGCGCTATAGCACTTAACGGCTCCGTCTCCGTGAAGTGCTATAGCGCAGTATTTTACTGCGCTAAAGGTACTTTTGTAATATTTTTTTTGTTGGAGTATTTTGGTTCAAAATAATTTTTTTGGGGGCATTTTGGTCCAGACTCGATTTTTTTTTTCTAATGCTTAAACCAAGCTGGCTTAAGGAATATTTTTAGATGGAATAATAATTAATAACCTTTATAAGCACATAAATTTGCATTGAGGATTGGAGTCACGTGATAAATTTATTGTTATTGAATACTAAAGTGAGCGATGAGACTTTTCTCTTTCCTATATATAAGATCTTTTTCTTTGCACCACTTATCTCCTTAAAATATCTTTTCTCTCATAATTTATTTCTTTTTTCTCATTTTGTTTTTTTTTTCTTTTTCTTTTTGTCCTTTTCACAACGAAAAAATAAAAATTGTTATAAGAATCTATCACAATTCAGTCACAAATTCAACTTTGTGACAATACAAATTCGCTGGTCATAAAAATTTAGCGACAGAATAATAATTCGGTTACAAATGTTTGACGAAAAGTCTATTTCAATTAGAGAAGGATTTTACTAATCGGCATAAGATATCTGACGTAACAAAAGATAAATCCATCACAAATTATCACGGACTAGAAACGGATACGTCTCTCAAAAAATAAGTTTAAAACATATAATAATTAATATTATATTATGATTTCCATAATATTTAATGATTTATTAAATAAAAAAATTATTACTTATTATAAAATGGTAATTAATAATTAGTAATTTAATTATAAAAAATTATATTTCTAAAGTTTTCCTCTCACTTTATACTAACCACTACTTGGGCTAGATATTTCATTGTCTTGCATCCCCACATGTGAGACACTGACACGCCAAAATTTCGCCATCAATCACATAGACAAATGAAGATGGACCCCGACAATTAATATTGTTGATGGTATTTCAACACAAGTACCTATAGAATTCATTTATTTCACTGGTACCACTCCTAACTTCTTCATAAATATTTGCAAGTTAGGAAGCAAAAAAAAAAAAACACAATAATTTCCAAATCCATGGCTTCGATATTCTTACAAGTTCCTATACATTTTTCAAGAATTACACAACAAATTCATGATAAAGAGGAAAAGCCTTCCTCCTGGCCCAAAAGGGCTTCCAATTATAGGAAATCTCCATATGATTGGCAAAAATATCCATCAAGATCTTCAACAAATAGCCAAAAAGTATGGTCCTATAATGAACATGAGACTTGTCCTGTAATGAACATGAGACTTGGTGTAATTCCTGTAATTGTTGCTTCATCTCCTCATGCTGCTGAACAATTCTTGAAAAATCATGATCTTGTTTTTGCCAGTAGACCAAATAATAGAGTTGTTCGATTTGTCGTGTACGATTAGAGAAATTTGACATTCGGAAAATATAAACCTTATTGGAGAAATATGCGAAAACTGTGCACGTTAAAATTGCTTAGCACTCAAAAGATCAATTCATTTCAAGCCATGAGAAAACAAGAAGTTGCAAAATTTGTGACTTTTATCAATGGGGCAGTGGTGTGAATGTTGATATTAGTGCTAAACTTGCGCGCGTTAAAATAAATTGAGTTAATAAATGATTCAAGGTTATGCCATTGTCTTTATATATTGTGTTTTAATCTCTAACTTCTATGCATGGTTATCGGTATAATTTCTTACGGTTCGTATGAGAGTCACCATAATATGAGAATAAGATCATACTTAATCTTAAATTTGAGCATACAAAATTATGCTTGCTGTAATTTTATGGTTAGCAACAACAATTATTCTGGGATGTAGATTTTCCAGTTCAAATTGTAATGTGGGTTAAGAAAAATTAAACAGAAAGAGGTACACGTTTGTATGGAAGCCGAAGAAGCCTCAGGGTGGATTTTGTCCACTGTATTGCAAATTTGAGTTAACTTTTTTATGATTTGCTATAATAAATATTTATACTTAGTATATAACTAGCAAACTATGCCCATGCGATGCACAGGGCGCAACATGATAAATTTGGTTACTCAATTTAGTTAGTTTTTATGGTTTGTATATTTTGCAAAGGATACCGCGATTCTTCTTAGTGAGTCTCCATATTTTTTTTCTTTTCGTCTTATTTTTCCCCTTAATTTCTCAATTGTTGTTAAAATTTGTCGTATTTTGGTTATGTCCGCCTCTTTTTATATTTAGTAAGTTGATAATTCAAATATCCTACATGTCAAGTTTATAATCACAAGATTCAAAGGATATTTTATTATATTATACACATTTTTAATTTAAAACCACAAGATTTGAAAGTTTATCTTTATTTCTTAAACTTCATGTCTAGTCAAACATAGACACTTAAATTGAGACAGAGGGAGTATATGCCAAATGAAGTAAATGAAAGGACAATTAAGACACTGCGGACCCGTGGGGACTTAAAAAGTAAACACACAAGAAGTAAAATTAATGTTCAACTTCTGAAATGTACACATGTCAGTCCCCGCTTAGAGTACAATTTCAGTTGCTTTTTATACAACTTATTGTTGTTGTGTTCGTCCACCTTGGGCGTTATATATAAGAAGAAGAAAAATGTAGAATAGATAAATAGACATATATTTTTAGTAATGTGACCAAATAATATGGGACAAAGGGAGTACTCCATTTATTAATTCTTAAAGATCGTGAAAAGTCAAGTATAGTCATGTGACCAAGTAATATGGGACGAACGGAGTACTTTATTTATTAATTCTTAAAGAACGTGAAAAGTCAAGTATAGTAATGTGACCAAGTAATATGGGACGAAGGGAGTACTTCATTTATTATTTCTTAAAGAATATGAAAAGTCAAGTATAATAATGTGGCCAAGTAATATGGGACGGAGGGAGTACTTCATTTATTAATTCTTAAATAACGTGAAAAGTCAAAAGTGAACAAGTAAAAATGCACGGAGGAAATAAATGTGTCAGAGAATTAAAATTGAAGTGCATGCATGTATACATGAGAAGAGAATAAATATTCAGCAATAACGTGAAAAGTCAAAAGTGAACAAGTAAAAGTGCACGGAGGAAATAAATATGTGTTGGGAATTAAAATTGAAGTGCATACGTGTATACATGAGAAGAGAATAAATATTCAGTACTATGACAGATCCATGTGGGATTTATTAATTCTTAAAGAACGTGAAAAGTCAAAAGTGAACAAGTAAAAGTGCACGGAGGAAATAAATTTGTGTAGGAGAATTAAAATTGAACTGCATACGTCTATACATGAGAAGCGAATAAATATTCAGCAAGTACGTGAAAAGTCAAAACTGAACAAATAAAAGCGCACAGAGCAAATAAATGTGTCGGAGAATTAAAATTGAAGTGCATACGTTTATACATGAGAAGGGAATAACTATTAAGTACTATGACATATGTCCACGTGGGATAAAAAAATAGTTGAATAAAGTGTACAAGTTATATAACATATGATATAAGCATTCATTGCGTATACAATTTGTAAAGCTTTTGGTATAAGTATTTGATGCTGTGTTAGTCCTCCTTAGAGGCTCATATATAATAGAAATATATAGGATCACAGGCAAATATATTAAATTCGTGTAAATTCACTGATAACATGTGATCCACCACTGATTTTATAGGCGCACGAGGAAGGAGATATGTTTTTTGCCTTTTATTTTCTTAATCTTTTTCTTTTCTTTTCTTTTCTCTCCCTTTTACCGTTAATTTTTTAGTTTAAGCTAAGCTTATACACTATAATATTTTACACTATCAAATTATTCAAGTGATAAAAAATATTTAAACGGATAGATTATATTACTTTATGCCAAATACATCTTCTCTCATTTCTTCTCTTCTTTTCTTTCGTGTTCCTTTCAACATTGATTAGTTTTTATCTTATTCTGTAGAAAAAAAATATCTTCTCCTAACATTTCTTTTCTAATTTTGTCTTGTCATTTTTTTTTTTTTTTTGTAATTTCTTTCTTGGGTTTTTCCTCATTTAGACAAATGCAGATGGAGTACGGAGCTTATAAGGCACTAAAACACTCAAAATAAACTAAATGAGGTGCTCCTTTCCAAAATATACCAAAAGGGGTATAACGTGGAGGTGCCAACTGATACGCCCAAATTACACCTTTGAGATCAGGAGTAAGCGGTCGTTGTCAAATATAGAACCCAACAAGGTTGGGGTCGAATCCCACAGAGAATACAATGAAGAAATATACTCGATAAGTGTAACACCCGACTGTTAGTCTATATTTCAAGGGGAAAGGAAATATAATAAAAGTTTGATTGTTGTTTGTTCATTAATAACTGAGAATGTTTATAAGATGTAACCAATTGGCAAATGAGACTAAGGTTGTGGTTCCAATGGAAAGTAATGCGATTGGGTATCAATTTAACTTATGTACATGCCTAGGTGCATTAAGCCAAGGGTCACGCAATTCTTGCCAAACGTTTTCCAACCAAATCAGCAAATTTCATCCTAGCCTTTTCCAAGCCCTAGAATGTTTTATAAGAGAACACCCATGTAGCCTCAACTAGCTTTCCTATTCCTAGCTCAAGCTATTAGATGGATTTATTGACCCACATTGTTGCTATTAACTCTTTTCCTAACCTCTACTTTCTTTTCCAAGCAAAGTAATGGTATTAAGGCACAAGTAATGTTGTACACCATCACAATACATTAATGCTTGAAGAGTTAATAGAAAACACCATTAGCATATAAATGTAGTATGAATATGAAACCCAATCACATAACTAACACATTGGATCCCACAACCTTAGCTGAAAGATTAGCTAATGATATTCATTAAAAGTAAATCAATCAAGTAAAATGTATTCATAAATCTTACAAAAGTGTTGGATAGAGAAGATGACAAACCCAAAAGAAATCTCTTAAATACTTCACCAACCAACAATAAATGAACTCCACAAGAGTCTATGCTAAAAACTGCAGAATAATGCAATCCAAAACCCTAGAAATCTATTTATAGCATGTCCAAAACGGGAATAATTTCCAGACAAAAATGCCTCGGTGCATAGGGTGCGAATGGCACATCGTGTCGCATGTTCAACCTGCAAGTCGCAGGTTTCGCCATATCAGCGCAGGTGTTGCATCTTCATTATCTGTTGAGCAGCATCCGCGACACCAGACGCGATTCGCATGTGCCACCTGCGACTCGCATGTGGTGTCGCATATGGTGTCACTTGTGGTGTCTTCTTTTATCATCTCTGTCAACAGGTGCTGCACCACTTGCGACTCGCATGTAGTACCTGCGATTCGCAGGTGGTGCCCTGGTTCAGTTCTGCTGGGTTTTTGTTTCATTTTGCTTCGTTTTGCTTCAAATTGCTTCAAGTTGCTTCTGGCACATGTTATTCTACAAATTGACACAAAAACACGAGAAACGACATCAAAAGTACTTGGGGATTTACAAAAGACTAAGTAGTTGGCGTCAAATGAACCGTAATTTCACGACTCATCAACACCCCCAAACTTATACTTTTGCTTGTCCTCAAGCATTTAAAACAGAACTATAAGATATGCCAATTGCTAGGTACTACAGTGATGATCGTGATCAGTCAAAACATAATCATTCAAAATACGAGTTCCCCTCCCTCTTGTTGCGAGAAATGGTACCTTTCCTCAAAAGGAGAGCATTAACCAACTGCTGCACTTGATGACACAATGTTATTCTATCTTTAAAAGAACGACTTCAAATGAGGCGTCAAGAAGTAATCCTTTCGTTGAGCCTAGTAATCCACATGCCCTCACAATAAGACCAAAGAAAGTCCCACACACACATATTCACGAATAGCACTTGGGACAAAAGACGAATAAGAGAGAACCACTCACACTCAGAAAAGAAAATGTACAAGTACAAAAATATGTGGTGCCATAAGCTTGCCTTTTAAGTATTTCTCCACTAATATAAACACACTTTGTTCAAAATCAATTAGGACTTGCGGGTCATAGTTAAGGTTCGGGGTTAAGGTAGGGTGAAATTTGGGTAAGAGTGACTTGACGTCTCCCTAAGCATTTTCGAATACGCTTCCTTCACCTAATCCGTTCCTTCTTCAGCGTTTAAGCATTATCCGCCAATTCGTGCCTCCTAGTTCCAATATCATTATTTCTTCTCTAGTTTCCCATTTATTTCTTACATCACAACCATTATTCACACCTTGGCGTTTTATATACAATTTATATGTAAATATACACACCTTTCTCTACACAAATATCTACATATACATATTTGTTTTTTTAGCTACCACCCCCAAACTTAAGCGCTTAGCCAATTGTAGCGTATTCCATTTGCTTAGGGAGATAGGATGCAAAAAGGTGGGTAAACAAGGGCAAAAGGAATGGGGCCTGTCACAAGGTTGTAATGAAAGAAAACAAAAATGAAGTTACGACTCAAAAATGGGTTAACTAGGATATCAATGCAATGGGTAGGAATTTTTAGGTTTAGTGGCGGTCCAAAGAGAGCCTAATATCCTTTTTCAAACAAGGGTAGTTTAGTATTTCGCCTTGAGATACTTTCCGGGAAAGTTCTAGATCACAATTATGCACAAGACTAAGACAATAACCTTTCACACCCATGGCACATGGATTACTTTGCTATCTTCTAACTACTTCTCAACCCATTATTCTAGGCTTGCAAACATTTGTGTGTCACCAAATGAGTCATGTTAGTGTTGCTCTTCCCCTCTGAGTACATATGCAAGAATTTTGGGAGGGGTGTTGTCAAAATACGATGGAAAAACGAACCAAGAAAAATTTATAAACCGATCAACCATCACTATTATACTTGGCAATGACAACTACAAGTGCACAAACTTAAACATGAGCTATCTTAAAACAATAAAAACAAACATATGACCTATTTTACAACAATAAAAACAAACATATGCAGCGTGAGCTGTTCCACCCCCAACAGAAGGAATATGCAGAGTCCTCAATGCATCAAATCTAGTACAAGGGATGAATAACTCACGATGGACGCATCAGGCGTCCGATGGTGACTGATCAGCAGGGAGGACCTCCAACGGAGGGACTATCAATGGGAGCGGTGTAGTATCACCCTCCGGCCCGGGTGTCAATATCTCAGGCCCCACAGACGGGGGAAAACGTGTGTCAGCTGGAGGAGCGGTGGATGAACTGGCCTCACCCGCCCTCGGGGGTTGAGAAGCCCCCCTGGATTCTCGCCTCTAGGGACTGCTGCATGGCCACATATGTGTCAATCTCATCCTCAGCGATACCAGCAGCCCGGGCGGAAGTACGTGCCTCCTCAACAGCTGGGTCAACCTCCAGCTCCTCGTCAAACTCTTCATCACTTTCTTCCTCCTCCTCTTCCTCAGTGTCTTCCTCCTCCACCCATTTTCCTCTAGGCATGGCAGGCACTGTGGGCCCAGTGGAGAATAAGGAAGCACCAGATGGTAGAATGGGTGCACTGAGCTCAATATCGGGGACTTTCAATACTCGAATGTCCTCCTTGACCTTAGCTAGGTCCGCCCGAATGGCAGGAAGGCCGCCTGCACTGCCCCCCTCAATCTGCTCCAACCGACGATCAATGTGGCGAACATGCTCCTTAATTTTGTCCTGCTCTTTCCGAATATTTGTGATCACCTGAGTGTAAGGTGCCATGGCTGCCTCAATTGCCTCTTTCACAAAATTGGGAAGTCTCTCAACCAGCCAATTAACTTTTGCATCTGCTGCCCGGAGCACTCGCATACCCTCGGTAGACACTCCACGAGCTGCTGTGGTGGATGGCGGAACCGTGTCAGTGGGAACTGTAGTGGAAGAACTGGGAGGGTCTGACCTCGGTGCTCGAGGGGCAGTGCTGGGAGCTGTCTCCTTCTCATCGGTGGCCGAGTCTTCGGGCTCAAGAATATGAGCATCAAGTGTTGTTCCCGAAGCTCTGGGCTCTGTGCTCACCCGCTTTCGCTTCCTAGTCCCCGGTTCTAATTTGGTGTAATCAATCATTTGACCAGCCGGTAAATTCCTGTCCACCCGAGGAATATCTCGAACCTCTTTCCGGCGGCATAATGTAGTGATCAAACAAGGAAAAGGGAGCGATGTGTTCTTCTGAGTGGATCTATTCTTGATCTCGTCTCGGATAATTACCCCCACGTCGACAAGGTACCCGGACATGAGTGATGCAATGAGAATACACTTTGTAATGGGTATGTCAGTGTTGTGCTTGGAAGGGATCACCCGCGATGATACTAGGGATAGCCAAAACTTGGCTTCGCGGTTGAAAGTGTTCTTCTCAATCGGGACAGATGGATCCAGCCATGGTGGAGTCCCTGAGGCGATCACTGAAGCAACCCAGTGTCGATGTTCCTTCGGGTTTTCCATCTTCAAATCATATTCCGAACTCACCGGAGGCCAACCTTCAACAGGGTCTGTTTTGCTGCGTTGCTCATATAGGATAGATGTTATGGTGTCTGCACCACAATCAATCTCCTTCCCCCGAACCGGAACCCAACAGAGGTGCTCCATGTTTTTCTTTGGTGTGCGGCGCGTCCTCTTTGCATTCAATGTGGCCGCATAAGCTGCATAGAATTCCATTACCAGGGCCGGGCAGTATTCAGCAGGCTGCATGAAATAAGTCCATCTCAAGGCCTCAAGCTTGCGAATGATGCCCGGGCATTGATCTTGCAGCCCCTATAGAGTGACTCTCTTTTCTACAATGAGGCCCCAGACTGGATTCCCATCAGGTTTAATTTTGTTCCAAGACTTATACAGTTCCCTGGATCCAGGCACGGTGAACCGTTGCTCCATTGCCTCCCTTCGTTGACCTCTGGATACGACATCCTCGGGCTCAGGAGAGGAAGCCCTATGTGTCCCCTCTTCAGACTGGGGGACGGGATCAGCCGGTGCCTTTTCGGTTCTTCTAGAGGTGGAGGTTTGTCGTGTTGCTCGTCTTCCCCCACTTTGAGGTTGATTTGATCGAACCATCCTGCACACATACAAAAAATATACCCATTATTTATGGTGTTCGTTTAGCAACAATAAAGAGTTATATAAAAGAAAAACAAAAACAAAACATTGAAGGGTGGCACCACCTGCGAAACATAACATGCGAGTCGCATGTGTGACATACGACTCGCAGGTAGTGTCGCGGATGATGTATGCACACTTGTTATTCACTGGCAACACCTGCTGCAGCAGGTGCGATTCGCATGTCAAACGTGCGAATCGCGGATGATGCTCGCAGGTGAGACACTTGATCAGATTTGTTTTTTTTTTACACACAACACAGATGAACACACACTAGAACATATTTACGTAACTTTCTCCTTTAAGCGCGTTGTCACCCCGTCAATCATTGGGAAAATCTATTCAACTACCCGCACCTATGTTCGATGGTTGTCCCTCACAAAGGACAATGACACTTCGTAACTCAGAAGGCATCACGGGTCCTATTTTACAGGTAATGTGCCATGGGTACTCAAGAATTCCCCATATTGGCGAATGATCATATTTGCACAACATTTAAACACTCACACAGTCTTTTAGGCATTTCGTCAAACACGTGGCGAGCGTGGGTCAACTATTAGTTCTTACAACAAATGGATGCCTCAGAATTACCTAGTCGCCATCTAATTTAGCGTCAACAACCACTTCCTAGAAGGACTACACAAGCATGGGTACTCAAGACTTCCCCATTTTCCATCAATTTCCAACAACCCACACAGTACATAAGGGAAACCTAGTCAACTAAACAATTACATCAAGTGTTAAGGCATGATAATACATGGGATTGAGCAGTTCGTAAGTTCCACATAATGTAAAGAAAAGCGAAGTTGACATACCTTGAGAATTAATGGAAGTTGGAAACCTGGAAATCTTTTTCAGGGTAAAAGGAATGGGATGACTATTTAAGATTTGATGATGTGAATTAGAGTGATTGGAGTGAAATGGAATTATGGGATGATGTAGGAGAGAAGAGGGAGAAGGGGGGGAGAGGGAAACTGAAGTTCGTAACTGATGTTATTCATCAGTTACGATTCCTTTATTTAAAATTGAACCGATTCGAGTCGGGTCGGGCAACCCGCGATTTTACTTACCTGCACAACATGCGACTCGCGGATGATGTCGCATGTCTAACATGCGAGTCGCATGTTGTGCCATTCCATCGCAGATGCTGACAGAGAGTTTGGCTCTCATGAACTTGGTTTTGGCATCACCCGCGATTCGCAGGTGAATTCGCGGACATGACATGCGAATCGCAGGTGATGTCTCATGTCATGCCAATTGGCATTTTTCAAACTCTTCTTCTTTGTACACACATTTTATTCCTACACACTTGGACACACATAAAAAACATCACAAAAGTAAAAACAACAATACATGAAAATAAAACTTGGGTTGCCTCCTAAAAAGCGCTTGATTTTTACGTCGCGGTACGAAGTTGATACCTGTTCAGCCCTTTCATGGCTCATTGAGGAGGAAAACCTCAATAATCTTTGCTTCATTCTGAGATCCCCAGTAATGTTTCACCCTTTTCCCATTCACTTTGATTTTATTACCACTTGGGCAAACAAGTTCAATTGCTCCGGATGAGAACACTTGTGTGATTTTAAACGGGCCAGCCCATTTGGATTTCAACTTTCCGGGAAACAACCGGAGCCTGGAGTTGAACAACAATACGCGATCCCCGATGCTGAACTCTCTTTGCAAGATCTTCTTGTCAGGGAAGTGTTTCATGCGGGCCTTGTAGAGTGCAGAACTCGCATATGCTTTCAGTCGAAATTCATCGAGCTCGTTAATCTGCTCCAACCTCAAGTTTGAGGCGTCACCCCACTCTAGATTCAACTTTTTCAAGGCCCACAACGCCTTATGTTCGAGTTCCACCGGAAGATGACAAGCTTTTCCAATTTTTATGTATAAAATAAAAAAAGTATTTTCCAATTAAAGCAGAATTTCGTAACAAATTAGGCCTATTCGGACAAAAGTTAGGCCTTAAGGCATAACTTCTGTAGAATCTCGACAGAGTTAAAAAATAATATGTAAGACAAGCTATGTCTTAAGGCATATTTTCTATATAGAAGTTATGCCTTAAAGTCCATTGTCCGGCATAACTTAAAGCTATAAATAAGTGCATATGCCTTATACACTTATCTAATATTTTACACCATCAAATTATTCAAGTGATAAAAAAAATTTAAACGGACAGAATATATTACTTAATGCCACATGCTTCTTCTCTTCTCTTCTTTCTTGTTCCTTTCAACATTAATTATTTTTTGTCTTCTTCTCTAGAAAAGAAATATCTTCTCCTAACAGTTATTTTCTAATTTTGTGTTGTTGTTGTTTTTTTTTTTTTTTTGGGCCTTTTCTTTCTTGTGTTTTTTCCCATTTAGACAAATGAAGATGGACCCCAACCATTAATATGGTTGATATTTCAACACGTGAACCCATAAAATTCATTTATTTCACAACCATCACTCTTAACTTCTTTATATTATTGGCAAGTTGGGAAGCAAAAAGCACAGTAATCTCATTTCATGGCTTCTCTATTCTTACAATTTCTTGCACTACTTGCAGTGATATATATTCTTCAAGAATTACACAAAAAAATCATGAAGGAAAAGAAAAAACTTCCTCCAGGCCCAATAGGGCTTCCAATTATAGGAAATCTCCATATGATTGGCGAAAATGTCCACCAAGATCTTCATAAAATAGCCAAAGAATATGGTCCCATAATGAGCATGAGATTTGGTCTAGTTCCTGTGATTGTAGCTTCAACTCCTTATGCTGCTGAACAGTTCTTGAAAAACCATGATCTTGTTTGTGCTAGTAGACCAAATAATAGAGCTGCTCAATTAATCGCGTACAATCAGAGAAATTTGACATTCGGAAAATATGAACCTTACTGGCGAAATATGCCAAAGTTGTGCACGTTAGAATTGGTTAGTACTCTCAAGATCAACTCATTTCAAGCCATGAGAAAACAAGAAGTTGCAACTTTTGTGACTTTTATCAATCGGGTAGCTTCTAGTGGCGTGGGAGTTGATATTAGTGCTAAACTTGCTTCATTAGGTGCTAACATGGCTTGTTTAATGGTATTTGGAAAAAAATACATGGATGATGAATTTGATGAAAGGGGTTTTAAGGATGTGATTCAAGAGGCTATGGTTATAGCAGCAACGCCACATATTGGCGAGTTTTTTCCTTTTCTTGAGAAGTTTGATTTGCAGCGATTTGATCGTCGTATGAAGAAATTGGCAAAGATTTTTGATGATTTTTTAGAGAGAGTTATTGATGAGCATATTCAAGATTCAAAAGAACATAAGCAAACAAAGGATATTGTTGATACTATGATGAGTATTATGCAATCTGGTGAAGCTGAATTCGAGTTCGATCGTCGTCATGTCAAAGCTATTTTGCTGGTAACGTATTTTTGTTCATCATAACTTGAATAGAGTTGCAATTTAATTTTAGTTGAGCTTAACTAATATGTACCGATGCCTAAAAAATATTTTCACTAGCAGGTCATCTTTATTTATTATAGTAAGTAACTTATCATATTTTTAAAGTCATAAATTCCACTTTTTTTTTTTTTAGGTTTACTTGTAGATATTTTTGGTTTACTTGATAGTGTACTAATTCTTTTACTCCATCAGTATATTTTTATTCAAGTTTAACTAATATTCATCGACAGTGTAAAAATAATTTCACTAGTAGGTCATGTTTACCTATTGTAACAAGTAATTTGTCTTATTGTTAAGATTAGAAATCTTATTTTTTTTTATAATTGAGTCACCTATAAATAACTTTGGGTGACGTGATAGTGAAATAATTTTTTTACACTATCAATATATATTTTTTAATTGAAATTTCACCATCATGTAGGGAGTTTAGGCCATGACTCCAACCTGTATATATGTTATAACCAATAGATAAAGACATGAAACGATAATGCCTAACCTCTCCATCTACATCAAGTACATTAGGCATTCCTAACTTTGTACGATTTGCTTCAAACCAAAAATTACAAGTAGTGTATATAGGGGCGGAGTTAAAGTATAGCTTACGAGTTCGACTAAATCCAGTAGCTTTGGTCCAAATTCTTGGTTTTAGCGGAGTCTGAGAAAGGGCCGCACCCTAATAGTCACTAAAAATTGATGGTTTTAATCTACTTTTAAAATTATCATAATAGAAAAATTTATATAAGTAGAAAATGATACTCTAATTGGCATATTCAATCAACTGAAGTTTTACTTGTATTTTTAAATGTTACTATTGCTTATAGAATTTTTTAAATGTTTTTGTAATAATTGCCTAAGTTTTTAAATTAAATCAATGAGATCTTACTTAAGATCAACAATATCTCACGAATAGCCTATATTGTCAATTGAGAAAAATGATACATCAAAATATAATTAACTATCTTTCAATTTAAGAATCAATAAAAATAAACATCAATAAACTATATAGATAAATATATAAATATAAGGCCTCTTTTTATATTTCGGTTTTAGGCCACCTAGCGTATTGAGCCGCCCCTGCATAGGCCTCCACATATATAGTGATGCAGTTCTCATGGGATCCTATACTTAGCAGTTAGCATATTAACAACTAACAAGGAACTTAGTCCAAAAAATTATGTTTCAACACTCCTGATGGTTACACCAGTTGATAGAAATTAGAGTTGCCTAGACCGTCGGAAATATATAAGTTGTCATTTCAGTTTGAGTTTTTGAAGAAAACTGGTAAAATCATAAAAATATGAGACTTGGGTTCATTAGACTCAAATTTGTTGAGAATTTCTCAATTGAAAATTTCAATCAAGAAGAGGTGTGCATAAAATGAGCATTTCCCTCTTTAAAATTTCATACACTGACGGTTTATATAAAGTCAAACTCGACTTTAAGTTATACACCATAGATATAAGAAATTTTTACACCATCAAGTCACTTTTACATGTTATCACATTTAACTTGTTTATTTTCAAGATTAAAAATCTTACATTTTAAGGAAGCTTAACTTTAGATATTCTTTGGTGACTTGACAGTATAAAAATTATGTATACCGATGAGGCATATAACGTAAACTCTACTTAAAAGTATGTTAAATTTGTTCTTCTTAATATTAAATTTGTTCTTCTTAATATTCCAGACTGAGCAATTTTGTCTGAGGCAACATATCTTTCCAATTCTTAAATTTATTAGGTAAAAGTAATTGATATTGTATTTAACATACACTAACATACATGCAAATGTTATTAATTTATCAACTCAAAAAGAAATCTCTATGCAGGACATGCTAATAGGTTCAATGGACACCTCATCAACAGCAATTGATTGGATTTTTTCTGAACTTCTAAGGCACCCTAAAGTAATGAAAAAACTACAAAATGAGTTGGAACTAATAGTTGGCAAAAATAGAATGGTGGAAGAGTCTGATTTGGAAAAATTGGAGTACTTAGACATGGTCATCAAAGAAGGCTTTAGGCTTCACCCCATTGCACCACTATTGATTCCTCATGAATCCATTGAAGATTGTACAATTGATGGCTTTGATATACCTAAAGGTTCAAGAATTATAGTAAATACTTGGGCAATTGGAAGAGATCCAGAAGTTTGGCCGGAACCCCAGAAGTTCATGCCAGAAAGGTTTATTGGTAGCAATATCGATCTTCGTGGACGTGACTTTCAACTTTTACCCTTTGGCTCTGGAAGAAGAAGTTGTCCTGGATTACAATTAGGGCTCACAATCGTTCGCTTGGTGCTAGCACAATTGGTTCATTGTTTTGACTGGGAGCTACCACATGGTATGATGCCAAGTGATTTAGACATGACTGAGAAATTCGGTTTAGTTATGGCTAGAGCTCAACATCTAATAGCTATTCCTACTTATCGATTGCATGTATAGTTGATATTAGGATGTCAAATGGGTATGTTGGGTTGAGTTGATCTAAGGATATTAAATGAGCTTGAGCTTAATTTCGGTAGGTCAAAATGAATGGAGTTAAACAAATGAGGCAGGTTAGTGACGGGCTAAACAATGAGTCATAGCCCAATCCGGCCAACTCTTACTAGGTTTATTTCTTCATTTGTTTTCTTATAATTTGTTAGTTATCATACAAAATTAGTTAAAAAATATCTATTATTTTAATATCCTTTCAAGACTTTTCTTTGGTCAATTTGAATTATATATTTAGCTCAAATTCAACCCAACTCTTAGATGAACAAATTTGAACGGGTTAAAATGAATTGAGTTAATAAATGATTCAAGAATAAATGTTTGTATTTATATATTGTGTTTTAATCTCTGATTTGGTTATCGGTATAATTTCTTACGGTTCGTAGCAGAGCCACCACAGTTTGAGAAAAAGATCAATATTTTGCTGTAATTTTTGCGTTGGCAACAACAATTTTTTTGGGATGTGGATTTTCCCCTTTGAATTGTAAAGTGGGTTTAAAAACCTTCGTAGAAAAATCTTGGTACAAGTTTGTATAGAAGCAAAAGAACTACTCTTCCTAACAATGGGTACTTTGTAATTCGATGCAATAGCCTGGAGGTTATTGCATATGATTGGGGTAAGTACTCACTAAGTAGAATTGGCAGTGGGTTAATATGTCCTTGTATGCATGAGTGTACATCCCAGTATTGAATGTATTAAATAACTCCTAATGTTGCAACATGACACTGACAACGTGGAATGTGCAAGGGTTGAATAAAGTGTATAAGAAAAAGTTCAGGGTGTGTTTGAAAGAGGCAAATATAGGATTGACTGTTGTAATTGAAAATAGAGATTAAGACTATTTATTTTCTCAAACATCTAAATGTATAAAATTTTCTTTCTTTAAAAACTAAATAATAGATATAAAATTTATTTACAATACTAATAAATAATACTACATCAATAAGATACTTTTAAAACATGTATACAATGGTTGATGGTGGTAATAACTAACTAGGGAGAATTTGCCGCGCTTCACGCGGTTATAGAAAAATCGATAAGTTTAGATATCACCTTTTTTTTTATATAAATTTAATAGAGATAGAAGAAATAAAAGGTTCAACTATATGAATTAGAAAATGATAAAATTACAATATCGACATTTTGGTAGAATTAGAGCTAAAAGGAATTATATTTCATTGTCAAATATTTTTTCTGTTTTGGGGGGGTTGGGGGGGGGGGGGGGGGGTGTACACGATTTTCTTGGCTTGATATAGTTCAAATACATGTACATACAAATTTCCTTTCTCTTTTTTTGCTTTCATTAGACGGTAAAATTCTTATTGAATTTCTTCTATTCGTGAAAAAAAGAAAAAGTGATGAAACTAAAATTGGGTGAAAAATATAAGTATTTCAATCCATTTCCTTTTTCGTATTTTGTCCTTTCGGTGTTCTTCTTTTTCCTCTCAATTTTTCACCATCATCTAAATAAATCCCTAGTATTAATTTCGTCTCTATCCCCTATTACATTATTTGTTTTCTGCTGAAATAAATATTTCTATTCCAATATTTTTATTGTTTGTCTTGTAAATAGAGAAAAGTAATTCTCCAAAAAAGAGAAAAACAAAACAGTTGGAAAAGGCAAAAGAATAAAAATTATATTCTTGCAACTTATAATAAATTTCTTTTTAGCAAGAATTTAAGATAATTTCTTTTTCATTTTACCTTAATCAGTCATGAGCACCCCATATGCCAATAGTAGATTGGATTGTCACTTGTAAAAATCAATTAGTCTATAATGCAAATTTTGAAAAAAAAAATATTGCCGCAAGAATCTTGACAACAAAACATGTACTATAGTGTACATATAGGTAGAGAAAGTAAAGGGAGGAATTCTAAAATAAAACATACATACATACATACATACATGCACACACACATGCTAAAGGGAGGAATTCTAAAATTTAAAAAAAAAAATGAACATATTAATATACGGGTATGATATATGTAGAATCTAAGTACTCAAAATAAAGATTAAAACAACAAAAATTATAATAATAACGCCTCAAACTATATATGTATAAAAAAGTTGATTCTAGATTAGTCTTTTTTTATTTAACTTAATATGTCTAGCTTGGTCTATTTTTTCTAAAAGAATGGGCTCATATATAAATGATAGAAACATACTGACTTTAAATTTTGAATTCGCTACTAAATATAGATTGTGTTTAAGACATAACTAACATAAATATGAAGAGAAGAGCGTGCAGAAGTACTTGCACAAGCCAAAATTGATGAAGAATTCCAAATCTAGTATGAATAGTTTCAAGATGGGAAAACCCAGATTTACTACATAAATTGTTGGAATAAATCAAAATAAATCCGTTTCAATAGATAGCCACTGCAATACTTACTAATCCTTAGAACAAAAAGATAAGTACTTCCAAGGAAATGTAATGCCATTTTAAGCTTATTTGTAAGAAGAATAAGAAAGAACCTTTACTCTATTATATACATATATATATATATAGTTAATGAATTGACGTTCATGTGAAAAGGTTTTGAGCTTTTGAGACAATGAAAAGTTAAATAAAAGTAAAACTTACACAAATAACTACCTTTTAACAGCTTCTAACAAGTTATAGCTACAAGTTGAAGATTTACAATTCGTAGCTACTTTTGGCTGTATTTCAGTTGTATCTCGCGTTTTTTAAATACAGTGAAATACAGCGAAATACAGCGCGGCTGTTGAATAAAAAAAAGGCTATATTTATGGCAATAAAAATCTTTTTCAAATTATATGGTAATTTATATTAATGGTTCCATGATTCACGCAAACCTCATGAGGTTCCATTACAGCTAACGTCTTTCTATCACAATTACTCCATTCAAAAGTTTTTTACTGATTTTTGTTGTATTCGCTTGTATTTCGCGTTTTTGAAATACACAAAAATACAAAAAATTGGCAGAGTAAAAATAGGTTGTATTTATGAAACATATTCTCTTCTTTCATTTTAAATGGTAAGTCAAATTAAATCAACCATGTATCACGCATAACGGCTGAAGTTCCATAACAACTCACGTTTCTCTCTCCAAATTACTCAATTCCAGACTTTTAGAAATACTTCCAAATACAGAAAAATATACACTGGAATACAATCAAATATGGTTGATTGTTTAAGAAATATAAAATTGTAGTATGCGTATATACAATGGAATACAATAAAATGTATCAGAAATTATTTCGTAGATTAGAAATACATTAAAATATAGCGAAATATACTAAAACAGTGCACTGAAATATACTGAAACAATATATTAAAATACATTTAAAAAAATGACGAATATACATTTTCTCCTTCGAACCCCATCAATTGAGACGCTTCGAACCCCATCTAGTTTTTTTTTTTTGGAAGTCCAAATTTGACATGGGACAGCTATTGAAGTTGAAATTCATTTTGAATGCATTTGAAATCCGAATCTTACCGGGGAAGCAAAGCAGAATTGAAAAGAAAAATAAAAAAGGAATAGGTTACTGTTTGAACTTCAATTCACCCAAGCTAGCGGACAAATGCTATCAAAGGACTGCTATTTTCAGCTTAACAAAACCTGGTATGGCCGAAAGGCAACTTGTATTTTACACTTTACTGGGGCTGGCATGTTATTAACATTAATACCTGAAGAAAATGGATTTTAAATCTGAAGAATTAGAAGCTTAAGGTTTTTTTTAGAGTTTGGAGATGGAGATGGTAGTAATAGTGGTAGTGGTGGTGTTGATGGCGGCGTGGGTGGTGTAGATAGAGAAGGGATGGAGGGGTACGTGAGGGGAAGGAGAATAGGGGCTGGAGATAGAGAAAGGGAGGAAGAGAGGCGGCAGTGAGGGGAAGGAGAAAGAGGAGAGAGAATTTTTTTTAGGATTTGGAGAAGATGATAAATCTTAAATGTGTAGTGATGGAGAATAAAGAGTTACATGTATTTTAAAAATTAGTAAACCAGTTATGAAATGTAATTTTGAAAAAATAAAGTTATAAAAATTAAATAAAAAATAAGATAGTTATTATTCATAAATAAGTCTTAGAAATAGATATGACAGGTAAATTTTCCTAAATAAAATTGAAGGGTGGGGTAAAAGAAAAGTCACCTTGAGATGAAGTTCAGTTAGAAAATGTTTTTGTGCCTTCTTTTTATCCAATGAAAAGCCAAGCATTAAGGAGGAGTACAGGAAAGGTTGTTGGTAGTTAATAGCTAGTAGTGGGTAAGTAATAATTTGGACTACTAATTTATTTCACTCTCACTAATCTTCCCAATATTTGGTTGTGCTACGACGTGGGCTGATGTAGGGAAGACGGTTATTTAGGCTTTATTTGTTTGTCCTCGAGATCTGAATTAATTACTTTAACGTGGGATTTAGTTCAACACTCATTTTGTGAGGCTTTTTAAAGTTATTTAGTTAATAAATTATGTAGAAAAAATTTAAAAAAAAAAGATAAATAGAAATAGAGGTCATAGAGAGGTGTGTCAACCTCAAATCACATAAATCGGCTAATACTTTGAACTTGACATATAAGATACTATTATTGACATATGAATCATTAGTCTTGATGAAAATATTTGGTCCATCGTTTTCATTATATATATTAATTGCCTATTTATTTATTGTTTTCAGTTTATGCCATTTTTGCCTTAGTTTTAATTTATATTATATTTTAAAAAAGTTAACTCACTAATGTGTTGCACATTTTTTATTACTTACTTTTATTGCCTTGAGTCCCTTAGGTTACATTTTTATAGGACCTCGAGTCTCTTTGATCTCCTATCTTTGTTGACATTTTGGCAAGTTAGAGAAGGGAAAAAAAGGATATATTTGACATTTGGTCGTGAAAAATGAACGGGCATGAAGCACAAAAAGGAAAAGAAAAGATCAGAAGATGAGGAGAAACTAAAATGTTCCAAAAGAAGGGAAAAAGTAAAGCAAAAATTAGAGATGGGATCCATATTGATTCCATACTATGTTATTTACACTGTTAGAAAATTATGAAATCAAAGGAACTTCTCTGAACGTAAAGAAAAAAAGTAGTTCAAAAGAAAAAACTATATATTTATACACATATGCACTTCCAACTTTTCTTAATGAAATTCTTTCTTTTCTTTACAAAAAACTAAACAAAGTTATTCCAAAGATGCAAAAAGCATCTTCAAAAGATCATAAACTCTAGGGCGATTCAAAATTACAAAAAAAAAATGTAAAAACAAAATATCAATAATAAAATGAATTAAATTCCAAATCTCAAATATTTTTAATTTAAACACTAAAAAGAATCTTTAAAATACAACATTAGTAAAAAAACAATCTACCTTATAAAATATCTTATTTATCTAAAACTTCTTATAATTTACATAAAATATTAAATTACAATTATATATAAGTCAAGACATACATATGAAAAGATGTCCCCTTCTCAACAATCTTTCCCGCATCACTATTTAGAGTAAACTTTTGATGAAACAAAATACAAACCAAAAAAAATAGAATAGAAGAATTGCTTCGCTCAATTTAAGATGACCAATTAGGACATGGGGTAAAAATTTACCCCCTGAGTATTACACTAAATCATACTTACAAACTTACATAGTGAAGTGCTCTTTATATTGTTAGTATTATAAAAACATATTAAGAGAATTGTAAAAGCTATAGACTCTAACGCTAGTACTTTGGTCTGCTTGTAGTTTGGAAAAGGAAATACAAGAGAAGAAAAAAGGTCGCATAATACTGGTAAGATGTGATTGAGAGTTGTTTACATCAATTACTTTGGAGAGAGGAATTAGGCCATCGCCCTTCTTGGATTCGTTGCCTCTGTGAAACATTACTTTAGATGTGAGAATTCTCTACTCCGTTTACTTTGAAGAGATCTATCATAATGTTCGTATAACATGCTTTAATGTCGATCCTTCAATATTCATGCAGAATAAACAACTTATTATCACCAATATTATTGAAACACCAATAGAATCGGATAACAATTTGTCTTTTTGCAAATTCGCTCGATCTATACAATATAATGGCTACAACAAATTGAACACTCCAGACTAAAAAGATTATACCATTATGCCACTACTACAAACAAAAACATAACACAAAAAATTACATCATACATGTAGAGAAATAAAATGCTACTAATATGAATACAATCGCACGTGAGTTTGCTTTTATGCGGTAAAGAAAAATACAAATTAGGGGGAAAAAAGAGTATTATCTAAAAATATTTATCATGTACGCGGAACTTGATAGTAACATCATTATTCTATCGTTATCTTCTCCATATTTTGTTGTTACCTTTCATCTTTCATCAGAGAAGAGTTTGAATTCTTAGCATCAATTCAAGCAAATAGAAAAAAAAAAAGTTACTTTTAATTTAAAATTTTACTAAAAGTAGACCAATTCAGTAGTAGGAGCGTTATTTATGGCAACACATATATATTCATAGGATTCGAGATTAATAGATCAACCCCATGATTTAAATCACTGCAATTTTTGCAAGAACCAACAATAAGTTTAAGAACCCTATATCACTTACCAAAAAAAAAAAAAAAAGATAGAGACAAAACTTCCTCTGACTCAGAATGAGTGATGGTTAGCCAAAGAATACTCCACCTGGGCAAAACTTTCTCATTACATAAAGGATCATATTACTATTTTCATGGCTTTTGGCTTCATTGTGGAAGGGTAATTAGAAATGGGGTAAAACATAGGGAGGGAAGATGAAGAGTGTGCCGTGGCCAAATAAAATTTACAGAGTTTTTATACTCATTCATTTATCATGAGTTAATGAAAATTAGAAGAGTTACAATAAGACATTTTGGCAACGTATGAACCTCTACCATTTTGGCCAATCAAAAAATATTTTAAAAAAAATTAAATTAGAAAATGTAACTCATATTAATACGACTAATTATACAAATTCAAATATTAAGTTATTATTAAGTTCTTAAGATATGATAACTTCTATAAACTATCTGCCCCAATGTAATTAATGTGATAGAGTATTTGTTTGTACATATCTGTAACGTGAAAGTTATTCTAGTAAGGGGAAGTACTTCCGTGATTGTAGCTTCGCATTCAGGGTTCCGACTTTGTTAAGGAAACTTATAGCAAAGAAAACTATTAACTACACTTACATAATATATGTGGCGTTATTCTTTCATTCATTTTACAGCTATAATGCGTGTTATTTTCTTGTTCCAGTGCAGTTGATGAGGACGAAGTTGTTCTACGCATTGGAGAGTTGAACTCACCAAGCTTCCTTCCAATGATGTTATCGATATGGGCAGAGGCGGATCCAGGAATTTGAGATTCCGGGTGCCACACTATTTTGGGCTTCGATTTGGTCCATTTTGAGCTTCGATTCTGGTTATTCAACCTTCCAATTTATATAGACCGACCGATTATCACACTATTTTTGTCTTTGACTTGATTTATTTTGAGCTTCGGTTCAAGTTATTCATCTTAGCTACAAGTATTTCTATTGTTACAATTTTTAACTCGTGGAAAGGCAGAAGTGTCGGCTTTCTCGACGCGTTCCATAGCCCAGTTCCGTAAATAAGGGAATGACCCAATGCATCAGTTGACTTAAACGAGTTGGGGAGCGAAGCATCTTCCGTCCGTTTATATAGACAAACCGATTGTCACACTATTTTGGATTTCAACTTGATTTATTTTTTCTACTGCCGCAATTCGGGTTATTCATCTTTTCGATTTATATAGACATCGATTAAACGAAATAATTTAATAATTATGATAATTTTAAACAGAGCATAAAAATTCAATAGTATTACTAATATCAACAAAAACATATTATTCATTTATAATTGAGAGTTATGTTTTGAAGCTATCAACTAACTCAAGACTAATCAACTAGAACTAGAACTAGAACTATATATATATATATATATATATAAGGTTTTGCTCGAGGTGTGCGGGTGGCGTGGCATCCCCACCCGCCTTACTAGATCCGCCCCTCGATATGGGTAAATGACTCGTTTCAGAGGAAAGAAACGGACCAGGATCTTCTAGCTCGGCTTCTTATCAGTCTTACGAAGTCCAAGGTGGTACTGGATACCAATCAGCTCATCAAGGGGTAAGTCTTTTCTACTATCTTCCGAGTTTTAAAATTTGTTTGGCGTATAGAAGAGATAAAACTTTTGTAGTGCTAAAAATATTTTAACAGAGAAATAATCTAAGACTTGCGTAAGCAAAAATAAAAAGTAAAAAGTATAAGCAAAAATAAATATTAAAAAGTATAAGCAAAAGGCAGATCCAAATACATAAAGCATAGCATGCCTCTGCCTTTGTATAGTTTTGTAAAGTTGTCGAAGAATAGGATTCTTGAGATTCTTCAAAGAAGAGAGAGGATGTAACTTTTTTGCATAATTAAGGTAATTGTTCGCAAAATAATCTGTATAAATTTAAATAAAGTTTCAACATAATTTGTAAAACATTTAGTAAAAACAGATTACACGGTATAAAATACTTAACAGTAAAATACTTAAAACCAGTAAACTACAGAAACTGGAAAATGAACAGAATCAGTGTTGGAAGAATAAAAATATTTTTCAGAATATAATCGAGCCCACTTAGTTCAAAGTGTGTCCTTAAGAAAATTATTCCCCTCACAGTACTCGAGGTTGATGGAATATCCCCTCCCAGGATAGAACGATTATCTTACCAAAATAGTAGTACTCCAAATTCAGATAGCGGCGAACCACTCAACGGCAGTGTATCACACAGAATAAAACAAGAGAGTTTTGGAGAGAAAGGTTTTATTTTGTTTTTTAGCGCAGTAAAATCGTTATGAATTCTGGAACAAATCAAGAATTTATAGCAGTTGGAGGTACTGATTCTGAATGTTTGCAACCATTCAGATTAGTCACCAGGTTTTTGGAGGGAAATTCGAAAATATCCGGGAAGAGAAAAACGGACCAGGTCGGTCACAAGTCGCAGGTCAGGGTCGATCCGCATTGGATGTTTTTGTTTTTTTTTCCTATTTAATTAAATAATTAATTAATTAATTAATTAAATAAATAAATAAATAAATAATTAAAGAATTAAAGAATAGTTTGTCCAAAAAGATAATCAATCAAAACCGTGATACCGCCACTAGAGAGGAGTTGTCTAACGGTATTGTGTCTCCGTTGTATGTGACGAGATTTTCTGTTATACATTACGCTCCCTGCCCTACCTATTGCTGCTTGACTGTCACAATGTATACATATAGGAGCCAAAGGTTTGGGCCAAAATGGAATATCTTCTAAGAAATTCCGAAGCCATTCAGCTTCTTCACCGGCCTTGTCTAAAGCTATAAATTCAGTTTCCATTGTAGAGCGGGCGATGCATGTCTGTTTTGATGATTTCCAAGACACTGCTCCTCCACCAACGGTGAAAACATATTCACTCGTGGATTTAACTTCAGATGATCCAGTGATCTAGTTTGCATCACTATATCCCTCAATTACTGCGGGATATTTATTATAATGCAAAGCATAGTTTTGGGTGTGTTTTAAATAACCCAAGACTCGTTTCATTGCCATCCAATAAGTTTGATTAGGATTACTAGTGAATCGACTCAACTTGCTAATAGCACATGCTATATCTGGTCGTGTACAATTCATAATATACATCAAACTTTCCAAAACTCGTGCATACACTACATCGAATTTGATTATCAGTGACAAATCATTTTGTCACTCAAGAATCATATTTCGTCACAAAAAACTTTGTGAGACGAAAAAATTTTCGTCAATCATTCGTCCCTAAAGGCGGGTCGCTAAAAGTATATAAAGACAATTTAGTGTTTCGTCGCTAAATAAAGTTTTATCAACTACGAAATCTTTTTTCGTCCCCAAATGCATAGTATCTGTGATGAACTTATTTGTCATAAAAAAGAATTAATTTTGTAGTTAAAAGCATCATGTCGTCGCTAAAAATGTCTTAATACAGACAAATATAATTTGTCACTAATTACAATTTTAATTAATGACGATGTCAATTGTCCTTAAAGTTATGCAAAATTTGTAGTTAAAGGAATGCAATTACGTCACTAAAAGGTAATATGCTTTATGTACAGGCGGAAATTTCATCTCTAAATCCTTATATTAGTGACAGATTTGTTTGTCTTAAAAGACAAAAATCGTAGTTGAAAATTATTTTTGCGACGTTAAAAATGTTGCTATTAGTGATAAGACTAATTCGTCACTAGACATTGTATCAATTAGGGACAATTTCGATTGTCATCAAATATTATGTTAATTTGTTGTTAAAATATAATTATGATATTAATAAGGCCATTTTGGGACAAAATATTTTCTTGTCACTAAATGCAATCAATTTGTGGCAAATTATGATGTAGCAATATGATTTACTGTAGATAAAGAAGCTTTTTTTGCGACAAAAATGTGACTCTTCAAATGTCTATATAATCATCACCAAAAGATTAAAGATTTTGCTGATAAAATTGTTTGAGATTGTGTATACTTAACAATTTGTAATCATACTAACTAAAATCTATAGTTAAATATAGTTTCTTAGTAATTACACGTCAATTTCGGTTTTTAAAGTTAGCTTATAAATCAAACATCACAACAATGAAAATTGAAAAAATAAACGTAATACTAAAATATCATACAAAACCATATATAGTGTAATTTACAAAAAAGGAACTATAATTAACATAAAAAAGTCTAATTAAAATACATGAATATTGATACAATAAAACAGACAAAAGATGTGTTGCTTTCTCATGCGCCGACATAGCTTCACTTATCTAATAACTTTATTCCTTAATCAATTTCACTTTCATGTACCTGCGTAAACAGAAGAAAACACTTAATTTGCTGTATATCTTTTGATATCATGATTAAACAAAATATATCTTAAAATTTCAATAGTAAATCTGATAAGTAATAATTAGTGATTGTAATAGTCGTCCTACTCATAAGTATTGGTTACTCTATTATGCATATTCCTGTAATCTTTAACAAGTACTAATAAAAATAGAAGATTCCGTTAGAATTATAAAGCATAGCGGCCTCTTCTGGGTAAATATAAATAGATACTATTTCAACAGTCATTCCGTTAAATTAATCCATCAAAATTTACAACATCAATCATAATAGACTGATATATGTACTATAAGAATTAACATAGAATTGAACATGATCTAGAGCAAAAGACTAGATGCACAAAATAAATACAAAAAAAAAATGAAAATATAATTAATAAAAATAGACGAAAGATAAAACCAAACCTAGGACTCGTTAGATTTAACTATGCTGGCGATGGCAAAGTTTGACGACAAGATTGAACTTTGAACCTGGAAGAAGACAAAAAGAGAGCCATCAACAATTCACCTAATTAATCGAGATTAAATAAGAATTTGAGTTGCAACATTTACAAGAAAAAGAATGTTGAGGAATGATAGTTCTATCTTATTAAATGCTTCTGCTACTGTAATGATTTCCGTTTTTTTGTCATTGAACTATATTCAAGTGTATTTAGTGGGTGGGAGTTGGTGGGTTATAGGGAGAAAATGGGAGAGAGAGAAAATTTTACACTAAAATATTGGAGGGAAGGTATATAAAATTGAAAGTCAAGTTTTGTTATTTCACTTTCCCTCCAATAATTTCGGGTAAAAATTCTCTTATGACTAATGATTTGCCATTTAGTATTAAGATTATATTTCTACTACTTTATTTTGTGTTATCAATTATTTCAACACTTTTAACTCAGGAAATATTTTGGACAAAATGTGATGCAATGAGAACAAATTTCATGTGATGGACTTTGTGTATTCGCATCAGGCTTATATGATGACAACCGTAATAGTAGTAGAAAAAAATCTCAAATAAATGAAATAGAAAATTAATTGATAAATTTCATGACAGAATTGTTTCTCGCGAATATATATATATATATATATATACAAATAAATAAGCAATTATTCTTATCAAATATAGTGATAGAATATGACCAAACTTTTTGGCACAAAACTTTTTTAAAAAATCAAACTATGTGACCGAGCTACACTCATAATTTCTATCATCAAAGATTTCACTATATATATATTTATCTTTATTGATCGATCAGATTTGAATTTTTCATCACATTTGAAAATAACTAGTCTCTAGAGATTTGTACTAAAATGTTTTATTAAGATTGTTTAATTTTCATAATATTAGAATATATGAAACTTATCTTTATTTTAAAATTAACAAATATAAAATTCATATAAAACACTCCACTAATAAATCTAATGTTATATTAATAAGATATCTTCTAAAAAATTATATGGTGGTTGGTAGTGGCGATGGAAAATAGTGGTAGTGACAGTAGGTGCCAATTGGGGTAGTGGTGGGTATGTAGTTAGCTAGTAATGGTGGATGACAATAGTAATTAACAATGTTGGTTGATGGTGGCAGTTACTGATGACAACTGATAATCGTGGTAGATGATAGTGATAGCTAGTTGTGGTTGTGACGACTAATAGATGTGGTTGATGATATATACTGATGAGATTGATGGTGTGATGAATTTAGTGATTGTTGATTGTTATAATGGTGGTTGATGATGATGGTTATAAAGGGTCATTTGCACTTTGTCCCTATTTTGTGTTGGTCTTTAAATGTTGCTTTTGTGTTGGTCTTTAAATATTGCCCTTCAAATAGGTGGTCTTTAATTCTTGCACTTCAAAATCGACTTATGCGCGTAAGTTATGCATCATAATATCCACAAGTTATATTAGCTCTCTTAAAGAACTTATGCCCTGCTAGGCATAAGATTGATTTTGACGGGCAAAAATTAAAGACCAACCCATTTGAAGGGGAAAAAAATTAAAGACCACTCCATTTGAAGGGCAAACCTAGTGATTACTTCGGTTATAAATGATGACTAGTGATGGTGACAACTATTTGTGGTGATTAGTGATAGTGATAACGGTTAAGGCTGAGGAGTTGTGGGTAGTAGTGGTTAGCGTATAAATTGAATTGAGTAGTAGTTAAATGTTCATCTTTATAGAAATCTTTTAATGGATTGCATTTTAATGATATAAGACTTTGTTATAAGTTTTAATCACTCAGATCTATTTAGACCATTATAAGACCTCATTTGGTTGTAATTGATTAAACGGAAAAGGGTCTAAAATATCCTTGAACTATTGAATTTGGTGCAAAAATGCCCTCCATCCACCTTTGGGGCCTAAAATATCCTTGACGTTAACCTTTGGGGCCTAAAATACCCCTGACGTTAACCTTTGGGGCCTAAAATACCTTTATTTTTAACGGACACATTTCATTTATTACGTTGTGCCCTTTGATTGGTTGACAATTTAATTAACTTAAACTAATTAATCCCCCCATTTAACCTGATCCAACAAATAAAACCGGACCTGCCCCAATTAAATCCTTATTACACCTTATAAAAAAAACATACGAACCCAGGTCATTACAAATCATATAAAAAAAATCCACGAACCCATTTCATTACAAATCGTGAACTCAAAGAGAACAAACCATAATTTCTATTCAAATTTTGACATGTTAAGCTCAGTAATGTCCACATTCATAACGTTTACTAAAACCTTACTTCATATGGTACACGGATATGGTAATTATGATGGTTCATTTTACAAATCATGAATTGTGGTGCTTCAATTATGATGATTCATTTTTTATCTAAATTATTTGAAGCCAATTACCATACCCGTGTACCATATGAAGTAAGGTTTTAGTAAACGTTATGAATGTGGACATTACTGAGCTTAACATGTCAAAATTTGAGTAGAAATTATGGTTTGTTCTCTTGGAGTTCACGATTTGTAATGGAATTGGTTCGTGGGGTTTTTTTTATATGGTCTGTAATGCCCTGGGTTTGTATGTTTGTTTTGATATGGTGGAATGAGGATTTAATTGGGGCGGGTCGGGTTTTATTTGTTGGATCGGGTTAGATGGGGAGATTAATTAGTTTAAGTTAATTAAATTATCAACCAATCAAAGGGTGTCACATAATAAATGAAATAGGTCCGATAAAAATAAGGGTATTTTAGGCCCCAAAGGTTAACGTCAGGGGTATTTTAGGGCCCAAAGGTTAACATCAAGGGCATTTTAGGCCCCAAAGATGGATGGAGAGTATTTTTTCACCAAATTCAATAGTTCAAGGGTAATTTAGGTCCTTTTCCGTTGATTAAAATTTAGATGTGCATTGAAATTTATATGCCTAAATTTGAATACACATCTGAATATTATAAGATTGGAATACTAAATAATTAACCCGTGTGATATATAGCCTTGGGTTAGAAGCCTAGATAGTTGTATGCAAGTAAGACCATAGGCAAGGACGTAGGCGAGGGGTCATCCAACAATGTTTTAAAAGGTTATTTTGGAGCTTGACCCAGGGCGAGGCACTAGCAAAATGCCTTCAGCTCACATGTGGGGCTTAGTTTTGTGAGACTTACGACTTAAGTGCCCGACTATACGCCCTAAACACACCTAACACTCAACGCTCAGGGCTCGCCTAACAGTTCTTATATAAATTATGTGTCAAATTCTTTAGTTAACACTGTTGACCCTCATAATTATCTAATAAATGAATGATGTGTAATTAGTTTTTTCATCAAGATTGGGAGTAACTCAAATAACAAGCCTAATATTGTATATTTACTATTTGAGACTATCGTGAGGGTGAGTATCACTTAGCAATTCTTTTACAAATACATAACAGAATTTTACATCTTCAATTATCATTGGTCTTCATGTTTTTGTCCTATGTCTCAAATTATCATATTTTTATTATTTTCACTTTCTTTTTGGTTTCTCATCCGGTGTCCGGTACCTGCATTGAGGCCCTACTAAATCCGAATTCGTGCCGGGTAATTCCACTTTGGGGGGACAAAGCACTCCCTAACAATGACGACTCCGTACCCAAGGTAGCTCGAACTCGAGACCTCTTGGTTAAGAATAGAGTAGTACAAGCCACGGTACCACAACCCTTGTTGGTAATTTTATTTTTATTCATGAAGGGGTGGTATTTTAATTATAATACTATAAAGTTTATTGATTATTTTCTTTTAGGAAGGTAAATTGCATAGTATGATAGTAATACAATTTAAGAAATTGTGATTATTTTATTGTTTGAAAGTTAAGATGTTAGAGTTAATTTTCATCTCAAGATTTTATATCATCGCATTATTTATACTTGTAAAATCATGTTAGAAGTTTTGTTTTCTATGAGTTTCTTTAATCATGTTTTTATTTTTTTAAAATTATTAATGTATTTTTTTATAATTTTTTGTTATTACATTATTTTACTACGTTATTAATTAAAATTAAAGATTCATGGGGCTTACGCCGCATGCCTCGGGGCTTACGTTCGCCCCATGCTAAGTAAAACGCCCCGCTTCATGCCCCACACCTTTTAAAACACTATCGTCCAGTGTGGGTGGTTTGTATTTAGGCTATGTCCAGGCACATTTATGGGGGTATACTTTTTTTTTTTTTTTTACAATTATAGTGTCTTATCATAATATATGTATTTCAAATCATAGGACCTGTTTGGCCGTGAAAGTTGTGAGTATTTAAAAACATAATTTTTGTTTTCAAATTGAAAAATGGTATTTGCAAATTGGAGTTGTGTTTGGCTATTGAAGACAAACTGAAGTTGTTTTTGAAATTTTGTGAGTGATAGATATGGTGTGAAAAGAGTGAAAATAAATTTTTGGTGTTTTTCAAATTCTGCTTACAAAATTTTCGAAAATTTAACTTCGAAAAATGGTAAAAAATATTCATGGTCAAACTGCAACTTAGTTGCTTAATTTCTTTCATTGGTGCTTTCAATTTTAGTTTTTTTTTTCCTTCCAATTTTCATGTTAATAATAAATAGTTAATGAAGATCCACATAACATTCAACATCCTTGCAATGTCTAGGCTCACAAGTCGACCTTATCCTTGTATAGATTCTGTTTGTGGATTCACGAACCCGGCTCACATTATGTTATATATTGACATTTGCATTTTCATAAGGTGTAGTTCGGCGTTACCACACCATTCTATAATTCCATCTTGCCATTTCCTATGAAGAGTGGTTGAAAAATATTTGTCAGTTCTTACCTATAACCATAAATAATCGTAGCCAAAGATCATATTATATTTAGCTACGAATATTATTTCGTAGCAAATAGTTGAATTATTCAACTACAAATTTGAACTCGTCGCTATTTAAGACATTGCATATTTTGTGACAAAATTTTGATGTCACTAAATCGCATATTAATTAGAGACAATAAAATGAGTGTCACTAATTGTTTACTATTAGTGACAAAAATTAAAGGTCATCATTAAATTCAAAATTTTATGGCTAAAGCTTACAATTTTTTAACTACAAAATACAATTTGTCACTATTGTAACAACATATTTTTGGTGACGAAATTATTTCGTGTCCAAAACGTAACTAATTTTAAGACAAATAATGATTTGTCACTAATTGAGTGAACCATTAGTGACAAAATAATGTGTCACCAATAACTTGAAATTCGTGGCTAATGTTACTCAATAAATGGCGCCAATTCAGTTTTTGGTGGGAAAGTTTAGTGGACAAAACGTTTGCTACGAAATTTTGTGTTTCGTCACTAAAAGCCTGTGATCCGTGTATTTAAATACGAAATGTAACTTTTGTCACGAAAAGTAAACAATTAATGATGAATTTTGTGTTGTCGCTAATAATTTCGTACCTAAATATCATCTTTGTTGTAGTGATAGTCCAATTGTGAGTCACTTTCACCTTCATTCTTTTGAAGTGCAAAACTTACATCAATTGGAGTCTTTGCAACATTGGAATTTAAATACTTGAACTTGTCAAGTACCTTTTCAATAGAATGTGACTGTGATAATGCTAGACCTTGTGGAGTTTTATGGATCCTAATTCCTAAGATCAAATCAGCAACCCCTAAGTCTTTCATGTCAAATTTGCTAGCGAGCATACGTTTCGTAGAATTTACATCGGCAATATCTCTACTCATTATCAACATGTCATCAACATATAAACAAACAATTACTTCATGATTTGGAGTATTTTTAATGTAAACACATTTGTCACACTCATTAATCTTAAATCCATTTTCCAACATTGTTTGGTCAAATTTCGCATGCCATTGTTTGGGTGCTTGTTTAAGTCCATAAAGTGACTTAACAAGTTTGGACACTTTCCTTTCTTTACCAGGAACCACAAAACCCTCAGATTGTTCCATGTAAATTTCTTCCTCCAATTCTCCATTTAAGAAAGTTGTCTTGACATCCATTTGATGGATTTCAAGACCATATACGGCCGCCAGTGCCACTAACACCCGAATAGATGTTATTCTTGTTACCGTCGAGTATGTGTCAAAGTAATCAAGGCCTTCTTTTTGTCTATAACCTTTGACCACAAGTCTTGCCTTATATTTGTCAATAGTGCCATCAGCTTTCATTTTTCTTTTAAAAATCTATTTTGATCCTAAAGGTTTATTTCCAGGAGGAAGATCAACCAATTCCTATGTATGGTTGTTCAAAATTGATTCAATCTCACTATTGACTGCCTCTTTCCAAAATGCTGAATCAGAAGATGACATCGCTGCTTTAAATGTTTGAGGCTCATTTTCAAGCAAGAATGTCACAAAATCTGGTCCAAAAGAAGTAGATGTCCTTTGACGTTTGTTACGCCTTGGATCCTCTTCACTTGGTGTACTCTCCTTTGGTTCTTCCCGCGGTCGTTTAGATCTTTCACTTGACGACTCACATTCAGTTTTATACGGATAAATATTTTCAAAGAATTCAGCATTATCTGATTCAATTACCTTATTAACATGAATTTCAAGATTGTTCGATTTGTGAACCAAAAACCGATAAGCTTTGCTGTTTTTAGCATAGCCAATAAAAACACAATCCACAGTTTTTGGTCCGATTCTTACCCTTTTGGGCAAAGGAACTTGGACCTTTGCTAAACACCCCCACACTTTAAAATATTTCAAGTTGGGTTTTATTTCTTTCTATAGTTCATACGGAATAGATTGTGTTTTGTTGTGAAACTCCCTGTTGAGTATTCGATAAGACAATCGTTTTTGGGACCCAAGGAGTACAAATTTAACATCTCGTATTTTATAATTTATCAAAATCAGTAACATGTGATTGCACAGGTCACATCCCAGTCCAATCGTCAACGAGCCAATTTTATCAAAGATGCCAACTACTTTGAAGCTATCATTTTACTTTTGTCAAAGATGGAAGTCTAGTTTGGCTTGCTATTTTTGCATTTTAAATCGGTAGTCTTAGATTCGAGTTTAGATTTTTTTATTTATTTATACGGGTTAGATATTTGAGATTGTCATGTTAAATTTTAAATAAAACTATTGTAAATCTGGTCTTGACAAGTTGAATTTCTAGTGCGTACATCAAAAGTTTGCGGAATAATCAATATGTCAAACTTCAAGAACATATTTCGAAAATCTTTTACACAATTAACATATTAAACTTTCGGATAAAATTTGCAGCTTCAATTTCGTGTATCTGAAGTTATTTTTGCATTGGCTAGATTAATTTAAAAAAGTATTTATTGAGCTTAGGTCATGGTTTATATTGAAACTAGTAAGGGATAGCCCGTGATGTGCACGGGCCCAATATATTAATTTAACATAGATAATCTGTTTCTAAGTCTTATTTATTGGAGTATTATTTAGGGCACTTTCCCTTAATTACATAATATAACAATATTTTACTAATGAATTATGCTCCAATCTTTTCACTTTAGGCCTTAATGTTTTTCCCTTTTTCTCGCAATCTTTCTCTCTTCTCAGTTCTCACCAAGCACATCCATGCACCCACGTGCTGAAAATATATATATTAGTGATGAATTTTGGCACTCAAAATCATAACCTGAGAATAAATTAAATTTTTGATCCTCAAGCCTTAAAATTTGCAAGCAAAACCAAAAAAGCTGGCTATACCGAAACACATGATATGTATAATCGAACTGCTTCAGTAAATTCAGAAAAAACTTTATCCAATGAAGTAATCACAATTTTCTCATTCTTTTAAAAATAGTTGTAACAAACGATTACAGGTTATAAGAATCAACAAACAATATCTATCTCTGCACCTTTAATTTGCTTCTTTGATATAGTAATTTTGTTCTAATCGACCCTATTAGACTTACCTATAAAAGAAACCAGAAAGAGAAATTATAAACATGTCATTCTTGGAAAAGTTATTTGGAAAAATAGAGCACAGAAAAAGCATCAAGAATCCACAATTATCCAAGTAGAGGAGCTGAGAAAGAACTTGCGATGTTCGAAGATGATAAAATTAGTAATAGCAAAGAAGAGTAATATTGTACTCCCTCCGTAGAAAAATATTACCTCTTTTGACTTGGCATAAAATTTAAGAAATAAAGAAAGATTTTTAAAATGTGTGATTTAAAATAAGTCTTAGATATTTGTGTAGCTATAAATCATCTTATAAAGTTAAATTGTTTCTAAATATAAAAATGAAATAATTTTTTTAAGACAAACTAAAAAATAAAAGACAAATAATTTTTTGGGACGGAGGGAGTAATAAGGAGTGAATGAATTTATAGGGGGTATTAAAGTGTGAAAGTTAAAGTGCTGCTACAAACACAATACAAAATAGGGGTGGAGCCCACATGAGAAGAAAGTATTCCAAAAGGCTGCAGTAGGAGAAATAGTGTTTAAACGGGTCCCACAGTTGCCAATCCGTATTTGCCTAAGCTGGCATGTTGACGGAGAGAAGCTAGCAACTCCCTCTTATTACTATTGTGCTAGACTGCGTATGCCCGTGCGCACTTTAGGTTATAGTGTATGTATATATATGTAGTTGTATTTAAGTAGTAATAATATATATTTTATATTACTAATAAACATACATAAATTTGCATTGTTTTTATACATATATATATATATATAGATAGCAGAATTTGGAAAACATATAAAAATAGGATACAGACTAAAGGATACGAAGAAATGTGTAATGGTAATAATTTATTAACGGAAAAGGATCAAATATACCCCTCGTTATACTTTGGGTCCAAATATACCCCTGCTGTTATACTATTGGTTCAAATATACCCCTCCTCCGTTAAGTTTGTCCAAGGTGGACATCTAATCTTACGTGGCAATGACGTTTGATAAGGTGGGTGCCACGTGGCATGCCACCTCAGCGCCTCCTAACCCATTTTGTCTCTCTCCTCTATTTTCTCCTTCCACCACTAAATTTTTCTTCCACTCCACCACCATTGCCACTATTGACAAATTTAAATGGGTCAACTTCGAAAATTACTGAAGACCCAGAATGAAAACCCACGGAAGTATCTGATATTGATATGTCACCTTTTCCAGTGAATTTTGAAGAATCTGCACGAAGTACCTCCACACTTATCACACAATATTTGTATGTCAAGACAAATGGAGATCCACGCAATATAAGGGTGGACCATCTGAGACGGATTTTCAGATTGTTGGAAAAAATCTTGAATTCACGAAAATATTCGTAGCTTGAGGCGTGTCAATTAAGACACTGTCCTTAAGGATATTTCACCCGGTTAAGGTGTATCCCCCAGGATTCAACAAGCTCTTCTAGTACAAAACTAGGAGCTAGAATCTAACAAAGATTAAATTATTTTATGAAACCCAGCAAAAGGAAGTGAGGAGTAGAAGAATGTTTTTTTCCCTTCTTTCTGTATGTATTTTATCAAGAAAAAGATATTGGAATTTATAGGCTTAAGAAGTTAAATCAGAGAACTTTTGAGCGGCTAGTCATAGAGGCTAATCAAAGCTAGTAAAAGCTCAGCAAATAATGTGGGACTTGAATACACATAATAGCACTTAATACTATTCAAGGATATCAATGTGGGCCATCAGTTACTATTTCAAAAAGCTGACAGCTACAGTGATATTATTAGAATATCAAATACTCATTAAGAAAGAATGAATCTAGACCATAAAGGGGACCAAAATTCAACCATAAAGGCTGACCAAAATTCAGTTACAAAACGTTTGGGACAATCAATTTCTCTCATTAAGAAATCTGCCATTAAGGCTAATAAACTATAGAATTAATACTCTTATTTCAAAGTAATCATTAGGAATAGTCCTTCTATTTTTGAGATATTAGACAAAAAATAATATTTTCCTAACAATCCCCCATATATCTCAAAAATAATAAAATAACTAAAATAAAAAGTTTTGCTCGGTTAACATATATGAGTACAATGCATCGAATCTGGTGTCGCGTAGACTATAAACCAGACCTAGATAAAATAAAATTAAACTTATAGAATAAATGGTGAAGTTTAAAACTTCTATGAACCAAGAATTCTTTCGTAAGTCTAGGGTCTTATTCTATCACATTATACTCTCACAATCTTTGTCGTTATCGCGGTTTTGCGCCAAGAGGCCATGCGCGTGTCCTGGTATTCATGAGTGCTCTAGAAATCCGTCACAATTTCATAGAAGCGGCACCACTCCACACTCATATAGGTCCACCCATCAAGTGTATTCTACAGAGCAATACACCACCTATAAAGGATATGATAATGGATTAAGAGTTTATAACTCAACCTCACTTTACCTTGCAGTATTGCACTATATTCACACACCATAGGAAGGGACGTAATTTAATAGTGCACTTTGATCAACTAATGACTTGTTATTACCAATATGAACCTAATTCATAGGATCTCTAATCACATAGGTTGGGTTACCATCATTGTTAATCTTCTCAAATGACAAAAATCTCATTCCCCTCGATGTTTCTTTTAGTCTTGTGAATCGGCCAAATTCACCTCAGACATCACATAACTCATGGAAATAGTTCCATCTTCAACAACTTCTCTATCACATCGTGTCGACACGGATTTTGAGATCCACTTTGCATCATTGTACTCTCTAGTAAAACATCACTATATTTAGTATAACATTACCAAGACACCCCCACAATTTCAAATATTTCAGTCTAAGCAACAATCTTTCCATAATTTTCAGAGAAGTATCTCAATCTTGTGAGGTATCCTATTTTGTAAATGACATAAAAATTTATACACCAAACCATGTCAAAGACAAGTTGACCAGAAATGGACATATATTAACGTTCTCATAGAAACATGTTCTGATAACATTACTGCACAATACTTAATTTTGTTAAAGCCATTCCAATACATTTAAAGTTATTCAACAAAATAACATATACATTAAATTTATAACGAAGAATATCATCCTAAAAGATGTACCCTTTTCCAGAACACTAAACCACATATTCACATTGCAACGTCATCAATTATGTAGCATTAAATTAGTGAACAATGATAACCCAGGAAAGGAAAATGAGAATTCACCTAATTATCATATTAAAACAATAAAACATTACACAGGCACGGACTCACATGATTGCAGATTCAATAGGCTACTATAATATTACTCATCTACCAATGATAACCAAAAAATTCATAAAAACCAAATAAATGTTTTTGAAGGCATAACATACAATATCCATCATTTTTGTTACTGTTATATGAAAACTATTCATTTTGTCAAAAACAACTTTCAAAAATCTAAAGTTACTGTAGTATAAAATAAACTAATATAGTAAACATTCATTAACAAATATCAAACCACGAGGAGAGACAAGTAAGAAAGCTAAGTTCTTATTTATTCCACGTGTTTTCAACTTTATCATCAGAGAAAACATTTATTCCACATGTTTCCAACTCTAACATGCCAAAGAAAAAAAAAAAAAACAGCAAACAATCAAGTACTAGTATTTTCACTCTGAACCTGAGAAACATTGAGCACAAATAAACCATGATTACAATACCCTTTGCCCACAAAAATATTGTTCTTGGTTAACACAATCTTATCAGATTCAAACGAAATTTTCACCCCCACTTTTCCTAATAATCCCACCGAAACCAAGTTGGTTCGGATATTAGGAACATGCAATACTTTAGTTAAGGCCAAAGTTTTTCCAGATGTGAGTTTGAGAAGAACTTTTCCTTTTCCAAGAACTTGAGCAGTTCTTGAATCACCAAGGTACACCACTTCTTCTCCCTCATTGACTTGGGTGTAAGACACAAAATCTGTTTTATTGGCACAAATATGCGTAGTAGCACCAGAGTCTATCACCCAGTCACTCACACTGGCCACAATGTTCACTTGGGAAACGACCGCAACAATAATATCATCTGCTTCAGCCAGATTTACTCTTGGCTTAGCAGGATTGTCATTATTCCCAACTCTGTTTCTACACTGAGCAGCATGATGACCTGGTTTTCCACACACATAACAATTGCCTTTTTTCTTGAAAGTTTGATTGTTGGCTTTGAGATTGTAACCAGGTTCCTTTTCATACCTGGTATTTTTGTTGCGAGACTTCTTGACTTCCACAAGATTAGCATTTGTGGTGATCTCTTTTCCTTTGGCAAAAATTGATTGTTTTCGGTTGGTATCTTCTATGATGATGTGTTTCACCAAATCATCAAGAGATAACTGCTTCTGTTTGTGCTTCAAATTTTGTTTGTAGTCACTCCAAGATTGCGGTAGTTTTTCAATCAACATACCAGCCACGAACTGCTCAGGCAAAATAATTTTCTCTGACTTAAGATCTTCAACTAGTTTGTGAAACTCGTTGATTTGCATCTTCACATCTTTGTCCTCGGTCATCTCCCATTTGTAAAAATTACCAATAACAAACTTTTGTTTGGTAGCATCTTCAGCAGTATACTTCGCATGCAGCGAGTCCCAAATTGCCTTTGCTTCTTTATTAGAACAATACACATTGAACAACTCGTTAGAAAGAGTACTTAGTATAGTGTGCTTACACACCTTGTTTGCATAAACCCATTGATTTTGTTGAGTAGAAGAAGAAGATTCATCAGGTTTTGAATCTGTTAGCGCAGACGCCACACCATACATGTCAAGAGCAGAAAAAATAAGTTCCTGCCATCTCTTAAAATTTTGTCCACCAAAAACTTCCACCTTTGAAACATCAGGGAAGTATTTGGAAAAGTTGTGTGGAGACACAACGGGAACAACAACAGGAGATGTTTGTGCAGCAGGAACACCGTCGGTGTTATCGGTAACGGTAGCAGTTTGATCTTTTCTGTGATCCATGACAATAAATGGAGAATATCCTTAAGATTGTTGGAAAAAATCTTGAATTCACGGAAATATTCGTAGCTTGAGGCGTGTCAATTAAGACACTGTCCTTAAGGATATTTCACCCGGTTAAGCTGTAACCCCCAGGATTCAACAAGCTCTTCTAGTACAAAACTAGGATCCAGAATCTAACAAAGATTAAATTATTTTATGAAACCCAGCAAAAGGAAGTGAGGAGTAGAAGAACGTTTTTTTTTTTTCCTTCTTTCTGTATGTATTTTATCAAGAAAAATATATTGGAATTTATAGGCTTAAGAAGTTAAATCAGAGAACTTTTGAACGACTAGTCATAGAGGCTAATCAAAGCTAGTAAAAGCTCAGCAAATAACGTGGGACTTGAATACATAGCACTTAATACTATTCAAGGATATCAATGTGGGCCATCAGTTACTATTTCAAAAAGCTGACAGCTACAGTGATATTATTAGAATATCAAATACTCATTAAGAAAGAATAAATCTAGACCATAAAGGGGACCAAAATTCAACCATAAAGGCTGACCAAAATTCAGTTACAAAACGTTTGGGACAATCAATTTCTCTCATTAAGAAATCTGCCATTAAGGCTAATAAACTATAGAATTAATACTCTTATTTCAAAGTAGTCATCAGGAATAGTCCTTCTATTTTTGAGATATTAGACAAAAAATAATATTTTTCTAACACATATAAGAACCTGGCACGCCATGTTCATCCATAAATAACACATGAACAAGATCTATGTTTGCTAGACATATTTCAGCACAGTTCAGACAGCATAAGACTCGATGATAGAAAAATTCATTCCATATCGAATGGTCATATAACTAGAAAGAAGTGGCGTAATGCAAGATGAGTAAATCTAGCTCAAGAAATCCTAGAGGAAGAGAGTAATTTTAATTCATTTCTTGAATTCAAAGTCCCACCCTTCATTGAAACAATATTATCTTAACATGGTGTTGTACACCCTAAGTTTATATTCTGGGTCTTTAGTAATTTCCGAAGTCACCCTAAGTTTATATTCTAGCTCTTCAGTAATTTCCGAAGTCTCCTCATTTAAATTTGTCGATGGGGGCAACGGTGGTTGAGGGAATGATTTAGTGGTGGAAGAAAAAAATAGAGGGGAGAGGCAAAATGGGTTAGGAGGCGCTGAGGTGGCATGCCATGTGACACCTATCTCATCAAATGTCATTGCCACGTAAGATTGTATGTCCACCTTGGACAAATTTAATGGAGGAGGGGTATATTTAAACCAATTGTATAACAACAGGGGTATATTTGGACCCAAAGTATAACGAAGGGTATATTTGGCCCTTTTTCCGATTTATTAATGTGCATAGGATTTTTAGGAAAAATGACGAATAATAGTAATACTAAGTTTAAAATTAAAGTAGAAGATGTCGTAGAATTAATGGGAAATAGAGGAATAAATTTAATTAAACCTATAAAAATAAATCCTGAAGAATACGCAGGGTTAGAATGGAAATTAGAAGACTTTAGTAGAAAGAAGATTTTACAGCCAGAGTTACACCTAATGTACACTAATTCTAGAGGAGAGACATCTATAAGATTACTAATTATAATTATACATCACAAAGAGACATAGAAGAAGAAAGTACTCTAGATGAAAATGAAACTACTGAGTCAACCCTTATGGACATAGAATTAATACAAGAAGAATTTGAAGTAGACATAGCTATAGAAGAAGCAAAAAGACTAGTCTTTTATAGTTTATTACCATTCTCGCTTTTCCTCTTACTATTTCGCTATGATTTCTTACCATAAATGTTGCAGATCTATGTTTAGAAGTAGATCTTTTTATTACTCCTAAATTTAATAATTCTTTTATTTGTACTTTAAAGTCTTCCACATCTTGGTTAGTTGCTTCTATTGAGGCTGTTTTAATTATATATTCTGGATTTATTATGTCTAATTTACATACAATTTTGTTATTTTTTCAATGTTTTAAAGGTTTTTCTCCTATAATTTCTATCTCATCTAGTATTCTTATTATATTATCTAAATCTTTTTGGTTTTTTATTACTCCTATCATTTCTATCCCTGTTTTAAAATTATATAATTCTGTTTCTATGTCTATTAAAGTATATTTTTTTCCTATTAGATTATCGTCGTCTAGTATTTCTTCTTCTTCTAGAATTAAATTCTTTATTTCTCTTTTGCTTTTACAGCATGTATTGTTGTCTTGACAATCCTTACAACAACTCTGTTCTTTCTTTTGCAGGTTTATTTGGTCTGGAGTAGAGATCTTCTTATGTCTGATTCTAGTTTCAGTTTTATGAGCTTGTACTGGTGTATGAGTAATATTTTTTAGAAAAATTACTCCATCTCTTGTTATCATGCAACTTCCATTGTTATGTAACATAAAGTCTAATCCGATGACAAAGTCTATATTTATATTCAAGTCTCTTACCCATATTTTATCCATTTTATAAGTAGGTTTATAAAATTCTGAACAAGTGTTGATAAAGCTAATGTATGCCTTATGAACATAATGTTTATATATATTATGAGTTCCATCCATTTGCATGGTGCAACTGGTTTGTCTAGAACTTTTATTAAATTTGGTGGAACTATTCGTTTATTTATTATACATTTAGTACATCCCAAATCTACTGATGCTAATGTCTCTATTTCATAGTCATCTATTTCAATTCTTGCAAGTATTTTTATTGTTCCTAATTTTTTATCTTCATTACATACTAGGGCTCCATGGTCTTCTATACTCATTAGTTCAGCTGTTGAATCTTCTGGTATTGTTCTTAGCGGTTGTATATTAGATAAACCTATTTCTTCATCTTCACTATCTGCTTCTTTTTGTTTTCCTTTTTCTAATTTATATAACCTGATTTCTAATTCGTTCATTCTAGTTTCTAATGTCATTATTCTTATACTAATAGTGGGGTTTTCTATTTTTTTATGTCTTTCTTCTTTGTGTATATTTGTCTTAATTTTTTTTTCTATACACATGATACATCCTTCTATAAAACTATTTTTACATTTTGTTCTTTTATCTCTACTAGGAAACCATTTACAAGAGAAACATGCATTACTATCTAAACCTTTTTTTATTTCAAAGTCGTGACCACAGTCTTCTGATATATTTGCTAAATTATCCATTTGAATTGGTTCTAGGTCTAGTTTTTCTAATCCTATCTCATTAATTAATTCTTCTGCTTCTGAGTCTGATGAGTCTGTTTTATATGTTCAAAACACGATTAATATAACCAGTGTTTTAAAAGGCGAGGGCGTAAGGCGGGGCATTTTATGTCTGCCTCAGTGAGGCGTAAGCCCCATGGGGTTTTAATTTTTAGTATTTTATAAAATGATATAATTATAATAAATACTTTTAAATAGGTGAAATAGCGTAAAAATTTGAAGAAAACTATAAATAAGTGATATATATATATATGCTCCACCCCCACAAAAAAACTAATTAGAACAATCTATTATATGCTACTTACAAGTACAAGTGACTGCTCGTTACTTTTTTGAGATAGTAGAAGAAAAGATAAATAATTGGAAAAGAATATATATTAGGCATTCTAGCAATAAAAAAAGGTCTTGACTTTTAAATTTAATGTTCCAGTCCCTTTTTAAAACATTTGAGTAATTACATGTTGACTTTTGAGAATTTGGGCATTATATTAAGGACTTATTTAACAAATTTCATTTTGGTTTGAAGAAGTTTTCTGGACTTACGCCCCAACAAAAAAAAACTCGCCCCAAACGCCCGGGCGTACGCCCCGAATTGCTGGGCGTACGCCTTTGGAGACTTTCACCCCGACCTATCGCCCCGGGGCATTTTTGGTACGTCCCGCCCCAGGGCTCGCCCCGAAAACGCCTTTTAAAACACTAAATATAACATTGTAATTTGTGCTCCGTATCCAAAACTTTATTATATTAGTGTTTGCTACGAATACAAAGTTGGCAAAAATTTATTAATACTTTTTAAAAGAGAAGACTTGTTTAAAAGGAAACTATTTTCCTCTCTTTGAGATAAAACAATAGCAATATTTAAACATCAGTTGATACTTTGAATTTTAATTCGATTAATTTAAAGGTGTAAAATATTCTATTGTTAATGTATGTAGATTGGACTTAAACAATACTTATTATTTTTTATCAAATTTTGATTTGGACTATTCTAATTCAAGTTATTAAATTAATTTTACATGTTTAAAACGAAACAAAGTAGAAATTTGATTTTCTATCTAAACGAAGAACTACTGTTTTTTAATTTTTGGTAAATATTCTTTGTTTAGCTCATTTTACTTGTCATGTTGTCTTTTGCACGGTTGTTAAAGGAAACGTCAATTAGAATTATAATTTGTCTAATTTACCTTATTAATTATTTGATCTCCATTTACTATTATTTTTTCTTTTACCATATTAATCTCTTTTCACATTTATTAGAGTAAGGGAAAAAAATGTAAAAGTAATTAAATTCTATCTTAGTTTAAAATATAAATATTTTAAGTATATTTATTTTAGTAAACATAACAAATAAATGACATGGCGGAATAGCAAATACATCAGTTAAATATCTAGATTAGATCTCAGGCTAATATAAGAAAGAAAAGAAATTGTATGGTTTGGCTACTTAACCTTTTGAAGAAAAGAAATAATATGGGGTCCATGGTTTTTGTTATACAATAATTTTATTTGCTTCCACTAATGGGTTGATACACATATGACAATGAATCCACCATTATTGACTTAATGGAGATATTTTGGGAATTACATGAATATTGTTTGATTTTTTAATATGGGGTGCACTTTTTTTTTGACATTGCTTGTTTTTTTAATATGGGGTCCACTTTTTTTTTTAATATTGCTTGATTTTTTTAATATGGAGTCCTTTTTTTTTTTACATGAGTTTGGAGATGGAGGGGTTCACTTTTTTTTTTTTTAATATTCTTGGTGTTTTTAGTATGGGTCCCACCTGTTTTATTTTTTAAATAATGACTGACAACGAAGCATGGGTTTAACTCATGCTTCTATATAGTAGTAATATATAAGAGTCTAGGAAGCAGTTGTTCGTCTACTTGCTTGCCTGCCTGGCAGGGGTAGCTTCGGTATACATGAATATTTTTGTTTCAACTTTGTTGTACTTCATGGTGCTAACTGTGTACCTTTTCGTAATTGGACAAAAATACTCCGATCTCCCGTTATGGGAAATCTACATGGTGTGACAAACTAGTGTAGATAATTATATTTAGTAGCTATAGTTTACATTAATTACTCCTCATAGCTAAAAGTTGTATGTTAATGACACTTATTAGCTACCTCCTCCTTCTCCTCCTCTCTCTAACGTTCTCCTCCACTCTCTCTCTCTCTCTCTCTCTCTAACGTCGTCTGCTCTCTCTCTAACGTTTTGAGCCGCCGCCGGTCATCTTTTCCGGCGGAATTCTACCGGAGCCAACAGCTACGTGTTGCCGCTAGTATATTTATATACACACTATATAATTCGAATCTAAAATAAGAATTAAGTTCTGTTAAATTCACTGAAAGTGCCTGGCCCACCGCCGCTACTGTTAAGTTGCATTTACAGTTTGATTTGAAGATCTTATTCTCGGATTTGTATGGATCTGTGTTGATTTTTGTATCTTCAACAGATGGCCAATCTACACTAACTTTGTTGTTGTTGGCCGTGGTTGTTGTTGTTGTTTGCCGTCACGGCGACGGCTTACAACTCCACAGCGGTCATATCTGGATGGAAACAACCAGATCTAGCCTGAATTTGGCCTGAATTTTATTTTTTGTATTCAGTTTTGAGTGTATTCGTTAATTTTATTTCTTGTATTCAAATGAATACAATGAATTTTGAAGTGTATACAAATGAATAGAGTGAAATTTATTTCATGTATTCAGTTTTTTAGTGTATTCATTAATTTTTTTAGTGCAAAATTCTGCGTTTTGGGGTGTATTTTGAAGGATATTTTTTTTGTATACAATCGATTTTAAATATAATAAAGTGAATATAGTGTAAAAATAGCTACAAATGAATAAAGCCGAGCTGAATACATTTGATTTGAATACAACTTAATTGAATACATCTAAGTTGAATACATCTGATTTGAATACATCAAAATTTAAATTGAATACAGCGAAATTTGACACAGCGAAATTTGACTCAACCGAATTTTGAATACACTTCGATTTTTTAATACAATCTACTGTAGCAAACTACTGTAGCGCGCACTGTAGCTACGAAATGTAATTAGCTAAAATGTAGCTATGCCCAATTCAAAACCCCTAAATGTTAGTCATTTATGTAAAATTCCCTTTAGTTATTTCCTCTACTTACCTAAACAGATTTGGTTGAAAATGTAGGCCCGTTTTACTTTTCATTCCACGTGCAGCATATAATTATGGAATTTTTACCTAGCATAACTACCTCTAAGACTTATTTATGAATTATAACTACTATTTAATTAATTAACTATTAGTAGCTAAATGGGTTTTTTATTTACATATCATAGCTATAATAATATACACAGGGTTATTTCCTCCACCCAAGCGAATTTTACGGCCTCTCTCCCCTTCATACGGTGTCTTCCTTTTTCCGTTCATATTTCTCTTTCATCTCTCATATGTTTCTCTTTCTTCTAAGTGCCTTCACGCTCCAGTTATCTACAACCAAATACAATAATGAGCAAATACTACACCCCGTTATTAGGTTGCAAAATCCACCCAAAACATGGATTGTTTTTCAAAACTCAACAATTGTAGCAATTATTTCTCCAAAAAAACAATTGGATCTCCGAATTGGTTTCAGAAATCAACCATAACTCTGTATTTCTCTGTATTTCATAACTAGTGTCCTATTATGGAAGTTATGCGTGATTTATGGGAAAATTTAATTTGATTTCCTAGAATTTTAAAAAAAATCTGTTCCAAAAATAGAGCCTAAATTTATTCAAAAAAAATAGAGCCTAAATTTAATTTGATTTGTGTAAAATATAGTTGATTTAATTTGACTTACTATTTAAAAAGGAAAAGAATATTATGTTACAAAAATATAGCTTATTTTTTCTCTCAGAATTCTTTTTAATAAATATGTTTCAAAAATAGAGCCTAAATTTACTCTAACGTGTTTTGTATTTCGCTATATGTCACTGTATTTCAAAAATGCGAGATACAACTGAAATACAGCCAAAAGCAGCTACGAATTGTAAATCTTCAACTTGTAGCTATAACTAGTTAGAAGCTATTAAAAGGTAGCTATTTGTGTAAGTTTTACTATAATTATGACTTAACTTATAATACTACCGCTCATCTCCACGTAGGCCCACATGAAACTTCATTTACATCTACCTATTCCTTTTCAACGTCTGATTTTTTTTTATTTCTACCCACATGCACCTTTCTATTTCAATCTATTCTACCAAACTAGAAAGAAAATAAAATCTACTCTACCAATTCTTCAACCAGTTAAAATGGCAGAATTAATTTATAATGCATGATATATATGTTTGAATTTTCTTACAGTGCTTTGGTTTTTTCTTTACCTGGAAAATAACCAAAAGAAAACTGATCATTTGGATAAAATTTACTTATATTTTAGGCTTAATGCATATGCAGCCCCCTAAACTTGTCCCTTTTTTTCATTTTGGCACCTCAACTAAGTGTTGCTTCTATTGAACCCCTGAACTCGACTTCAAGTGTGTCTATCAAACCCTCTAAACCTGATTTTTATTATAAATTGTGGTAATGAATGTAAAGTAATATTTTAGACGTGTGGTAAGTTATTCTTTAGGTCATGGATGTGTCGGTTTCTATTGGTTCTGCTCTTTCACTGCCAGCTTAATTAAGAGCTTACACTTTTTTTCCTTCTCAATTGCTGCAAATCTGAGCCAAAAATGGCATAATTAAATTAGAGTATATATTAGCATATTGTTACATTGAAGATAGAATACTATGTAAGTCAGATTGTATTTGATAGACACACTTGAGGACGAGTTCAGGGGTTCAATAGGAACAACACTTAGTTGAGGTGCCAAAATGGAAAAAAGGGACAAGTTCAAGGGTGTATTTTGGTCAAGCACAAATTGCTTCTCACAAAAAATACTTTTTAAAAAAACACTTTTTAAAAAAGGTACTTTTCAAAATAAGTTAATTTTAGAAGTTTGATCAAACAGACTATGAGTTAGGTAGGTGAGCCATGTATTGTTACTTCTCTATCTTGTCAAAAGAGTACTTAAATATCTTTTATTAATAGGTTATTTGAACAAGCTTATTTTTCCCCAAAAATGCTTATTGTTTAGGGAAAAGGGCCAAATATACTCCTCTACTTTGTTTTATTAGCTAACTTTATCCTCCTTTAGCGATTGTGAACAAAAATACCTCTGTCGTTATAATGTTTACACCCATACCCCTATTTGGATGGAAAACCCCAAATCAAATTAAATAAATCGATTTTAAAAGAATTATTCAATTCCTTCCCTGAGTCGCCCCGACCCAGCTCTAATTTCATCTTCTTCTCCAAGAAGAATGCGCAAAAAATTTAATCCATCTTATTCAATTCTCAATCAAATGAGCTCAAATCTGAAATGCAACTTCCTCATAATTTAGTGAACAAATACCAACTACCAATCTCTTCAAAGAAACGTTGAATCAACAAAATCTATTTTCAAGTTTTTTCATTACGCTTCAAACTCTAATGGCTAACATGTCTTTGAGCATTAAACTAACAAGATACCGACTAACTTCAAGTCGTTAAATGAATTGTTATTTCAATTTAACCCTATTTAGGTCTTCAATTTATAAAAAAATTCACCACGGTAGACAACTGTGTTAGTAATTTTCTATTTATAAAGTCACATATTAATATATTTTACATAGATATGCTATCATTAAAGAAGCCATTTTATGATGGGAGTTTTACATAAATGACTACACTTTGGGGGTTTAAAATTTGTCATAGCTACAGTTTCAATATTTACACTGCATAGCTTCAATTTCCCCGCTGTATTCAAAAAATGGCTCGCTGTATTCATAAAACGGCCTAACTGTATACATGAATACAGCGAATAAAAAAAATTCAAAAATTCTTTTCGATTGTATTCAAATTTTGTTGAGCCAGACTTTACTGTATTCAATTCAGATTTTGTTGTATTCAAATCAGATGTATTCAACTAAAACATCAAAAACACAAAAATTTGCACTAAAAAAATTAACGAATACACTCAAAAATTGAATACAAGAAATAAATTTCACTCTATTCATTTGTATACTCTTCAAAATTCACTGTATTCATTTGTATACAAGAAATGAAATTAACGAATACACTCAAAACTGAATACAAGAAATAAAATTCCAGTCAGATTCCGGCCAGATTTGGTAGTTCCCGTCCAGATCTGACCGTTGTCACCGTCGTCTTCATCAACAACGGATTGTATTCAAAAAGTAGAAAGTCATTTCCGGCCAGATCTGACTTCATCGTGAGGGAGAAGAGAGAGAGATGGTGAACAACAACAACAACCACAGCCAACAACAACAACAAAACCGTCAAAATGAATACAAAGTCTCCTAATCATCCCCGCCAAAACAACAGCAACAGCCATCGTCGGAGCTTACTTCTCTGGCGAACCACAACAACAACAACACGAACCACAACCAACAGCAGTGACCGGAGCTTACTTCTCTGTCTGGCTTTCGCGTGAAGCAGTGGTGACGATGAGGGAGCAGTGATCAGAGCTCGTCCACAACCAACAGCAGTGACCAGAGCTTACTTCTCCATCTGGCTTTCGCGTGAAGCAGTGGTGACGATGAGGGAGCAGTGACGATGAGCGATATTGAGAGCAGAAGGGAGGGAGAAGGAGGGAGGAGAGAGAAAAATGTGGATACAGGGGTTAATTTTTTATTTTAACCTATTTTATATGTTTTAGTTATGGAGTGTAATTGATATACACATTTTAGCTATGAGGTATAAATAAATTAAAGTATAGCTACTAGATAAAAATAAGGTCTAATGTTAGCTACACCATGTAGATTTCCCTTTTATGATCTAATAAAGAATTATTACATGGGTCCACCTAGAAAATATTTGTTATTTCTTTTCATTTATTTTTGATGAAAATATATGAAAAGATACCTTAAATTTGAGGCACTTCAATACCTTTTAAATAGAAATGGTCCTTAAACCAGAAAAGACGCTACTTTTCTTTTCTCTGCATTTCAGAAAAAGAACATTAAAAAATTAAAAGATCTTGTCTCTTTCAATTAATTCAAGCAATGGAACAAGATTAGTACCCTAACAGTGGGTTAAGTATTGCTAAGACAAGAAGGTTGGGATTTGTGCTTTCGGTTTCACGGCAGAACTGATTTCATTAATTATTTTCGGAACTTTTAGGTTTGTAGTTTTGTCTCTTTGTGATTCGTTTTCCTCTAATAATAATTTAGGCTTAACTTATATTTGTGTTTTGGATCAAGAAACTACACAAACTTAATCCTTCGCAGCGTGTTTCTTTGGCATTTTAAACCTTTATTTCACTTTTTATTTTCCCGTTTAAAACATATTTTTAAAAGGATGGTTTGGTTAGGGACTTAGGGTGATGGCAGTCGGTAAACCCCACGGCTTACATTGCTGCAATTTGATTTTTTTGTACATTAATTTTTTTTTGGTTCGTTAATTAGAATCTTAACACCCTAACCATTATATACCATGTGTGCTTTTTGTTTCAAATTGAATAAACAAGTCTACTATGTTGCCAAAGTAATCTCTATTGGATAAAATTTATTTATTTTGAACATGTAAGCATGTTTTATTTATGCAAAATAACTATCTCAAAGGAAGATTGTTTTGGCCAGATTATGGATAGTCATGAATATGTGATGTATTTAGTAATGATATGCTGATAATGTTTTGGTCCAAAGAAAGGCATATTATTAGGCCGTTTTAGTAATCAATGTTCATGAAATATGTATAAGAGTACCACTTACAAATTATTATTTCTATCCACAGACTAAATGATAATGTTAGTGCTAGGTATCTTTAGATGAGCCCACTTTCATGTGTTTTGATAAATGTACAATTTTATATTTATTTATTATTGTTACTTCAGTTTTATTTGATTTAAGTTATCTTCACATATACATGGTTGATAATTGTGAGCATTACTTGTTTTATTTTATAGTTTCTTCCATATCTGCCATTATGAACAACATTCCTATGCTTAACGGCACAAACTTCAAGAAACGGAAAGAGCACATTATGATTGTTCTTGGTTGCATGGATCTTGACTATGCATTAAGATGTGATCGCCCTGCGGACTTGAACGAAACTAGTACTAATGAAGAAAAGGTCGTATAGGAGAAGTGGAAGCGATCAAATCGCATGAGCTTGATGACGATGCAACACTAAATTCCGGAAAAGGGGCGGTATAACAGAGGATTAAAATACCAAAAGTTTCCTAAACGAAATTGCAGACCGATTCGCTGCTAACGAAAAGGTTGAAACAAGTACTATACGTAATAAGCTTGTTTCAATGTGATATAAGGGCAAAGGGAACATAAGGGAGTACATTATGGAAATGTCTAATCTTGTGACAAAACTCAGGACTTTTAAGCTTGAATTGTCTGATGACATACTTGTGCATCTAGTTTTGATCTCTCTTCCTGCACAATTTAGTCAATTCAAAGTTTCATATAATACCCAAAAGGAAAAATGGACTTTGAATGAGTTGATAGCTCAATGTGTGCAGGAAGAGGATAGACTGAAACAAGAGAGGATTGAAAGTGCTTATTTGGCATTTACTTCTGGAACTAAAAACGCCTCACATAAGTGAAAAAGGAGTAAGCATAAAGAAACTGTTGACGAAGGAACATCACAACCTAAGGATCAAAAGAAACAAGACCTTTGTTACTTTTGTAAGAAATTTGGTCACATAAAGAAAGATTGTTCCATGTACGCTGTCTGACTCAAAAAGAAAGGTAAACTTCTCAACTTTGTTTGTTTAGAAGTTAATTTTGCCATGGTACCTACTGGCACTTGGTGGATAGATACGGGTGCAACTACTAACATAAGTGTCACTATGCAGGACTGTCTAAGGAGTCGAATGTCAATTGATGCTGAAAGATACATCTATATGGGCAATGGAAATAAGGCAACTGTGGAGGCTATTGGTGTCTTTAGAATTTTATTATATACTGGTGTTTATTTGTAATTACAGAAAACTTTTGTTGTACCGTCATTTATATTGAACTAATTTCTATTTCTTGTTTGGACAAATTCAGATATACTTGTTCTTTTGGAAATGAAATTTGTAGTATTTCTCTAAATTCTAATATTGTTGGAACTGGTACTTTGATTGACAAATTATATAAATTAGACAGTCAAGCCTCCTGCAGCAATGAAAACCTACATTAAAGTAATTTTGGTACTAAGCGTTGATTAACAAATGAGAATTCATCAATGTTATGGCACAAGCGATTAGGTCACATTTCAAAACAAAGAATTCAAAGGCTTATGTCCGAAGGAGTTCTTGATTTCCTTGATTTATCATACTTTAAAATCTGTATGCAATGCATAAAGGGAAAACAAACAAATACAAGAAAAAAAGATGTTTATAGGAGTAAAGAGCCTTTAGAGTTGATACATAGAGATATTTGCGGTCCATTCCCTATGGATTCCCGGAATGACCAATAATATTTTATCAACTTTATAGATGATTACTCTCATTATGGCTACTTCTATTTAATTCATGAGAAGACACAATATTTGGACATTTTCAAAATTTTCAAAGCTAAAGTTGAAAATCAATTAGGCAAGAAAATTAAAGCAGTCAAATTTGATCATGGAGGAGAATATTACGACAGATACGATGGATCAGGTGAACAACGTCCAGTCATTTTTGTGAAATATTTGACAGAGTATGGAATTGTTCCTCAATACACTACGCCGGAAACTCCGATTGAAAATGATGTAGCCGAGAGACGAAACCGAACTCTTAAGGATATGGTGAGAAGTATGATTAGCCATTCTTCTTTACCTGATTCACTTTGGGTCGAGGCATTAAAAACTACAGTGTATATATTAAATCGAGTTCCAAGCAAATCAGTAGCTAAAACCCCATACGAGTTGTGGATAGGTAAGAAGCCTAGTATTATGCACTTACATGTTTAGGGGTGTCCAACTGAGGCTAGGCCTTACAAGCCTAATGAAAATAAATTAGATTCAAGGACTATTAACTGCTACTTTGTAGGTTACTCAAAAAGGTTGAGAGGTTTCAAGTTTTACGACCCCTCGAACATATGATGTTTTGAAATAGGGAATGCCAAATTTATTGAGGAGGTTGATTATGGTGGGTGCAATCAAAACAAAAAAATTGTGTTTGAAGAGGAATTTATAATTATTCCTTCTACAATTACAGTTCAAAGTGACCAGGTAGCTTTATCAGATGCTTTTCAACCTGTAAATCAGGACCATGTAGGAAACATAATGATACCACCTCCTTCTCAAGTTGATATATCCCAACAACCTCAAGTTAAAGTGCCTAAATGTTACATCTCGGAAATTTTGTATCGTTTGCATTATGAGCAGACTAACGCAAACCTAAAGTGGACATGAAGTCCTTATAAGGTTAAGTAGGGTATTTTATAACTTTAAGTGCGTACTTTAAGGTTTTGGAGTCATATGAATCAGTGGAAGTAAGTTTGTCGAAGGAATTGGAATTTGAGTCATGTTTTGGGAAAGATTTCACATCATTTGAGTTATTCATTGTTTAGTAATGCCTTGAGGGGGAGCTATAGGGCTCCTTATATGTTCAATAAAGTTTTATACAAGTGCCAAGAAGGTTCCATGAGGATTGGAGGTCCAACGAATTGAAATTAACGCATTTTCGCGAAGCCGGGAAAAATGGGGCCATATGCGGCCGTATATGGGCAGCAAACTCACCAAATTGGCATCCCCCACTGCCCAATCTCCACCCCATGGAGAGGAGGGGAAATGCATCCACATATCCAATATGTTGAGCCGCATCTCCACTGCAAGTTGATGTGTGTGTGGGGGGGGGGGGGGGGGCGACTTTGCCACCTTTTTAAATCCCAAAAGACCCCATTTTCACACCAACCTCCCACATTATTTCCCCACAATTATAGAGAGTTCTTGAAGGTTTCATAACACTCCAAACCTTTCCATAACATCTAGAGAGAAGATCAACATCAAAAACCAAAGGTAATCCGTGGAAGGAGATTATTCTTGCTTCTCTTCAAAGTTGTGATAAACTTGGTCTTGAAAGGAGTTGAGGAAGGTAAAATTCCTCTATTATAAGATATGTTCTTCCTATTATTTACATGATTGGGTTGATGTAAAGGTTTAGTAACTCTTGGAAAGGAAAAGAATTAAAGTGGAGAAGTCATAAAGTGTTGGAGTGAGGAAGATGACTATGAGATGAATTCGAAAAAGGGATTTTGGACAAATTTGAGACTAAATTGAATATAACTTGTTGATTATGACATTGTGGATGTTGTTATTGTTGTTTGAGAGTTGTTTTGTGATATGATGGAAGTTGACAAAATAGGAAAAATGCTGCCCAAATTTCGTTAGTTCGTTAATTGCACTAGTTTGAACTTAAGAGTGTTTTCAAGGCTTAACCTTAGTGTGAATCCTCTTGAATGTTGATTTTGCAGACTTCAGAGGAGAACGTTAAGTAGTTAAGAATGTGTAAAGGTATGTAAGGCTAACCCTTCTTTCTAAAGGCATGATTTCCTTATTGTGAATCCATCTAAGATATCTGTAATGTCCTATTCCTAGAATTTCTCAAAGTTCTTGAATTTCACGATTCTCAAGATATCATTGATAAAATCTCTCCATAGTGATGATGGTGATTCCATAATAGAAATCGGGGGTTTACCGACTTTATGTCACTCCGATAGAGTTGTAATGTTTCCTTTGGATACTCATGTATGTCATATATGTATATAGCTATTTTGTGACACCGAGCTTATATGGCCGGGTATGATATCTATTACGCGCGCACCACTGCAGTTGGGTATGGACAATACCGAGCCTTGCTATGGCCGGGTATGGGTGACACCGAACCTATATGGTCGGATATGATATTGTATATGCATATGTATGAAATGTTCCCTCTAGAGAAAGGTTAAGTATGCATGACAATCGTCTTAAGAGATATTATGAGGTATGAATTGTACTCTTTATCTTATGTTATCTTCTTATTATCATCATGTTACAATTCATGCCTTACGTACTCAGTACATTATCCATATTGACTTCATTTTGTTTGTGGACGCTGCATTCATGCCCGCAGGTAGACAGGGAGACAGACTAGACCTTTAGCCTGCTTCATCAGTGATTGTATAGAAGTGCTCCATTTGATCCGGAGCTGCAATAGTCGGTATTATTCGTTTTTGTGTACATATATGGGCATGGCGGGGTCCTGTCCCGTCTTTATGATATTACATATTCTTCATAGAGGCTCGTAGACAGATGTGTATAGCAAGGTATCCCGTAGGCTTATCAGTTCATATTTTGTATATCATTTTGATAGCCTTGTCGGCTTTTTTTTTTTTGTGTGTGTGTGTGTCTATATATATATATATATATATATATATATATATATATATATATATATATATATATATATATGTATGTATGTTTGATGGAACTTGTGTCATTTAGTTCATGGTAATTATGAGTTAGCCATATGGCTTACCTAGATGTGATTATGAGAGTATGCTAAAAGGTGCTCGGTAAGGTAGTTCCGGGTGCCCGTTATAGCCCTATGGTTGGGTCGTGACACTAAAAGAAGATCTAGCAGAGAAAGGAGAAATCCAATTTTAGATGACTATATTGTTTATCTCCAAGAACATGATTTTGATGTAGGATTAGAAGATGATCCTACGACTTAGTCAATCAAACTCATGTCAAAACTCTGCTAAATGGATTGAAGCCATGAAAAATGATAAGGAGTCTATGAAAGACAATGGTGTTTGGGATCTGGTCGAGTTACCCGAAGGATCGAAACCGATTAGTTGTAAATGTATTTTCAAAACCAAACGTTATTCGAAAGGTAATATTGAAAGATATAAAGCACACCTAGTTGCTAAGGGATTCACTCAAAAGGAAGGCATAGATTTCAAAGAGAATTTTTCGCCAGTTTCATCGAAAGACTCATTTAGAATCATATGGCACCTGTAGCTTATTATGACTTAGAGTTGCATCAAATGGACATAAAGAATGCATTTCTCAATGGAGACATTGATGAAACGATATACATGGTGCAGCCAGAGAACATTGAGTCCAAAGATTCAAAACACCTTGTATGTAGACATAAGAAGTCCATTTACGGTTTAAAACAGGCATCCCGTTACTGGCAGTTTGATTTGGTGATAACCTCATTTGGTTTTAAAGAAAACACCATTGATTAGCACATATACTCAAGTTCAGTGGGAGAAAATTTATTATTCTCGTGCTATATCATTTGGGATCTTTTCGAGCTACCCCAAGGATCGAAATCGATTGATTGTAAATGGATTTTCAAAACCAAACGTGATTCAAAAGGTAACATCGAAAGAGATAAAGTACGCCTAGTTGCCAAGAGATTCACTCAAAAGGAAGGCAAAGATTTTAAATATACCTTTTCGCCAGTTTCATCGAAAGACTGATTTAGAATCATTATGGCACTCGTTGCTTATTATGACTTAGAGTTGTATCAAATACATGTAAAGACTGCATTTCTCAATGGAGAAATTGAAAAAATGATATACATGGTGCAACCTTGAAAAAATGATATACATGGTGCAACCAGAGAACTTTGAGTCCAAAGATTCAAAGCACCTTGTATGTAGACTTAAGAAGTCCATTTACGGTTTAAAACAAGCATCCCATCAATGGTATCGGAAGTTTGATCAGGTGATAAACTCATTTGGTTTTAAAGAAAAAAGCATTGATCAGTGCATATATCTCAGGTTCAGTAGGAGCAAATTTATTATCCTCATGCTATATATAGATGACATTTTACTAGCAAGCAGTGAATAGATTTATTGTATGAAACCAAAAGGTTTCTATCCAGTAAATTTGAAATGAAAGATCTTGGTAAAGAGTCCTATGCTCTGGGTATACAGATTCATAGATATTGTACCAGAGGCATTCTTGGACTATCGCAAAAGACTTATATTGATAAGGTGCTCAGTAGATTTGGAATGCAAAATTGTGCACCACGAGATACGCCTGTGGCAAAGGGTGATAAATTTAGTTTGCGCCAATATCCAAAGTTAGACATGGAAAAGAAAGAGATGGACAAAATCTCATATGCATCAGCAGTGAGAAGTCTCATGTATGCACAAGTTTGTGCACGTCTAGATATAGCTTATGTAGTAGGAATGTTGGGCAGAAACTTAAGTAACCCCAGAATGGATCATTGGAAAGCAGTGAAACGGGTTATGAGGTTCAAAGTACTAAAGATTAAATGCTCACTTTTCGTAAGTCGGATCATTCGGAGATCGTGGGGTATTCTGATTCAGATTTTGCTGGGTGTCTTGATAGTAGGAGATCTACATCAGGTGATGTTTTCATGTTGGCTAGAGGAGCTATTTCTTGAATGAGTGTCAAACAAACACTAATAGCTTCTTCTACTATGGAAGCTGAATTTATAGCCTGCTATGAAGCATCAAATAAGGGAATATGGCTACAAAATTTTATCACTGGAATGCAGATAGTCAGTGGCGTAGAAAGACCCTTGAAAATCCATTGTGATATTAAATCTGTCGAGTTATATTTAAAGAACAACCGAAGTTTGTCAAAGTTAAAGCACATACACATTAAATTTCTAGTTGTGAAGGAAAGAGTTCAGAGTCGTCTTATGTTGATAGAGCATATCAGTATAAACTCAATGATTGCGGATCCACTCATTAAGAGTTTTCCACCTAAAGTATTTCATGAGCATGTTGCTCGTATGGGTGTTAGACCCTCTAATGAGATAGTTTAGTGGGAGTTTATTATTTTATTTATGTTTTTGACATGTTGAGTTTGTTTTCTCTAGAGATTAAAGTTTTATGAAATTTCATATGTTAATTGATAACTCTGAAAATAAATATATTAATTTTCTACTGTGGTATTGCATGAGGTATAAGAAAGTGATATTAGACTATTCAAGTCATAAAGTAGGACCAGTTGAAAATAGACATGATTTAGATCATTTTACATGTAATTTCCGTGTCTGATCTATGCCATTGATATTGCTAATATGTGTGACCATTGATGGGTTTAGGTACGAATATATGTTACGAAAACCGCTTTGATCCTGTATTGGTATTATCGATGGACCAGATTGTTTTGAGATATTTCAATTAAGATAGAAAAAGTTTGTTCACACTAAAGTTTTATCTATGTATGATTGTTCTATAAATGGTACAAGTGGGAGATTGTTAGTAATTTTCTATTTATGGACTCACATATTAATATATTTTACATAGATATATGCTATCATTAAAGAAGCCCATTTTATGATCTAATAAAGAATTATTATATGAGCCTACCTAGAAAATATTTGTTATTTTTTTCATTTTTTTTTATGGAAATATATGAAAAAGTACCATAAATTTGAAAAGGCACTTCAGTACCTTTTAAATAGATATGTCCCTAAACCAGAAGAGACACTATTTTTCTTTTCTCTCCATCTCAGAAAAAGAACATTAAAAAGTGCACTCTTCAAGGCTTAAAAGATCTTGTCTCCTTCAATCAATTCTAGTAATGGAACAAGGTTAGTACAGTTACTTCTTCCAGAATTATTATTCATTGTCTATCGATTCACTTGTGATTTCCGGAATAGACACCTCAAACGGTTTGATTGGCTCAGGTTTCACCCCAATACAACCAGCAACATATGGAGTAATATAAGAGAATGTAGAACCCGGATCTATCAATGCATACACATCACGGGAGAATATAGAAAATGTACCTGTAACCACATCCGAGGAGGACTCAAGATCATTATGTCCGGTTAAAGCATATACACGGGGATGAGTGGCACCTGAAGTAGATGCTTCCCCTCTACCTCTGCCTCGGCCTGCTGGCATCTGGGGATTCTGCCCTACCGGGCATGCTGAGGAAGAACCAGCTGCTAAACCAGATATATCGTGTGCAGTAAGATTATCCTTAAGATTGTAATTTCAATACATTTGGACAGTCATTCAAACGCAGTAGTATTACTTAAAACAAAAAAGATGAAAGTCTAACGGGAAAGGAAGAAAGTATAATACAAAATGCACCATAATGGCTAACAATTAGGATTCTTCGAAAAAAAAAAAAAGGATCAAAGACACGTTAGCCATTGTTAGAATTTGAACCTTCAAAAAAAAAAATGGGTTTTGTTGATTCAATGTTGTTGAAGAATTTGGTGATTGAGATTTGTTCGAATGCCATCATCTGAAATAACATTGCCCAGAAATGTTACAGACTTTAGCCAAAACTCGCACTTTGAAAATTTTGCATATAATTCCCGGGCTCGAAGAATGCCAAGAACAATTCGCAAATGGTCTGCATATTCCAATTCTGTGCGAGAGTACACCAGAATATTGTCAATAAATACTATCACAAATAAGTCCAAGAGAGGTCTGAATACATTGTTCATCAAATTCATAAACACGGCCGGAGCATTAGTTAATCCAAACGACATCACCCGGAATTCATAGTGGCCATATCTCGTTCTGAAGGCTGCTTTGGGAATATCTTCTTCTTTAACCCTCACTTGATGATAGCCCGATCTCAAGTCTATTTTTGAAAACCATTTGGCACCCTGTAGCTGATCAAATAAATCATCAATCCTCGGAAGAGGATACTTGTTCTTTATCATCACTTTGTTCAATTTCCTATAGTCGATACACATTCGTAATGATCCGTCTTTCTTCCTCACGAATAAGACTGGTGCTCCCCACGGTGATGAACTGGGCCTAATAAACCTCTTTTCGAGCAAATCTTTCAATTGCACCTTTAACTCTTTCAGTTCGGCCGGAGCCATTCGATACGGAGGAATCGAAATAGGCTTGGTGTCCGGCAACACATCAATAGCAAAATCAATCTCCCGCTCGGGAGGAAGGCCTGGAAGCTCTTCCGGGAACACATCCAAAAATTCATTCACTACCGGAACTGATTATAAAGTTAGAGACTTTTCCTCGGTGTCATGAACCCGAACTAAGTGATAAATATAGCCCTTGGCTATCATCTTCCTTGCCTTAAGGTAGGAAATAAACCTACCTTTCGGTGATGCTGCATTACCGTTCCATTCAAGCACGGGCTCTCCCGGAAATTGGAATCTAACTACTTTCAACCGACAATCGACATTAGCATAACATGATGCCAACCAATTCATACCCATAATTACATCGAAATCTAACATGTCCAATTCAATCAAATCAGCTTTGGTTTGGCGATCAAATATCATAATTACACATTCTGAATTTTGAGGAAGTTGCATCTCAAATTTGTGCTCATATAATTGAGAATTGAAGGAGATTTGATCAAAATTTTGAGCAATCTTCTCGGAGAAGAAGATGAAATCGGGGCTGGGTTGGGGCGGGTCACGGAAGGAATTGGATAATTTTTTTGAAATCGGGTTATCTAATTTGATTTGGGATTTTCCATCCAAATAGGGATATGGGTGTAAACTTTATAGACGGCAGAGCTATTTTTATTCACAATTACTAACTGAGGATAAAGTTGTCTAATAAAACAAAGCAGAGGAGTACATTTGGCCCTTTTCCCTATTTTTTACAATAAGTGCTTATTTTAAAAAAGTGAAGTGTTTGACCAAGTTTTTGAGAGAAAATAAGTACTTCTGAAGAGTGCAGAAACTGTTTTTCAGAAGCTAAAAAAATAGCTTTTGCGCAAAAGCACTTTTGAGAAAAATACACTTAGAATCACTTTTTAAAAGCTTGGCCAAACACTAATTGTTGCTCAAAAGTGTTTTTAAAATTAATTGATCAAACAAAAACTACTTTTCCCAGAAAGTACTTTTTTAAAAAGCACTTATGAAAAAAATATTTTTCAAATAAACTGATTTTATAATCTTGGGCAAACAGGCCATCCGAGCCTATTTAGATGAGCTTATAACTTATGGCTTATAAGTCACACGCCATAAGCCATAAGTTAGGAATTGTAATTTATGGCTTATTTGACTATAAAATAAGCACTTAAAAGTATTTTTTTAATCTTACCCAAACATTACAAAAATAATTAAAAGTTATTTTATTCTAAAAGCACCAAAATGAAAAGGTAATAAAATAGACAATTTTAAGATGCAGTATAAATAAAAATTGTATGACTTCCTAGAATAGATCAATTTCAAATGTGATTTCCACGTGGTTAACCATAACCAAATCTGTCGTTATCAACATGCCAACTAAATAGATACGCAAACTACCTACATAAAATTTCCGAATGGAAAGCAATTAGATTCGGCAATTACACCCCAATAAGGACGTTCCTAAAATATAATATTTTACCACTTAAATTAATGCCCGAAATCATTCAATAAATATTTCCATACCCATTGATCGATCTGCTATCCGTCATACCATGAAAAATATGTTAACATATACTAAGACTTTATTTGTTTGCACTTATTGAAAATCTAATAATCATTCAGATATCAGTTATTAAGTGTGTTTATTTTTTAGGTTTGAATCTTAATCATTCAGACTGGAAAAAAAAATCTTAATCATTCAGATTTTAATTCTTAAATGCGTTTATTTATTTCAATTTTACAACCAATAGATCTTCTGTAAAGATGACATTCCACCATTAGTCCATCCACTTCCACCGCTAAACATCTCCCTCGTCGTTGCCCACCAATATTAACTACTACCACTCATAAACACCATCTTCCGCCACAATCATCACCTTTGCTAATCACCACAATCAATTATCCTCACCATTAGCCATCATTTATAATTATCCCCACCAACCATCATTACCGCAACAATTAGCAATCATTATTGATATTAATCACCACATGGTAAGTTGCGAAGTACTAATATCAATCATCACCACCACCATTAGATATCACTATATTATCCGTTGTAAGTGTAACCGTCAATTGCCACAATTAACTATCACTATTAACCAATATTGTCAACCACCATCATCATTAGCTACTATGTATCCATAACCGACGACCCTATGTGGCACCTCTCTATGGCCAAGAATCCTATTTATCTTTTTTCTCCTTTTTTTGGCTTTTTTTTTCATTTTTCTCAATTATTTTATTTAGAAAATCATCTCCGTAACTCACCCTGCTTTATCTTCATAAATTCTCGATTAATTAATAATATTTATCACTCACATTAAATTACTGTTGGGTTTTGATATTGGTGAATGGGAAATGATGGGATGAAAAGTGAAGGGATTGTAAAACGTCCCTTTTGCTTTGGTTAAAACATTTGTCCCACATAGGAAAAAGAGAGGAAAAGAGAGGTGTATATATTACATTACACCTTCTCTAGTCGCTAAAAGGGTTGAGGGGGCAAGGACCCCTCGCGCCGTCGTCATCGCTAGCTCGGCTCGGCTTTGGATTTGGTTTTCGCTTTGTCAAAGATTGATTGATTATCTTTTTGGACAAACTTTTCTTTAATTATTTAATTATTTATTTATTTAATTAATTAATTATTTAATTAAATAGGAAAAAAAAATAAAAACATCCAATGCGGATCGACCCTGACCCGCGACTTGTGACCGACCCGGTCCGTTTTTCTTTTCCCAGATTTTTTTTCATTTTTCTCAATTATTTTATTTAGAAAATCATCTCCGTAACTCACCCTCCTTTATCTTCATAAATTCTCGATTAATTAATAATATTTATCACTCACATTAAATTACTATTGGGTTTTGATATTGGTGAATGGGAAATGATGGGATGAAAAGTGAAGGGAGTATAAAAGATCCCTTTTGCTTTGGTTAAAACATTTGTCCCACATAGGAAAAAGAGATGAAAAGAGAGGTGTAAATATTACATTACACCTTCTCTAGTCGCTAAAAGGGTTGAGGGGGCAAGGACCCCTCGCGCCGTCGTCGCTCGCTCGCTCGGCTCGGCTTTGGCTTTGGCTTTGGCTTTGTCAAAGATTGATTGATTATCTTTTTGGATAAACTTTTCTTTAATTATTTAATTAAATAGGAAAAAAAACCAAAAACATCCAATGCGGATCGACCCTAACCCGCGAGTTGTGACCGACCCGGTCCGTTTTTCTCTTCCCGGATATTTTTGAATTTCCTTCCAAAAACTTGGTGACTGGTCTGAATGGTTGCAAACATTCAGAATCAGAACCTCTAACTGGAGTACTACTATTCTGGTAAGATAATCGTTCTATCCCGGGAGGGGATGTTATTCCATCAACCTCGAGTACTGTGAGGGGAATAATTTCCTTAAGGACACACTTTGAACTAAGTGGGCTCGATTATATTCTGAAAAATATTTTTATTCTTCCAACACTGATTCTGTTCATTTTCCAGTTTCTGTAGTTTACCGGTTTTAAGTATTTTACTGTTAAGTATTTTATACTGTGTAATCTGTTTTTACTACGTGTTTTACAGATTGTGTTGAAACTTTATTTAAACTTATACAAATTATTTTGCGAACAATCTTAAGGAAATTATATATAATATTATAATCTGTATTCTGTTTAAGGAGATTAAAACTTGTTTAGTTTTTTACTCCATATGAATATTAGTATTCTGACTCGAAGATATAAAAACTTCGTTGGAATACCAAAGTTCATAATTATACTGCGATTTGAAGAAATAAAATCTTCATCGTTTAAGTTTGTGATTTAATTGCTATTCTGGTTTTATTAACTAAAACAGTTTATTGATTTGACAGTGACAAAGAAATAATGGCAATTGAGACTGGAACTCCCTCTGCGACTGGAACTCCCTCTGCGAATATTGCACCAACGGTTACTCCTACAACCCGTACCACTGTGCCACCGGCTGAGAAACCTGCGAAGTTCACCGGCGCCAACTTTAAAGGATGACAGCAAAGAATGTTCTTTTAGCTTACCACCCTTGGTATGCAAAAGTTCACCAGTGAGGACCCTCCCGTGCCTGCCGCCGACATGCCTGACAACCAAAAGTTCATGGTTACTGAGGCTTGGAAACAGGTTGATTTTTTGTGCAAAGGCTACATTTTGAGTGCCTTAGAAGATGACTTGTACAACATCTACAGTGCAGTAGTGACCTCCAAAGAACTATGGAGTGCACTAGAAAAGAAGTACAAAACCGAAGATGCTAGCTTGAAGAAGTTTATGGTTGCCAAATTCCTAGACTACAAAATGGTGGATGGAAAAACCGTTGGAACCCAAGTTCAAGAGCTTCAACTTATCTTTCATGACCTTATTGCTGAAGGTATGGTAGTGAATGAAGCGTTCCAAGTGGCTGCAATGATTGAGAAATTGCCACCCTCATGGAAAAATTTCAAGAATTATCTTAAGCACAAGAGAAAGGAAATGAAGTTGGAGGATCCTGTGATTCGTCTCAAGATCGAGGAAGATAACAAAACGGCTGAGAAGAGGTACCGTAAGAGTTCACCGATTGAAGGGGCAAACGTCGTTGAAGATGTTGCTCCGAAAAAGAACAAGAAAAGGAAGAGCCTTCTGGAAAGGAGAAGGATCCTAACAAGAAAAAGTTCAAGGGCAATTGTTATAATTGTGGTAAAGCAGGCCATAAAGCTCCCGAATATCGTGCCCCCAAGAAGGACAAAGAGAAAAACAAGGGTCAGGCAAACATGGTGGAAGATGTTGATGACCTGTGTGCAATGCTGTCTGAGTGCAACCTGGTTGGTAACCCAAAGGAGTGGTGGCTTGATTCTGGCAGCACTCGACATGTGTGTGCCGTTAAGGAAGCATTTGCAACCTACACTCCCGCTGGACCCGAAGAGGAGCTGTACATGGGAAATACTGCAACAGCCAAAGTTGAAGGATATGGGAAGATACTTCTGAAGATGACTTCCGGCAAGGTGCTGACTCTCAACAATGTTCTGCACGTTCCAACAATTAGGAAGAATTTAGTTTCAGCCGGACTACTCGTCAAAAACGGGTTTAAGTGCATGCTGGTTAGTGAGAAAATTGTAATAAGTAAGAATGATATGTTCATAGGAAAGGGCTACCTCACCGAGGGCCTTTTCAAACTCAATGTAATAGTTGTTGACAGTATTAATAAGAATTCAGCTTCGTCTTACTTATTGGAGTCAAATGATTTATGGCATGTTCGTTTAGGACATGTCAACTACAAAACCTTACGAAAATTGATTAATTTAGAAGTATTGCCTAAATTCGAGTGGAATAAATCAAAATGTGAAATCTGTGTTGAATCTAAGTTTGTTAAACATCCATATAAGTCTATTTATAGGAGTTCAAATCCTTTAGACTTAATCCACATAGATATATGTGATATGAAGTCAATACCATCTCGCGGTGGGAAAAAGTATTTTATAACTTTTATTGACGATTGCACTCGATATTGTTATACGTATTTGCTTAATAGTAAGGATGAAGCAATTGATGCATTTAAGCAATACAAAAACGAAGTGGAAAACCAATTGAATAAAAAGATAAAAATGATTAGAAGTGATAGGGGTGGAGAATACAAATCTCCTTTTGCAGAGATATGTTTAGAATATGGGATTATTCATCAAACTACTGCCCCCTACACACCACAATCAAATGGAATTGCGGAAAAGAAAAATCAAACATTAAAGGAGATGATGAATGCTTTATTAATAAGTTCCGGTATACCACAGAGCTTGTAGGGGGAAGCTATCCTTACAAACTCTGCCTTGCGATTTTTTTTTTTTTGACTGAGCCGGGGTTTGAACCTCAAACCTCATGGTATTAGGCGAAGGACAAAAATTAAAGATCACCAATCTAAGGGCCAAAAATTAAAGACCACCCCAAAATAAGGGCATTCCCACGAATTTCCCTCGTGAAATTAGGTATGATCTGGCAGCCCAATATTGCGCTTGAATAAAATTTGATTCGTTCCTTTAGGTCATTGGCACAAATGTCCTTATTTTGGGCTGGTCTTTAATTTTTTGGCCCTCCTATCTTATTGTTTTAAGTTTTACACTTTAACATTTAAGATAATAATAAATGGACGAAACTACCCCTCCCATCTCACATAGCTTATGTTTCTCCTTCAATTCATCTTCTTTCCCAACTTCATCCTTCTCTTCTCCTTAAGATTTCAAATCCAGAAGCTCCAAGTATCAATAATGGTGGATTTCAAATTTTGCAATCAACTTCTCTCTAACAACAACCTAATCAAGGTTTGAAGCTTCCATTGGCATTATCCAAATAATTTTTTTTTAGTAACTACTCAACCAGATAAACTCACTTACAGATCTGAAAATGCAACAAGAAAATGGAGAAAATCGAAAAAATGGTTTCATTAAATATATAGAAGTGGTAGATTCAATTCGAACATTTGTACAAATGGCCCAATTTGGTGTTCTATGTTGGTCAATTTGGATCTAGGATTTATGCAAAGAAAAAGTCGAAATTGGATACTTAGAACATATCAGATAGAATTTTCTTTCTTATATACCTGCTAACTAAAATTCAGCAGCGTTAACTTCATTACCGCCTGCTATGGCTATTCCGCGAGAACTAATTTTTAGAGATACTTAGAAGGGGCCATTAAGTTTAAAAAATAGTAGTATAAGCTTTTGAGTGCTACTGCTCATAATGCAAAAGAGAGACTATGGGTGTGTTCGGTATGAAGGAAAATATTTTTTTAAAAAATGTATTCTTGGAAAATAAGTGAATTTCTACTTATTTTCTCATGTTCGTTTGGGTAGCGGAAAACAAGTGAATTTCTTACTTATTTTTTCATGTTTGTTTGGTTGGTAGAAAATATTTTCAGGAAAATACCCACCCAAATCTCACAACTCCACCCCAATCCCAACCCCACCCCCAATTTTGTTTTTTAAATATTTAATTTTTTTCTGGATTTTCTAAACCACCACATCCCCCGCCCCCCTTGGTGTGGACCCATACCACACCAACCCCCCACCATTAATTTTTTTTGGAGGGGGTGGTGGGGTATCGGGAGAGGGGGTGGGGGTGGGGGTGGGGTGGGGCAAAAACCTAAAAAAAAATCAAAACATTTTTTCAAAACAAAATTAATTTTGGGAGGGGGTGGGGGTGAGGCACGGGGTGGGGTGGTGCAAAAAACAAAAAAAAAAGATTCAAAACTTTTTTTGCAAACCAACATTAATTTTTTTTGGGAGGGGGTGGGGGCAGGGTGGGTGGGGTGGGCTGGGGGCAGGGGTGGGTGGAGTGGGGGTGGGGCAGGAGTGGGGTGGGGTGGTGCAAAAAAAAAAATTCAAAACAAAAGTAATTTTTTTGGAGGGGGTTGGGGGTCGGGCAGGGGTGCGTGGGGTGGGGTGATGATGGGGTGGGGGTGGGGTTTGATTGCGGTTGGGGGTGGTTGGTGGCATGCACTTATAGATTTATTTTCCCTACTTTTATTAAGGAAGTCATTTTCTCCATTTTTGAGGAACTTATTTTCCTAAAGAAAATGTTTTTCAAAATTTTTGACCAAACGAACATGAAAAAATTAAAAAATATTTTTCGGAAAATGTTTTCCTCCATACCGAACATACCCTATGGGTCAAATCTAGTGACTCTGTTTGACTGTAATAACTGTACTTTTTTCGTTAGTACTAAGCTAAAACCAGTGAGTATGGCTCAGCGACCACCGCTAGTAATTATTCTCCTTTTATCTTCTTGAGTGACATAAACAAGGGTCATTCGCACAAATGTCCTTATTCAAGGGTGGTCTTTAATTTTTGTCCTCAAATTTGTGGTTAGTTTTTGCCTTTTGAATTTTTAATGGTCAAAAATAACTTTTAGATTTTGGGTTCGAATCTCACTAGAGTACTAAAAACAAAATTTTACAAAGTAAAACTTCATAGCAAATTAGGCTTATTCCGGTAAAAATTAGGCCTTAAGGCCTAACTTGAGTAGAATCTTAGCAGAGTTTAAAAAAAAAAAATTAGAGATAAGGGTCAAGAACACACCCCAATTATCACTTTTTTTCAGTTTCATAACTAAACTATCAGAAGGTTGAGAAAACTACATAAACTACCGCTAGTAATTATTCTCCTTTTGTCTTCTTGAGTGACATAAACAAGGGTCATTCGAACAAATGTCCTTATTCGAGGGTGGTCTTTAATTTTGTCCTCAAATTTGTGGTTAGTTTTTGCCTTTTGAATTTTTAATGGTCAAAAATATCTTTTAGGTTTTGGGTTCAAATCTCACCAGAATACTAAAAACAAAATTTTACAAAGTAAAATTTCATAGCAAATTAGGCCTATTCCGGTAAAAGTTAGGCCTTAAGGCCTAACTTGAGTAGAATCTCAGCAGAGTTTAAAAAAAAAAATAGAGATAAGGGTCAAAAATACACCCCAGTTATCACTTTTTTTGAGTTTCATAACTAAACTATCAGAAGGTTCAGAAAACTACATAAACTATCACTATCTAGTTTGTAAAACACACCTTAAATTATTCTTGAATGACATGTGATCTACACTCTCCATTTTATATAAAAATGTTGCCAAGTGTTGTCCACGTGGATAAATAATGTCACAATGACTCCTACATGAAAATTAAAAAAAAAATTGTTTTAAAAAACAAACTGAAAAATAATATTTGTAAAAAAATATCAAAAATTATACTCCCTCTGTTTCAATTTATGTGAACCTACTTTCTTTTTAGTCCGTGTCAAAATAAATGACATCTTCCTAATTTGGAAACAAATTCACTTTATGAAATGATTTACAGCCACACAAATATTCAAGACTTATTTTGAACCATAAGTTTCAAAAGTCTTCACTCTTTCTTAAATTTCATGTCTAGTCAAGTGGGTTCACATAAATTGAAACGGATGGAGTAGAAAATAAAAAAATATTTTTAAAAAATGGAAAAGTTATTTTAAAAAAAAAAAAAAACTGATTATCTAGTTTTCACATTTTTTAAAAAAATAAAATCAACTTTCCATTTTTTAATTTTTTTTTCTATATTTTTTTGATGTTTTTTAAAAATACAGATTTTTTTTTTTGAAAATGCGAATTTTTTTTAAAAAAATAATGCAGCTTTTTTATAAAAAAATATACATTTTTTTGTAATTTTTTTTAATTTCCATGTAGGTGCCACCATAGCATTACTTATGCCATGTGGATAATATTTTTTAGAAAATTTCAGCTTCACTTGTCTTTTGGAGAGTGGGTTCACACATTTAGTTCAGTTGTGTCTTGCAAACTAGATAGTGATAGTTTAGGTATGAAACTATCATTATCTACTTTTGCCTCTAGGCATAACTTCCCATTGTATACAATTGCAAGTTTTGCCCGATAAGGCAAACTTAACTTGATGAATTTTACTTTTTTTTTTATACATAAAAATTAAACTACTTTTGCCTCTAGGTATAACTTCCCATTATATACACTTTCAAGTTTTGGCCAATAAGGAAAACTTAAACTTGCTGACATTTACTTTTTTATATGTATAAAAATTAAACCACTTTTGTCTCGAGGGATAACTTCCCATTATATATATATATATATATATATATATATATATATATATATATATATATATATATATATATATATTACACTACTTTTGCCTCTAGGCATAACTTCCCGATAAGGCAAACTTAACTTGATGAATTTTTACTTTTCTATTTATAGATAAAAATTAAACTACTTTTGCCTCTAGGTGTAACTTCCCATTATATACAATTGCAAGTTTTGCCCAATAAGGCAACCTTGACTTGCTGAAGTTTTACTTTTGTATATATATAAAAATTAAACCACTTTTGCCTCGAGGCATAACTTCCCATTATATATACTTTCAAATTTTTCCAGAGTATAAAATAAAATTTCGTAAAGCAGAATTTCGTAACAAATTAGGCCTATTCGGACAAAAGTTAGGCCTTAAGGCATAACTTCTGTAGAATCTCAACAGAGTTAAAAAATAAATATGTAAGACAAGCTATGTCTTAAGGCATATTTTCTATATAGAAGTTACGCCTTAAAGTCCCTTGTCCGGCATAACTTAAAGCTATAGAATTTATGCCTTATAAAGCCTAACTTGGAAGTACAGCAGAATTAAGTTAGGCTTTGTAAGGCCTAACTTTTCCGAAACCTTGCCTCGCGATTTTTTTTTTTTACTGAGTTGGGGTTCGAACCCAAAACCTCGGGGTATTTTCGGTCACTTTTTTAGACGGGTGTTCACCTTTTTTTATATACATTGTAGACACGTGATGTTTTACCCTCCCCGGGGTGTTTCACCTTCTAGTATCTAAATTTTCCTTTAAATATGGTCTGGACATTTTATTTGGTTTAATAGGTCTTATTTGAATATTCGAAAATCATAAAAATAGAGTCACTTTTTTAGGATATATGTTTAGTTTCGTTTTTTTGATTAGTAAAAAAAGAAAAAAATGTCTGAAAATATGTTATCTATTTTTAGTTTAATTTCCAAGTTAAAAGTTTTAATAAATAAATATAGAGTAAGTACATATTTTATCTTGCTATTTTAATTTAGTAGTAGTATATTTTATATTCTCACTTGTTAATTATATGTCATTTCACCACTCAATTTTAATACCTCATCCACACACACATCACATGCACCCTTTTATGTATTTTTTTTTCCTTAAAATAACAACAACAATAAAAAATAAAAAATACTTTTTCCATTTTTTTAAAAAAAAGCCCATCTGCAACCACTTTTTCAAAGCCCATTACCTAAAGCGTTTTTCATATATCTAGGCATAACATATATAAAGTATATGACCAAAAACCTAGACTAAAGAAGAAAGACTCTACACACATACCCTAGTCAGCCGCAACACTCACACTACACACAATTCACAAAACATTGAGATATACCCATACACATATATACACCATAATCAGCCTAGAAGCCGCCATGAACATGAACACACACCATTAAAGCACTGTACAAACACCACCAAACTCCATTAAAACCACCACTTAAATTAACTGGGTTGGTCTCGCTCGAGGTCATCCGTTCCTCGTCAGCGGTATCTTGTCGATGTTCGGGGCTCGTCAATGATTTTTCTTGAAGTTTTGTTTTGGTTTTCACTGTAGTAGCAAAGTTTTTTTTTGAAATTTCAACAATAAAGGTCCATTCTTTTCCCTTTAATCTATTGTCTTAACAATGCTTTATATCATGCTTTGTTACGTTCCTATTTCTTGAATGTTTAGTTATTCTTGGTTTCAGTTACTCTTTGTTTTGTGAATGAAAGGGCTTTATTTTGTTTTGTCTCATGTTTCAGTTATGTATTCATGTTAAGTTGGTTTTAAGTTGTTGATTTTAAGCAAATGTCTAAGATGATAGTTATTCAAGAACAAATGTTGGTTTAGAATTGAAAGGTTTGGATTTGAATAAACGAGATACCCTTGGTCTTCTAAAGCTACAAAAATAATATACAATAGACTTAGTTAAATTCCAATAGGGAATTTTTCCCATGCTGCAGTTACAGTTTTGCTTTCCTGGTGCCAATATCTCCTTTTTCCATTTTTTATGCTTATTTGGGGGTGTTGCTTATTTTGACCTTCCCTTTTAATATGGTTTATATATATTAGTTACATTCTGTATTAGCAATTTAATATAGTGATATAATATTAAGTTTTCGAGTTAGCTGCTTTGAGATGACCCGTTTTTGTTGTTAAAATAAAAAGTGGACCTTTAAGGTTTATCTTGAGGTATGAATTGTCATAGTAATTTGAGTTCGATTGCGGAATAGCATAATTCTTGGGGAGCCTAACTAGACAATTGTTTAAGGCCCGGCTATATTATTAACGTGAGTTGAGCGAAATAGGGTGCGAATTATTTCAAACTCTCTTGTCAAAGAAAAGAGTGGTAAGACCAATTATAAGGGAGCGAGACGGGTTGCGAACATGTTTCAAAACCCGTTGTCGAAAGAGTAAAAAATTTTAATAATAAAGGAAGGTCTCGGATTTTAGAGACAAATAATTGCTTCTAACGGTAGACTCTTTAGGCGCGTCTAATAATAATTGTGTTGACCATGTGGACAGACTCGTTCCTCGGTTAAATGCATATAAATTAAAGAAAAGTCATGTGGACCGTCCCGTTCCTTGACACTCAACTAATAATTGTATTGATCATGTGGACAGACCCGTTCCTTGGTTAAATATATATAATCAAAGAAAAATCATGTGGACCATCCCGTTCCTTGACACTCTAATAATAATTGTGTTGACCATGTGGACAGACCCGTTCCTTGGTTAAATGCATATAATCAAAGAAAATGTCATGTGGGTCATCCCATTCCTTGACACTCTAATAATAATTGTGTTGCCATGTGGACAGACCCGTTTCCTTGGTTAAATGCATATAATCAAAGAAAATGTCATGTGGGTCATCCCGTTCCTTGACACTCTAATAATAATTGTGTTGTCGTGTGGACAGGCTCGTTTCCTTGGTTAAATGCATATAAATTAAAGAAAAGTCATGTGGGTCACTCCGCTCCTTGACACTCTAATATAATGAAAGACTTTGCGTGTATACACGCTCCTAAGTTTAAACAATTAAAACACATTTTATCCAAGAATTAATTATAACCAAGTATAAGCCGATAAAATCGACCGTGCTAGAACCACGGGACTCGGGGAATGCCTAACACCTTCTCCCCGGTCAACAGAATTCCTTACCCAGTCTTTTATTTTCACGGACCAAAAATAAAGAGTCATTTCCTTTTGATTAGGGATTCAATAAGGTGACTTGGAACACCATAACTCAATTCCAAGTGGCGACTCTGTAAATAAATAATCTCTATTCAGAACTGTCACTTCAAATGGAAAAACCCTTAAACAATAAAACCCGTGCGCGTTCATCGCGCGGGGCTCGAAAAAGGGGTGTGACATACATAAGAATCACACTACTTTTGCCTCTAAGCATAACTTCCCATATATACACTTGCAAGTTTTGCCCGATAAGGCGAACTTAACTTGATGACGTTTTACTTTTTCTTATATGTATAAACATTAAACTACTTTTGCTTCGAGGCATAACTTCCCACTATATACACTTGCAAGTTTTGGAAAACTTAAAAAATACGGACTCAAATAACTAGATAATACTAATATGAATTAATACTAATATTAAACTAGTTAAGGAATTCAAAGAAAGTAAAAAAGGAATAGGTAAAAGCAAATTTGAACCCAAACTTCAAGCTAGTTTTAATGGCGTTCCAATTATTTTTTCTTCAAGTTCTTAGTAACCAAATCAATAGATTGAATTAATATCAAATAACCAATCAATTCCAAAATTCTCAACCAAAAGCTAACAGTCGAATCAATGTTTTTCAACCAGTGATTAGCTCTCTTCCAAACACCACCTCCATTACCATTCTTCTTTTGCCGTTAAGTTTGAATCCAAACTCCCAACCAATTATTTGTTTCTTCTCCTCTTTTGAAACTTAAGATAGGAGGGAGGGCCAAAAATTAAAGACCAATCCATTTGAAGGGAAATCCGTACAAAAAAGGGGAAAAAACACAAATAACCCCCAATTAATGTTTCCTTCTGTGCCTAGCCCTAATCTCTTAGTGGTCGTTTGGTTTGAGGTATAAAATGGGTTATACCAGTACTAATTTTTATATCACATTTGGTATAAGGTATAGATTTATCCCGGGATTATTTTATACCTTGCACCAAACGTGGTATAAAAATTAGTGCTGGAATAACTCAACTTATACCTTCTTAACCCACTTATACTGGGATTATTTTATACCATCTTTCAGATGGTATAAAATAATACCAATTGATGGGATAAATTAGTCCCGGGATTGTAATCCCGGGACTATTTTGACTAGCAACCAAACAACCACTTAGTCTAATAACCTTAAACTTTTTTAGCCGGATAAAAAGCATGCTTCTTTCAATTTCTTGGTAACCCAGATTTGATCTATCAAAATGAAATTAAAATATAATTGTGATTCACTCAAATGAAAAAAGAAAATAACTTGCTGGAAAGTGTATTTTTCTTTTTACTAAATTCATTATTTTGAAAATCAAAATAGTTGTAATACATGTATAAATGATATATAATTGGCGTATAAACACTATACATAGAGTATAAAATGATTATACAAGAGTAATTGGTGATTATATATCTTAAAATTTAATGTGTAATTTGTATAATCGATGTATAATAAATATATAATCAGTTATAATCGATGTATAATTAATATACAATCAACTTTGGTGATGTGGATCCAAGTGCCGGGGCAGATATTCTTTTTCAACTTTGTGGGATGAACACTGATTTTGAAGAGCTAAAGAAAGAGGCATCAAAAGAGTGAAACATCGAGCGGGGAAAGGGCCTTAGGGTTGGCTAAAAAAACAAAAAAATCAGCAAGCTAGAAAGTTTAAATTTGGTTGTTTTGAAAAAAGTAGGATTATTTTAAATTTTTTGCTATAATTGGCTGTTAATTGGGTTAATTATGCATAATTATTAAAGGAATAATTACATGGCATAACTAATTCTAGTATATATTTATATTTAGTAGTTATAGTTTAGATTAATTACATTCTATGACTAAAAGTAATATGTTAAATACTATTAATAGCTACATATATATTTAAAGTAAAATACTCTATTTTTATTATTTTATATCTGGACTGAAATTTTAGGATAGCTTTGAGATATTTCTCTTTTTGCCGCCGCCGACAACCACAAAATCACTGCTGGAATCGCCGCCGGAGCTCCGTTGCCGCTGTCGTTATCCTCTGGTCAAACCCTACAGCTCCGCCATCAATTCCGATATCCAGATCCGATTATCTCTCTCTATCCTCCTCCAGATCTGATTGTTTTCCGTCGTCTCCTGCAGATCCGGTCGTTTTCTGACATTGCCTCCTGAAAAAATCTGGCCTGTTGTTAGAAATAGTCTTTAGAAACAGAGAACTTCCTTTCTGCAACCTCAATAAATGATGACGAGGCAGATACCAGAACATGATGCTTCATCAAATCCATCAGGATGTCATGTCCCTGTTCATATGAAGATGTTCTCATAAAGTAGCTAGATAGAAACAGAAAACTAGACTTTGTATCCTTGCAGAGATAAAGAGCGATACAATGAGATTTCAATTCAATATGACGATTCAAGCGTGTTCATTTTTTTTAGGGTGTATTTTGTTAGCATAAGGGTTGTTTTTGTTGTTATTGTGAAATTTTCGGTAGATCTAGCCGGAAATCGTCAGCAGATCTAGCCGGAAATCGTCAGCAGATCTGGCCGGAACTAGTGGTTGGTGTTGTTGTATTCATGAATACGGCAATTGTATTCACTTTTTTGAGCTTTTTTTTTTTGTTAAATTTTTAAATTGTATTCATTTTTGTAGGGTGTATTTGTTAATTTTTGGTGTATCTATGGTTTTATGTGTTCAGTTTTTACTCGTTTTATTCATGGATACAACGAGCCCGTTTATGAATACAGATAGTCATTTCATGAATACCGTAAAAAGTAGCTACAAACGAATACAATTGAGTTGAATACATTTGACTTGAGTACAACTTAGTTGAATACATCTGACTTGAATAAAGCGAAATCTGAACTTCAATATAGCAAAATCTGATTCAGCCGGATTTTGAATACAATCCGAATTCTGAATACAATCTATTGTAGCGTGTGAATACAATCTACTGTAGCTACAAAATGTAATTAGCTAAAGTGTAACTATGCCAAATTTTTAATCTTCAAAATGTAATCATTTATGTAAGTTTCCCATTATTAAATGTTCCTTTAGTCCTGGGCCACCCCGAATGGCCAGTGCAGACTTAAGTAAGAACATATGAGTTTCTTACGTAAGACTAATCCAACGAGGGGTGGTAATGTTAGCTCAAGAAAACAGAATCCACCCAACCTATTTAAGTTTAACCCATCAACTAGGTGTGATAAAATCATTTTTTTTTTGCACGTATTCCCTTCAAAGGCACTGGCCTTTAATTTTTGTCCCTCAAATTATTTGTCTTTAATTTTTGCCCTTCACCTAAAAATTTATAGGTTTCGGGTTCAACCCCCGCTCAGTTCAAAATTAAAAATGATTTCGCATGGCAGAGTTTTGGATTCAAACTCTACCTTAAGGTAGAGTTTACCTTATGCCTAAAGGCAGACTCTGCCTGAAGGCAGAGTTTTCTACCTTAAGGCGAACTTTGCGTTATAAGGTAGCAAACTCTGCCTTGCGAAATTCAAACTCTGACTTGCAATTTTTTTTTTAATATTTGATTGAGCGGGGATTTGAACTGAAAACCCATGAATTTTTAAGCGAATGACAAAAATTAAAGACCATCAATTTAAGAGGCAAAATTAAAGACCACCCTCGAATAAGGGCAATCGTGCAAATTTCCCTGATAAAATTAGCTCATGAAAACATGATCCATCCAACTCATTTAAATTTTGCCCATTTTGACTCGACCAAAGCAAAATTGGACTAATATGTAGCCCAAATTGACCCGTGAGAAACCTTGTCAATATATTTTGAAAAAGTTTTTGTTGTTTGATATGATATGTATAGGAATAATAAAGAAAATAATATTTTATTGGGTACTTCAAAAATAAAAGAAGAAACAAAGAAATGAAAATTTAGTAAGTTATGCAAGTCGGGTTATGATCCGCTTTTAGTCCATTTCAGCTCAACTCATTTGAGCTAGAGTAACTTTTGGCAATTTAATGACCCGCTCTTTTATTAATCCAACCCACTTCGATCATACCAAATTCAGCCCAACCCACCACTTTGACACGCCTAAATCAAACTATGTTAGTGATAATCAGATTTGTTATTAGACAAATTACTAATGTAATAAATATTAGGTGCGGGATTAACTCGTCATGCATGTTGGTATAATCAAATGTATAGCTGGTATATTTGAGTATAATATGGAATAATTTGGCAATTTGCAGGATTGCCCTTTGCTGGGGGTGGTCTTTAATTTTTACCCCTCAAAATGGTGGTCTTTAAATTTTTCCCTTCAGGCAAAAATTCTTTTTTGATTTCTTTTATCTGCTAGATTTTTGATACCTAGGAACAGCCTTAAGGCAGAATTTGCATGGGCAGAAATTCTGCCTGTACCCATGCAAATTCTGTCTTAATGCCCAAATTATGACCTGCATGGACAGATTTTCAAAAATTCTGTCTTGCGATTTTTTTTTTTTTTTACTGAGATGAAGTTCGAACCCACAACCATGGGGTGTTAGGAGAAGGGCAAAACTTAAAGACCACCAATTTGAAGGGAAAAATTAAAAACCATCCCAAATGAAGGACAATCCGTGCAAAAAAAAAAAAAAGAAGAAGATAATTTGGGCATTAAAGGATTTGGGCCGAGATTTGAATTCGGACAGGCCCAAGGATAATAGTTATTGACCCTCTAGATGAGTTAGTACAGTTAACATTAACAAACCATTAGGCAAATAATTTGGACGGGTAGGCAATATAGGCCGATAGATGTATGCTTAGGCCGAGAGACAACGAATAATATACGTTTTATATTCGCAAGGGATAATGAATATAGGCAAACAATAATAAATACTCCTTTTGTCCCAATTTATCCGCTACCGTTGGAATTTCAAAATTCAAATTTTTAAACTTTAACTGTGATCTCGGACATAGAAGCTTTAAGTTTTTTAAAATAAAATTTACATATTTGAAAACTGTGTAAAAAGTACTATAAATCACAATAGTTAACAACTTGAAATATTTAAAAAACATATAAAAACCTCTCGATAAAAAAAAAATTAATTGCCTCTCAAAATTTTAACTGTGCCATATAAATTGGGACGGAGAGAGTAAGCAACAACAAGTAATGATAAGCAAACTATAAGCACATAAAATTGCATTGAGGATTGGAGTCCCTTCAAAAGAAAGAATACCATTTTGTTACCCCTTTATGCATATCACAATGTAAGGTCTGCGTACACTCTACCCTCCCCAGACCTCACGTTGTGAGATTTCACTGGGTTGTTGTTGTTTTTGTTGTTGTAATGTTAGAAATGTTAGAAATTAGAATTATTTATCATGAATGTAACATTAACTTATTAATTAAATTTTACCAAACGACCTAGATGATAATAGTTGGCGGATAATGCTGGCATTATTTAAGAAGCATATTTGAAAAAAAAAAAAAATCTATCAAATTGTAGTGGTTTCTGTAAGATCCTCACTTAATTAAGTACTACCATATTTGAAAAAATGGAGAATAGGAACTTAGCCGACCTACCTAACTTAGTCCTACAATTCATTCTCTTTCTTTCTCCGTTCAATTTTTTGTTTTGTTTTTATGATTTAACCATTTGACATCAGTAATCTATTGATTCGATAGATCCATATTCATGTTAAATAAGTTTATTAAGGGAATAATTGAAGAAAATGCCCTCTATAAAAAATTATTACTCGAATGCTAAACTCCTAAATAAAAATAAAAAACTAAATGAACCATCACTTTCACCTTTTTCTCCATGTACTTCATCGCTGCTAAAAACTAAATGAACCATCACTTTCACCTTTTTCTCCATGAATTTATGGGCTGCTAAAAACTAAATGACACATAAGCTGACAAATTTGGACCAAGTCTTATTTGTTTTGATCAAGATTAAGTCGTCTGAATGAATAAACATTTTAATATTAAAATATAAGATCTAGATATCTGAATTTGAATATACATCTGACTATTAAAATGTTGTAAAAAATTATGAATACTAAATAATTGATACTGTTTATTTTTTCAACATCTGAAGGTGTAAAATTTTATTTTTATTTAAAATTTAATAAAATACTAAATTAATCTAGTTCTTAACAAAAATATTTTAAAAAAATCATATGACGGTTGGTCGTGTGGATGGCTAGTGGTGGTGGTTATAGGTGTTAATTGAGATGATGTTGGCTAATGGTGTCCTTATGTGTAGTAGCTAGTGGTGGTTGATAGTAATGGTTGAGGGTGGTAGTTAGTGATGGAGGCTCATAGTTGTGGGCTTGTGGCAGGTGATAGTGATAGATAATGATAGTGGTTGAAAATATATAGTGGTGACTGATGGTGGTGATTTTCAGTATGGTGGTTGTTGTGGTTAGGTAATTGGAGGTGATGATTTTAAATGGTGGCTAATAATGGTGATGACTGATTGTAGTGATTTGTAACTTGATGGTCGTGGATAAGGATGGTAGTTGTAGGTAGTGATAGTTGATAATAGTGGGTGGTGCGGCGGCAACTGTAGTTGATAATGGTGGGTGATATATGGCGGTAATGGATGAAATTGGTGAACTTCCACCTTTATTGAATCCTTAATTGGACATCAAATTGATAATAAGATTTTGTTACAAATCTTAGTCATTCACATAATGGTTAAGTTTTGAATGATTAACATTCAGACCTAAAAAACAAACTAATTTAATGATTGAAATTTAAATGATTAAAGTTATGACCTTTATTAAGTGCAATAAATGAGGTCTTATAGCCTGTTTGATCAAGTTTATTTTCCCTTAAAAGTGTTTATTTTTTCCGATAAGTGCTTATTTTAAAAAGGTGTTTGACCAAGCTTTTGGGAGAAAATAAGTGGTTCAGGGGAGTAACAGAAGCTGTTTTTCAGAAACTAAAAATATAGTTTTTGCCCAAAAGCACTTTGAGAAAAATACATTTAGAAACACTTTTTAAAAGCTTGGCCAAACACTAACTGCTCTCAAAAGTACTTTTTAAATTAATTGGCTAAACACAAACAATTTTTCGCCAAAAGCACTTTTATGAAAATTACGTTAAAAATAAATTGATTTTAGAAGCTTGGCGACACATACTAGTCTCGTTGACCATTGGATTGAGGGGCACGACATGTGTTATTGGCTTTGATAAAGCTCAAACAGAGGAGGCTCGAGAAACTATTGAATACTTAGAAGGCCAAAAAAATTGAGGAAGCAGAAAAAAGAAATAGAAATTATAGAACAATCACATGAATGATAATTTAAACACTATATTGCATGGTTCAATAAAATTGTCTAGGTTCACCAAAATCATTTTGCAACGGGTAGCTATTTTGTTTAAGGGAAAAGGGTAAAAAATATCCCCCGTTATAAATTTGGATAAAAAATACCCCTCCCGTCATTAAAGTGCCTACATCTGGAGTTACTAGGCACAGGAGGGATAACCCATATGGATTTTTTATTTAGTTGGATCGGGTTTAAAAATGAAATCGGATTATTTTGGGAAATTTCTTTAAGAAACGGGTATATTTGAAAACTTTAATGACGGGAGGTGTATTTTTTATCAAATTTATAACGGAGGATATTTTAAGCCCTTTTCCCAAAGTAGAGGGTATTTTTGATCCTTTTTCTTATATTTAATAAAGATGGATCTCGAATTTAAATTTATAAATTGTTATAGTAATTTTTGTTAATATATAAACTTATAAATACTTGTTAATTTTTTAATACATATATACGTGATCTAGAAAAGAGTAGCTGTATTTAAAAAAATTCATTAATGACATTGTAACTTCGCCTCTAATAATATGGCACATGTGGTAAGAGAGATTTTTTTCTTTTTTATCTTTCCTTAATCTTTTATTTTTTCCCTCCCTTTCACCACTAGTTTCTTCCATCGTACGTCTTATATCATTTCTTTTTCGTTTTGTCTTTTCTTTCCTTTTATTTTCTGAGAGCAAACTTTTTGGTCATTTAATTAATGATTAGAGTTATGCAGGTATTAGTTATATAAAAATTAGTTATTTGAGATTAATTATAATATATGATTTACTTACATAAAAATAAGTAATATTGCAGGGATTAGTTATGTAAAAATTACAATGCTGAATTACTCCTTTGGATATCTGGTTTGTTGTATTAGAAATTAATATATGTTATATAATTTTTAAAATAAAATGTTTGCTTATAATTATCCAGAACGTTGCATATAAATGAATCTAATAATTTCTTTAGAAAAGAAAAGCCTTCAAGTGTGGAGCGGTAGAGGGTAAATTTGTTATTTGAATATTTTTACTCATGTATTAGTAATGATCACTAATTCTCTTATTGTTTATTCCATTTTCTATCGCACATAAGATAATACATAAGTTGATTCATAATTTAAACCTATTTGATTTATATGAAATTGTACATTGATAACCGAATACCGTTGGTGTGGTGAATTATATACAAAGCAGATAAAAAGCTAAGGAACTTAGTAGTATATGCTAGTTTCAATACATAAATAACTCCCTTCCTAACAATAAAAATAAAAAATTTCTCTCTCTAGTTGGAAAATTCCTCAAGACAAGGCCTCAAATAGAAAAGGTTAGAAGCTCTTTTGCTGAAAAAATCTCTACCAAAGGAATTGTCGAAATTGAGGCTTTTTATTTCTGAACAGTGTTCTTAAATTTTAAAATTGAGGAAGATTGTAAAAATGTGTTCTTTAGAAGGATGGTGGAAATCGATGGCCAACAAATGTGGCTAGAACAATGGACACCGAATTTTAAACCGGATGAGCATGCCCCTTTTGCTCCGGTATGGGTGCTCTTGCCGGGACTACCATTCCATCTTCACCATTGGGATTATTTAAAAGAGATCCTAGGTCCGGTAGGGGTTCTCCAAACTCTTGATAATGCTACTGCAACTAAAAACAGGCCTAGTCTTGCACAAGTGAGAGTTATCATAGATCTCACTAAATCACAACTTGATAAGATTTGGACTGGAGTGAAGGATGACGACTCTCCATTAAAAGGGTTTTATCAAAAGCTGGATTATGAACAGGTCCCTAAGTACTGTAAGCACTGCAAAAGGATAGGACATGATATCAGTCAATGCAAATGGGCTGAAAGAAGAAAAAATATGCTCAAACTAAAGGGAGAACCAGAAAAAAGAGTAAGTCAACGCTAAGGAAAAAGACGTTGGAGAATCTACTAATGATGACAACACCAAAGGAAATATTTGTATTGAGAAGGAACAAGTTACTCCAGAAAACTTTACACAAAAAAGTGGTAATATTGGTGCTCAAAAAAAGAATGCAGAGGCTCAAAAGGTTGTTGTCCACGTTGCTGATAACTCCAGAGATAAGGAAAACAATGAACAGGAGAGTGAGCAGACTTCTTCCAACAAAGAAGTCATTTCTAAGAACAACAAAGACAACAAAGATAAGGATGTGACGGAAAAATACACTACTAAAAAACTGTCAAAATCGGACGGCCGTGTCAGTTTTTTCATTGAAACTGACAGGAAAGCGACCCAACACGGTCCGTCGATTTTCATGGCGTCACTTTCTGAAAACCGACGGACTGCGTGGCTTATGTGGTCCATCGGTTTTTTATCCAATAATAAAAATTATTAAAAAATCGACGGACTGTGTCGTTTTTTTTTTAATTTTTATTTTTTTTAATTTAAAAAGAAATAATATAAATTTTATAAAAAAACCGACGCATTTTATTTAATTTATATTTTTTTAAATAAAAAACCGAAGCAGTCCGACGGTTTTTTAGAAATTATACAGAATTAATTTCCAAAAAATTGACAGACTGCGTCGGTTTTCTGGAAAAATACATGTAGGTAATTGCTGCATTTTCTGCAGCTACACCTGCACAAAATCAGCACAAAAACCTAGTCAAAACTAGCACTAAAATGCTCCAAATCAATTCTAAAAGAGTTACAACACAAAAAATCACACTAAGTAACAATCAAACACTATCTAAGAATTCTAACTTAAAATATAACTTAACAAAGCACAATCCCAACCAAGTCTAATATTGAATTATCAATAACAAAACTAACTTTAATAACTTATGGATTCTAACATTAATATAACTTTGAAAAACACAATCCCAACCAATTCTAAAAATTGAAAAGTAAATCTAGTCAAATAAAGTCTATATTTTAGTTTTGAGGTTATAGAAATATTATAACTTAACAATTCTAACTTTGAATTCTCAATAACAATTTTAACTTTAATAACTTATGGATTTTAACTTTAATATAACTTGAAAAACACAATCCCAACCAATTCTAAAAGTTGAAAAGTAAACCTAGTCAAATAAAATCTACATTTTATTTTTGAGGTTATAGAAATAATTTAACTTAACAATTCTAACTTTGAAAAGCACAATCTCAACCAATTCTACTTGTGAATGCTCAATTACAATTCTAACTTTAATAACTTATGGATTCTAACTTTAATGTAACAATCCCAACCAATTCTAAAAATCGAAAAATAAAACTAGTCAAATAAAGTATACATTTTACACAAATTCAACATCAATAATATTATAAACGATGATAACTAAGCTAACACAAATACATTGACAATGAACATAAAAAATAGCACAATCTCAAGCAAAAAAAAAAAAAGTAAACTAGTCAAATAAAGTTTACATTTTGTCACAAATTCAACATCAATAACTTAAGAAAGCACAATCCCAACCAATTCTAACTTTGAAGTCTCAATAACAATTCTAACTTTAATAACTTATGGATTCTAACTTTAATATAACTTTGAAAAGCGCAATCCCAACCAATTCTAATTTTGAATTCTCAATAACAATTCTAACTTTAATAACTTATGGATTCTAACTTTAATATAATTTTGAGAAGCACAATCCCGACCAATTCTAACTTTGAATTATCAATAACAATTCTAACTTTAATAACTTATAGATTTTAACTTTAATATAGCTTTGAAAAGCACAATCCCAACCAATTTTAAAAATTGACAAGTAAATCTAGTCAAATAAAGTCTAAATTTTAATTTTGAGGTTATAGAAATATTATAACTTAACAATTCTAACTTTGAAAAGTATAATCTCAACCAATTCTAATTTTGAATACTCAATAACAATTCTACTAACTTATGGATTCTAACAAAAAGCACAATCCTAACCAACTCTAAAATTCGAAGAATAAAACTAGTCAACTAAAGTATACATTTTTCACAAATTCAACATCAATAATATTACAAACAATGATAACTAAGTTAACACAAATACATTGACAATGAACATAAAATATAGCACAATCTCAAGCAAAAAAACAAAAAAAAATGAAAATTAAACTAGTCAAATAAAATTTACATTTTTTTCACAAATTCAACATCAATAACATTACAAATGATGTTTGACAAAGCTAAATAGACTAACATTAGGCTTAAAATCTACAAATAAAACTAAAATTGAAATAATTTTAAAAGCCTTAATTTGAAAGAAACTAACCTCAATTTAGAAGTTAAAAACGGGGCTGGGGTAGGCGGGGGTGGGCTGCGCAGGTGGAGGGGCTGGTCGGCGGCGGCTGGAAGCTCGGTGGTGCAGGTGGCGGGGGTGGGCGGCGCAGTTTAGGGTTTTTTTTTAGAGGGAAGTGGGTTTTTTGGGGAAAGAAAGAAATGGGAAGAGAGAACCCGTGTGGGTCTTCATGAATTAAAAAAACCGACAGACAAACTGACACAATCCATCAGTTTTTTTAATACTGTTGACCAGACTTTGACAAAAAAAAAGAAGAAACCGACGTAGTCCGTCGGTTTATTTAAAAAAAAATCATTTATTAATATTTTAAAAAACAAAATGAATTAGAAATTATTTAGTATATTTTTAAAATAAAAACCGACGTCATCCGTCGGTTTTAATTTTTTTTTTAATAAAACCGATGTCCCACGTCGGTTTTTGTAAAAAAAAAAAAATTGGCGGAATTATAAGTTCAAAATTCTGCGAAAACAACCTCCGTCGGGTTTTTAATAAAAAAATAAAAAATATTAGAAATACACAAAACCAACGCACTGCGTCGGTTTTTTGTCCGTCGAATTTTGACAGTTTTTTAGTAGTGAGAAATTAACAGCAATGATATTACATTAGGACAAAGTGCTGCAGAACAGAGAGATAATAAAGAGACAATGATATTATCATGAGTGCTAACGATATTATAAAGAATGATATGGACAAGGCTAGAAGGAAAAGGATAAACCAAAAAGGAAGGGAAGCAAGGAAGTTGAGTACTAGCAGGAAAAACAATATCAAACATATTCAAAAGGCTGGAAACAAAAAAACTGGAGAACACATCTACTACACAAGTGAAAGGAGAGGATGATCATTATAGTGATAAGACTGATACTCAGATTAGCCAGAAAAAAAGAGACCAGATGCACTGACATAATTCATAGTCCTCCTGGACAGAATTGTAATATTATTGGAAATCATACTCATGTTGATAAGGGTGGAACTATTACTATTGAACTTAACTTACCAAATCACTCTAAAGGTGAGAATACTGGTACTGAAGATCTTTTGGTGATAGACTCAGACAATGAGTCAGAAACTGCTAACAAACTCATCGAAGCTTTTGCCCCTGTGACCAAAGCTGACATAGAGGCTAGTAATCTTGCCTTTGATGCCATATCACAGAAGCATAGCCTATCTCCAAGAGGTAGATTAAGAACCAGAAAAGATATAACTACTACTGGATAAAAATCCAGGAATAGGATAAGACAGAGAAGCAGTGTTGCTTGACTAATCTCCTATATGTTTTTATGATTAATACAATCTCATGGAACATAAGGGGGGTGAAATCCAAAAAAAAGAGCCTTTAACAGGCTCATCAAAATTATCAAGTTACATAAGGTTCATTTGGTGGCTTTACAAGAACCTTTCATTGATGACTCTAACTTGGAAAGACACAGGAAAAAGATTAGATTTCCTAGTGCTATGTCTAATAGGAATGGCAAGATCTAGTGTTTTTGGGATGACTCTCTTGAATGTGAAGTGGTCTCAAATACTAATCAGCAGCTTACTATAGAGATCAAACACTTGACTGCTAACAATATTTTTGGTATACCATTGTTTATGCTAAAACATCTTCTAGGAAAATGAAGAAGTTATGGTACAAACTCAAGAAAACTATGGCTCAAGTGGGTGGTGCATGGGCTGTTTTAGGTGAATTTCAATGTTTCTCTACCCCCTTCTGAAAAGAGAGGAGGGAGACCTCATAGAATGAGTCAGAGTATGGATTTCATTTCTTTGTATAGATGACTGCTGATTGATGGATGTTGGACACAACCGAAGCACTTTCACTTGGACAAATGGAAGGAAAATAGGAAATAGAATTTGTAAGACTTGATAGAGTTTTGTACAATGAAGAATGGGATAGCAATATGGGTGACATTATTGTTAAAAATATGGCACGAACAGGATCTGATCATCCTCTTTTCTTTAATTGTAGGAAACTTTCTAACAATTTTGTGAGATATTTCCGGTTTCTCAACTTCTGGACTTTACAACCAGATTTGAACAAGTCATCAAAAGTGCTTGGGAAGAAGAAGTTCAAGGCAATCCAACGTGGATTCTATAGGAGAAACTCAAAAGAGGATCCAAAACTCTTAGTCACTAGTCAAAAGTTACTATTGGAGATGTGTTTGAGAGAGTTAAGCATCGTGAAGATCTCATCCTTGAAATTGAGGAGAAAATGGACAATGATGACTCTGAAGAGAATAGGCAAGAACTTAACAGGGTCAATGCTGAATACACTAAATGGATCAGTGTACAAGATAATCTTCTTCAACAAAAGGAAGATATCCAATGGAATGAAGAAAGGAATTCTTGCACTAAGTATTTTTTTTAGTGCCATCAGACAAAAAAGAAAGAGAGCTACTCTGCAGAGGATTAAAAATTCTGAGGGAGATTGTATGGAAGGAAATGATGCCATTAGGGATGCAGTTATGCTTCATTTTCATAAATCTTTTTACAGAAAGAGAGAAAGTTCATGATTTTGGGGTTCTAAGTCATATTGAGAAGCTTATTACAGAAAAGGAAAACAATAAACTGAGAAAATTCCCAGAAGAAGATGAGATCAAACAAGCCATCATAGAGCTCAGCATGAATAGTGCAGCTAGTCCTGATGGTTTCAATGGTCTTTTTTTCCAGAAATGTTGGCACATTCTTAAGGAGGACTTGGTAAATTTTGTACATAGTTTTTTCTGTGGTAAAAGGTTAACCAAGTTTTTTACTCATACTTGCATAATTATGCTGCCTAAAGTTGATGAACCTTCTAACTTCTCACAACTTAGACCAATCAGTTTTACCAATTTCTCAAACAAGATTGTTTCTAAATCATGGCTTCCAGACTCAATATTTTTCTACCTAAATTAGTATTTGAAAATCAATCAGGGTTTATAAGTTGAAGACTTATTACAGAGAATATTCTACTAACTCAGGGTATTATTCATCGTATTAACAAAGGGGAAAATCAAATCTTGTTTTAAAATTAGATATGGAAAAAGCCTATGATAAGCATCTTGGTTATGCATTATCTTCATTCTTAGGAAATTTGATTTCTCTGAAATTTTCATTGACCTTGTTTGGAGATTGTTGTTAGATGTATGGTACTCTATTATAATTAATGGTGAAAGGAAAAGATTTTTTTATTCCACCAGAGGACTCAAACGGGGAGACCCTCTTTCCCCTTCTCTTTTTATTTTGACTGCTAAATTACTTTCAAAACTGCTCAACGAAGTCTATGATAAGGATAGATACATAGGATATAGCATGAATTTGAATGGTCCGATGATTAATCATCTAGCTTATGTTGATGATGTTATTCTGTTCATATCTTCGGATAATTACTCACTCAAAGTTATCTTAAGACAGTTAAAAAAATATAAGGAAGTTACTGGACAGAGAATTAATAGAGACAAAAGTATGTATTTAACTTCTTCTCATGCTTGTGCAGGGACTCACAACAGAATCAAGAGGATGACATGTTTTAAAGCTGGCAATTTTTCTTTCGCTTACCTTGGTTGCCCCATTTACACAGGCAGGAAAAGAATTACATACTTTGCTGACATTACTTCTAAAATCCTTAAAAAAATTGGAGGATGGCAAGAAAACTTATTGTCACATGGTGGAAAAGCAGTGATTGTACAACAAGTTTTATGATCTCAAACAATGCATCTACTAGTTGCAATCTCCCCTCCCAAAACTGTGATTAATCAAATTAAAAAATACTTGTCCAACTTTTTTTGGGGGCAAACTGGAGGGAAAAGCAAATACCATTGGAGTGCTTGGCATAATCTAGGCTACCCTAAAGATGAAGGGGGTCTTGGATTTAAGTCTTTGATTGATATTCAAAATTTCTTTATCTTAAAAAGGTGGTGGAGATTTAGAACCAACTCTAGTCTTTGGGCTGAGTTTCTGAAATCCATATATTGCATTAGAGTTAATGCTATTTCTAGAAGCTGGAGCTCAGGACAATCCCAAAGCTGGAAAGAACTACTCAGTTGTAGAGCTATTGCTGAACCTCATATGTTATGGAAGATCAACGGTGGAACTTCTCTTTTTTGGTGGGACAACTGGACAGGACTTGGTCCACTTGCTTTGCTTTTACAAACTGAGCCTAGGTCAGGAAATACTTTGGTTAGTGACTTTATAGAGGAAAATAAGTGGAATACTGAAAAATTGCTGAACATTATCCCTTAGTAGGCCTGATACTTGTATATGGACCATCAACTTTGATGGCACGTTTACATGTGCTTCTACCAGGGAACTTACCAGAAAGAGGAAAGAAAAAATGATACTAACAAAAATCTTTGGTATAAAGATTTACCGTTCAAAGTTGCTTTCCTAAATTGAAGAGTTATGAAGAAGAAGCTGCCTCTAGATGATATTGTCTCTAAGTTTGGTCAGAATGTTGTTTCCAAATGTAATTGTTATCCAAACCATGAACTGAAACCTCGAATCACCTATTTGTTCATGGTGATGTTGCCAAAAGAGTGTGGCAATACTTTGCAAATTCTCTTGGTATCAAACTCTTTAATATGAATATTAAGAATCTTGTATGAAGTTGGTGGGCTGTTGATGATACCAATCCTTTATATAAAGCTATCAGTAAGATATTCCCTATGATTATCAACTGGGAGCTGTGGAAAAGGAGAGGTACAAGTAGGTATCGAGAGAAATCTTACTATGTTTATAAAATTGTAAATCAAGTTAACTTTCAACTTAAAGTCATGTTATATAAACACTTTACACAGATTAACCTTTACTTGTCTTGGAGAGATATTTGTATCATTGAAGATAATTACAGGACTCAAATAAGTAGTTGTCCAGTATATTGGGAGAGACCAAGAACTCAATAATTCAAGATCAACACAGATGGTAGCTCTTTAATAGGGATGAAGAAGACAGGAGCAGGAGGGATTATCAGAAACAAGGAGGGGAGGATGATATTAGCATACTTTGAATCTTTTGAATTTTGCAGCAACAAATCATGCAGAGATCAAAGCTGCATTGATTAGATTGCAATACAGTTCAACTCTGGGCCTGAACAACATCATCCTTGAGATGGACTCAAAACTCATGGTAGATATGATCAAAGGAACCATCACACCTTCATGAAAGTTCCAGCATATTATTGAAGATGTTCAATAATGGCTTAACAAGCTTGGAGGAACTGTCCAACACTGCTATAGAGAAGCCAACAGTGTGACTGATATTCTCTCTAAATAAGGATCAATTCATGGTGTCACTACTGTCTTTCAAGACTCTCAGAACCTATCTAAAGCTGCAATTTGGTGCATATAGACTTGATAAGTGTGGTATGGCCAATTTTAGAATTAGGAAAAAGAAGTTAGGGATTGGTTGATGTATCAGGAACAAATGATGAATCTGACAGTTATGAACAGATTCAGCCTTTGTTCCTTATTACTTTTGTGAGCTTAAAGGCTATGGAGGAAACCCCACTATCGTGCAGTACAGACATGTCTGTTATGCTAGATGACTACTCTGGTTACCATTCTTTTATCTATAATAAAATGAAAATTTGATTACGAAAAACTCCCTTCCTAACTAGCAATCCAATCACCCCCAAGCATTTTTTTTAATGCTTAAACCAAACTGGCTTAAGGAATATATTTAGATGAAATAATAATTAATAACCTTTATAAGCACATAAATTTGCATTGAGGATTGGAGTCCACCTGATCAATTTACTGTTATTGAATACTAAAGTGAGCGAGGAGACTTTTCTCTTTCCTATAAGATCTTTTCTTTGCACCACTGATCTCCTTAAAATACCTTTTCTCTCATAGTTTATTTCTTTTTCTCATTTTGTTTTTTCTTTTTCTTTTTGTCCTTTCTTTTTTTGTCCTTTTCACTACGAAAAAATAAAAATTATTATAAGAATATGTCACAATTCAGTCACAAATTCAACTTTGTGACTATTTTGTGAGAAACACAAATTCATTGGTTGTAAAAATTTAGTGACATAATAAAAATTCTGTTACAATTAGAGAAGGATTTTACTAATTGGACATAAAATATCTAGCGTAACAAAGGATACATCCATCACAAATTGTGAAGGACTAGAAACGGATACGTCTGTCAAAAAATATGTTTAAAACATATAATAATTAATATTATATTATGATTTCCATAATATTTAATAATTTATTAAATAAAAAATATTACTTATTATAAAATGATAATTAATAATTATTAATTTAATTATAAAAACTTATATTTCTAAAGTTTTCCTCTCACACTTTTATACTAGGGAAAGGGACATAAATGGCCATCCGCCCCAAACTAATCCCAAGCGGATGGCTCAAGTTGCTCAAAACCAAATATGTAGCCACTAAACTAATCCCAGTCGTTAGCCATAAAATTAAATAAGATAAATTTTAAATAAAACCCCAATTACTTTTTTTAGCTAACGTCTGTAGGTAATATGCAATTAATTGTGGCATATAGTTTTATAACACAAGACTAGAAAAAATGATCCCACAACTCTTCGACTTGAGAACTTTGATTTTGTTAATCTAATTTCTTCCTCCAAGTCATTTTTTACAGCTTATATCACACCCACTCACCCCCCCCCCCCACCCCACCCCTAAACCACGCACCCTCTCGCTCCCCGCACCTCGCCTTCCCAATTCGCTCCTCTTCTCTGTTAACAAATTTGTTTGGAACTAATTAGTTGCAGCCTAGAAAATCTAGAGAGAGAAAAAAAGAATACTACTCTTCTTTTCTCTCTCTACATATAGATATATCATATTATCTAAACTAATTCCAGTATATGTATATAAATTGTATCATCATTGTATATGTGTCACTACTGTATATGTATAAAAAATGTATCATACGTATAGAAATTATATAATTATTGTATAGAATATGTATCCCTACAATGTATGTATAAAAAATGTATCATAAATATAGAAATTGTATCATTATTGTATAGAATATGTATCATACGTATAGAAAATATATCATTGTTGTATAAAATATGTATCTCTACTGTATATGTATAGAAAATGTATCATAAGTATAGAAAATGTATCATAGGTAGAGAAACTGTATCATTGTTGTATAGAATATGTATCACTAATGTATAAGTGTAGAACATGTATAATTCCTTTTCTTAGCCTTTTTTCAACTAATTTCAGTATATGTATAGAAACTATATCATTATTGTATAGAAAATGTATCATTCGTATAGAAACTGGATCATTGCTGTATAAAAAATGTATTATACGTATAGAAATTGCATCAACATTTAGAACATGTATCGTTGTTGCACAATTTGTGTTTAATAAATGTATAACCAATGTATATTTACTAATTATACACACACTATACATATTTTGAGATATTTCTTGAAGGCTCAATCAATATATACTTACTAATTATACACATGTTATACATGTTTTGGGAAGCATCGACAAAATATAAAATATTCTGTTAACGCGTTCCGGCCTGGTATAAATCCAATCGGCGTGCATAAAGTTGTAGAACTTTCAAATTCAGACTTCCTGTTTTGATTCACATAGAACAAACTTAGTAACTCATGAAGGAAACCATAGGCATGTTGTCTTTCTTGCTAAAAACTTGATTTAACTTATTAGAGCTCACCAACTGGTTACCATTGAAAGACGGTCTTCTAAAATTTGACGGAAGTAGTACTCCGTTGTACTGGGTAGGTCCGAACCAAGGAAGAGAGTTCACTGAGTAAAGAAGAGAGAGACTCTCGTTTTTTTACTATATAAATAAAAAGGAGAAATAGGTAAAGGGTGTGATCATCATTAGATACTCTCGTTTTTTCACTATAAAAAAAGGGAAAGGGAAATAGGCAAATGACATGATCATTACATACATGAGCGGCGGAAAAGAATTAAAAGGGATTGGGTTTTTGGATCATGTCGGTCGCTGCCCGCTGGGCTACTTGTGTCATTAATTTGGAATGAATGTGTATTGCGGGGCATTTAAGTCAAATGTGAATCATTAAAATTTATAATCGCCGCCTAGTGTCCTTTTCCCTTTATACTAACCACTACTTGGGCTAGATATTTTATTGTCTTCCTTCCACGTGTGAGACACTTACACGCCAAAATTTCGCCATCAATCGCATAAACAAATGAAGATGGACCCCAACTATTAATATTGTTGATAGTATTTCAACACAAGTACCTATAGAATTCATTTATCTCACTGCCACCACTCCTAACTTCTTCATAAATATTTGTAAGTTAGGAAGCAAAAAAAACAATAATTTCCAAATCCATGGCTTCGATATCCTTACAAGATCTTGCACTACTTGCAGTGCTATACATTCTTCAAGAATTACACAACAAATTCACGAAAAAGAAGAAAAAACTTCCTCCTGGACCAAAAGGTCTTCCAAATATAGGAAATCTCCATATGATTGGCAAAAATGTCCATCAAAGTCTTCAACAAATAGCCAAAAAGTATGGTCCTATAATAAGGAGAAAATGATCAAAATGGTCCTTAATGTATGAGCGTTGGATTGTTTTGATCCTTGATATATTCACTTGATTGAAATAGTCCTTGATGTTTCGAGAAAATGATCAAAATGGTCCTTAATGTATGAGGGTTGGATTATTTTAGTCCTTGATATATTCACTTGATTGAAATAGTCCTTGATGTATGCAAAATGTGGATGATTTTGGTCTTAAATCCTAAATATAATGTCGTAACATTATTCAAATGTTTGACACAAAAAATCCATCAAATATAAGTGGAAGTTTTTTTATTTTTTTAAATTTTTATTTTTACTTTTTATTTTTATTTTTATTTTTAAAATGTATTATTCTTTTTATATTATTTATTTTTCATTTTCTTTCTTTTCATTCCCAACCTTTACTTCTTATGATTCCATGTAATTGCTCGTAGTTTTTTATTTTATTCATTTAGCATAACCGTGTTAACATAACCGTGTTATTATAAACTTATATTTTTCCTTTCTTTTGAACTATTTACTTAAGTTACGTTGAAACTTACTTATGTAATGTTAGAATTTGACATATGAGTATTATTCATAACATTACATAAGTAAGTTTCAACGTAACTTAAGTAAATAATTCAAAAGAAAGGAAAAATATAAGTTTATAACCCCGTTCACAATGAAATTCTACTTTAATAACGTCACCCGTTATATGTCAAGTTTGTTAATAACTCATTCTTTTCAATATTAAGAGGTGTAGTTTCAAATATTAGAATAATAACACGATTATGCTAACACGGTTATGCTAAATGAATAAAATAAAAAAATACGAGCAATTGCATGGAATCATAAGAAGTAAAGGTTGGGAATGAAAAGAAAGAAAATGAAAAATAAATAATATAAAAAGAATAATACATTTTAAAAATAAAAATAATAAAAAAGTAAAAATTAAAAAAAATTCACTTACATTTGATGGATTTTTTGTGTCAAACATTTGAATAATGTTACGGCATTATATTTAGGATTTAGGACCAAAATCATCCACATTTTGCATACATCAAGGGCTATTTCAATCAAGTAAATATATCAAGGACCAAAACAATCCAACCCTCATACATTAAGGACCATTTTGATCATTTTCTCGAAACATCAAGGACTATTTCAATCAAGTGAATATATCAAGGACCAAAACAATCCAACCCTCGTACATTAAGGACCATTTTGATCATTTTCTCCTATAATAAGCATGCGACTTGGTGTAATTCCTGTAATTGTTGCTTCATCTCCTCATGCTGCTGAATAATTCTTGAAAAACCATGATCTTGTTTTTGCCAGTAAACCAAATAATAGAGTTGTTCAATTTGTTGCGTGCGATCAGAGAAATTTGACAATCGGAAAATATAGATCTTATTGGAGAAATATGCGAATACTGTGCACGTTAAAATTGCTTAGTACCCAAAAGATCACTTCATTTCAAAGCCATGAGAAAACAAGAAGTTGCAAATTTTGTGACTTTTATCAATCGGCCAGTGGTGTGAATATTGATATTAGTGCTAAACTTGAGCGAGTTAAAATGAATTGAGTTAATAAATGATTCGAGGTTATGCCATTGTATTTATATATTGTGTTTTAATCTCTAACTTCTATGCATGATTATCGGTATAATTTCTTACGGTTCGTATCAGAGTCACCATAATATGAGAATAAGATCATACTTAATCTTGAGTTTGAGCATACAAAATTACACTTTCTATAATTTTATCGTTAGCAACAACAATTATTCTGGGATGTAGATTTCCCAGTTCCAATTGTAATGTCGGTGAAGAAAAATTAAACAGAAAGAGGTACACGTTTGTATGGAAGCAGAAGTAGCCTCAGGGTGGATTTTATCCACTGTATTGCAAATTTGCGTTAACTTGTTTATGATTTACTCTATATTAAATATTTATAGTTAGTTATATAATATATAGGATCAGAGGCAAAGATGTCATTCAACTATCGGAAATGACTCATTTATGTCATTCGTTAATAATTTGACTCATTTATGCCATCAAACTATCAGAAACGACTCATTTATGCCAGTCATCAATTGTTCGGCTCATTTATGCCACCGTCGTTATCAAAATAACTCATCCATGGCAGTTTTTCATTAACGTCGATTTTACAATTCCAGATATGACATGTGGCCTCCAACTAGATTATGATTGTGGGTGGGTCGGGTGTATGACTTGGATTTTTTTATTAATTTGGGATTTAAAATTTTGATGGTTTATTAAATGTCGTAGACCTCTAACATTAAACTAGCCCAATTTTAAATCTCAAATTAATAAAAAATCTGAGCCATACACCCGACCCATCCACAATCATAATCTAGTTGGAGGCTACGTGTCATATCTGGTATTGTATAACCTTTGTTAATGAAAAATTGGCATCGATGAGTCATTTTGGTAATGACGATGACATAAATGAGTCAAACTATTGATGAGTGGCATAAATGAGCCATTTCCGATAGTTCGATGACATAAATGAGCCAAATTATTGACGAGTGACATAAATGAGCCATTTTCAATAGTTCAATGACATATTTGAACCTTTTCCGTATAATATATAGGATCAGAGGCAAAGAAATTATATTCGTGTAAATTCACAGGTTACACGTGATCCATCAGTGATTTATAGGCACACGAGGAAGGAGATATTTTTTTTCCTTTTATTTTCTTAATCTTTTTCTTTTCTTTTTCTCTCCCTTTTACGGTTAATTTTTTAGTTTAAGCTAAGCTTCTTATACACTTATCTAATATTTTACACCATCAAATTATTCAAGTGATAAATTTTTTTAAAACGGACAGAATATATTACTTAATGCCACATGCATCTTCTCTCATTTCTTCTCTTCTCTTCTTTCTTGTTCCTTTCAACATTAATTATTTTTTGTCTTCTTCTCTAGAAAAGAAATATCTTCTCCTAACAGTTATTTTCTAATTTTGTCTTGTCTTGGGCCTTTTCTTTCTTGGGTTTTTTCTCATTTAGACAAATGAAGATGGACCCCAACCATTAATATGGTTGATATTTCAACACGTGAACCCATAAAATTCATTTATTTCACAACCATCACTCTTAACTTCTTTATATTATTGGCAAGTTGGGAAGCAAAAGCACAGTAATCTCATTTCATGGCTTCTCTATTCTTACAATTTCTTGCACTACTTGCAGTTTGATGAGTGACTAATTTGGTGAAGTGTTATCAGAAATTTCAGAGACAAGTATACAGCTAAACGATGACCATTTCTGACCAGAAAAATACTACCTAGAATGATTATGCTAACTTCCAAAAGCAATATCTTTAAAAATTAACATCATACAAAAAGCTAAGGTCACTCAATCCTAGAACTAGTGAATTAGCAGAATAAGAAGATTGTTATCAGGTCATAACAATAAAAGCCAAATAGCATTTACATAAAGTACTTAAAGAAAAGTTCAGAAAACAAAGTGTTTGGATGTCTTAATTCAAGAATGGCAGGATACTTTCGGTTCGTAGAGCCACATATCAGCATAACCATTGAACGGTTTGGTACATAGATCGCCAAAATCAGAAGACAGAAGATACTTGCATCTGTACCATTGTTATTCTGCAAATCCACCAAAAAAACAATCAGCACTTAAACTATTAATGCATACATGTTCTTCACGACAGTACCATTCAGCAAAGGAAATGTAATCTTTTTCATTTTGTGCTATACTAAATTATAGTTTTCAATTGTAGTTCCCAAAAATATGCTTCAACCATGTCTGACTTTAATACATGCTTTTGAAAGGTAGAAACCTCATCCCCCAAAAAAACATAAAACTTTCTTTTCCCCTCCTTTTTGATAGGTAGCAAACTCGATGAACACTATTTTTAGTCCACCCATTGTCCGAACTATAGTCTTCTCTGCAATCACTTGAACCTAGTATTTGTTACAGTATATCTCTTCAAACTAGAACTGCTTGCAAATATTAGCTTTTCGGTGTATAGTAAAGATGTATACTACATAGACATTTTACTCGACTTGTTAAACTCCTTACCAGATTTATAAGGAACATATATACTTTTGTAGCTTATAGCCAGCACTTCACTTCGAGCCCTTTATTGCTTGTTTACTTATTTAAAGAAAAATCAGTAGGAGAGCAAACTGAATCAAGAAGAGCCCAGGTAAGACTCTTTTATGAAATATTGGTAAGCATAACAAACTAGAAAATAACACCCCTACATATATTATGTTTGTTTTACTTCATTAATCACTATCCTTTTATTGCTCATGTCTGCCCACAAAATGGTGTGGACACTAAAATTACAATATTTTAAGATGCCTTTATCTAGCTCTTAGATCCAAAGTAATTTTTAAACGGGACATCCAAAACCTCCAACACTACTGTCGGAGGAAGTGAAGAAAGAAGGCTTAGCTAAGAAAAAAATATTTTGTACTTCAAGCAAATTGTCCTTCAAAACAATGTAAAAGGCAAATATTTCTTCTTTAAATCTTTCCATGTGCACCTCATATATAAAACAATAGTGGAGAAGAAAAGGTGGGACTTCATAGGGTACATACGGGAACTAATCAGCCTCAAATAGAAAAATCAAAATTAATATGAGGATGATAACAAAATGATTTTCTTCACTCAAGAGATGTTATAAATAAAGACAAAAAAGAAAACAAAGTGAGCAGCAACGTTACTATGACAACTTACTCTGACAGAAGTCATTGTTAATTATCTGAACACTTACAACAGGAGGGAGAGAATGAAGAAGTACTTACTCAGAATTTCACATTTGGGAGTTCCCATAGTCTAATCCTTGTGTAAAAGACCCATCATAGACAAACTGCCATTTTCCCACGAAAAATAGGATGTCAAAATAATAACACCTATTTACTTAATTCTGTAAGGATTAGGCATATCAGAACATGGTGAATGGAGAGTTTGGTACCCTCTTACCTGCGTACTGGAACCAAGTTGACCTCCAACTATATCTTTTCTAGCAGACGTATCTCCACCCCTAGCAGATCCCTTGGTGTCTCCCTGACATTAGAAACAATCCCCCGGGGCATAGCTAGTGACATCAGAGGTAAAGACAATAAGCAACTCTATATCATTGATGCGGGGAAGCAATGCATACCTCCATCTGCAATGCCATGATTAACCCATAGCCCAGCAAATAGAATAATTCAATCACCAGAAAAGAGAGATTGATCAGTTGATAATTGGATATTGGGTTAAATTAGAAGTTTTTCAAAACTACAGCAAGGAAGTTCATATAGAGCACGAATACCCAACAAATATTCCAGATGAGCGGAAAAAACTATTCCGTCTCTCTTTAGTTGTCAATGATGAACAGGCGTGCAAGAACTCTTCATATAAGCAAAGCTTATTTGTCATCGGTAAATGAGGAGGAACTGCAATTACCTCTCTGTACCTAACCAAATAGGCCTTTAGTGGCTCAATGTAGTCCTCAAATCCTAACGTGGTCAGTGCCCATACCAAATCATCTCCATTAATCGTCTTTCTCTTCTCTTTCTGACACTTGTCACTTGCCCTGTAAAAGAACAGAAAACCTGTTTAAATACATGCAAGACCACAAACTACAACTTCCATGTCGATTAATAAATGTCAATGTCTAAGTTCAAAGAAAGCTGCTATTTCAGAACCATTGTTTATTAACATTATTTCAATTTGGAATCATATATTAACATATACAGTTATACACATGTCCTCACTCAAAGACTCAGCGGATATAGCTGGATTGGAATTCACAAATTGGTGTTTCTTACAATTTCAAGTTACATATGGTAAAATATAGTGAAATATAGGATAAGATTCATTGACATTACATTTCCAAAAACACAGTCAAATGAAAGGGTGATCAATCAGTAAAGTCGATATGTGGAATACATCGAAAATATATGATATAGACAGTGAAATACATGAAAAGAAAACAGTGAAAATTAGGAAGATTTAACGAAATAGATCGTAAAATAAACATTGAAACATGCAAATGGAAAAAAGGAAATTCTGAAGATTTAACGAAATAGATCGTAAAATAAACATTGAAACATGCAAATGGAAAAAGGAAATTCTGTAAAAAAAAAAAAACGAACCTCATCATTCCAAAGTCTCCCTTCCATTGATAACAAGTAGAACCAGTTTTTGTCTTTAACAAGTGTGACGCCTAACTTGAGTGACATATCGGCGTCTTCAGGATCCACTAATTCCTTGTTTTTTCTATAGTGGTTTTCCTTGTCTCTTCTATATATCAACAGACAAAAAAGAAACATATGATTAGAAATCTTGTATAAAAAACATTTTCATATTTTAAAGAAATGTAACCTTAAAAAACTTACTTTTTATCATGCCTTAATAACAGACCCTTCTTGAGCCAAATTTCATATTCTTGAAAATACGCCGTGTCCGCAGGGGCATTTATTCGATGTTCTACAAAGAGGTGCTTCTTTTCAAATTTGATAGGGACAGAAGACCTTGCAGAAGATCCTGCTGAGCTGTAATTTGGCATGAAAGGGGACACAGTGTATTTGCTGGGTTTCCTATCTCGCACAATGCTTGGGTGGACAATCATTCGGCGTTCAGTATTTTCGATTGAAGGTTGTGCTATTTCAGCAGCTGAACCTTGCCCCGTTGTTGGTTGTACTCCAAGTTGGCTGGGTAATTCATCATCAGGTGGAATCACGGTGGCAAGAGGACACTGGATTTGCAACTCTGCTACCATTTGCTCTGATGCACTAAAATCTGCATTATCATTTACCCCACCTTGCTGCACTGCCGGAACCGGCACATGTGTATGCACAATGACTGCCTCGCCCTATACCAGTTATAAACATTCAGTGAAACAACAAAAATACAAATGCAAAATGAATTAAAAACATCACCGGGATATACAATAAAAAAATCAGTGTAGTGTTCATTGCACAGTAAATACACTGGAATACAAGAATGAGTTAGAAAACAGTGAAATATAATTTGAAGTATAAAAACTTGGGTTAGAAATATAGTGAAATACACTGGAAAGTGTTAGAGATGCAGTGAAATATACTAAAAAAAGTTACAGTGAAATTCAGTAGAATACAAAAAAAAATATTGTGACAAGTCAAATATGCACTGAAATATAGTAAGAACAATTAGAGATATAGTGAAATATATCGTCAAATATACTAAAAAAGATTAGAAATGCAGTGAAATATACAAATTAGTGATAGAAATACAGTGAGATATACTAAACTTGTTATGTGAATATAAGTAAACATGTGTGTACCACATCCTTTCACAGAACCAAAAATGGGATTCGGAAAAAAGAAAAAAAAATTGTTCTTAGGTACCTGTGGTTGTGTTGGCTTCGGGGGTGTTTCACCGCTACCTTGAATCTCTTCAGTTGAAGCCCTTAAAGTATCCCCACTTTGTGTACTTCAGCGCATTCCAACACCAGAAACATCGCCAGTTAACATTGTGTCTGCCAACTTCATATTTTTTTCCAATAATATATATTATTGTGAGTTCCTATATGTATAACAAAACAAATTAAAAAAAGTACATATTGTTAAAGGGTAGTTTTCACCTTATTTTCATCGATACCATCTTTGACAGTTGATGTCTCTTTGGCATATTATTGTTCTTGATTGAATTCATGCGAGTATTGTATGCCAACCTCGCATTGATTTACCGGAGCTTCACTATCAGCAGCCTTAGAAATATATTTAAATGTTATTCGTAAAAGTATGGGAACATTTTTCATTCAAAAATCTGTATTTTGTGAATAAACTCAAATTTATTTTGGATTTACCTTTTCTGAGGTTTGATTTCCCTTTATTGCCTCAATAACCTTTTTGAAGTTGTCATCGATGCACTTGCGAATATCATCCATGGACTTGCGAATATCATCCATGGACTTGTTAATCTCAGTAAACTGAGCAGATACCTACGTGTTTTTGACAGAACAATACGTCAAAATTTTCAAAACCCTTAACAAAGCAAAATATTACAAAAAAATAAAAATGAGAACAACACACTTACATCGTTCTTAAAAGCTTGAAACTCCTGTCTGAGCAGTTTCACCTCATCAGTTTTGGTGGTTGTTTGGACAACACGATGCCTTGATGTCGAAGCGTCCTTCGATGTTGTGAGTGGTTCATTCCGGGCTGGTTGTTTCTTAACAGTAGAATCTGTAACTGAAACCCGTCTGCGTTTCTTATAAGGCGGTGAATCAGATACGGCAGACCGTTGTTGCTGTTTACCCCTTACATTGTGTGGTGGTGTGGTACTGAAGTCATCATATTCATCATCAACCATCTCGTTGCCTTCGGCAACTTCAACTCCGTCTGTTAAGTTGGGGATAGCTTGTGAAACAACAGGAGGCAAATTAAGTCGTTCCAACTCAGCAGTGGTTGGAACAACATCATCAAAAGTACAAATCTGTGAATAAAAAAATTAGAAACAATGAGATATACATTAAGTACATCAAAGGAAATTGACTGAAATATATTTGTGTAGATACATATAATGGTTTCAAAAATAATATATGGAAACATTTATGATATTTGGGGGCTACAATGAGAAAAACAGTGATATAGAGGTCTGAGTCGATGAAAAATATAGTGAAATACATATGATTACCCCCCTGAAAAAGTGATGATCTACATTAGAGTAAAATAGAGTGCGAAATATACTGAAATACAATAAATATATAGGTAAAAACACAAGTGATATGCAATGGGATGCAAATGAATAAAACTTTGATTCAAATACAGTTAGAAAAAAAGAAGGAATGCATGTGTAAAATTTACCGGGTGTATGTCATCTCTAAACATGCCTTCCATCAAAGCATCAAATTTCGGTCTTTCTTCAACAGTCCGCCAATTCAATATTCTTGGAATTAAATTCCCCAACTTAATTGCAATATTTGATGGGACTTTTGAACAAGATTCATATAGCCAAACTTGCATGGCAATTGGCATTCCGTGAATCCTATAATATTGCTTGAAGTCGGCATATTTCTGACTGATGCTTGTAACCAACTCTTTGAAGGACTCTTTGCCCCAAGGATAATCAACATATCTCCCATCCTCTACAACGTCAAAATGTATCCTAGGTATGTTCGATCGAATAGGCTCACCACAGAATACGAATGTATTTATAAAATACAATATGGTCATCTTGACTGCGTCCTCGCCTTTGTCCTCCCAATCTGTATTGTTGAAACACTCAATCAGCTGCCCCCTTTTGATGTGATCAGATGTTCCACCCAAATAATCATCCATAAGCCTATTTTTTTCGTCTTATCGTATACAAACTCATTTGCGTCTGAGACACAATTCAATCCAGTGATTAGTGCAAATTCTCTAATGCTAAAATGCAATACTTTTCCATTATTTCAAATGTAAAGCACTCGTATATACTTCCCTTAAGCTCTTTAACCATGAAGCACCTGAACAACTTTGCTTGTACATCCATATGCTGCATTCTGAGATATTTCCCAAAAATAGAGTCTGCAAACTTGTCCATCTGACCAGCCCCCTTTAGTTTACCCCTAATGTCACTGATTACATTGACGTTCGTGTATCTTGGCATAGATGGGGCCACAGCAGGCTGCTTCGTGACCAATAATCTAGAATCCTGGACCAAAAGACATGTAAAACACAGTCAATTTTCCCTACGAAACTAAGATACAAAAATTTAAAAACAAGAAATCACAACTACAAATAAACACAACTGCTAAAGTCTTAAAAGCTATAACAAACATGCTGCATTTTTGACATTGACTGAAATACATTGAAATATAATGAACAATTATACTGATAGAATGTCTGACCCAGATTAAAAACAAAAATATAACAAAACTCAAAAACATAACTACCAGTTGGTAAAATGTATATAACAAATTGAAAAACGCATAAATAATTCAAAACAAAAGGAAATACGAAAAAAAAAACATAAATATATGGGAAATATAGATCTGGTGAATTGAAATACATTCATGAAAAGGGGAAAATACCTCTCCAACGTCTTCTACATCAATTGAAGGTTTCTTCAGAACTACTTTTTTGCCCTTGCCTCTAGGAACATTCTTTGTAACCTTTCTCTTCTTCTGTTCACGCATTTGAGAAACTTTTTTATCTGGTGCTGACTGTTTCCTCTTTGTTTCTTTATCATCATGAGAATCATGATGTTGTTTGTTCCTTCTTGGATCATTGATTTTTTTGCTACGCATCTCAGCATAAGATGACCCTCCTGCAATGGGATTTTCTTGTTGAGTGAATCCCAAAGAGAAACTAGGAGCATAGATTATATTTTCTATACCTCGAGTTCTCGTGCCCGGAGAGCCAATTTCAGCCATTGAAATGGAATCTGTGAATCTTGATGAAAAACAACACTAAGAATGGATGATTTCTATATCTGAGAATGATGAAATTAAAGCAACAGAGAATTTTACAAAAAATAAAAAAAATAACAAACGACATGCATCTTCACAGAAAATATACTGAAATACAGTACACAAAATCAAAACCGAAAAAAAAACTTACCTATTTTTGGTAAATGTTTTGCTTAGAAACTGTAAAAATAATGTGGTGTTATGTGAGAGTGAAAAACGGAATTGATAATTGAAGAGGTGGAAGAAACTGATTTGAATTATGGAAGAAATGGGGGGAATTGGGAGTTAATTGCGTGTATTTAGGTGGAGAGAGAGAGAAAGAGTATATTTGGGAACTATGCGTGAAAAGAGGGATATGGTGTTGCATGGTTAATTAGAAAAAAAGTGGGGTAGCTATGAAGTGTAAAATTTGAAAAATATATTTATGGATCATAAATATTAAAAAGGTTAGTTATTATCCATAAATAAGTCTTAGGGGTAGCTACACCAAGTAAATTTTACATTCATTTATTTCACAACCATCACTCTTAACTTCTTTATATTATTGGCAAGTTGGGAAGCAAAAAGCCCAGTAATCTCATTTCATGGCTTCTCTATTCTTACAATTTCTTGCACTACTTGCAGTCTTCAAGAATTACACAAAAAAATCATGAAGAAAAAGAAAAAACTTCCTCCAGGCCCAATAGGGCTTCCAATTATAGGAAATCTTCATATGATTGGCAAAAATGTCCACCAAGATCTTCATAAAATAGCCAAAAAATATGGTCCTATTATGAGCATGAGATTTGGTCTAGTTCCTGTAGTTGTTGCTTCATCTCCTCGTGCTGCTGAACAATTCTTGAAGAACCATGATCTCGTTTTTGCGAGTCGACCAAATAATAGAACTTCTCAATTCATCTCGTATGATCAAAGAAATTTGGTATTCGGAAAATATGGACCTTATTGGCGAAATATGCGAAAATTGTGCACTTTAGAATTGCTTAGTACTCGCAAGATCAATTCATTTCAATGCATGAGAAAACAAGAAGTTGCAAATTTTGTAACTTTTATCAATCGGGCAGCTTCTAGTGGTGTGAATGTTGATATTAGTGCTTTTCTACATTAAATGCCAACATGGCATGTTTAATGGTATTTGGGAAACAATACACGGATGATGAATTTGATGAAAGGGGTTTTAAAGATGTGATTCAAGAGTTTTTAGTTATAACGCAACGCCAAATATTGGTGATTTTACCCCTTTCTTGATGTGTTTGGTTTGCAGAGAGTTGTTCCTCGTATGAAGAAATTGACAAAGATTTTTGATGAATTTTTGGAGAGAGTTATTGATGAATATGTTCAAGATTCTAAGGAGGAGGAGTTAGACAGAGCGGGTTCTTTTCAAATCACGTTTGTGAAAGTAAATAACTCGTAATTTCTTGTAGTTGTTAATTTTTATGAAAATAATAATTAAACGTCAATTTTTGTAATTTTCTTGGGATTTTTAATTTTTTAATTTTTTTAAGGGCATGCTTACTCCGTCTTGGACTCGGGAAATTTGAAAATTAAAATACACGTTTTATGAGGTGAAAATTAGGTGTCAACAACCTACACCAGTAGGATTTCAATTCCACTACACGAGCAACTTCAGTTTACAACTCTATCGTAAGCTAGGAATTAACTCCCATAATCCCTCACCCTTACAATAACGCTTATGCAACCTTGGAACTAACTCTCATAGTCCCTCAACCTTTGCAATACTTCGATTGCATGCACCTCTACTTGACTAACTCTAGCCAAGGAAACTAATATACCTAGACTCACTCTAGCCTAGTGTACCACTCAAAGGTACCCTTTGAGAATTCAAACCGTGACTAACTCTGGTCACCCACATACTTATACACTTGGACTAAATCTAGCCTAGTGTACCACTCAAGAGCTTGTGGAAGCAACCTTGAGACTTTAAGACACCTACACACAGCTTTCTTTAAAGAGAAAAGTAGGTTTATAGTTTTAGCACAAATGACAAAACTCAACAGCTTGAGAACTGGAAGTATCTTCCTTTGCAACGAGCGAACCCTTCAATCTGTTGTAGAAGGTCTTGGATGGTACTTGAATAACCTTGTGACGGCTAAGCTTTTGTTGTGAATTCAGGTTTTTCAAGACAACCTAAAAAACCTTGTAACATGTTGCTTTTATACTAGACTGTTGTGCAGTCAACAATTGGTGCTTTACAGCTGTTGCTGTTGACTGTACGGAGAGAGTAACTGGAGGACCGTCTTAGCTGTCGACTGTACGAAGAGAGCAGCTGGGGGATCGGGTCTCATTCTGGTTCTTTATAGTTTGACAATCATCAAAACATGGAATATGACATTACCTATCAGTGTGCCCATATCCTCTAAGAAGATCTCAGCAGTTGATTGTGAAATGCTGATAGACAGGATGACCTACAGAATAAAAACATGGGGATCCAAGTATTTATCATATGCTGGGAGGGTACAACTAGTTAACTATGTCCTACTACATATCCATTCTTATTGGGCAACTATGTTCCTATTGCCTTTTTTTTTTTCATCAATCTCCCCTCCAACGAGAGGCACTTTTATTGGCTGCACAGGAGCATCAAAACATAGGTATTACACCTTTGTACCTATCTTGTATGGACAGGTTCCATACTAAGCACGATAGGATTTCTTTTAAGCTTCCTATTGCCTAAGAAAGTAATTAAGCAAATTATAGCTTTATGTAGGAACTTTCTGTGGAGTGGGGAAGAGAACTCCAATAAGACACCATTAATTGCATGGGACTTAGTATGCAGGCCTAATAGAGAGGGTGGATTGAGTGTAACTGATTGCTTGACTTGGAATGAGGCTGCAGTAGCAAAATATGTCTGGAACATAGCTAGTAAAGCTGATAATTTGTGGGTGAAATGGATTAACCATATTTACTTGAAAGGGAATGACTGGTGGCAATATGAAGCACCATTAGACAGTTGTTGGTACTGGAAGGCAATATGCAGTATAAATAACAAGTTTGCAGCAGGGTATGTGAATAATGGGTGGATCACTGGTACAGGAAAATACACTGTACATGGAGGATATATATGGAGCAAAGGCGCTGCAAATCAATGGCATAGCTGGAGGGAAGTGTGGAGCAATGCTAATGTACCTAAACACAGTTTCAACTTAACTATGCATAATAGACTGTTGGCTAGAGACAGGCTAGTTAAATGGAGATTTGCGAAGATGATATATGTCTGTTATGTGGGAACTGTCCAGAAACAAAGGATCATGTATTTTTTTCAATGTGCCTATTCACAGAGCTGCTTAAAGGAGATACTTGAATGGATGCAATGGATGCAAATACACATACAAAATTGGGAACTGCTTGGAATTTGGAGGAGATTGGCAAGGAAATTCACTGGGAAGATTAGTAGGAAATTTGTTTGGTGTACTGTTGCTGCTACCATCTACTACATATGGATGGCCCGGAATGATGCCCTATGGAACCACATGATACCACATCCAAGAGTGATCCTGAAGAGAGTGATGACTGATAGTAAATACAGAATAAGAGAAATATTGAACAGGAAGAACAATTGTAAAGATAGGGGGTGGATAGAAGATATACTAAGGAGGATAGGGTAATATAGAAAGGAATTGTAGGTGTTGGTCGTTAAGATTACTAGGCTCTTTTTCTGTTTTTTTTGTTTGCTGTTGATGTATGGAACTTGCAGTTTTGATTAGTGAAGTATTTGGTCAAACTTTTAGAAAAAAATAAGTGCGACTACAAAAACTGTTTTCAATAGAATGGGTACTTTGCAATTCCATGCAATAGCCTGGAGGATAGAGGTGAAGTGTACTCAGGTCCATATATGATGGCAAATAGACGACATTGTTAAAGTATGGAGCCACTATTAAAAAAATATTATTTTCCCATTGAAATTTCTTGATGAAAAATGTTTAGTGGATATTCCTACTGAATGTTAGTGAGAAAAACCTAATTAATAATAGTGTTTTCAAATGACTAAATCAAGAAGTTTCTCAGCGTCTCAATGAAAAAATATTTTCCACCATGTATTTTTCCAGTGAGCTAGTTCGGTGGGAATGAGGTGGAAACTCATATTTTATAACACAAATTTTCCACTGAATTTCGGTGGAAAAAATCTAGTTTCTAGTAGTGAGCCCAAATTACAATTTTAACAATGAGGTATTGAATATGATACTCCTATGAGTCAAACTACCAAACTTACCGTTAAATTGTTGGGGGTAACAATGAGGTATTGAGTATAAAATGTTCTTGTACGCTGATGAGTGTACATCCTTGTATTGACTGATATTAAATAACTCCTAACTGAAACTGGCAACTTGGAATGTGCGAGGGTTGAATAAAGATTATAAGAAAAAGAAGTTCAAGGTTTTTATAAGAGGCAAATATAGGACTGATTGCTGTAACTGAAAATAGAGTTAAAGAGATTGCTTATAGAATTAAAAAAAAAAAAAATTGCTTATGGTGGAAACTGGTTCAACAACTATCAATGTATAGCAGCAAAAGGGGAAGAATTTGGCTATTATGGAATCGTTGGCACCTGGCATAAATGGTTTTGATGTTTTTTTTTTTTTTATAAGGAAGTTTGTGACATAGTGAGATTAAGAGATTGAGAATGCAATTATAGGTTTTTTCAACTCATTAGAGATGACTAATCCACCAACTGTACAATAGTGATACTGATCCCACATGTAAAACACCCTACCTGTATGAAAGATTTCAGACACTTATTTTATTGCCACTACTAAAAAAAAAAAAAACTATTTTCCCACTGATTTTCCACTAAATGTCGACGGGAAAAACATAAATAGTACAGTTTTCACATGGAAAATTTATGAAGTTTCCTAGCATTTCAGTGGGAACATGTTTCCCACCATGCATTTTCCTGGTGAGATTGTTCAGTGGGAATGAGGTGGAAAAATTATGTTTTATAGCATAAATTTCCCACAATGTCATTGGAAAAAATCTCTTTTTCTAGTAGTGTGCACTGTGGTGTACAAGATTATCTCTAAATTGTTAACGACCGGACTCTTTGGTACGCGGACTAAGTTATTCTGGGAGTATAGTCTTGGGATTATAATTCCTGACTCACTTGTGAGACGAGAAAAAATAATACTAAGCTTGATGGGTTATCCAAGACTATGTTTGTGATAAATTTTATATCTTGTTTGGTTGAAGGTATAAATTTATTTCTTCAACCATACAAAGTGTAAAATTTATCACGAACTTAATCCCTGGATATCCTACCTTATTCCCGCATACCAAACGACGCGAGTTGTGAATGACCTTGTATATACCTTTCAAGTTGCGTTTGTCCCAGAATGAGTCATCTAACATAATATAATTTTAGGCCTATATGGTGTAAAACGTTTCTTACAGTGGTGATGACTTAATATTGTTGATCACTTTAGCAACTAAAATAGAACTCTCTCTGCAGTACTTGCTAACAGCTTCAATGGATACCTCTAACAGCTTCAATGACACCTCATGATCAACAACAATTAAGTAGGCACCCAAATTAAAGTAATGAAGAAACTACAAAACCAGTTGGAAAAGAAGTTAGCATAAAGAATGGTGGAAAGTTTAGATTTGAAAAAATTAGAGTACTTAGACATAGTCATAAAAGAAGGCTTTAGGCTTCACCATATTACACCACTATTGATTCTTCATGCATCCATTGAAGACTTCCCAATCGATGGCTTTGATATACATAAATGTTTAAGGATTCTAGTAAATACTTGGGCAATTGAAAACGAGTCAGAAGTTTGGCCCAAACCCGAGAAGATCATATCAGAAAGGTTGTTGGTACGTAGCAACATCCATCTTCATGTACGTGACTTTAAACTTGTACTGTTTGGCTTTGGTAGAAGAAGCTGCCCTCGTTTACATTTTGGGACATTTGGTTAGTAAATAAATCTTTATTTTTCTTTTGCAACCTATGAACCTTTTAGATTGTAAATACCTAATTGTTGCCCCTCAATTTACTCCCAAAGTTTCTTCTTAAATGATTTAGTTTATTGGGGTGACAATCCACTTCCTTATACTCGCCGGAGGCGAGAAACTCCTGTTTAGATCAAATTTTTAAAGTGCGTTCTTGAATTTTACGCATTATTAATTTCACAATTAGAAGAAAGTACTCAAAAAGTTTTTTTTTCCAAATTTTCTTTGTTATTATTTACATGAAACGATCAAAAATGCCCCTAACGTATTACGAATGACAAAAAAATGAGAGGTGAAAAGTGACTTTATTGCTTAGCTACATTAATTTAAAACGGGTTTTGTATTGGTTTCAGTGAAAGATGGGTCAGGTCTTTTTGGATTGAGTCAGCATTTTATGTGGACCAATAAATAAAGGTCAACGTGCGTAATCGAAATTTAGTTAAATGTTTGTGTCGTTAATGGAGGGACAATTTCAAGCCTAAAAATAACGTTAGGGACGTATTTGATCCAATAGGTGGAAGGAGGGCAGTTTTAAGCAATTCTTTTAGGGCATTTTTTTTCCCTAAGAGGCGGAACGCAATACAACTTTGATTCAATAGGTGGAAGGAGGAAATGTTTTAGCGAGATTTTAATACCGGAGGGGCCTTTTTCACCCTTTTCCAAAAAGTTAAACCAAATCACCAACTAAATTCATTCGAAACAGAGTCCAAGTCTGGTCTTCTGAGAGATGAAAGAAATGACGCTGTATAAATCCAAAATGTCTTTCTCTCATTTAATGAATCCAAATCCAATCCCACCCGTCTAGAATTCAAGATCAACTATTAAAATTTGAATAAAGATCTAAATATTAAGGTGTTGCATTAAGATATGAATACTAAATAATTAACTCAATATATAAATGTATAAAGCTTGTCTTTATTTAAAAAATAATAATAAATATAAAATTTATATAATAATATTTAATAATTCTATATCAATAAGATACTTTAAAAAAAATTATGTAGTGCTTGGATGGTGGTTACAACTAACTAAGGGTGTGGTTATGGGTACATAGTAGTTAGTGATGATGGTGGTTGACAATATTGATTAATAATGGCTGTTGATAGAGGCAATTCATAGTTGCAACCGATAATATAGTGATATCTAATGGTGGTGCGCATGATTGCTATTGGTAGTTGGTGACTTACAATGTGGTGATTAATGTCGGTAGTGATTAGTGATTGTTGCAGTAAAGATGGTTGGAATTGATGATTGTAAAAAATGGCTAATGGCGAGGATAAATTATATGTGGTGATTAACGAAGGTGATGGTTGTGGTGGAAGATGGTGTTTTTGAGCTGTAGTAATTGAACGAGGGAAATGTTTGGCGGTGGAAGTGGATGGACTTGTGGCGGAGGAATGTCATCTTTACAGAAGATCTATTGGTTGTAAAATTTTAAAAATAAACGCATTTAATGATTAAAATATGAATGATTATGATTCAGACCTAAAAAATAAACACACTTAATAACTGATATCTGAATGATTAATATTAAGACTTTCATTAAGTGCAAACAAAAGTCTTAATATATAATTAACATATTTTTCATGTTACGTCAGTCGACAGATAGCATATCGATCAATGGGTATCGAAACATGCATCATTGTTAAGGAAAAAATTATTGAATGATTTCGGCCAGGGGCGGAGCCAGCGTATGTCCAGGGGATTCATCCGAACCCCCTCGGTGAAAAATTACAGTGTATTTTCAAAGTTAAAATTATTTTATTATGTATATATAATAGATGTTGAACCCCCTGACTTCTTCGTATATTTACCTTTTAGAATTTTTGAACCCACTGGATGAAAATCCTGGCTCCGCCACTGATTTTATATGTACGTCGTTTACGTATCTATTTAGTTGGCGTGTTGATAATGATAGATTTGGTTATGGCGACGTGTTCATCTGGGCCGTCGATTCAAGATCAAAGGAGTTATGTATCCCAATCAAAAGGTGGCAGGGCCATGGTTAACCGCACGGAAATCACATTTAAAGTTGATCTATTATAGGATGTGATACAATTTTGATTTATACTGCATCTTAAAAAAGTCTATTTTGTTAGCTTTTCATGTTTCTTCCACTAATGACTTAGAGTATGTTTGGATTGACTTATTTTAGGTGTTTTTAAGTCAAAATAATTTTTAAACCTTTTTATAGTGTTTGAATAAAATTAAAAAGTACTTTTAAGTAGTTACTTTCAAGTCAAAATAACAATAATAAGCTATAAGTTATAAGCTCATCCAAACAGACCCTTAGTAAAAGACTAGCAATATATGTTCGTGCGATGCACGGACCGAATATGTTTATTCACTTTAATTAGCCAATTTTAAGGTTTGTATTTTGAAAATAACTTTTAAAAACACTCTAATTGTTATTATATATAGCAACATATACAAAATGTATTTTATGTACCATAAAAAACATATGATGGAATTAAGTTTTTGAGATGGAAAGAGTCGGACTTTTTTCTCATTTGTCATGACAATGAAAATTGTTCATCGATGTGAAAAAGAAAATTAGCAAGAATATCAGGGAAAATTAATATTTTGATTCTAGATTTTTTTCTTTTAAATTCTTTAATATCTTATATGTATACCAATAGGTTGATATCCATCTCAATTAATTAATTAATTATTCATATCCAAACATAAGAACCATTGTTGTATATATTGAATTTTTAAAAGCAAAACTAATAAAATATTTTTATTAAATTAATTAAAAATATATTATAATATTTTATATTAACAATTATAGATAAAAAGAATTGTTACAAAGTAATTAAAATTAGAAAGATATATGGTATATCGTAAATCACCAAATTTTAACTCCGAAATGAAAATATAAAGTAATACATTTTATAAATGTAAAGAAACAATAATCAGAGAATGCAAAGGAGAGTAAAATAAGTGAAGTATTGACAAAGAAGGAAAATGAGAATAAAAGTCACTCCCTCTCTTCACTTTTACTTGTCCACGTTGACATATCAAGAGAAAACTTTTTTTCTTCTTCTTATTTTACCCTTCACATTAATTACTCATTTTCAAATCATTTTCTAATGCTATTGAGACTATACACCAATAAATATGAGTATTATGATAAAATATATACTTTATTTATTAATTCTTAAAGAGCGTGAAAAGTCAAAAGTAGACAAGTAAAAGTGCACGGAGGGAATAAATATGTTTAGCAAAATTAAAATTGAAGTGCATATGTATATACATGAGAAGAGAATAAATACTCAGTACTATAACATATGTCCACGTGGGATAAAAAAGTAGTTGATTAAAGTGTACAATGTATATAACTTTTAGTATAAATTTGCATTGCTATTATTCGCCCTCTCTTCACGTTTAAAGTATTGACAAAGAAGGAGAATGGGGATAAAAGTCACTACCTCCGTTCACTTTTACTTGTCCATGTTAACATATCAAGAGAAAGAAATTTTTGTTCTTATTATTAATTTTACCTTTCACATTAATTACTCATTTTCATATCATTTTCCAAGGCTATTGAGACTTACATCAATAAATATGAATATTATGGTAAAATATATACTCCTTCTGTCCCATATTACTTGTCACTTTCCCTTTTACAGGCCCCTTAAGAAATCATAAATAAAATATGTATTTTACTATCTTAACTCTATCTCTCTCCAATAAATACATTCTAATCAAAATTGACTATTTTTAAAAACATTTATTACTACGGATAAAATGGAAAAGATTTAATTAATTTTATCTTAGTTTTGTAAATGAACAAGTAATTTGGGCATATATTTTTTGTAATGTGGCCGAGTAATATGGGACGGAGAGGGTAAGATGGGAAATATTTAATTAATTTTATCTTGGTTTTGTAAATGAATAAGAAATTGGACATATATTTTTATAATGTGGCCAAGTAATATGGGATAGAGAGAGTATTTCATTTATTAATTCTTAAATAACGTGAAAAGTCAAAATTGAACAAGTAAAAGTGCACGGAGAAAATAAATATGTGTCGGAGAATTAAAATTGAAGTGCATGCTTGTATAAATGAGAAGAGAATAAATATTCAGCACTATGACATATGTCCACGTGGGAAAAAAATAGTTTAGTAATGTGGCCAAGTAATATGAGACGGAGGAAGTACTTCATTTATTAATTCTTAAAGAACTTGAAAAGTCAAAAGTGAACAAGTAAAAGTGCACGCAGGAAATAATTATGTCGAAGAATTAAAATTGAAGTGCATACGTGTATACATGAGAAGAAAATAGATATTCACTACTATGACATATGTCCACGTGGGATAAGAAAGCAGCTGGTTAAAGTGTACAATTTATATAGCTTTTGGTACAAATATTCATTGGTGTGTTAGTCCCTCTTGAACATTTATATATATAAATAAATATATAAAAGAAAATGAAATGGACTCAAAAGTAGTTACCCTCCGTCTCAATTTAAGTGTCTTACTTTTCTTTTTGGTTATCAAAAAAAGAGTGTCACTTTGTATATTTAGTAAGTTGACAATTCAAATATCATATATGACAAAGTTAAAAACACAAAATTTAAATGACATTTTAGTACATGACTACATTATATATATCTTTAATTTAGGACTATAAAATTCAAACATATCCTTCTATTTTTAAATTTTATGTCTACTTAAACTAAGATACTTAAATTAAGAACGGAGGAAATATATACGAAGAAGAAAAACGAAAATGATAAATTAAGGAAAAGTCAAAACTTTTAAACAATGGCAAAAAGCAAGAAAACAAATGATCTATATTCTATAGTGCATTGGTAATATGGACAGTGTCCCATCTCCAAATAGCAAGTGTACTCAATAACATGTGTCCCTGTTGGTCCCACCCTTTTGTACAATTTACCTAACGATTTGTACACTTTAACATTGCAGACTTGCAGTGTTCGTCCTTTACGGGGCTTATATATAATAGAAATATTTAAGTACTCTTTTGACAAAATGGAGAAGTAATAAATTAATAATAATAATAATACATGACTGACCTACCAACTCGGCCACACAATTCATTCTCTCTCTTTCTCAGTCTTTCTTTTACCTTATTTTTTATTATCAATAACCACAATCTATTGATTCGATAAACTTAAATTCTTATTAAATAGACTTGGGAAGAGAGTACAGGGACAAGTGTACAAATAGCCCGATTTTGAGATTCAAATTTAAACCGTGACCGAAGCTCAATAATTTTTTTTTAATAAATCTAGCCAATCCAAAAAATAACTTCAGATGTACGGAACTGAAGTTGCAAATTTTAACTGAAATTTTAATATGTTACTTTTGCTAAAAGATTTCAGAAATATGTTCTTGAAGTTTGACATATTGATTGTGCAAGCAAACTTTTGATATACGCATCAGAAATTTGACTCGCCTAAACCAAGTTTTTGATTGTTTTATTTAAAATTTAACATGACAATCTCAAATATCTTACTCGTATAAGAAAAAAACAATTTCTAAACTCGAATGTAAGACTACTGATTAAGGATATAAATAAATCAAGACAAACTAGACTTCCATCTTTGACAAAAGTAAATGACACCTAAAAAGTAGTAAATGATAGCACAGTCAGACCTCTATATAACGGCACCCGTATATAATAACACTTTTCTATAACAGTCAAGTTTTTTCAGAATCGATTTTTTATGTTATATTTTATTTCTCTATAACAACATTTCACCTATAACAACAACATCTAACTTTATAACAGTGCATTCTTTGTAAAATTAGCCCCTCATATAACACCTATCTTCTTTTTTCGGTAATATAATAATTAATCATGCTTATAAAAATAGAATATCTATGATTATCAATAATAAGTGTAGAGATTCTGATCAAATATTTGATCATTTAATACACTATTTATATATATATTCATGATTAAATGACTTTCCTTCGTTATACAAAGTGTGATTGATCTTAAAATTTGACAATTAAAAATAAAAATTAGATTTTATGCATCTTTTTTGCCTATAACATCGAAATATCATTTAAATGTCAATGTTATCATAGGTGTATAATATCCATTCTCTATTACAGTCGAAAAATTTCAGACTCAACGATACTGTTATAGGGAGGTTTGACTATACATCTTCGACAAAATTGGCACTGTGCTTAGGCTTGCTGACGATTGTAGTGGGATGTGACATGTGCCATGGCATGTGTTACTGGTTTTGATAAATATAAAATACGAGACGTTAAATTGGTCTGTGTTAAGGAAATAGTAAAAACGAAGTACATATTTGTTCAATTTTGTATTTTCTTTTTGCTTATTAATCCAGATTAATTGAGGGTTTAAGTTAAATTAAGGATATATTTGATCAACTATTGAACGATAACACAAATATACGAACTAAACTATTAGTATTTGCTTAATTTCAAATACTCTAAAAATATATTTGACGCTTTTCTCTCTTTTCAGTGTAAGATTTTTTTGCTTTCGCCATTCTCTTCTTCTTCTTTTTTCTTTTTCTTTTTTTGTAATTATCTTCTTCTCTAAAAAAAAGGTATCTTCTCCTCTCGCATATTATTTTTATTTCGTATTTTCCTCTTTGTCTTTTCTTCTATTGTCCTTCTGTCATTCCGTGAAATCAAGAAGGACCCAAAGTTAATATGGTGTTACAACATAAGTCCCCATAAATTCATTTAATTTCTTTCAACCCCTACGCTTAACTTCTTTATATTATTAGCAAGTTAGGAAGCAAATTAAAATACATCAATTGCTATCCATGGCTTCAACATTCTTACAAGTTCTTGCAGTAATTGCAGTGCTATATTTTCTTCAAGAATTACATAACAAATTCATGAAAAGGAAGAAAAAACTTCCTCCTGGCCCAAAAGGGCTTCCAATAATAGGAAATCTTCATATGATTGGCAAAAATGTCCACCAAGATCTTCATAAAATAGCCAAAAAACACGGTCCCATAATGAGCATGAGATTTGGTCAAGTTCCGGTAATTGTTGCTTCATCTCCTCATGCTGCTGAACAATTCTTGAAAAATCATGATCTTGTTTTTGCAAGTCGGCCAAATAATAGGGTTGCTCAATTAATCGCGTACGATCAGAGAAATTTGTGTTTTGGAAAATATGGATCTTATTGGCGGAACATGCGAAAATTGTGCACGTTAGAGTTGCTCAGTACTCTCAAGATCAATTCTTTTCAAGCCATGAGAAAACAAGAAGTTGCAAATTTTGTGACTTTTATTAATCGGGCAGCTTCTAGTGGTGTGGAAGTTGATATTAGTGCTAGACTTAGCTCATTAGGTGCTAACATGGCTTGTTTAATGATATTTGGGGAAAAATATATGGAAGATGAATTTGATGAAAGAGGTTTTAAAGATGTGATTCAAGAGACTTTGATTATAACAGCAACGCCAAATATTGGTGAGTTTTTCCCTTTTCTTGATAAGTTTGATTTGCAGGGATTCAATCGTCGTCTGAAGAAATTAGCAAAGATTTTTGATGATTTTTTTGAGAGAGTTATTGATGAACATGTTCAAGATTCAATTGAACAAAAGCAAACTACGGATATTGTTGATACTATGATGAATATTATGCAATCTGGCGAAGCTGAATTCGAGTTTGATCGTCGCCATGTCAAAGCTATTTTGCTGGTAACATTTTATTAATCATAACATGAATAGAACTGCAAGTTAATTTTAATTTGTTAAACTAATATCCACTAATAGTGCACATTTTTTTTAGTAGCAGGTCATTTTACCTACAGGAGCAGATAATTTGTTTGATTTTCAAGATTACAAATCTCATTTTTTATGTAGAGCTAGTTATAAATATTTTGGGGTGACTTTATAGTGAAAAAAAAAAAGTCTTTTACATGTATATTCATTATCATTCTAGTTTGACTTTTAGAAGAGAGTTGGCAAAATCTTTGAGACCACTAGCTATATTTGAGGCTTGGGTTCATAGACTCAAAATTGTTGAAAATTTCTCAATTGAAAATTTTAGCGAAAAAAAAAGAGCTTATTCCTACTTTAGGGACTTCATTTCTTTATTGTTTCTTATCTATTCATACTTTCAATTATATATACCATTAGTATAAGTAATTTTATATCATTTTGTCACTTTTACATGTTATAGTACGTATTCTATTTTATTTTCAAAATTACAAATTCTATGTATACTTAAACATGTGAATATTGGTGACCACTTTAGCAATTGAAAAAAAAAACACTCTCTATGCAGGACATGCTAATAGCTTCAATGGACACCTCATCAACCGCAATTGATTGGGTTTTCTCTGAACTTCTAAGGCACCCTAAAGTAATGAAAAAACTACAAAATGAGTTGGACCTAATAGTTGGCAAAAATAGAATGGTGGAAGAGTCAGATTTGGAAAAATTAGAGTACTTAGACATGGTCATTAAAGAAGGTTTTAGGCTTCACCCCATTACACCACTATTGATTCCTCATGAATCCATTGAAGATTGCACAATTGATGACTTTGCTATACCTAAAGGTTCAAGAATTTTAGTAAATATTTGGGCAATCGGAAGAGATCCAGAAGTTTGGTCCGAACCTGAGAAGTTCGTCCCAGAAAGGTTTGTTGGTAGCAATATTGATCTTCGTGGACGTGATTTTCAGCTTTTACCGTTTGGCTCGGGAAGAAGAAGTTGCCCTGGATTACAATTAGGTCTCACAATCGTTCAATTGGTGCTAGCACAATTGGTTCATTGTTTTGACTGGAAGCTACCAAATGATATGATGTCAAACGATATAGATATGACTGAGAAATTCGGTTTAGTTACCGCTAGAGCTCAACATTTAATGGCTATTCCTACTCATCGGTTGCATGCATAATTGACCTGAGCTTACTAGAAACTTAATTGAGTGAACACGGGAAAGGACTTACAACTTTTTCTCTGGAACTATGTTTTTAGTTTTTTTTTTTCCCACATGTTTAATATCATTTTCTCATCTTTTATTGTGAAATTTGGTACTGATTTGGCGGCCCAGTTTTAGGCTTGAAGAAAATTCATTTTTTTGCGCAGATTGTCCTTTAATTTTGGGGTGGTCTTTAATTTTGCCCCTCAAATTGTTGGTCTTTAATTTTTGCCCTTCGCTTAAAAGAATGGCCGAAAGTAAATTCTAGGTTCGACCTCCCACACGGTCAAAAAAAAAAAATCGCAAGGCAAGGCTTTGCAAAAAGTCTACCGCATAACTAAAAGTCTGTCTTATAAGGCAAAGTCTGCCGTCTCCGACAGACTTTTAGTTGTGCCTTAAGGCAAAGTCTACCGCATAAGGCAGACTTTTTGCAAAACCTTGCCTTGCGATGCGATTTTTTATTTTATTTTTATAACTAAGTCGGGGTTCGAATCCAGAACCTCGGAGTATTTAGACGAAGGACAAAAACTAAAGACCAATAATTTGAGGCACAAAAATTAAAGACCATCCCCAACGAAGGCCAATCATGCAAATTGCCCAATAAAATTTGGTTCGTTCCTTTAAAATAATTCAAACTTGGGCGACCTCCTATTGGTCCAGATGCTAGTTTGACTCATTGACATAAAAGAACATATGATTTTCTTACTTTGGGCTGAGTCGAGGTTTAAGACTAATCCAACTACGGGAGGTAATATAAGCTCATGAAAACATGATCCATCCAACTTATTTAAGTTTGACCCATCAACTACGGGTTAACAGAATTAGTTCATGAAAACGTGACCCACCTAACTCATTTAAATTTAGTCAATTTTGACTCGACCAAAGCAAAATTGAACTGATATATAGTCCAAATCGACCCATGAGAAACATTGTCAAAATATTTTCAAAAAAGTTTTTGTTGTTTAATATGTTATATATAGGCATAATTAAGAAAACAATATTTTATTAGGTACTTAAAAAATAAAAGAAGAAACAAAGAAATGAAAATTTAGTAAGAATTGAGTGGGTCGGGTTACAATCTGCCTTTTAATCTATGTCAACCCAAGTCATTTTAGCCCAAGTAACTTTTAGAACGCTTAATGACCCACACATTTATTAATCAACCCATTTCGACCATTTCAAATTCAGCATAACCCACTCATTTGACACCCCTAAATCCAATTATGTTAGTACTTATCAGATTTGTTATTAGCCAAATTATTAATGTAATAAATATTAGGCGCAGGATTAACTTGGCATGGATGTTGATATATTCAAATGTATACCTTGGTATATTTGAGTATAATATGGAATAATTTGGGCATTAGTGGATTTGGGCCGAGATTGAATTCGGACGGGCCCAAGGATAATAAGGGGAAAATATCTCATATATACGGCTCAAACATCTAGTTTGCAACCGATGCAGCCCACCGTATCATCAGGATATAGATAATGTATCCGTTTTTGTATAGTTATATATAAGTTGTTCAACTTCTTTTTAACTTTTGCATCTGCTTGACGCTTTTCTAATGAAATTTTCATTGAACATAACCAACAAAGTCGAGAAAGAAAAAAAACCAAACAAAGAAGGAAACAAATGGCCACTTATCCTATTGTAAATTTAATGAGCCAACAAAATTTACTGGGCTCGATTTATGGAACAGCGAGAATAAAGAAGATGAGGGGAAGAGATTTCTATGCACAGTTGTTGCCAAGCGGGAAAATAGGGCTAGATGGGTAATAAATTAATAAGTAGGTTAGAATAAATTAATTAGATGGTCGAACGGTGTCTCCAAGTAATTATTTCAAATATATATAAGCAGCTAAGGGGTACAAACACAGCTGCTCTAACTTGTACCAACAGCTTTATAAATTGTACACGCAATGAATGCTTGTACCATAAATTATATAACTTGTACATTTTATCCTACTATTTTTTTAGCTCACGTGGACATATGTCATAATACTTAACATTTATTCCCTTCTCATGTATAGACGTATGCACTTCAATTTTAATTCTCCGACACATTTATTTCCTCCGTGCACTTTTACTTGTTCATTTTTTACTTTTCACGCTCTTGCTGAATATTTATTCTCTTCTCATGTATAGACATATACAGTTCAATTTTAATTCTCCTACACAAATTTATTTCCTCTGTGCATTTTTATTTGTTCACTTTTGACTTTTCACGCTCTTTAAGAAACTTTTCATGTTCTTTAAGTATTGATAAATCTCACATGGATATATGTCATAGTACTGAATATTTATTCTCTTCTCATGTATACACGTGTGCACTTCAATTTTAGTTCTGCGACACATATTTATTTTCTCCATGCACTTTTACTTGTTCACTTTTTACTTTTCACATTCTTGCTGAATATTTATTCTCTTTTCATGTATACATGTATGCACTTCAATTTTAATTATCCGACACATATTTATTTTCTCCATGCACTTTTACTTGTTCACTTTTTACTTTTCACATTCTTGCTGAATATTTATTCTCTTTTCATGTATACATGTATGCACTTCAATTTTAATTATCCGACACATATTTATTTTCTCCGTGCACTTTTACTTGTTCACTTTTGACTTTTTACGTTATTTAAGAATTAATAAATGAAGTAATCCCTCCGTCTCATATTTCTTGACCACATTATAATCCCTTCTCATGTGTAAACATATGCACTACTATGTTAATTCTCCGACACATATATTTCCTCCGTGCACTTTACTTGTTCACTTTTGCCTTTCACGTTCTTGCTGAATATTTATTCTCTTATCATATATAGACATAATATATAAGCGGCTAAGGGGGTACGAATACAGCTGCTCTAACTTGTACAAGCAACTTTACAAATTGTACACGCAATGAATGTTTGTACTATAAGCTATATAACTTGTACACTTTATCTGACTATTTTTTAAGCCCACGTGGACATATGTCATAGTACTTAACATTTATTCCCTTCTCATGTATAGACGTATGCACTTCAATTTTAATTCTTCGACATATTTATTTCCTCCGTGCACTTTTACTTGTTCATTTTTTACTTTTCACGCTCTTGCTGAATATTTATTCTCTTCTCATGTATAGATGTATGCAGTTCAATTTTAATTCTCCTACACAAATTTATTTCCTCTGTGCACTTTTACTTGTTCGCTTTTGACTTTTCACGTTCTTTAAGAATTAACAAATCCCGCGTGGATATATGTGATAGTACTGAATATTTATTCTCTTCTCATGTATACACATGTGCACTTCAATTTTAATTTTGCAACACATTTATTTTCTCCATGCACTTTTACTTGTTCACTTTTGACTTTTCACATTCTTGCTGAATATTTATTCTCTTCTCATGTATACATGTATACACTTCAATTTTAATTATCCGACACATTTAATTTCTCCATGCACTTTTACTTGTTCACTTTTGACTTTTCACGTTATTTAAGCATTAATAAATGAAGTACCCCCTCCGTCCCATATTTCTTGGCCACATTATGTTCCCTTCTCATGTGTAAACGTATGCACTTCAATGTTAATTCTCCAACACATTTATTTCCTCCGTGCACTTTATTTGTTCACTTTTGACTTTTCACGTTCTTACTGAATATTTATTCTCTTCTCATGTTTAGACATATGCAGTTCAATTTTAATTCTCCTACACAAATTTATTTCCTCCGTGCACTTTTACTTGTTCACTTTTGACTTTTCACGTTCTTTAAGAATTTATAGATCCCACGCGAATATATATCATAGTACTGAATATTTATTCTCTTCTCATGTATACACGTGTGCACTTCAATTTTAATTCTCCGACACATATTTATTTTCTCCGTGCACTTTTACTTGTTCACTTTTGACTTTTCACGTTCTTGCTGAATATTTATTTTCTTCTCATGTATACCTGTATGCACTTCAATTTTAATTATCCGACACATATTTATTTCCTCCGTGCACTTTTACTTGTTCACTTTTGACTTTTCACATTATTTAAGAATTAATAAATGAAGCACTCCCTCCAACCTATATTTCTTGCCACATTACTTGACTTTTCAGGTTCTTTATGAATTAATAAATGAATTTCTTTAAGAATTAATAAATGAAGTATTCTTTTCGTCCCATATTACTTGGCCACATTACTATACTCGACTTTTCGCGTTCTTTCAGAATTAATAAAAATGAAGTACTCCCTTCGTCCAATATTACTTGGCCACATTACTAAAAATATATGTCTATTTTTCTATTCTATATTTTTCTTCTCTTCTTCTTCTTCTTATATATATAAACGCCCAAGGTGGACAAACACAATAACAATAAATTGTACAAAAAGCAACTGAAATTGTACCTAAGCAGGGACTAACATGTGTACATTTCAGAAGTTGAACATTAATTCTACCTCTTGTGTGTTTACTTTTTAAGTCCCCGCAGGTCCGCAATGTCTTAATTATCCTTTCATTTCTTTCATTTGGCATGTGCTCCCTCTGTCTCAATTTAAGTGTCTACGTTTGACTAGACATGAAGTTCAAAAAATAAAGATAGACTTTAAAATCTTGTGGTTCTAAATTAAAAATGTGAATAATATAATAAAATATACTTTGAATCTTGTGATTATAAATTTGACATGTAGGATATTTGAATTATCAACTTACTAAATATAAAAAGAGACGGACATAACCAAAATAAGACAATTTTTTTTTAACAACAAATGCCCAAGTGAACGAACACAACAACAATAAGCTGTACAAAAAGCAATTGAAATTGTACTCTAAGCCAGGACTAACATGTGTACATTTCAGAAGTTTAACATTAATACCACCTCTTATGTGTTTACTTTTTAAGTTCCCACGTGTACACAGTGTCTCAATTGTTATTTCATTTGACATATACTCCCTCTGTCTCAATTTAAGTCTACGTTTGACTAGACACGGAGTTTAAGAAACAAAGATAAACTATCTTGTGGTCCTAAATTAAAAATGTGTATAATATAATAAAATATCCTTTAAATCTTGTGATTATAAACTTGACATGTAAGATATTTGAATTGTCAACTTACTAAATATAAAAAGAGGCGCATATAACTAAAATAAGATAAATTTTAACAACAATTGAGAAATTAAGGGGAAAAATAAGACGAAAAGAAAAAAAAAATATAGAGACTCACTATGAAGAATCGCGGTATCCTTTGCATATAAAAACTAACTAAATTGAGTAACTAAATTAATCATGTTGAGCCCCTTACATCGCACGGGCATAGTTTGCTAGTCTCTAATAAGTGACCTTCTAAATGAGTTAGTCCAATCAACATTAATCAAACCATTAGGCAAATAAGTTGGACGGGTAGGCAATATTATGCCGATAAATGTATGTTTAGGCCGAGAGACAACGAATAATATACGTCTTATATTCGCAAGGGACAATGAATATAGGCAAACAATAACAAATACTCCTTCTGTCTCAATTTATGTGATACAATTAGAATTTTGAAATTCAAACTTCTAAATTTTAACCGTAATTTCAGACATAGAAGCTTTAATTTTTTGAAATAAAATTTATATATTTGAAAACTATGTAAAGTGCTATATATCATAGAAATAATTAATAAATTAAAATATTTAAAAGATATATAAAGAAATTCCGATCAAAGAAAAAATATTATTGACTCTCAAAATTTCAACTGTGCCACGTAACTTGGGATGGAGGGAGTAAGCAACAACTAGTAATGATAATGATAGGCAAACTATAAGCACATAAATTTGCATCGAGGAATGGAGTCACTTCAAAAGAAAGAATACCATTTTGTTACCCCTTTATGTATATCACAATGTTCGAAATGTTAGAAATTAGAACTATTTATCATGAATGTAACATTAACTTATTAATTAAATTTTACCAAGCGACCTAGATGTTAATAGTTGGTGAACAATATTGGTGGAATTTTTACTCATTGTAGCTTCTTTTAAGATTTAATTATTAATATTAACTATCCTTTTATTTAATTACATTTAGCAGTTAATTAACTTTTCTAAATTACAAATGGTAGCTATATCAAAAAATACATACCCAAACACATATATCTTTCTTTTTTCTCAGTCACTACCCATTTTAGATTTTTCATTTCTCAAAACCCTAAAAAATCTCTCTCCCCTTCTCTCAACCACCACCACCATGGCCGCACCGCCCCCTCTCTCTTCTCCCTCTCCCTCTGTGCTCACCCCTCTCTCTCTCCGCCGCCCCTCTTTCTCTTCTCCGCCTCCCTCTGTGCTCACCCCTTTCTCTCTCTTTTCACTCTGCAGATCTAGCCGTGTGCATTGTTGGTGGCGGCGGTGATGGACTGATTTTGAGATGGCGGCGGAGAAGATGACGTAGAGGTGGAAAGATTAGGGTTTTGTTAGTGATGGAAAAATTAGGGTTTTTTTGTGGTGGTGGTGTCTCAGATTTGGGTTTTTGGTGGTGGTGGTGGTGTCTCAGATTAGAATTTTGGTGGTGTTGGAGAGATTAGGGTTTTTTGCTGATGGTAGTGTCTCAGATCTGGCCATGTGTATTTGTTAAAAGCCAAATACAAATACATTCAAAAATATACATCTCACAAATACACTGTTTCTGAATGTATTTGTCTTTGTATTTTTTAGTGCATTTTTGAGTGTATTTTGTTAATAGCCAAACACATTATTTTTTTGAATGTATTTGTCATGTATTTGAATTTTTGGTCTTGTATCTGAATGTATATGTTGAAATCCATTCAAATACACGAAAATTTGAATATATTTGGCTTCATAGTAGTTGGAATGCACACAATGTATTTGAAATACATAAAAAAAAAGCCACTGAAATACATCAAAAAAATAATAATAGTAAAATACATAAAAAAAATCACTGAAATACATAAAAAAAGACACGGAAATACATTATGGCAAAAAAAATCACTGAAATACATCAAAAAAATAAAATCACTAAAATACATCAAAAATATATATATTAATATCTAATTTAATAGCTCCACCATTAAAGGCTAAAATCAAGGATCATGTTTTTTTTTTTTTTACCTTGTTCTCATGTATTTGTTGGCAAACAAATACACGCGAAAACATACACTATTTTGCCAAAATGTAGCTACAAATGAAAATATTTAAAAGGGTAGCTACAAATGGTAGGAAGCTACAACAAGGTAGTCATTTGAGTAAGTTTGCCTATTTAAGTACTATAATTTGTTTTAAGTATCAAATTGTAGTGGTTTCTGTATGATCCTCATTTAATTAACTGCCATATTTGAAAACTAGATGAGTTTTTAAATTGTGATATAGTTTTGCTCGCAAATCACTTTGCTCCATCTTAAAGAGACGCACACAAAAACCCTCAAACAACAGATAAGTTACGTAGCAAATTAATTATGATTCCACAATTGAAATTCCAAGCAGTGAGAATTGAACTCCCTCTTTCGGATTATATTCAAGTGATTTTGTTTTTGAGAAACTATTCAAGTGAATATTAAAAAAACACTGCTACTTCAAATGTATAGATCCAAAATTATTTCTCTGGGGATACATTTGTGACATATATCCATAGTAATATTTAGGGTCTACAGAGAAGAGAAAAAATCAAAGGAAGATAAGGTTATTTCTCTTTCCTCTTTGCTCTCGGGGATACATTTGTGACATATATCCATGGTGAGATGCGAACATCGCCGATGAATTCCCCCAAATCTGTTGCTCCGACAACTGGAGGAGTGAAAAACCCTTGGGGGAAAAACAGACCACAACGGATTTAGCAGCACCGACTGATGTCCTCGTGACCCACAACGAGTTGGGCGAGTCAGAGAAGGCTATAGATGCAGGAATACAGGCTGTGGAAAAGGAGAAGCAAACATGGGCAGATATGGTGGCTGGAAACAAGTCCTCGTCAAAAGGTATGACTCTGTCATTCATTGCCCCAGTGATTGAAAATGGAGAACGGATTGGGGAACTACAGAGGAATGAAATTGAGAAAGGAGCTGAAAAGTGGAAGCTCGCTATTATTCTGTATCTGGTAGGTGACTCTCCGAGCATTGGAACGATTCAGAGATTTTTAGCTGGGTAGTGTAACTTTGGTGCGAAGCCTAAAATTTTCTACCATAATGAAGGGTACTTTGTGGTTAAATTCCATAGTCAAGAGGAGAGGAATAAGGTCCTATACTCCGGGCCTTATACCATTAACAGTCGTCTAGTTATCATTAAGGTGTGGTCTGTAGATTTCATGAGGAAGTGTTGAAGATAATACCATTATGGGTGGAGATCCCTAATCTACCACTCAGTTGCTGGGAAAATGAAACTCTACGTAGGATCGGGAGCTGCTTGGGGGTACCAGTGTATGCAGATGACTGCACCTCAAAGGTGGAGCGCATCTCATATGCTCGAATACTAGTCGAGATGGATATAAGTAGACCCCTCCCTACAAAGGTCAAACTTAAAGGGCCTGATGGGAAACACTTTGAGCAGGCAATTGCTTATGAATGGGCTCCAATCTATTGTAATGTATGCTTACAACTAGGGCATTGCTGCCAGGCCAAGGAAAAACCACCCCAGCAACAAACCCAGCAAGATAATGCCCAGGCTAAGCAACCAAGTGGGCCAAACCAAAAGAAGCAGGCCAAGCCTCCTGTTGCACCACAGCAGCAGAAAGGGAGGAAGATGGTGCCTAGGACAGCATGGATATCTAAGGAAAATGGGGATTGTGGATCATCTAGTGGTGTAGAGGCCATGGTAAAGGAACCTAACGTATTTGATCAGGAACAACTGCCTGCAAATGATGGTGTTATTCAGGAAAATGCAGAGTGGCAAACAATTAATGGAAAATCTGCAGCCAAGGGTACTAAATCACCTGATGCACTGGAGGTTGAGGTGGGTAATGAGTTTCAAGCAATGACTAAAGACAAAGGCCAAATTGGTGCTAAGAATGCTGGAAAGCAACAAGTTGTGCAGAGCAGTAAAGGGGGCACTGCAACATCTTCACCCAATAATCCTTAATGAAGATTGCTGCATGGAACGTAAGGGGAATAAATAAGGTTTATAAGCAAAGGGAGTTACAAAAGTTTATCAAAGAGAATAATATTAGCCTACTAGTTATCACTTAACATAGAGTTAAGGAGCAATATAGAATAATAAAGAAGGTATGCCCAACCTGGACCTTTGTCTGTAATTATGCTCCTGGTACTAGGGGTAGAATATGGGTTATATGGGACTCAAACGAGGTCCAATTCGACCTCTTGCAATTTAAAGAGCAATACATACATGGCAGGTTGCACTTATTAAATTGCTGGCAACAAATTAATTTTACAGCCATTTATGGATTCCATACTATTGAGACAAGGAAGAGCTTATAGACTGATCTAATGGCTCTGCACCATACCCAAGTAGGGCCTTGGATTTGTATTGGAGACTACAATGTTATGTTGACAGTGGAGGATAGATTTAATGGGAACCCGGTGATGGATATAGAAACCACAGATTTCCAAGAGTTCATGCTAGATGCTAGTATGCATGAGATGAAGGCAATTGGTAAGGACTATACATAGACGAATAGCCATGTCTTCAGCAGAATTGACAAGGCTGTTCTGAATTCTAACTGGATGCACACTTACCCCCACCTGGATGTCCATGTCATAGACCCTTATTTTTCTGATCATTCTCCTCTATGTGTTCAGTTTGCTACACAAATCAAGAAGCCAAAATCTTTTAGGTTCTTTAATCATCTGGCTCAACACCCTGAGTTCATACCACTAATTGGGGGAAAGTGGAGAAGGAAGTGTGATGGGAATATGCATACTGTATGGGAGCAACTTAAAGGTGTAAAGGGTGTACTAAAGCATCTAAACACTGCTGAGTACATTGGAGTCGAGGGCAGAGTGAAGCAAGCAAGGAATCAATTGAAAGATATTCAGGAAACAATGAGAGGTCTTGATACTACCTCTGATATATTTGCTAAGGAGAAGGCAAAGAGGTTGGAACTGGAGAGATGGTCGACTATTGAAGAAAGCATATATGAGAAGAAATCTATAGTGCACTGGCTGAAAGTAGGTGATTCTAACTCAACTTATTTCTATGCTTATATGAAGAACAGGATTAGTCAGAACGTGATCAGGAAACTGGTGAATGATGATGGAGAAATGTTAATAACTGAGGACAGAGTGGCGGAGGAGATCATGAAGTTCTATAAGAAGCTCCTTGGCACTGCTGCTAATTCCTTGCCTGCTATCCATCCTGAGGTGATGAAGCATGGGCAAGTGCTGAATAGAGATCAACAGCTACTGCTTATTGCTTCAGTGACAGCTGAGGAAGTATACAGAGGACTGGCTAGTATTGGTGATATGAAAGCACCAGGGGATGATGGGCTTAACTCTCACTTCTTCAAGAAGGCTTGGTGTTATATCCCGTATTTCGCACATTCGGAAAAATTTGAAATAATTGTGACAAGTTAGAGACAAGGCCATACTTTGAACTTATTTAACACATGAGTTGTTCATAAAAATATTGACGCGGAAATATCGAGGGAGGCTAAGGGTAAAAGTGAAATTTTGAAAATTTGTTTCATGAAATTACAAATGTTAGCCAATGAATTGGGCTAAAAAAAAAAGAGAACAAAAGGCCCAACAACTAAGAGGTGGCCGACCAAGCTTAGGCCCAAGCCCATGTCTTAATTAGTCATGTGTTAAATAAATAAAAAGATAAATTTGCTAAATGGCCAATGGAAATAATGTGGAAGACTAAGGGCAAGATGGTAATTTCACAAAATTCTAGAAAAAGAAAAGAAAAGAAAAAAAAAAAGAAAGAAAGAATAAGCAAAGATGACAAATAAGTCATCTTTTGCCACCATTCAAGAAAATTCTAGAGGAGGGCATGTGCCATGCACATGACCTTTTAATATATGAGATCACATGGAAGAATTCATCATATTTTCCATTTCAAAGTTTGGAAGACTCAAGAAACAAAAATTGAGAGAAAGAACATGGAGAGTTTCGGCCATATGGAGGAAAAATGGACCATGGGAAATCTTGAGCAAAAAAATTATTTCTTCTTGAATTCCTACTAATTTGAGGGTCCTCTTCAACGTGGTATAATTATTATAGAAAGAAATTTACTCTTGGTTGCAAGCTCATGATTCAAGGCAAGAAGACAATCAAGGAAAAAGGTAAGCATTAACCTTCTCTTATATGTTATGGATGGTTGTATATGTTGTGGTATGTAGAAAATGAATGAAATTTATGAAACTTTGTGTTGAGAATGTGGCCGTGTATGTGGTGATGTAGCCGTGTGCATGTGTGGTGTAGGAGCAATGATTCAATTGTTTTATTTAGTGTTTTGGTAGTTGGTGTTATGAGTCCTATGTCGACAATGAAAGTGATGATTTTAGTTGAAGTTGTAAAAGTTGGAGCTTGGTCGTGTGGTGTAAATGTTGTGTAGGAAAGATGAACAAATTTCTATGTAGTAATTTGATTGTCTTTGTTATGTATTTTATGATGGGAATGAGAGTTTGATAACTTAAATTGATGTTGGAATTGTTATGGGCTGATTTGGAAGCCAATATGATTTTAGTATCGTTTCCTTGTTTATGAGAATAATGTTGCTAATGTGTGTGTTGTTGGGATAGTTGATGAACTTAGAAGCAAGAAATGCATTATTGTTGTTCCTAGAGAAATTTGGAAGAATTCGGGTGGCATAGCATATGGATTGGAAGTTGATATGTTATGTAGAGAAGAAGACAATATATGTTAGAATGCGTTTCAATTCGATCGTTGATATTATTGGTATTGTTGTTGGTTTGGTTGTTGATATTTGGAGCCGAGTTAAATCTCGGGGATTTTATATGTATAGGGGAGATGCTGCCCAAATTTATGTAGACAAGTATTGGCTTAAAATTGAATTCCTAAAGCTTGATAATTGATATTTGGTAAATGTGACCAATTGTAGATTTTGGAGGAAACGGGATCTGAATTTGGACAAGCGTAAAAGGCAAATAAGGTATGTAAGGATTACCCTCTCTTTCTCTTGGCATGTCCTAGATGTGATAGGTTATGATTTGAGCCTCGGGGATGACTCTAATCTTAGAAGTCCGAGCTTATGTTTGACCCTTTTTCATTCGGTATAATTGAATTAGGTATATTATGTTTAGTTGAAAAAGGTAGTTTGAACATATGTAACTTCCACCAACGGAACTGGATTGCCCTGAACCTTTCGTAGATGACTTTATAAGACCAAATGTTTATAATTTACGTGTGCCACCTCGGCTTGACCCAAGGTGGGCCCACAATCCCCGAGACCCACTTATATTGTTTTATTTGCCCTATTTTCGTATGATAATTAAGGAAAACTTTGGCTAATGTTCCGAGTTTGCTATAAGTACCTAGTAACTCAGATATAAGTGTCCGGACTCGACTATTCTGATATAAACACTCCGATACGAACGATCTGATTCGAATATTTTGATATAAGTATTCTGATGTAAATATTCCGATATAAGTATTCTGATATAAGCATTCCAATATAAATAATCCGATATAAATATTCTGATATAAGTATTCTGAGTTAGGTATACTGGTACGAGTGTCTGGTATAAGTGTTCTGATACGGGTATTCCGATATAAGTATTCGGTTATGAGTATTTAGATATGAGTCTTCTGATCCGAGTATTCTGATATGAGTATTCTCTGTAAGCCTTAATGTTCTTCATGTACGATCTCGGATCGCTTAAAAAGTCTGAAGAGGTTTTTGTATTTCAAATGCTCATAACTTCCTGATACTAACTTGAAAGAACCCGAAACTCGTTTCTGAGCCTTCGAATGTCGGCAAGTGTATGTGCCCATCGAGTCTGGATTTATGTGCATATGGTTTCTCACGACTCTGCTCGTGCATGACTCAATGTATCTTTCACTGCGTCCCGAGCCAGGTTCTGTTATGGTGCCCTTCTTCTGCTTTGTTCACTGCGTCCCGGGCCAGGTTCTGTTGTCGTGCACATTCCTCTGCATTGTTCACCGCGTCCCTCATAGGCGGGCCGGGCTCTGTTATATGTATATATTTATTTATATCATCATGAGTTGGGAGTGGCGGCCAGGATGGCACATGATGATTCTGTTCACCGCGTCCCGCACTAGAGGGTCGGGTTCTGTTACATGTATATATGATACATGATTTTGACATATGATGATTCTGTTTACCGCGTCCCTCACTGAAGGGCCGGGTTCTGTTATTGGCACATATGTTATATGATTCTGTTTACCGCGTCCCTTATCACGGGCCGGGATCTGTTATCTGTGGAAACATTATATGATTCCGATATGCATGATCTGTGTCCGGAAAGTAAGCATTCTGGCATTCTGTATGTTCTGTATTCCGTCCGATATATGACATCATCTGAGCATTCTGTTCGTTCGGTATTCCGTCCGATATATGACATCATCTGAGCATTCTGTACGTTCTGTACTCCGTTTGACGTGTGACATCACCTCTGTACGTTTTGTACTCTGTATTTTCTGCACCTCTTCGGACATGCGATCTGTAATTGTAAAATAAGCATTTTGGTACTCTGGTTAACACACTTACTTTATGTACTCTCACTGACATGTGAGACAGGTATGTATGCTTTGTGTCTGAAAAATAAGCGTATGGTACTCTGAATAATGTATTTATTTGTTAGTTCTGTCTGTTTCAGTTATGGTTCTGTTTCTTTGTGATGCATGCCTTACATACTCAGTACATATTCTGTACTGACCCCCTGTCTTCGGGGGCTGCGTTTCGTGCCGCGCAGGTACTCCCAGATGAGCTGAAGTTATTATAGAAGATGTTCCAGCGAAGTTGGCAAGCTCCATTTGCTCCTGGAGCACTGTCGAGTCAGAGTACATATGTAAAGGTTTCTGGTTGATGTTAGAGACTTTGCAGACAGCGTCGTGGGTATTGGTTGTCAGTCTGTAAACGGCTCCGTCAGCCGATATGTCGGTCTGTGTTATGTACTGAATTTTGTATGATTTTAGATTTGTTCGGCTTGGAAGCTTCGAGAAAGAATATTTCTGAAAAAAATTTACTATGTATTTTATCTTATTTGATTTAAAAAATTTGACGTGATTTTATGTGCAACAAGAGTCTGAGGGTTCGCTCGGCCCTAAGTAAGGGTCGGGTGCCCATCACACCCTAGTAAGGTCGGGGTGTGACACTTGGCCAATTATAAGGGATGATATTACTGCTGCTGTGCTACGGTTCTTTCAAACCACTGAAATGCATCTGCCTGCAAATGTCACCACTGTCACATTGGTCCCCAAAGTAAAGCACCCGTCGTCCATCAAGGAATATAGACCCATCTCATGCTGCTCTGTTATATACAAAATTATCTCTAAAATTCTAACTAATAGGATGCAAGGGGTGATGGACTACTTGGTGGACAATAGCCAATCTGTTTTTGTGTCAGGGCGAATTATAACAGACAACATTATTCTTAGTCACGAATTGGTGAAAGCTTATGGGAGGAAGAATATATCGCCCAGGTGTATGATCAAGTTGGACATGCAAAAACCCTACGACTCTGTAGAGTGGGTCTTTTTGGAGCAACTTCTAGCTAGTTTGGGTGTCCCAGGGCAGTTCGTGTCTTGAATCATAACTTGTGTTACCACTGTCTCATACTCCATATTGATTAATGGTAGCCCAACAGCCCCATTCAAAGCTAAGAAAGGACTCAGGCAAGGAGATCCACTTCCTCTATACCTATTTGTATTAGTTATGGAATATTTTTCCAGATCTTTGAAGACTTTACAGGCCAAGCAGACTTTAATTACCACCCAAAGTGCGAGAGACTGCATGTGGTACAATTGGGGTTTGCTGACGATCTTTTAATGTTCTTAAGGGGGGATAAATTATCTGTCCAGATGATGTATGCGTGCTTTACTGATTTTTCAAGTGTCTCTGGGCTGCTAGCGAATGTGAGCAAAAGCTCCATTTACTTTAGTGGTGTTAGCTTGGAAGAACAAGAGGCTATCCTGCAGTCACTTGGGTTTACGAGAGGAGAACTTCCGTTCAAATATCTGGGTGTCCCCTTGAGCTCCAAGAAATTATCCATATCCCAGTGTCAACCCTTATTAGATAGAATTCTAGGCAGAATTAAGAGCTGGACATGAAAATTCCTTTCTTACGCAGGGCGGTTGCAACTGATTAAGAGAGTGTTGTTCTCTGTGCAAGGCGACTGGTCCTAGATTTTTGTGCTTCCAAAGAGAATTCTCAAGAATATTGAAGCAACTTGCAGGGTATTTTTGTGGACTGGTGGAATAGACAAATCTAAAAAGGCATTACTAGCCTGGGATGTAGTGTGCTCACCCAGAACAACCGGGGGATTTAATGTGACTAACCTATACATGTGGAACAAGGCTGCCATATGTAAGCTGTTGTGGTGTTTGTGCTAGAAGAAGGACAGGTTATGGGTGCAATGGATTCATGCCTACTATAGGAAGGCTCAACCACTTTGGGATAATTGCCCGCAGCAACCATCATGGGTTGTCAAGAAGATAATCAAGGCAAAGGAGTATATAGAAAAGGTAGGTTTGCAAATGACAGAGTTCCTGAAATGGCCAACCTTCTCTATTAAAAAGATGTATCTACTAATGCGAGGAGACTTTCAGAAGGCAACTTGGAAGAACATCACCTGTAACAATTATGAGATGCCCAAATGGATATTCATACTAAATCTGGCTGCTCAAAGGAGACTACTTACAAGGGATCGATTAGCTTCTTGGGGTATTACGCAGGATGTGATGTGTCCTCTGTGTACTGATGAGAATGAAACATTGAATCACTTATTCTTCACCTGCTCGTATGCTGCTAGCATTTGGGGGAAGCTGCTTCAGTGGCAAGGTATGGCTAGACCAATACTAGGATGGGTGGATGAGCTGCACAGGGCAACTACTAATGCACAAGGGAATTCAGCTACTGCTATTGTGTATCGGATGACCTTAGCTGCTTGTGTCTATCAGGTATGGAAGGAGAGGAACCTGCGCATTTTTGAAAATAAGAGTAGGCCACCAGCTCCTATTCTTCGTATGATAATCCAGGAGGTGATGATGAGAGGTGCAATGAAGAGGAGATTAGCTAGCAAAATTGATAAGCTCAATTTTTACCCGTAGTACAAAAGGTGTTAGCATAGTGTGAGGAGATTAGTAGAGTGCATGTTTGGGGCCATCTGTCCAAAGCTGCACAATTTTGGAGAGAGTTTGCTTTGTAAATATATACTTTGGTAAATAAAATGAATTTTAGTTACCAAAAAAAAAAAAAAGATTTAGGGTCTTCATCCCTTTTATACCCATATAAGCTTGTCAATTGTCGTTTCAAAAATGATTTAATCTTCGAGCATATGTTTTGTCATAGTGGGCGTGTAAGTTTTCTTCACGGACTCTTCAAAGGATTTCCTAAAAAGAGGAAAATAATTTTTCTCAGAATACATTCCAAAATGTATAACTGAAACTCTTAAGCTCGGAAAAACTACGATCCTTCAAAAGTGACCACCAAACTACAAATAAATATGTGCATTAAATGGGAGGAGTCTGTGCTGTGTTTACCATAATATAATAGTGTACCAACTGGCTTCTATAATTTTTTGTATATATTATGTGTAATTGTATAGCTTCACAGCATTAGGAAAAAAAAAAACCATATGAGCACAGATACACACAATGCAAAAGTTTTCAACGCTCTCAAAATGGAATCTATTCCAAACATATATGTCATGGTTCCTTAATTAGGTAGGGTACAAATATTTAAAGTTGATATTTTTCGATACTTTTTCAAACCTTATTGCCAATACTAAGCAGCAGTAAGAAATTGTATACATTTTTCATGGTATTGTGCATGGATCAGGTCTATCATGACGAATTCTTTAGAAAAAATTGTGTTCTCCACAATAAACAATAAACTGTAATAAGTGAGATCTCGAGTAAGTGTTTACATAATCTTCTTTGGAAATAGGGGAAGGTGAGGGCGGAGCTATTATCACTTGACGTCCTCGTTCTAAGATCCAAAACTTAAAAAGTTTGAGCTTTTGAGTTTGCAAGAACGGTGTTTGAAAAAATTTCTAAACTCCAGGTTTTCAAATCTTTCAAACAGATGATACAAAAACTCAAAATTTCCAAAAATTCAAAACAAAAAAAATATATCTTCCCAAAGTAAGAAGTTGAAAGTATTAATAATAGTACCTGAGGTCCAGGAAAACCTCCAATAGGCCATCCAAGAGGCCAATTAACTTTCTTTAGCAGCAAAGTGTATTCTTGCTCAATATCATACTTAATTAGAAAAGTTATTCTGACATTCAGGAAATCTATAAACGAATATAATAAAAATGAAGGACGGGACAAACTTTTCATACGTTTAAAATCTAAATAGAGTTTTTCGATACCATGGTTCTTCAGCAATGACATCAGGGTTGCTGAATATGCTGCTTGCTTGTTGGAATGGGCTCACCAGTTGGAGTGTAAGCATCACACATGACCTTAAGAAAACATAAAACAATTAAGAACACACAAGTTTACAAAATTCAACTTAGAAATAAAAAATAACAGCATCTAATCGTTTGTGTTGCTCGGGCTAGCAAAAAAATCCGAAAGGTGCGTGTCAAAGCTCCAAAATAGTGCACTGGAGAATCGACACAGGTGCGGCAACATTTTTCGGAGAGACTGCTCAACATAGAGTAATAGGTAAAACAATAAACCAACTTACCAAAATATTGTTGCCCCTCCTGTAAATTGCTTGAGGACTATTTGGAATTTCATTTTAACATGTTCAGATGATTCTATCCGAAAGGAATGGAACTGGGTAATTTATTTGTTTTGTAAAGCTTCATCAAAACTAACAAGGGAAAGAATTATGTACCTGAAAGAGTGTACACTTTGCCCTCGAAATAAAATCTTTGAAAAAAAACTATCAGATGATTGTGTTCTATGAGAAGCAACAATGAAGGCATTGCCATATTTTGATGTTCTTGTCTCAATTTTTGCACTTCCATATGTTGTCCATCCATTTAATCCATCATTGAGTTCTGGAGTTATAGCAATTCCTCCGCTATATTGTGGATTTAGAGGGCTTTACAAACACTATAAAAGCATATACAGTAAGAAAAATCGATCAATTCAGACCAAAATAAATTGGAAAAAAGTAAGGAAAACATCAATAGTGGGAGTAGTAGAAAAGCAGTACTTACCACACTTACTCTGAAATGCTACACCAGCTCATGAACACATAACTATGACAACAAAGATGCAAAACTGTAAAGAAGATGAAATAAAACAAAACAACAAAGTATTATTAATAGACAACCGCAACCCAAAAAAGTTGGAGAAAGATGAAAAAAACACCAATTAAAAAAATCAGTAAGTATGTTCAGTAATTTCCTTTTGTAAGAAAACAGAGCTCTTCTATCTTTGGTATAAAATATCATGAATCCATTCTCTTTGAAGGGACATTTTTTAAAAAATTTAAGAAGATTTCTCAAGTGAATGAAATTACTACCATGATCTGTTTCTTCATCCTTATCTACTTGCACTTCTATATTTTTATACATAACAAAGCTTCTATTTTTTATTTCTTCTCGGTATTTTTCAACTCAAATTTTCAATTTCTTTTACAGAAATAGACAGAAGCGACGACCATATAGAAAGACAAGGCGACAACAATCATGTGCTTCAGCCATGAAAAAATATCATGTTCAAAATAATTGACTTTCATTATTCCAGAATCCTGCAAAATTAACCATTTTTCCCTTGCTTCCAAGTCACAAAGGGGGCAACCCGGTACACTAAGCTCCCGCTATGCGCGAGGTCCGGGGAAGGACCGGACCACAAGGGTCTATTGTACGCAGCCTTACCTTGCATTTCTGCCGGAGGTTGTTTCCACGAAGCAACAAAAATAATTCTTTGGCAGTTGTTTTCTTCCTCTAAAGTTTGCAAATCAAGAACATTGTGGAACAGATATTTATTTTCCCCAATTTTGTTACCTTAGTAACTACTGGTAGCAGACCCAGAACTCGCTAGATAAGTCCCACTCAAAACCCGTTAAACAGTATGAAATCAGGAAATCTGAAGAGATATCGAAAAAGCAATGGAGAAAAAATATAGAAAAAAGAGAACAAGTTTGAGCAAATAATTGGGAGCTAGGAATGTTTTTTCTGCTAGAAATAAAAGGAAAGAGGAAAGATTTTTTTTAAGTCAGTCAATTGACGGGGGCTAAGATGGCGGAAAGCTGTTAAATTCTTGAACAAAAGAACGCATCTTGAACTAATTTATGGGAGCTCCGGAAAACAAAATATTCAAATGAACTAATTTCTATAAAATCTTAACATAAGGAGAGAGAGGGGATCGATTAGAAGATAACGCAAAAGAATGGCAACCGGGAATAACAGAGAATACCATTGCTCTTAGTTTACATCATAGCACAGAGACTTCGAATCTTCAAATTCAGCACGCATTCCATCCTGGGCACACATCAATGCTTGCAATGTATCTGATCGTAGGGTACTGCGACACGGTTCAAGATCCGTGTTCCTAGTGTTGAATACATCCTATAGTGAAGCTTTTGCAGAGGAGAGCGATTGAGGCTATTTTATTAATTATACAAATATAACTAGAGTTTTATATAAAATATTGAAGTTGCGGAATCTCAAAGCATGATTAATATACGGCTAAACTACGTAAAAAAGATAAACTACGTAAAAAGGAGTAACATGTGATGTTATGGAAAATGACGGAGTCCTATAGCACAGTATTTTACTACGTTATTGGTGAGAGAAATATTTGTATAGCGCAGTAAAACGCTATAGCACTTCACGGAGACGGAGTCATTAAGTGCTATAGCGTAGTATTTTACTGCGCTATACAAATGTTTCTCTCACCTATAACGCAGTAAAATACTATGCTATAGGACTCCGTCATTTTCCATAACATCATATTTTTACTCCTTTTTACGTAGTTTATCTTTTTTACGTAGTTTAGCCGTATATTAATCATGCTTTGAGATTCCGGAACTTCAATATTTTATATAGAACTCTAGTTATATTTGTACAAGTAATAAAATAGGCTCAACACATCAAGAATACGCAATACTTTGGATTGTCATTTTAGTGGTTGAAAAGTGCTCGAAGTCCTTTTTTGTTTGAAAACTTGTAGTCATTAGCTTTAAGGTATTTATCTTTTAGGGTTTCGTCTTAGTTTTAAATTAATGCTTAATTTTATTTCGAATGTGTCACGTTTTTTTTATTATCAATTTAGGATGTGAAACTATAAACAATAATAAAGACTACGATAATATTTATAAATATGCAAAAAATAGATAATATTTACGATAAATTGTACAACACTAATGTATATACACTATCGAGGATGGGTCCCACATGTAGTATGCCAGAGACTATCCCTAGGCCTAAGGCTCATACTATCCCCACCACCCTCGCTATCGTCTCCATCGCCCTTTTTCTTCTTAATAACCGGGTGCTCCAAGTCATGATCATCTCCTCTTCCCCTAGCCCTTGCGCCCTTAACTAGAACGTGCTTCTTCTTGGGATCTAGTCCCGCTGGCACGCTCAGAACCTTAGGCTGAGCTGGGTCTGGAAACTCGACCTCTTCCTCGTCGGGAGTCGCCACTGCAGGCGCCGAAGGATAAACCTGAAAAGTATATAAATATTAGTACCATTTCTTATTTATATTGAATACATTAACGTTATTTATTTAATCAAACTTGTGTGTCAACGGGCGCCTGAGTAGGCTCCTGAGATGGGTGTGGTGGTGAATATGAGGTAGTCTCCTGGACGAGATGCTGTTCGAAGTCCAAGTAAATGTTATAAAAATTAAATAAATATTTACCTTATATTGAAAAAAATTAGTTTTAAGTAAAAAACTTACATGCGCCTCGGTAGTCTCATGAGAAGATACCTCTGCCTCGGCAGGCTGATGAGAATGCTCTTGAATGGGCAGCTCCTGTGGACCCACTGGCGTCGAATCCTAAAATATATAAAAAAAATGAAATAATAAGTAACATACATATTTAAAATAAGTACTTTAAATGATCAAATATGTATATTAAATATTGACCTTATATTGAATAAAACTAATTTTAATTAAAAGTTTACATGTGGCTCGACAATCACATGGGAAGACATCGCTGGCTTGGCAGACCCATGAAAACAATGCTTGAGTGGGTGGCTCTGGTGGACCCGCTGGCGCCGAATCCTAAAATATAAAATAATACTAAATAATGAGTAACATATATATATATATATATATATAAAATAAATAATTTTAAAGGAACAAATAAGTATTTTAAATACTAACCGGGATCAAAAACTCATCGAAGTCAAGAATCCTGGCTCCCTCTAAATTCCTCACAGGCAGCTCATCAGCTAATGAAGCGCGTAACGCCGCCCAATCAACGTTATCACGCTCCTCCATGTATGTATTCTAGCTCGGCTGTGATGAAGACCCGGGTATCTCAGCAAGTAAGAGCGCTGGCGTAAACGTAGGTGAGTCCCCAGGTAAGCTGCCACCGGCCTGGAACGGCTGCGGATGGACTAGACCGTGAACACCCTCTGGAATGGAATCGGCCTCATCCGCCTCATCTACCAGATAGTGTCCTCCACCACCAGGTCCTCTAGCAGCAGTGTCGCGTCCTTTACACGCACGGCGTCCTCTGCCAGCACGACCTCCTCCTCTGGGAGCACCCGGTGCTGCCTGATACTCATCCTCCGGAACAGGCTCCGCTATGCGCCTAATCTCGCCTGCCTGCCGGATACCATCCTCGGATATCCGTACCATCTCCGTGGAAAGCCTCGCAAGCCCAAGGTAAGGCATATGCTCTAACCCCAAGATGCGTAAACGTTGTACGGCCACCAGCTGCATTTGTGTTTAACAGAAAAAAAAAATTATTTTTAAAACGTAACAATTAATGCAATTAAATAAATCCAAATACGATAAACTTACCAATGCCTCGTACTGCCCCGTGAGTGCTGAGTATCCTACATTCCTAAGGGGACGCAAAGCTGGGTTGCCGATCAATCGGCGTGTGATCTGATGATACCAACGCATGTAATGCTCAATGGGAGTCAAATGGCCGACCACCGCTAAAGTGCCCAACCATATCTCCCAACGGTGGAGCTGGACATCCATGAAAGCCAAAAAATTCATCATCAATGGTAGCCCGATCGTCCCGCTGGTAATGTCGGAGCTCATGACGGACATCAGGGGGTATACTCTATGTATGCCCAAACTGTCGTAAGACACGCTCGGGCATGTGATCATCTACGATGTCCAGGTGTATCAATGGACACCGCGACCTCCAAACCCCCTGACCTGCCCTACAGAAGGGCGGCAAACCATCTAATATAGCAGCGTACGGCGTCCATATAAATAGCTGTATAACATATAAATACAAATAAGTAATCACCAAGTAGAAAAGACGTTTAATTAAATTATTAATGTAAATTTAAATAGTTTTACCGCATCGTCCGTCATGTGATCAAGCTGGTCCCGGAATGGAAGAATACTGTGGTGCGTATCCACATCCCGGTCAAAACCCGCTGTCCACCTCCTCGCATAAGGCATGTCAATCTCGAGGTGATGCCTAGGTACGGGCTAAAAAGGCAGCATCCTCTCCCACGCCCATAACTGTAAGCTATATTAGAAAATACGATTTTTAGTCGTCCTTTCAAGAGATTTGTTGACATTAAAGGAACGCACACTTAAAATATTACCTGGAGAAGAGAAAAAAATCCACACACATCTCTGACAGCACCAATAGACGCTCGGCACAGGCATCTGTAAAGATACGCCAAAACAGCACCACCCTAGTTGTAGTCTCCTAAGCGGTCCAGATGTTCCAAGAAAACCAAATAACGTAAACTGACAAAGGCACCCGATGAGTTCGGGAACAAGATGCCCCCGAATATAATAATCAGGTACAAACGGGCATGAAGATCAATATCGTCCTGCTGGGTGCCGTCCACAACCGGATCCAGACCCTCTAAATAAGTGCAGAGTGCACTAAGCTGAACCCGACTCTGTTCCGATATCTGGGCCGCGGCATTAGGCACGAAGTGGGTGAGCCTAGTCAACTCTGTCACCCACGTCTGACCAGGAGGAGGCTCGTACCGAGTGTATAGTGACTCTCCATCTACCCGCAATCCAAAGAGGACCTCCACATCCTGAAGTGTAGTCGTGGCCTCACCAGTGCGAAGATGGAAGGTATATGTCTCTGGCCTCTACCGCTCAACCATGGCCGTGATGAGCGCCCAATCATGTTGTACCCGACCAACGGACATGCAACGGTAGATGCCGTCCCGAAACAATATCTCCAACACGTGAGGGTGCGGGGGTGCTCGTGTAAAAGAGCCCATGCTCTCTACAGCCTACGGGGACGGAGCCTAGTAGATATCCCTATAGTACCGGCCCATAATAACTCTGACCTATGATTGTCTTGCAAAGACAATACTGATCTATCAGCGGGCCCCGAGTGAACAGCAGGCCCCGGGTGAGCATCGGGCGCTGGGGGAACATCAGGGGCCCAGGGGGAACATTCGGATCCATGAAAGAGTCCGGTCTGTACAAACTAAATTAGTGATTATTCTTGAAATGAAAGATAAATTATATTAACTAATTAATAATTTGTAGGGAATATGTGAATTATGTAGTATTATATCTTGTGAATAATTAACATGGGATATGCAGTAAATTTAATATGTAATAGTAAGGACACATATGTGATGGCAAAGATTTTTAAGTTAATTACTTGTTTGGATGGTTGTTACCTATTGTATTATGTTATGTTGTTAGTTTAAATAAAATGTTTGCTTTGATTGCTACTTTAATTTTATTGTTGTGTAACGACGAAAGGTCCTATTTTATGTAACCACTGATTTGGTCCCATACAATACAATACAATACGATAAATGTCAAAACAATACATAACAATCATCCAAACAAAGTGTTAACAACATAATAATTCATTACCAATCAACTTCTTTCAATTCATAAACAATATTTAACAAATAATCAATTAACAAAATAATAATTCATTAACAATTCATAAATAATTAACAAATTAACAACTCATAAACATATAACAAATTAACAATTCATAAACATTTAACAAATTAACAATTCATAAACATTTAACAAATAATGAATTAAACAAAAAAAAAAAATCGGAACAGTGGCAAAAGCCATTACCCTGTCCGAACAAGAGCAAAAAAAAATTGTTTTTTTTTTTTTTGGAAAATAGCAAGGATTAAATGTTAAGCATGCTTAGAATATAATGTATATAACAAAATAATAACAAAAGTTCATAGTAGAAAACCTTAATCGAAGATTTTTTGTAGAGTTATTTTAATCGAGTTGTACGCCGCTTTTTCCCAAAATTCGAACTTAGAATCTTGCTCCTTGACTTGAATATACCGAGAATCTAAACTTTCCGGACGAAATTTAATAGAAAACAACGTTTTTTGGATGCGGGGACCACCTTGGCTCACCTCCAATGGCGTTTTCAAATTTTTTTTTGCCACTAGAGAGACCAGTAGTGGAACCCGACGGGGTTTTAGTTGGGTGATATAGCGCAGTATTTTACTGCGCTATAGGTGAGAGAAAAAGTCCTATAGTGCAGTATTTTACTGCGTTATAGGTGAGAGAAACATTTGTATAGCGCAGTAAAATACTGAGCTATAGCACTTAACGGCTCCGTCTCCGTGAAGTGCTATAGGGCAGTATTTTATTGCGCTAAAGGTACTTTGGTAACATTTTTTTTGTTGGGGTATTTTGGTCCAAAATGATTTTTTTGGGGGTATTTTGGTTCCGGACTCGAGAATTTTCTAGCCCTGCAGAGCATTAGCTCAGATATGAAATTTATGAAAATGCCATTGGTGTGAATTTACAAGAATACCCTTGGTCGTCCCTTTGCTTAACTCTTCTATATAAGTAAAATATATAAGTACTAGATGGCACGGGCCCAACACTTTGGATTATAGTGTATCCATGTGAATGTAGTTGTGTTTGGGTAGTGATAATATATATATTTTATATTGCTAATAAACATATATAAGTTTGCATTGTTTATATATATATATAGTATATTCAAAATACGATTAATATAACATTGTAGTTTGTGGTCCGTATCCAAAACATTATTATATTAGTGTTTGTTACGAATACAAAGTTTGCAAAAATTTATTAATACTTTTTAAAAGAGAAGACTTGTTTAAAAGAAAACTATTTTCCTCTTTTTGAGACAAAACAATAATAATATTTAAGCATCAGTTGATATTTTAAATTTTAATTCAATTAATTTAAAGGTGTAAAATATTCTATTGTTAATGTATGTAGATTGGACCTAAACAATACTTATTATTTTTAATTTTGATTTGGATAATTCTAGTTCAAATTATTAAATTAATTTTACATGTTTAAAACGTAACAAAGTAGAAATTTGATTTTCTATTTAAACAAAGAACTACTATTTTTTAATTTTTGGTGAATGTTCTTGGTTTAGCTCATTTTACTTGTCATGTTGTCCTTTGCACATTTTTTTTTAAGGAAACGTCAATTAGAATTATATTTTGACTAATTTACCTTATTTATTATTTGATCTCCATTTAATATTATTTTTTCTTTTACGACATTAATCTCTTTTCGCATTTATTAGAGTAAGAAATATATATGTGTGTGTGTGTGTGTGTATATATATATATATATATATATATGCATAAAAACAGTGCAAACTTATGTATGTTTATTAGCAATATAAAATATATATATTATCATTATCCAAACACAACTACACACACATAGATACACTATAATCCAAAGTGTTGGACCTGTGCGCAGCATGAGCATACGCCGTTTAGTAACTTATAATATCAACTCCTTAATTATGAAGGAACATTAAGAATTTATGTAGACTTTTCCATAGCAACGTGTTAACAGCATGTAATACATATCCAAATATTGCCACCTAATCAATTTCAAGAAAAGATATCAAAACCAAATTGGAAAACAAAGAAAGTAAAATAGGCATCCTTCCATTAGCTTACACGTAACTAATTGTACATGTGGGCTTGGCCCACTTCATTTATCACCTTTATAAAAACAAATCACAAAGAGGCTTAGGTTTTTTGTCATAAGGAATTTATGTCCAAGCTTTAAGGCTTATAAGCACAAGTGTGCAATGTATGAATTTTTGTGAAATGACTGTGATGCCCCTCAAAATTGCCAAGCAAGCATGTTGACGATCCTGCTAGGTGTTCATAAATTCAAGCTAGTGTTTGGCTATAAATTTTGGATCATATTTTAAAAATATATCTTTAAATATCTGTTTGGTCATAAATTTTGGATTAAATTTTGAAAATCTTGTCTTCAAAAGAATTTTAAGTCCCCAAAACTAGTCTCCGCTCAAAAAACTGCAAAATTTTCCAAGTAAAATGCATGTTTACACAACTTAAAAGTTTAAAAAACTCAAATTTTTCAATTTCAAATTTCAAATTCAAAATCTATGGTCAAATGGAAGCCAATTTTTTTAAGCGGAGCTAATTAAATAATTTTAAAATTTATGTTCTAAAATAAGTTATATATTTGTGTGCTATTGAATCATGTCGTTAAGAATCAAACAAATATCTGATAAATATTATTAACATTGGTGAAAATATTATCCAGAACAACAACAATTTAATAATCAATACAAATTTATTAGTTGCTTCTGAATAATGTGTGATAAAGATTTTTAAAAAATTGGGTTAATCTGATTTATTGAATAATATAATTTGTACTATTTCTGAGCTGTCTACCTTGAATGTTGTGTACTCGAGCAAAGCGTAAATGAGTTTGTTTCTTTAATCTATTTTTTTATGAGTTTTTATTAATTTTTGAGAATATATAGTTAGTACTTTGGTTTGAGAAGTTAAAAAAGAAGAGATATGCACTGTCATTACAGTGACATCAGCAACTTAGGGGAATGAAACGAAAAAGAACAAAATGTGGGCCCACCATAAAATGTGATCTTTCAACGTGCTAAATGACGCTAAATGACGAAAATGCCCCTTAGATATATAGAAGGACGGACGACGATCTCTGATACCAAACCCATGCTTCTATATAGTAGAAAAGTAGAAAAAAGGAGAAATGGCATAACATAGCCGACCTAAGTAACTTCCTACTATTATTTCTCTTTCTTTCTCCATTCAATTTTTTAAGATTTATCATTTGACATCTGTAGTCTATTGTTTCAATTGATCCATATTCATGTTAAATAGGTTTATTTTATTTTAAGAGAATAAGTGAACAAAATGCACTTTATAAAAAAAATCATTACTCGAATGCAAAACTCCTAAATAAAAATAAAAAACTAAATGAACCATGACTTTCACCCTTTTCTCCATGAATTTATGGGCTGCTAAAAACTAAATGACACATAAGCAGACAAATTTGGCACCGCTGAGGCCGTATTTGTTTTCATTAAGATTAAGACGTCTGAAGTAATATACATTTGAATATTAAAATGTAAGATCTAGATATCTGAATTTGAATACACATCTGAATGTTAAAATGTTGTAAAAATTTGTGAATACTAAATAATTGATACTGTTTACTTTTTCAACATCAGAATGAATAAATTTTTATTTTTATTTTAAAATTAATAAATATAAAATTTAATAAAATACTAAATTAACCTAGTTCATAACAAAAATATTTTTAAAAAATCATATGACAGTTGGTCGTGCGGATGGCTAGTGGTGGTGGTTGTAGGTGTTGATTGAGATGATGTTGGCTAATGGTGATATTATGTATAGTAGCTAGTAGTGGTTGATAGTAATGGTTGAGGGCGGTAGTTGGTGGAGGAGGCTGAGAGGTGTGGTGGATGATAGTGATATCTAATGATGGTGGTTGAAAATATATAGTGGTGACTAATGGTGTTGATTGTCAGTGGTGATTGGTGGTTGTTGTGTGTAACACTCCATAAATCCGGATTAGGTGTGAATGTGTTAAATGAGTGTTAACGTGACATTTTAGCCATATGAAGTCCCATCGGAATGAGTTTGGGTGGAAATAGTTATTTTGGAATCAAGACGGATAGTGAGGTGTATAAGACTCGATGCAAGGTCTGTTTTCTAGCCTGATTTCGTGAAAATCTGTTAAGAATTTGAGAAAACTTAAACTTGAAAGTAGTAGACCTTTGAAATGCCTTTCCAACGATATATTGTGAAGCACAAACGGAGTTCTTTACAAAACGTTATGTCTATTTTACTGAAGCACACTCGACAGGCGCCAATGCGAGCTGGGAGCTCATTGAGCAAGGACCAAAGCAAGGTTTGAGCTCGCCCTGGAGCTCGTTCAGCAAGGTCCAAAGTGAGGGGTGAGCTAGCTTTGAAGCTCGCTCAGCGAGCCAAGGGGTACTTCACCCCATGCCTATAAAAGCGCATTTAGACGATTTTATGTCATTTTTGATGTTCCAACTTCATTCTAAATCCCTAAGCAGCCATTTCTCCCCTCTTCTCATCCTCTAAAGTCAAGGTAAGATCTCTCTAGAAATTCCTAAGCAATTCTAAGATTAATTTATTATTAGTAACATGATTCTTCAACCAAAACATAGGATTTCCAAGGTAAATCCTTCTCAAGCGATTCAAAGCTAGAGTTTTGGTGTTCTTCGTCAGAGAAGCAGTTTAGTTCGTTAGATTGGAGCGATTACAGGTATGTAAGGCTAACTATCTACGTGTGAAAATGTTCTTAATCTTTCCCACGCCACGTTCTTCATGATTATTACTGCATCAGAAATAGAGATTATGCCCTAGTTCATGAAAAGTTCAGAATTACTATCCTTTGAGAATATAGTTTCGTAGTTATTCATGATTATCATTTTGAATATTGTGAACTCAGTACGTATTCAATATAGACTTGTGTTTGTTACCCATGAGTCTCAGTCTAAAATACTCAACACGTTTATAAATAGTTAAAGCTTCAAGTCACATAACCAGTTCATGAATACATGTCTCAGTGAGTCATTGCTCAGTATGTTAGTGTTGTACTTTTCAGCATGATTCTCAGTTCTTTTATGTAAATTGTTTTATGTTAAACACTTGTGTTTTGGGCCTGAGGCCACAGTTATGTATATGTATACTTGGGCCCGAGGCCACAGATTTGTGCACATATATTGGGCCTAAGGCCACTGGTAACGTCCAAATTCACTCTTCAAAGAGAAAGTGTACACCGTCATATGCAATATAATTTACCCAACTATGAGTCGGGATCGATCCCACAGGGAACAATATGTTAGGCGATTTAAACAAGTAAGGACTTATCACTTTCTACGCTGAGCCAAACACTTGATAATAGTATTTGGTTTTTGATTATAATTATAACTAATGCAAAAATATAAACTAACCTAGAAAACGAGTAAAATGATCAATGACCACAAGTTTGGATACAAAGGAAATTACACTCAAGTAACGATCTAATGTATTTCACGATTTTACAACTAGGAACGGGTTTATGTTAATAGATAATGATTTCTAAAATCTCATTGAAAGTCTGCCAACCAAATCAATGAATTTCACTCTAAGATTTTCCAAGCCTTAGAGTGTGATATTGGGCACAGTCAATTTAACCTCAAGTAACTATCCTCTTCCGAGCTCAAGTTATTAGATGGGTTTAATGACCCAAATTCTTGCTATTAACTCTTTTCCTAACCTCTACTTTATTTTCCAAGCAAAGTATGGGTATTTAGGCACAAATAATGTTGTACACCATTAAATGACATTAAAGCTTGAAGATTTAATAGAGAAACAATAAACCCACTTCATTAGAAATAACAATCATTCAATGCATAAGCATAACAAGAGGTTTCATCCAACTTTGCAAATGAATATTTTCATAAACAAGATGAAAGTTATGGAATAAAATTCTACACACTTAGATATACAATACAAAGCAAGGAATTTAAGAATTGAATTAAAGGTTTAAGAAATGCTCAACCAAATCTTCAACCCCAAAGTGTGGTGTAGGAACCTAGTCTCCAAAACTTGTATGAAAATGGCCAAAGATGAGTTTTACAAACCCTAGCATTCTATTTATAGAAGTGCCAAAACGGGAACAAAATTTGGACAAAAATACCCTGCGTGCACAACATGCTACTCGCATCTTGTGTCGCAGGTGCAACATGCGAGTCGCATGTTGTGCCAATTTCTCTGTCAGCACATGCTGCACAACATGCTGCTCGCATGTTCAACATGCTGCAGCAAGTGCTACAAGCATGTGCTACCAGAAAGTTCTTCTTGTTCTATTTTTGCTCCGTTTTGCTCCGTTATGCTCTCTGGGCATCTTATCCTACAAAACAACATAAATACACAAAAAGTAACAACAAAAGTGCTTGAAGAGTCACAAAAGCTTAAGGAATTAACATCGAATATCCCGTAATTTCACGGCACATCAGCCACAAATTTTGATTTCAGATAAACAAGTGATTCCATATTCAGAATAGGAAGTATTCTTATCTTTGCTTCTTTTGTTCACTTCAGTTATCAGTTATCAATTCAATTTCAGTTTCGGTACTCACAGTTCTTTCTTTCAGTTGCTTTACATACCAGTACAATTCAAATGTATTGGCATCCCTTTTTCCCGGGGGCTTGCATTTCACGAAACAGGTATAGATTTACAGGACGACGAATCTGCTCGCTAGGAGTCTCGTATCAGCTTCTTCGTGAGCCCTAGTTCCTTCGGGGAGTTATCATATTTTCAGTATTTACAGTATTTCAGTCAGTGAGGTATGCTGGGGGCCTTGTAAACAATCAGTATTTCAAAACACTTTAGAGGCTTCATAGACTGTAGTCACAATCTTTTATGTTAGCCATGTTGGGCTACAGTTTATGTTTCAGACTTATATCAATGTATCCGCACTTATGATTCATTTCATTTTGACTTTAGTTGATCAGCATGTGTTAGTTTTATTTCCTTATTCAATATGTTTTGATATCACATGTTGATTCAGCCAGCCAGTTGGATCGCTCGATCACATGGAGTCAGACACCGAGTGTAGTATTACGTCCAGTCCCAGGTTCGGGGCGTGACATTGTGATGATGATAATTGGCAGTGATGATTTTAAATGGTGGCTAATAGTGGTGACGACTGATTGTATTGATTCGTAAGCTGGTGGTTGAGGATAAGGATGGTACTTGTAGCTAGTGGGTGGTGGTAGTTGATAATAGTGGGTGGCGCGGCGGCAACTGTAGTTGATAATGGTGGGTGATATATGGCGGTAATGGATGAAATTGGTGAATTTCTATCTTTATTGAATCCTTAAATGAACATCTTATTGACATTAAGACTTTGTTACAAATTTTAGTCATTCACATAATGGGTAAGTTCTGAATGATTAAGATTCAGATCTAAAACATAAACTAATTTAATGACTAAAATTTAAATGATTAAAGTTACGACCTTCATTAAGTGCAACAAATGAGGCCTTATAACCTGTTTGACCAAGCTTATTTTTCCCCAAAAGTATTTATTTTCTTCTATATGTGCTTACTTTAAAAAAGGTGTTTGACGCAGTTTTTTGGAGAAAATAAGTGCTTCTGGAGAGTAGCAGAAGCTGTTTTTCAGAAGCTAAAAAAATAGTTTTTGCCCAAAAGCACTTTTAAGAAAAATACATTTAGAAACACTTTTTAAAAGCTTGACCAAACACTAATTGCTGCTCAAAAGTATTTTTTAAATAAATTGGTCAAACACAAACTGTTTTTCGCCAGAAGTACTTTTCAAAATAAGCTGATTTTAGAAGCTTGGCCAAACATGCTAGTCTCGTTGACGAGTGTTATTGGCTTTGATAAAGATCAAATAGAGGAAACTCGAGAAAATATTGAATACTTAGAAGGCTAAAAAAATCGAGGAAGCAGAAATAAGTAATAGAAATTAAAGAACAATCACATCAATGATAATTTAAACACTATATTTTTCATGGTTCAATAAAATTGTCTAGCTTCACCAAAATAGTACAAATTTTGTAAGGGGTAGCTATTTTATTTAATAAAGACGGATCTATAATTTAAATTTATAAATTGTTATAGTAATTTTGTTAATATCTAAATTTATAAATGCTTGTTAATTTTTTTTAATACATATATACTTGATCTAGAAAAGAGTAGTTGTATTTACAAAAATTCATTAATTACATTGTGACCTCGCCTCTAATTATCTAGGGAGGAGAGAATTTTTTCTTTCTATTTTTCATTAATCTTTTATCTTTTCTCTCCCTTTCACCATTAGTTTCTTCCATCGTACATCTTTTCTCATTTCTTTTTCTTTTTGTCTTTTTTTTCTCAGAGCAAACATTTTGGTCATTTGGTTAATGATTAGTGTTATGCAAGTATTAGTTATATAAAAATTAGTTATGTAAGATTAATTATATTATATGATTTACTTACATAGGAATAAGTAATATTGCATGTATTAGTTATGTAAAAATTATAATGCTAAATTATTCCTTTGGATATCTGGTTTGTTGTATTAGAAATTAATATGCGTTATATAATTTTAAAATAAAATGTTTGCTTATAATTATCCAGAACGTTGCATATAAATGAATCTGATAGTTTGTTTAGAAAAGAAAAGCCTTTAAGTGTGGAGCGGTATAGAGTGAATTTGTTATTTGAATATTTTTACTCATGTATTAGTAGTAATCACTAATTCCATTATCGTTTATTCTATTTTCTAGAAATAATACATAAGTTGACTCATAACTTAAACCTATTTGATTTATATGAACCTGTAAATTGATGACAAAATACCATTGGTGTTAGGGGTGGGCGGATCGTACGGATAACTACACTTAACGATTCGGCTTATCGGTTATCGGCTATGAAATGTACTAATCCGCTAGCCAACCGATAAGATATCGATTTGTTCAGTTTTGAATTAGCAATTATCGGGCAGTTATTGGCGGTGTATCAGTTAAAAAATACAGAAATATTGGGTGCCACAAATTTGGTACAAATTAAGAATTATAGGTGAAGAATATAATAACATATAAACTAACTGGGAACAAATAAAAGTTCAAAGAGAACTGAGCCATAATTGGATAGAATTTCACTCTGAAAACTTTAGACAACATAGTAAAATAGACTCATTTGCACTGTCCTGCATTTTCACGATGACAAATCGAAACGAACTGGATCACCAGTATCAGTTAAAAGTAGAAGATTTCACCAACCTGTTTTTTCCCGGGATCCAAGTACCCGTAATAGAATATTGAATCTGAATGGGACTTTAGCTTTAGGGTACACAATAGATACTTTATATACTTAGGGGTAAAAATGTAAATAGAATAATTCTTAACGGGACGGTTTACCCGATAAGGAAATTGAGTAATTCACCCCCACACGATAAACCGTTAACTATAAATTTTTAATCCGTCGCCAACCATTAATCCGATAACCCATTACCGATAAGTCAATTTTGCGGTTGGGTTATCGGTAACGGTTAGATTTTGAACAACCCTAATTGGTGTGGGGAATTATATACAAAGCAGATAAAAAGCTAACAAACATTTCTACTATATTAGAAGAGCGGGTTTGGTCGTCAACCACCCACTCTTCTAATATAGTTAAAATAATAATTAAAAAAAAACAAACCCACTCTTCTAATATAGTTAAAAAAAAATTAAAAAAATTTAAGGTAGGGTACACGTAAAGAATTAGGAGACAATTGGAAAAAAAAGTGGGATCCACGTGAAGAAGCAGGAGACAATTGCAAAAAAAAAATTAAAAAATAGGACATTTAAATAATGATAATAAGTTCAGAAAATGGTAAGGGTACACTTAGAGAAAATTTAAAGAAGGAAAATTCAGGAAAAAAAATAGCGATTTAAATTGAACACAAAAACCGCTAAAGAAGTCATAAAATCAAAAGATTTAAAACTTATACCTTTGGGTAAGGATAAAAAAGCACTAATTTTAGACACATACGTCTCACACAAATAATGAGGAATAACATCAAGAAGACGAAATATAAACGGTCAAGAAACGTATACACATATTTTCTTAAAATGATGAAGTTGGTCTATACTTAAAAATTTAAGACTACAACAGATGCTAACACATGAAAGTGTTTTTCAGTGTTGTTGAGTAGAAAGAGACGATGACATGAAATTCGGTAGGAGAAGGTATATTTCAAATCTTTCAATTGGAGAACCAAACCAGAAAAGTCATAAATGGGAGAAGCAGTTTAAGTAAAATAACTTATTGATATTTTCAATTAATTGAATTATAATACCTTCTATAATAAAAATTTCATAATTATATTACTAAAAGGTACTCTCTTTGTCCTAATTTATGTGACATAGTTTGACTAGGCATGGAGTTTAAAAATGAAATGAAAGATCTTTGAAACTTGTGGTCTAAAATAACTCATAGATATTTGTGCGGATTTAAATCATTTCATTAAAGGTAAAAGGAGAAGTTTCAAATTAAATGATTTCTAAACATAAAAATATATCATTCTTTTTTAGACAGACTAAAAAAAAAAGTGTGGTACTATTTTTTGCGTTGGGCCCGTGCTTTCATCATCTAGTTATTTCTACTATATTAGAAGAGTGGTTTGGTCGTCAACCACCCACTCTTCTAATATAGTTATATATTAATTAAAATAATAATTAAAAAAAATTAAGGTGGGGTCCACGTGAAAAAGTAGGAGCCAATTGTAAAAAAAAAAGTACATTTAAATAATGATAATAAGTTCAGAAAATGGTAAAGGTATGGTTAGAGAAAATTTAAAGAAGAGAAATTCAGGAAAAAAGAAAAAACGATTTAAATTGAACATAAAAATAACTAAAGAAGTCATAAAACCAAAAGATTTAAAACTTATACCCCTGGGTAAGGATAAAAATGCACTAATTTTAGACGCATCCGTCTCACACAAATAATGAGGAATAACATCAAGAAGACGAAGTATAAACGGTTAAGAAACGTATACACATATTTTCTTAAAATTTGAAGTTGGTCTATACTTAAAAATTTAAGACTACAACAAATGCTAATACATGAAATGACTTTTCAGTGTTGTTGAGTAGAAAGAGATGATGACATGAAATTCGGTAGAAGAAGGTGTATTTCAAACCTTTCAATTGTAAAATCAAACCAGGAAAGTCACATATGGGAGAAGCGGACTAAGTAAAATAATTTATTGATATTTTAAATTAATTGAATTATAATATTTTCTATAATAAAAATTTCATAATTATATTACTAAAAGGTACTCTCTCTGTCCTAATTTATGTGACATAGTTTGACTAGGCAAGAAGTTTAAAAAATAAAGGAAAGATTTTTGAAACTTGTGGTCTAAAGAAGTCATAAATATTTATGTGGATTTTAATCATTTCATTAAAGGTAAAAGGGAAGTTTCAAATTAAATGATTTCTAAACATAAAAATATATCATTCTTTTTTAGACAGACTAAAAAGAAATGTATGGTACTATTTTTTGTGTTGGGACCGTGCTAGCACGAGCTTTCATCATCTATTTCTACTATATTAGAAGCATGAGTTTGGAGGTGGTTTGGTCGTCCACCTCTAACTCATGTAAAAAAAAAAGTGGACCGCATATTAAAAAATCAAACAATATAAAAAAAGCGTGGACCCCATATTAAAAATTCAATTAATATATATAAAAAAAGTGGACTCCATATTTAAAAAATCAAGCAATATCAAAAAAAAAAAAAGTTGGACCCCATATTAAAAAATCAAGCAATATCCATGTAATTCCCAAGTATCCCCCGTTCAGTCAATAATGGTGGATTTATTCAGTTGGATTTCTATACCACACGCTGCATTTGCAGCATTTTTGAATGACTGTAAAAACAAAAGTGGCCCCCATTAAACTTTAATGTGGCAGTCTCTTACTTATCTCTCCCTCCAATCTCCATAGCTTTTTTAGTACTCCGTTAGTACTAATATTCAATAGACAAAGAAAGTACTGGTAAGGATTAATTTTTCAAAAGTAGTTCTGAATATATTATTATCAAGCTTCATTTTTTAAAATTTACTATTACAACTTATTACATTTAGTAGTTCGATGGGTGATATCTTACCTCACCAACTGTAATTCTATAATCAAATTAATTGAATATTGTTACAACTGATAAAATAAATTACTCGGATGTTTATTGCAGTACTGTTTAATATCCTAAAAAGAAACTAAGATGGGTATTACATTCTCAAAAGGCATTTTCCAATGTATTAACTTTCTAATTATATACGAAGCACCATAATAGCCAAAATAATTTATTAGTACATACTTATGATAGGTTAAGTGAAAAAAAAAGGATAGAAATCTTATACCGCATCTATGCCCATGTTATATGACACAATATACATATTCATCATATGTATAAAAAGTTTCACTTTTTAGCCTAGGGGAATGGTAGTTCAAAGGACTTGGGCCCGTGCTGGCACGTACTCTAATATATCTAGTCTCTACTATATTAGAAGAGTGAGTTTGGTCGTCAACCACCCACTCTTCTAATATAGTTACAGTTAAAATAAGAAATAAAAAGTAAAAAATAAGGTGGGGTTCACGTGAAGAAGTAGGAGACAATTGAAAAAAAAATTAAGATGGGATCCACGTGAAGAAGTAGGAGACAATTGTAAAAAACAAAAAGGACATTTAAATAATGATAATAAGTTCAGAAAATGGTAAGGGTACACTTAGAGAAAATTTAAAGAAGAGAAATTCAGGAAAAAAGAAATAACGATTTAAATTGAACACAAAAACAGCTAAAGAAGTCATAAAACCAAAAGATTTAAAACTTATACCTCTGGATAAGGATAAAAATGCACTAATTTTAGACACATCCGTCTCACACAAATAATGAGGAATAACATCAAGAAGACGAAGTATAAACGGTCAAGAAACGTATACACATATTTTCTTAAAATTTGAAGTTGGTCTATACTTAAAAATTTAAGATTACAACAAATGCTAATACATGAAATGGCTTTTCAGTGTTGTTGAGTAGAAAGAGATGATTACATGAAACTCGGTAGAAGAAGGTGTATTTCAAATATTTCAATTGGAGAACCAAACCAGGAAAGCCACATATGGGAGAAGCGGACTAAGTAAAATAATTTATTGATATTTTAAATTAATTGAATTATAATACTTTCTATAATAAAAATTCCATAATTATATTACTAAAAGTACTATCTCTGTCCTAATTTATGTGACATAGTTTGACTAGGCACGAAGTTTAAAAAATAAAGGAAAAATCTTTAAAACTTGTGGTCTAAATAAGTCATAGATATTTGTGTGGATTTAAATCATTTCATTAAGAGTTAAAAAAAAGACAAAACTTCTCTCTAACGACGCTTGGTAACGTGCTCCGTTGGTCGGAATGGGGAGGGGCAGAGCGAAAAAATAGACTACCACGACTCTGGCAGAACCCAAAACAAAAGTCGGGTCAACAGTGTCGCCTATTGGTCAAGGATGTGGTGGATACCTCACACCACATAATCAAATGCCTCTGAATGTGCAATCTCTGACAAAGGAGCATACAGAGGAGGAGGGGATGCAAAACAAGGGGGAATCACAGTTAATTACAAACCCTAATAACACAGAGGCAAACGGCGACGAACACCATGGATGCCGTGGTGACAGTGCTCGAGAACCCTACCCTGACAACATCGGCTACTGTAGCAATGGCAGTGGAAGAGCAGCAGGACATGAATAGCACCCAGGAAACACAACAAGTTGGAATAACTTAAGGGAAGAATGGTCAAACTTGGGCAAATGTAGTTGCAGGGAACCAATTTACGGCAAGAGGTATGAACCTAAACTACTACGCCCCAGTATACAAATATGGGAAGTGTGTTGTAGAACTGGAACAGGAGGACATTGAAGAAGAATGTGTGACATGGCAGAAATCCCTAATCCTGTACGTGATAGGTGATTCACCAATATTTGGGGCAGTTGAGAGATTCCTCAAAAGTCTTGATATATGCAAGGAGAGACCGCACATGTACTACCATAATGATAATTATTTCATCATTCGATTCCAAACATTAGAGGAACGTGACCAGGTATTGTTGTCTGGCCCCAATACCATCAATAACAAACCAGTTATAATGAAGCCTTGGACATCAACATTCAGCTTTAAGGAAGAGGTGTTGAAAAATATGCCAATTTGGGTGAAATTCCCAAATTTACCGGTAGAATGCTAGGGGATAAAGGCTTTGAGTAAGATTAACAGTGGCTTAGGTACGCCCATATACGCAGATGATTGCACTACCCATATCACTAGGATCTCGTATGCTAGAGTCCTAATAGAAATGGATATAACAAAGCCACTTCCTAAGACAATGCCAGTAAAAACCCCTAATGGAGAGATGTTTGATCAAATGATTGCTTATGACTGGGAGCCACAGTACTGTAGAAAATGTTTGCAAATTGGCCATGACTGTCATGCCAATCCTAGACTAGCAAAACAGCCAATAACACAACCACAGCCAAATAATATAAAACCAAAAGCTCTCCATAACCAAAGAGGAGGGAAGAATGTGCAACATTGGAGGAACAAGGGGAAAGAGCATCACCGGGGTAGAGTGACTGCCAATACAACACAATTACCTAACAAAGAAGGATGGGCAGAGGGAAATAACAAGGCAGCTACCAGGTCACCAACCAAAACAAGAAGAGATGGGAAAGGGTTATCCATCGAAAATGGGTTTCAAGCCTTGACAGACCATGAATTGGTTGGGCTAGATGAATTGACACACATAGGAAAGAGATCAGAACAGGGGCAAAGTAGCAAAGGAGATGGGAACTATAACAATGCATTTCCCCCAATCCATAAATGAAGATCATCACTTGGAATGTGAGAGGAATAAACAAAGTCTATAAGCAAAAGGAGTTGAAGGAATTTATAAAGGTAAACAAAGTTAATGTCCTTGCAGTAATTGAACATAGGACACAAGATACCAGGGCTAGGAAAACCATAAATAACATAGAACCCGGATGGGAATGGATCACCAATGCTGGTACCAATTCTAGAGGAAGACTTTAGCTGTTATGGGACCCCAGAACAGTGGTAGTAACAAAAGTAAAAACTGATACACAAGTTATACTGGTGGATATTATGTTATATCCCGTATTTTTGAACGTCAGATTATTTTCTGAGGTGGGGCCCACACATCGAGATTTTTTTTTGGGACATCTGAAAAGTCATATGAATCACATATGTGAAGTTAAACACAACTCAAGAAGGACCCTTGGGCCAAATCAAAGTGGAAGTCCTCCAAACGAATATTTTTAAGAAAACGTTTTCGGGTAATCTGACTTCTAGGGGCAAAAACTGTATTATAAGTTTGGAATTTGGAAAAATACCAAGAAATATAAGTTGTAGATAATTGAATTATCTTTCCAACCATAGGTCGTGGGTTCCCAGGTGACGTCGGGACAAGGATATATGGACGTTTTAATGCAGAAAGGTTAGTGGGCTAGGCCCAATCCGAGCCCAACCGGGTTAGGCCCATTACCCAAGTTTTTATAAGTGAAAATTTCGGCCTTCCTCCTCATTTTAAGACCTGTAACAACCAGAAAATTCTGGAAAGAGAGAGAGAGAGAGGAGCTTTGGAGAGAAGAAAAACCAATTTTGACCAAAATCCGAGCCCCGAATCCCGAAGCCCATGAAGGGAAAAGTGTTGTACGCTGCGTTGTCTTCAATTTAAGCTAAAAATCAACCAAGGAGGAGGGTGATAACGTGGTGGCTGAATTCTTAAGGTATGGATAAGGTTCCTTTTCATTGCTAACAAGTTTATTTAAAGTTTTAACGGATTAGAACGGGAAAATAGCGATATAAATTCGTCCGTTGGCATTGTGAATTATGGAATGAGATTTGAAGAGAATTTTGGATGAAAATAAATGTAGTTCACTTGTAGAATGTGGAGGAAAAATGGTTTAAGATGGCATGAAAAATTGTTGGAAAATGATTATAGGAACTTATGTGATTTTAATGTAATTTTATGTAAATATGGAAATGAAGTTTTAAATGTGAATGGCTATGTTGGTTGGTGGATTTGGAGGGATGTAAGTCCATATTAACATGAAAGGTTGGTTGTTAAGTTGTTATGGGAAGTTTTGTGATTTTATGGTAGATTTATGTAATTATGAAAATGAAATTGTTAAGGTGCAAATTATGATTATGGTTGATGAAATTGGAAGGTGGAAATATGTTATGAATATGTATGTTGAAGATTAGAAGTTTTGGATGGATTATGGTTTGGTGGGAAATTTGTATATTTTGTGAATATTTTGTAAAATGATATGAAATGTTCCGAATTGTATTGGAGTGATTTTGATTAGTAAATGAATATGAGAATGTTGGTATTGAATTGAAAATGTGAAGTTGGAATGAAAGCTATTGCACTATGTTGGAAAGAAGACTAGTTATGCTATATTGTGTTTTGTAATGATTGTTGGTGTTGTTGTTGAATTATTTTGGCCGAGTTAAATTCTCGGGGATGCTATATGTATAGGGGAGATGCTGCCCAAATTTCTGTAGACAAGTATTGGTTAAGATTGAACTTTTAAACCTTATGATTTATATTTGGTAAATGTGACCAAATGTAGATTTTGGACGAAACGGGATTTGAATTTGGAGAGGCGTAAGGAGCGAATAAGGTATGTAAAGCTTTACCTTTCCTTCTCTTGGCATGTCCTAGGTATGATAGGCTTTGATACGAGCCTCGGGGACGACTCTACTCTTCGGAATCTACGTTCGAATTTGCCCCTTTTTCATTCAGTAGGATTGAATTGAAAATGTTATGAATAGTTAGAAAAGGTGCCTAAATGTCTAGAACTTGCACAAATAGGACCCGACTACCTTAGAACTCTCACGGGTAACGTTATGAAGTGTAACATACGTAAATCATGTGCGCCACCTCATTTGACCCGAGGTGGGCCCACTTTCCCGGATTTTTCTGATTTGTTCCGTTTGACTTATTTTGGAAATTCAAAGGAAAACTCTTGGCTACTCTTCTAACTACTATATGCCATTCGTTTGACTCATTTTGTTAAGTCCCATAATATATTTTGAAACATGAAAATGATTTCAGAAAGCTTATTTTGACATATGCTATTGTGATATCCGAAAGGCATACGCTATGACTACCGTTCAATCTCTTTTATGTGATATGCCGTCTGAGTTATGCTATCGAGATTCTGTAAATGTTTATATTTTGACATGTTCAAACAATCCCAAAAGCTTTAATTTGATATAAATCCCCTGCGACATCCGAAAGGTACGTGCTATGATTATCGTCTGATTTCTTTCCTAAATGATCTGTCATTCGAATTATTCTGTCGAGTTTTTGTAAATATTTTATGATGCATAAGTTTCTCACTACTCCATTCGTGGATGCCTTAATGTTTCCTTCACTGAGCCCGGGCCAGGATATGTTATCACGCGTATTCTACTGCATTGTTCGCCGTGCCTCGATGTGAGGGGGTAGGTATACATGTACATGGGTTGTGGAGTATGTTGTGCCATGTACACACATTCTGATATATGATAATATGATATGATATGGCCATCTGATATGTTTGATATGTGCACATTCTGATATGATATGATATGTTACGGAGCTATTCCCTACTCTGGAGTATGCTGTGTTGTGGCGCCAGTGACGGGGTGGCGACCACGTTCTGTTCACCGAGTCCCATGACTGGGCCAGATATGGCATATGTTTTGACATGCATTGATAGTTCTGTCCACCGCGTCCCTCACGGAAGGGCCGGGATCTGTTATACGCACATATACGACATACTATCCTGATATGTACGGTTTGTGTTTGGAAAGTAAGTTCTCTGGCGTTCTGTATCCTCTGTAATTCTTCTGACCTATGATATTGATATACATGATCTGTGTCTGGAAAAACGAGTATTCTGACATTCTGGATCCGTACTTCTTCTGACATACGACTTCGGCTTATATGATCTGTGTTTAGGAAACAATCATTCTGATATTCTGAGTCTGCACTTTTCTGACATATGACATCTGCTTACGTGATTAGTGATCGGGAAATAACGCTTTGATAATCTGGATAATGTATTTACCTTTGTACTGTTGATCCGGTATGTTCTGTTTTCTGTATTTCATGCTTTACATACTCAGTACATATTCCGCACTGACCCCTTGTTCTTCGGGGGCTGCGTTTTCATGTCGCGCAGGTACACCCAGATGATGCGAAGTTATTATAGAGGATGTTCCATCAGAGTTGGTAAGCTCCATTTGTTCCTGGGGTGCCACTGAGTTAGAGTTTGTATGTGTACTTTTCTGGTTTGATGTTAGAGACTTTGCAGACAGAGTCGTGGGTATAGTATGTCAGTTGTGCATGCGGCTTCATCAGCCTATATGTCATTCTGCATTATGTGTTAAATTCTGTATGATCACAGATTCGGTTTGATTTGGAAAGCATTGAACAAGCATATTTTGAGAGTTTATTGTATATTTTACTTTTATTTGATTTAAAAAGTCTACTAAGATTATGTGTGTCCCAAAGGTCTGTGGGTTCGCTCGGCTTCGGATATGGGGTCGGGTGCCCATCACACCCTAGCGGAATTGGGGTGTGACATATTAGATGTCCAAGAACTGGTGAACAATTTTTCTTTAGCGCAATATATGGGTTGCATACTATACAAGACAGGATGATTATGTGGAATGAGCTAAGGAACCATGACAGTACAATAACAAAACCTTGGCTCATGATGGGGGATTATAATACTGTGCTTGACGTGGAAGATAGAGTAATGGGAATACCTGTTCAAGACTGTGAAACAAGGGATTTCCGAGAGTTCATGGAAGACACTGGAATAACTGAACTGCAGACTATGGGAAGAGAGTACACTTGGACAAACACTCATGTTTATAGTAAGATTGATAGAGCCTTAGTAAACTCTCACTGGATGCTCACAATGCCTCTAACAATTGTCCAGGTCTTAGAACCAACCTTCTCTGATCATTCACCCTTATGCTTAGAAATGGGCAGACCAGAGATGAATCGTGCTAAGCCATTCAGGTTTTTTAACTGCCTGGTAAAACACCCAAAATTTGGTGAACTGGTAGAAGAGACATGGAAAAATGCAACAGTGGGAAGGAGCTCAACCAAACTACAGGTGGTGTGGATCAAAATGAAGCAGATTCGGGTGGCATTAAAAACTCTTAACATGGAAGAGTTCATTGGGGTGAAAGACAAAATTCAACAAACCAGGGAACAACTACAAAATATACAAGAACAGATGAGGGATTTCCACCACCATCCTGACCCGTTCATAGAAGAAAAAGGACTTAAGCAACAATTAGAGAAATGGCATTTGATCGAAAAAAACATTTACAAACAGAAGTCAACGGTTCAGTGGCTGAAATTAGGTGATGACAGGACATCCTACTTCTTTGCAAGTATGAAAAATAGAAGAGCACAAAATCAGATCAGTACGTTAGTCGATGAATCAGGCAACGCGCTGCATCATGAACAGGAGGTTGAACAAGAAATACTGGGGTTCTATAAACAACTCCTTGGCACGACCAGTGAAAACCTACTATTAATTCAACCAAATATCATGAATAGAGGCCCTACACTATCAAGGAACCAACAACTCCAACTCATTGCCCCATTTACTGAGAAGGATGTATACCATGCATTACAAGGTATTGATGACTCAAAAGCCCCGGGGGTGGATGGATTTAACTCAGTCTGTTTCAAGCAATCCTGGCATACTATTGGTACTGAGGTAACACAAGCGGTTCTACAATTCTTCCACTCAACAGAGATGTGCAAGGCTATTAATTGCACATCTGTCACCCTAATCCCTAAGATAAAGAACCCTACTTCCATTAGGCAATATAGACCTATCTCATGTTGTACCATCATATATAAATTGATCTTTAAAATGCTTACTACTAGAATGCATAGAGTGATGAACAGTATTATAGACAGTGGTCAGGCTGCATTTGTCCCAAGTAGAATAATCCAAGATAACATCATTTTGAGTCATGAGTTGGTAAAAGGATATGGGAGGAAGGGGGTCTCACCTAGATGCATGCTCAAAATAGACAAGCAAAAAGCCTACGATTCTGTAGAGTGGGTGTTCCTGGAACAAGTACTTAGGGGTCTGAATTTCCCAGAGATGTTCATAAGATGGATCATGCAATGTATTACAACTGTGTCAATACTCCATACTTATAAATGGACAACCTACCACCTTTTTTCCGGCTAAGAAAGGAGTTAGGCAAGGGGACCCCATGTCCCCCTTCCTATTCATAATTACCACGGAATACCTTATCAGGCTTATGAAGACATTGAAGGATGATCCCAACTTCAACTTCCACCCAAGGTGTGAAAATTGGGATTAATACACTTAAGCTTTGCTGATGACTTATTGCTATTTTGTAGAGGTGAAAAGCATTCGGCCAAAATGTTGTATGATTATTTCCAACTGTTCTTCACTGCTTCTGGCCTGAGAGCAAACCAAGGTAAAAGTAATGTGTATTTTGGAGATGTGGCACATGAGGAACAACAGGCTATACAGGAAGAACTAGGGTTCACTATAGGGTCTCTTCCATTCAGGTATCTTGGAGTTCCATTAAGCTCCAAGAGACTGACCATTGGACAATGTCAACCATTAATTGAAAAGATGATAGGGAGAGTCACCACTTGGACTGCCAAATTCTTATCATATGCTGGGAGGCTTCAGTTGGTGAAAAGTGTACTGATAGCAGTCTAGAACTTTTGGTCACAGATTTTTGCTCTGCCTAAGGAAATCATAAGCAAAGTTGAATCTATTTGAAGGAAATTCTTGTGGACAGGTAACACTGAGTGCTCAAACAAAGCTTTGGTGGCATGGAACACCCTATGCTTGCCAAAAGTTGCGGGAGGGATGATTATTACTGAATTACATACCTGGAATAAAGCTGGCCTTATGAAGCACTTCTGGAAATTGTGTATGAAAAAAGATGCCCTGTGGATAAAGTGGGTGCACCAATACTACATAAAGGGTGCTGATATATGGACAAAGATGGTTCCACAGGCTTCCTGGATTATTCAGAAGATATTGAAGTCAAGGCAATACTTGGAGACTACCACACTTACAAGAGAGGAGTTTCTCAACCAAGAAGTCGATACTATCAAACTAATGTACAGGGAACTGAGAGGAACATATCCAAAAGTCATGTGGAAAAAGCTCATTTGCAGCAACCAAGGCAGCCCTAGATGGATATTCATCCTATATCTGGAACTGCAAGGGAAGCTATACACAAAGGACAGATTGATTAAATGGGGGAAGCAATATAGCCCTACCTGCCGACTATGTGTAGCAGCTGATGAAAGCATACAACACCTTTTCTTCTTATGCCCAATATCAACAGGCATATGGCACCAGGTACTACAGTGGCAAGGGATTATAAAACCAGTGCAAGGATGGATGGATGAGCAAGCATGGGCCAAACAACATGGTACGGGTAACAGCGCAAAAGCAGAGCTATATAGGGTTACCCTTGCAGGATGTGTTTACTATACATGGCAGGAGAGGAATCAAAGGCTATTCCAAAGCAAACAAAGGACAGAGGGAAGTATACTGAGGCAGCTAATACAAGACATTCACTACAGAGGAGCAAGACTACCTAGACTAGCTAAACAACTTGATGTACTTAATTTCTATCCCTAAATAGAGGGCATAGGTTCGGTGAGAGAAGAACTAGAAGCTAGGTATTACACGATTGGAAGCTAGAAGTACTAGAACTGGGGCCATCTGTCCAGTATCTAGCAGTACAACATTGAACATTGTAATTATTTCCCTGGTAATACAACAAATCAGTTACAAAAAAAATCATTTCATTAAAGGTAAAAGGGGAAGTTTCAAGTTAAATGATTTCTAAATATAAAAATATATCATTCTTTTTTAGACAGACTAAAAAGAAAAGTGTGATACTATTTTTTGTGTTGGGCCCATGCTAGCACGGGCTTTCATCATCTAGTATAGTACTATATAGAAACGAGAACGCCAAAGATTTGTCGTCCTTACGGCCTTCGCAGGGGTAATATTGAAATTTCATCTCTTTGATGCTTATATGTGGGCACGTGGCTGTTGTACTTGGCTATTCTGTGTATTGCCTTTTTTGTCCTCATTCATTTTCTTGAAATGCCTTTGTGATTGGACTAGAGTGGAGTAGTAATTTTAGTTCATACATATTATATACTACCTCCGGATTAAAAATAGTGTCTACTTAGTCATTTTCACAATCCTTAAGAAAATACTAACTTCTAGATAAAAATAGGTAATTTAACTAAATTGGCCCTAATTAAATAGGTATTGAGATTTGATCACATAACACTTAATAGGGGCGAATTTGAAAAAAACAAGGTTAATTCTTTCTTTATTTGATAAGTGGACACTCTTTTTTACCTAAGAAAAAAAGGCTAAGTGGACATTCTTTTTTATCCGGAGGGAGTATTCCCTCTACCTCAATTTATGTGATACTTTTCGCTTTCCGATTTTCAAACTGCATGAACTTTGACCTACAGTTTAAGATGTATTTTTTCACGAAATTGATATGAGAAAAGTTGCGACTTATAGTGCTTTTCTTGTAGTTTCCAATATATAAATTTTAATCTTAATATATTGAGTTAATCTAATGCGATTTAGCTTCAACATTTAGTCTAATTGACTCCCAAAAAGTAAAAAGTATCACATAAATTGGAACGGAGGGCATAATAACTTTAGCTTGGCACAACCTTTAAGAAATCACCCACCTCTCGAAATTAAAAAGTATTCAAATTATCTTAATTAAATAGTATATAATTTTTTGGTTCTATAAAAATTCATTTATCTATAATAAATATAGTGTTAAAATCTAAAAATGAGTTCAAAATAAGCAAAAGTTTGAAGTAAAAATTCCATCATCAGTAAAAGTTTTTTAAACATACTTATTTGAAATTGTAATTATTATATAAGATTGTTAGTTTATGTGGTTTTTAAGTATTTATTTCATCCACGACTAATTTCTTGATGCACCTTACTTTATGTTTTCCTTTAAAGAAAATCAAAACCCATTCTTTTATGGGTTTAATAAAATAAAAAATAGTTGGGAAAAAATACTTGAAATTACTTAATTAAAATATATTATCATGAATAAGATTTTTTCAAGAAAAATATATTTCAATTTTGGTTTTGGTTTCAACTTTAATTCCTTTGTATGCACAAGCCAGTTTGTTTTTTTCTTCTTTTGTAAAATTTGAATTAAGAAAGGTTTGTGCAATGAATTTTAGTAGATTAACCTAGAGCGTATAAAATGTTATCAAGAATCAAATAATTGGCATCTTTCGGGGGAAAAAGTACACAGATTTTTTATTTTTTAAAAAATATTGTTCAATTACATTGGGAGTGAAGAAGAGGTTAAAACTATATATCCTAAATTTTGATAATTGTATAGTTGTATGAGGTTATATATTATTCATGTTGAACCAAGTACAATCCTCACGTAATTAGTTGTTTTTATCTAATTAATTTTTTTTCAGAACTGAATTAAAAAAAATTATGGACAATTTTATCCCCTTTCCTTTAATATATTTAAGATGCATTACAAATATTAAAAGTCGAAATTATTGAATGGTGCGGTATAGTGTTTGAAAATGAAGGTAGCGTCATCGGTCAATATCAAATTGTTTTTGAAATCTCTTATTTGGTAAGAACGAAAATAATTTCGAAGGTTTATTTTAATGAATATAAGTTTTTTCTTGAATTTTTCTTAAACTAAAGCTTAAATCACCACATTTAACTAGCATACTCCATGACACATAAAATAATGCGCCAAAAATTTATAAGTATCAAAAGAAATTTTCTCTATCTATAAGAATCGCATGCTCACAGGTTCATAAAAAATGCCAAGTTGCAATTATCATAATATACCTTGTTGGGTTATACAGTATCAAATCACTTGTGTCCTTGTGGTATTTTGCAAATTTTCCTGCTAAACTTGCTTACTTATGAATAATGTTTTCTTTTTGAGACTTATCCAATTATTTGGCTAAGGAAGTTTAATAATTATGAAATTTATCAAAAAACCATGATTAATCACCACTAAATTAATTACGTGGTAGAAAAATATAACATAGCATAAATTATACTTGCTTAATTAAATTTTTATTTTTATTTTTATATATTGAGTTAAGCCCGGGCCTCGTGCAACTATTAGTAGTATATGCTAGTTTTAATACATAAATAACTCCCTTCCTAACTAGCAATCCAATTACCCCTAAGATTATTTTTTAATGCTTAAACCAAGCTGGCTTAAGGAATATTTTTAGATGGAATAATAATTAATAACCTTTCTAAGCACATAAATTTGCATTGAGGATTGGAGTCACGTGATCAATTTATCGTTATTGAATGCTAAAGTGAGCGAGGAGACTTTTGTTTTTCCTATAAGATCTTTTTCTTTGCACCACTCATCTCCTTAAAATATCTTTTCTCTCATACTTTATTTCTTTTTCTCATTTTCTTTTTTTTTCTTTTTCTTTTTGTCCTTTCTTTTTTGTCCTTTTGACTACGAAAAAATAAAAATTGTTACAAGAATCTATCACAATTCAGTCACAAATTCAACTTTGTGACCATTTTGTGACAAACACAAATTCGCTGGTCGTAAAAATTTAGTGACAGAATAATAACTCTGTTACAAATGTTTGACGAAAAGTCTGTTTCAATTAGAGAAGGATTTACTAATCGGACATAAAATATCTGACGTAACAAAAGATAAATCCGTCACAAATTGTGACAGACTAGAAATAGATAAGTTTGTCAAAAAATATATAATATTGTTTAAACATATAATAATTAATATTATATTATGATTCCATAATATTTAATAATTTATTAAATAAAACAATTATTAGTTATTATAAAATGGTAATTAATAATTAGTAATTTAATTACAAAAAGTCATATTTCTAAAGTTTTCCTCACACTTTTATACTAACCACTACTTGGGCTAGATATTTCATTGCCTTCAGATGTGAGACGCTTGCGCGCCAAAATTTAGCCATCAATCACATAGACAAATGAAGATGGACCCCAACAATTAATATGGTTGATAGTATTTCAACACAAGTACCTATAGAATTCATTTATTGCACTGCCACCACTCCTAACTTCTTCATAAATATTTGCAAGTTAGGAAGCAAAAAAAACACAATAATTTCCAAATCCATGGCTTCGACATTCTTACAAGTTCTTGCAGTAATTGCAGTGCTATATTTTCTTCAAGAATTACATAACAAATTCATGAAAAAGAAGAAAAAACTTCCTCCTGGCCCAAAAGGGCTTCCAATTATAGGAAATCTCCATATGATTGGCAAAAATGTTCATCAAGATCTTCAACAAATAGCCAAAAAGTATGGTCCTATAATGAGCATGAGACTTGGTGTAATTCCTGTAATTGTTGCTTCATCTCCTCATGCTGCTGAACAATTCTTGAAAAACCATGATGTTGTTTTTGCTAGTAGACCAAATAATAGAGCTATGCAATTCGTCGCGTACGATCAGAGAAATTTGGCATTCGGAAAATATGGTCCTTATTGGCGAAATATGCGTAAATTGTGCACGCTAGAATTGCTTAGTACTCTCAAAATCAATTCATTTCAATCCATGAGAAAACAAGAAGTTACAAATTTTGTGACTTTTATCAATCTGGCAGCTTCTAGTGGTGTGGAAGTTGATATTAGTGCTAAACTTTCTACACTAAGTGCCAACATGGCTTGTTTAATGGTATTTGGGAAAAAATACACGGATGATGAGTTTGATGAAAGGGGGTTTAAAGATGTGATTCAAGAGAGTTTGGTTATAGCAGCAACACCAAATATTGGTGAACTTTTCCCCTTTCTTGATGTGTTTGATTTGCAGAGAGTTGTTCCTCGTATGAAGGAATTGACAAAGATTTTTGACAAATTTTTGGAGAGAGTTATTGATGAACATGTTCAAGATTCTAAGGAGGAGAAGCAAACCAAGGATTTCGTTGATACTATGATGAATATCATGCAATCTGGCGAAGCTGGATTCGAGTTCGATCGTCGCCATGTCAAAGCTATTTTACTGGTAATGTTTTCTTCATCATAACATGAGTAGAGTTGTAAGTCAATTTAAGTTGAGTTAACGAATATTTGTCGATGTGTAAAAAGATTTTCCTAGCAAAATCATCTTTATTTGTTATAGTAGGCAACTTATAGTATTTTCAAAATCACAAATTCCACTTTTATGTAGGGCTACTTGTAGATATTTTTGGATGACTTGACAATTCTTTTACTCCATCGTGTGATATATTCTTAGTTAAGTTTAACTTATATTAACTGAAGGGTAAAAGAAGTTTCACTCGCAGTTCATCTTGATTTATAGTAGCAAGTAACTTGTCTTGTTTTTAAGATTACAAATCCTACTCTTTATGCGCGTTACTTGTAGATATCCTTGGATGATTTTACATGCACCATCCATATATTATTTTTAATAGTAATTAATATCACCATCATTGAAGGCGGTTAGGCCATGATCCCTACATGTATATTAGAAGCCAATCGACAAAAACATGGAGAAGGAGAACATAATTTAAAAAAAAAAAAAAAAAAGAGAGAGAGAGAGAGAAAAGGAGAACATAATGGCTAACCTCTCTATCTGTGTCAAGTAAGTTAGACATCCCTAACTTTGTAGGAAATTTGCTTGAATCCAAAAATTACAAGTAGTGTATACATCCTTACCTATGTAATATCCATACTAATACTTGATCCTATTGTGAGAAAAACTTGACAAACACAACTAAGCTTCCAGAAAAAGAAAAAAAAAAACTTCTAGGAGGACACCTTAACTATGTGCAAAACACTAAACCAAAGTTTGTCCTTTTTTCTGTCTCTTAATTCTAGAATTAGGCATTTGAATTTGGTCCATAAAATGATCTTATTCCCTCTTTAATTTTTTTATGCCGACGGTTTATATAATTTAAATTAAACTCAATTTTAAGTTATACACACCGTTAATATAAGAAATTTTTACAACGTCCAACCATCTTTACCTATTATAGCAGGAAACTTGTCTTATTTTCAAGATTACGAATCAAATTTTAAGGAAGCTTGCCTGTAGATATCCTTTGGAGTGACTTAATAGTGTAAAAAGATCCTTATTTTAATGATGCACATAACTTTTTATGTTAAAATTTTATCCTTCGTAGAGTTACTAGGTAAAAGTACTGATAATATACTTAACTTAGAGTAACATAGACGTGAATGTTATTAATTTAGCAACTGAAAAAGAGCTCTCTATGCAGGACCTGCTAATAGCTTCAATGGACACCTCATCAACAACGATTGATTGGATTTTCTCTGAACTTTTAAGGCATCCAATAGTAATGAAGAAATTACAAAACGAATTGGAGCAAGTAGTTGGAAAAAATAGATTGGTGGAAGAGTCAGACTTGGAAAAATTAGAGTACTTAGACATGGTCATAAAAGAAGGCTTTAGGCTTCACCCTGTTGCACCACTACTGATTCCTCATGAATCCATCGAAGATTGCACAATTGATGACTTTGGTATACCTAAAGGTTCAAGAGTTCTAGTAAATATTTGGGCAATCGGAAGAGATCCAGAAGTTTGGTCCAAACCCGAAAAATTCATGCCAGAAAGGTTTGTTGGTAGTAACATCGATCTTCGTGGACATGATTTTCAACTTTTACCATTTGGCTCTGGGAGAAGAGGGTGCCCCGGATTACAATTAGGGCTCACAATCGTTCGTTTGGTGCTAGCGCAATTGGTTCATTGTTTTAACTGGGAGTTACCAAATGGTATGATGCCAAACGATTTAGACATGACTGAGAAATTCGGTTTAGTTTTAGCTAGAGCTCGGCATCTAATGGCTATTCCTACTTATCGATTGCATGTATAGTTAATATTAGGATGTCTAATGAGTAGGTTATGCTGAGTTGATATTAAGATTAATTAAATGAGTTTGGGCTGAATTTAGGTAGATCATAATGGATTAAGTTAAGTAAATGAGGTAGGTCAATGTCGGTCTAAACAATGATTCATAGCCCGACCACCTTACTCTTACCAAATTTATTTTCTTATAATTTGAGTGAGTTAAAATGGATTGAGTTAATAAATGATTCAAGATTATGTGTTTGTGTTTATATATTGTGTTTTAATCTCTTCTATGGATGGTAATAGGTATAATTTCTTACGGTTCGTATCAGAGTCACCATAATTTGAGAATAAGATCAATACTTAATCTTAAATTTGAGCTTACAAAATTATTCTTGTTGTAATTTTATCGTTGGCAGCGACCATAATTTGAGAATAAGATCAATACTTAATCTTAAATTTGAGCTTACAAAATTATTCTTGTTGTAATTTTATCGTTGGCAGCGACAATTATTTTTCCAATTGTATTTTTATGTTAAGAAAAATTAAATGGAAAGAGGTACACGTTTGTATGAAAGCAGAGCTAGAAGAAGCCTCAGGGTGAATCCATTGTATTGCAAATTTGCATAAACTTATCCATTGTGAGGTCAGCTATTTATTCTTGCAAAAGGGGCCTAACTGGAAGCTAAGTTATTAAAACAATAAACTAAAGCAAGAATAATTGTAGAGAAAGAGATAACAGAGTTCTTATTTCTTTTGAAGGATGAAATACAATGAGGGAATATCTCTATTTATAGGAGAAAATTGACTTGATCCCAAAGTTATTAGCCCTAATATTTCTCTTAAAGATAAACATCCACAATTTATTATAATATCTATAACACTCCCCCTTGGATGTCTATTTTGATAGATAATATGCCTCATTAAAACCTTAATAAAAAAAACCCAGTGGGAAAAATTCTAGTGAAGGAAAAAGAGTACACATTTCTAATAATACACATTTTGGCTTCATTAAAAACCTCACAAGAAAAACCCACTGGGACAAATCCTTGTATGGAAAACAAGAGTACAACATGTATTAACTCCCCCTGATGAGAACTTCAGTCCAAATGCTTGAGTCTTCGCATTCCAATCTTGTGCACCATCTTCTCGAAAGTTGCAGTTGGTAGAGACTTAGTGAACAAAACAACCATATTATCACTTGAACGAATCTGTTGCACGTTGATATCACCATTCTTTTGTAGCTAGTGTGTGAAGAACAGCTTTGGTGAAATGTGCTTTGTCCTATCACCTGTTATGAATCCTCCCTTCAATTGAGCAATGCATGCTGCATTATCTTATGCTGCATTATCTTCATATAAGATTGTGGGTATTTTGTCACATTTCAAACCGTGCATTTTTCTCGAATGAGATGTATCATCGACCTCAGCCACATAACTTCTCGGCTTGCTTCATGAATTGCTATTATCTCAGCATGATTTGATGAGGTAGCTACAATAGACTGTTTTGTAGATCGCCAGGATATAGCAGCACCCCCACATATAAACACATAGCCTGTTTGAGATCTAGCTTTGTGTGGGTCAGATAAGTACCCTGCATCGGCATCACCAACAAGATTGAGACTAAAATTATTAGAATAAAATAAGCCCAAATCGATAGTCCCTTTTAGATACCGCAATATGTGTTTAATTCCGTTCCAGTGTCTCCTTGTAGGAGCACAACTATATCTTGCTAACGCATTAACTGAAAATGCTATGTCAGGCCTTGTGGTATTGACAAGATACATTAGCGCACTAATTTCACTAAGGTATGGTACTTCAGGACAAAGAATTTCCTCATCCTTTTCTTGGGATCGGAATGGATCCTTATTCACATCAAGTGATCGAACAACCATCGGAATACTTAATGGATGTGCTTCATCCATATAAAATTGTTTCAACACTTTTGCTGTATAGGCAGATTGATGGACAAAGATACCATTTGTCAAATGTTCAATTTGTAAACCAAGGCATAATTTTGTCTTTCCAAGATCTTCCATCTCAAATTCCTTCTTTAAATAATCAATTGCCTTTTTGAGCTTGGCAGGAGTTCCAATGAGGTTTATGTCGTCAACATATACAACAAGTACAACAAACTCCGATATTGTTTTCTTTATAAAAACACATGGGCAAATGGAATCATTTGTATAGACTTCCTTCAACAAATACTCACTAAGGCGGTTATACCACACACGTATGGATTGCTTCAATCTATACAATGATCTTTGCAATCTGATTCAACACATTTCACGAGAGTTTGAACTACATGCTTCAGGCATCTTAAATCCTTCAGGAATTTTCATGTATATTTCATTTTCAAGTGATCCATAGAGATGAGTAGTAACCACATCCATTAAATGCATCTCAAGTCTCTCATGTATAGTGAAACTAATGAGATAACGTAACGTTATTGCATCCATAACGGGTGAGTACGTCTCTTCATAATCCACACCGGGCCTTTGTGAAAATCCTTATGCAACAAGGCATGACTTATATCTTTGTATCTCATTTTCTCATTTCTTTTACACACAAAAACCCATTTATAACCAACAGGTTTAATACCATTAGGTGTTTGAACTACTGGTCCAAATATTTTCCGTTTGGTAAATGAGTTTAGCTCTGATTGAATTGTCTCTTGCCACTTTGGCCAATCACATCTTTCTCGGCTTTCTTTAATAGATTGGGGTTCAAGATCCTCACCATCTTGCATAATTCTAGTTGCAACATTATAAGCAAAGACATAATCCACATTTATTTTGCAACTGATTCAAATTAGTCCCAACATCAATAGGATTTATTGATATTTCCTCATTTTCTTGAGTCTCGGGCTCATTGATTTCTTCATAAACATTAGAATTTTTCAAATCTTGCATTTCTTTATAAGATTCTTTCGTAGTGTCATCTTGATCATTTATTTTTCTTTTTCTAGGATTCCGGTCCTTAGAACCCAATAGTCTACCACGCTTCAGGCGTGCTTTGGACTAATTTGCTATGACACTAGTAGATGGTCCTATAGGGACATCAATCCGAACTGGGACATTCTCTGCAAGGATATGTTATTTGGTAATCCTTTTCAAATCTGTAAATGCGTCTGGCATTTGATTTGCTATTTCTGCAAGTGAATAATCTTTTGGACCTCTTGCTCACAAATAGAATCACGTGGATCAAGATGAGACAGTGATGGATTATTCCACAAAATTTCCCTTTTTATTTCATTATTCTCTCCCCTAATTTTGGGAAAATTGTCTCATCAAAATGACAATTTGCAAATCAAGCAGTGAACAAATCTCCTGTTAATGGTTCAAGATAGCGAATACTGGAGGGCGATTCAAACCCAACATATATTCCTAATCTTCTTTGGGGACCCATCTTGGTGCGATGTGGTGGTGCTATAGGCACATATACAGCATATCCAAAAATTCTTAGATGGGATATATTAGGTTTTTTGCCCAAAACCAATTCAATGGAGAAAATTTATGATAATTTGTCGGTCTGAGACGAACAAGTGTTGCTGCATGCAAAATAGTGTGACCCCAAACGGACGTGGGCAACCTTGTTTTCATAAGTAATGGTCTTGCAATCAACTGCAGACGTTTAATTAATGATTCTGCAAGGCCATTTTGAGTGTGAACATGAGCTATAGGATGTTCAACTCTTATCCCAATTGATAAAGAATAATCATTAAATGCTTGGGATGAAAACTCTGCAGCATTATCAAGGCAAATAGACTTTATCGGATTATCGGGAAACTGTGCCCGTAATCAAATTATTTGTGCCAATAATTTTGCAAACGCCAGGTTGCGAGATGACAATAGGCACACATGAGACCATCTAGAAGAAACATCTATTAGGACCATAAAATATCTAATTGATCCAGTAGGTGGGTGAATAGGTCCACAAATATCCCCATGTATGCGTTTCAAAAATTCAGGGGATTCAAACCCAACCTTTGTAGGTGATGGCCTAATAATTAACTTGCCTTGATAACAAGAAGTACAAGAAAATTCATTATTTAAAAGAATCTTCAGGTTCTTTAATGGATGCCCATTTGAATTTTCTATAATTCGTCTTATCATTATAGATCCAAGGTGTCCAGTCGATCATGCCTAAGTACAGACGTATTGGAGTCAGTGCACTTCTGGTTTACGACAGAATAGGCCTCAATTACACCAATTTTTCTCCAATATAAGCCAGAAGACAAGGCAGGAAACTTTTCTATAACAACTTTCTGGCCAGAGACATCCTTGGTGATACCAATATATTCAAGATTCATCTCATCCATTGTTTTAATATGGTATCCATTTTGACGGATATCTTTAAAACTTAATAAGTTCCTTCGGGACTTAAGAGAGAATATGGCATCGTTAATAATGAGTTTTGTTCCCTTAGGCAAAATTATGGTGGCTCTTCCGGAGCCTTCAATCAAATTGGCACTATCAGAAATGGTATTAATATTTGTCTTACCCAGAAGTAAATAAATGAGATAAATATTTTTGTTTTTGAATATTATGTGTGTGGTAGCAGAATCAATCAAACAAATGTCTTCATAATTAGATTTTAGTCCAAACTTGTTTTGAGAGATATCCATATCTTCAAATCACATACACAAATAGAATAAATACACTCTAAATATTAGTAAAGTACCTTGTCCCCAAGTACCGGCTTGTAAAGCTTAACCATCTATAATGCGAACGTGACAAGTCCAAATAATGTACAAGGAGCAAATAACAACGGTAACCATAATTAACATGCAAATATACATATATCATATCATATAACAGTCTGTTGTATCACTGTACTTACACTAAAAATTAATCTTAAATAAGAGTCAATGGAACACACGCCATATAGAGTACTTACCCATATCTCCTTTATTTTAATTAGAAAAAATAAAGACTTACTATTGTAAAGCAAGTAGGATATATAAAATAAAATAAATTTTATATATGCAGCATTCCTAAATCACATGAGATTCTTTTCCCTTTTCATACACATAAGATTATTTTCCTTTGTTGTTTATTCTTAATAAAATACATGCAACAGTGAACTATTCAAGTAGGAATCAAATTAAATTAGACCATGCATGAAGGAACAATAAATATTAAAATATTTGGAAAAGCATAGTTGGTTTTTTTTATCCAACTCAACCACTTTGTAATCTCCTGAAGCCATTCAAAAATGATCTCTATAATATTGTTGTATACAACTTTAATTACCTTTCACTAAACGTTCCCCTTTTCTTGCCAATTAAAACTAACAATACAATATTTATGTGATTTCTTTATTAATTGCCAACGGCATTTGCTGAGTATTAGAATATTAACCTTAGACATGGTCAGTACAAAATAAATAAAAGAGGTTTACACGTAATAATTCAAATGGTCTTTTGGCAACAAAAATAAACGTCCTCTGCCTTGTAAACAAGCAAACTAACTTCAATATTAAACCATTATTTAATCAAGATAAACCAGATTAAAATCTTATTAATAACTAACTATAACAATGGGACTAGATCTAGACTAATTAATACTAATTGAAATACTAGTACTCATGTAAACAACTATAGTTACATGATCTTTTGTTCACTAAAAACTATGTCTAGCAAAAATTAAAACAAACTATTCAATCATCTCTCACAATAGATCCAACACCAATTAAGTGATCTATCTTTCCTTCAGGGTGCTCAAAGAAATCTGCTACATCCAAGTGTGTGATGTCAACTTGATTTTCAGAGATAAAATTAGCTTCGGGATTTTTCTCTTTCCCTTTCATTGATGTCTGATAAAGCTCAACCAAGTGCTTCATCGTACAACAGGTACGTGCCTAGTGTCCACTTCCACCACATCGATAGCATTTATTTTCCAAGCTACGTGCTTCTGGCACTTCATGCCTCTCATCCTTCTTTTTCCCCTTTTGGCAGTGATTTTTCTTTGATGAATGATTAACACCAAGAAAAGAAGTTCTTCCTTGACCATTATCACGACCATGACCACTATCACGACCACGACTATGACCATGACCGGAGCCACAACCTTTTCCACGCCTACAGTAGTGGGCATACACCTTATTCACTTCGGGGAGTGGTGTAGCGTCAGTAGGTCGATTCTTGTGATTTTTCATCAGCAAATCATTATTTTGTTCAGCCACGAGAAGATGCGCAATCAAATCACAATACTTTGTGAAACCTTTCTCTCGATATTGCTGCTGCAGGAGCACATTCGAGTCATGAAAGGTGGAGAACGTCTTTTCCAACTTATCAGAATCACTAATCGTTTCTCCACATAGTGTCAATATAGAAGTAATGTTGAACATCGCAGAATTTTACTTCATAACTGACTTGAAACCTTGTAGTAGATCCATTCGTATTGTGCTTTTGGTAGGAAGACCATCTTCAGGAGGTCATACTTTCTTTCAAATTTTTCCATAAAATGAGCAGATCCTTAATTGTAAGATATTCAATCTTCACGGCCTCATCAAGGGGATGACGCATGAATATCATAGCCTTGACATTTTCTTGGTTGGATGCTTTATTTTTTTTCTTTAATGGTGTCTCCAAGACCCATAGCATCCAGATGGATTCCAGCATCTAGCACCCATGATAGGTAGTTCTGGCCTGAAATATCGAGGGCAACGAAATCAAGTTTTGTAAGGTTAGCCATAAAATAAAGAGAATAAAAATAGTACCGTAGCTTTCGAGAATTTCTTGAGACGGCAGAGTCTCGTGCTGATATCGCGTTATAAAATAATAAACTAAAGCAAGAATAATTGTAGAGAAAGAGAGATGAGAGTTCTTATTTCTTTTGAGGGATGAAATACAATGAAGGAAACATCTCTATTTATAGGAGAAAATTGACTTGGTCCCAAAGTTATTAGCCTTAATATGTCTCCTAAAGATAGACATCCACAATAAATGATAATATCTAGAACAAAATATTTATACTTATTTATATATAGGATCAGAGCCAAAGATATTAAATTTAGGTTACACGAGGGAGGAGATAAAAGTTTTCCTTTTTTTTTTTTCTTTTCTTATCTCCCTTTTACCGTAAAACTTTTTTTAGTTTAAGCTAAGCTTTATACACTGTCTAATTTTAACACCATCAAACTATTCACTTGATAAAAAAATATTTAAACCGACAAAATATATTACTTTATCCCACATGCATCTTCTCTTCTTTTGTCTTTTATTTCTTGTTCCTTTCACCATTCATTGTTGTTTATGGGTTGCCCTTCTTTTTCTTGTTCTTCTTTTTTTCGTCTTTTCTTTCTGGGTTTTTTTCTCATTTACACAAATGAAGATGCCCCAACCATTAATATGGTTGATATTTCATAACAAGAACCCATAAAATTCATTTATTTCAGAACCACCGCTCTTAACTTCTTTATACTCCCTTCATTTTAAATGATTTGTCGCTTTTTTGTTTTACACGTCTCTTAAGAAATATTAATTAGGAGGTGTATTTGACTAACGTTACCCTTATTTATGTCTAATTTATAATCTTGCTCCATTAAGTTTTCTTTATTTATGTTTCATATCCAATAATGAAAAATTCCTATTAAGGGTAAAATGGGAAAAAATAATTAATTGTGCCTTGAACTTCTAAAACAACAAATAATTTAAGACAATTATTTTTAATAACCACAACAAATAATTTGAGATGAAGGGAGTATTATTTGCAAGTTGGGAAGCGAAAATCACAGCAATCTCATTTCATGGATTCACTATTCTTACCAATTCTTGCACTACTCGTAAGATATTATTAGGGCTCACAATCGTTCTCTTGATGCTAGCACAATTGGTTCATTGTTTTGAGTGAGAGCCACCAAATCATACGATGTGAAATGATTTAGACATGACTAAGAAGTTTGGTTTAGTTACTGCTAGAGCTCAACATTTAATAATTTTTCCTACTTATAGATTGCATGTATAGTTGATATTAGGATGTCATATGGCATGTTGAGTTGAATTTAGGTGGGATAAAATGGGTTGAGCTTAACAATTCTTTGTTTATTTTCTTATAACTTGTTTGATTACTATAAGAAATTAATAATACAATTTGCTTTATTATAGCTACATATAATATATCAAACAAAATTAAAAAATTTATTTTAATTTTTTGAGACTTTTTATGGGTCAATTTGGATTTCATACTTAGCCCCAAATCCAACCTTACTTTTAGATGGACTGAATTTGAATGCGTCAAAATGAATTGAGCTAATAAATGCACGGATCAATAACCCACTCCAATATAAAGGAATTAGGTGAACCATAAGGTTAATATTGTTACGTCTAATTGATACGAGTCTTACTATAAGCTTAATTAATGAAAACATGAAAGGAATTATCTATGGGGCAAATACATATATATATATACATAAATAGAGGGTATATTTACAAAAAATACCAATACTTTCAAGTTTGCAAAAAATAAGATTAGAAAACTTACAAACCCTATACAAAATAACAAATACAGTAAAAGAAGTTAATATACAATACAAAAAAACCCAAAGATCACGGTGTAACCGATTAGTATCCTGCTCCCCAGAATTTCTCTCCCCTATTTTTTCTCCCCGATTTCAGCAATCCACGACAATTTTAAATAGAAACCATATTTTCCCCATCACGGTTGAAGAGTCTTGAAAATTCATTTAACTGTAGTTGAAAATTTCAGAATTCATAAAACATTCAATATCATCAAAAATTTCGTATGTTTCAATAGCAGATGACACAATTCATTCAATAATGATACAACACAATGGAAGATGGGACGCATCAGGTGTTCATATGTTAATGCTAAGTTTCTTATTAATTTTGTTTTTTTTTCATGTTACTTTTTTATTTTTTTGCAGTTTAAAACCATATGATATGTATAGTTGTGTATAAAATATGTATGAATGATGAATCTAGTATGTATATATTTGATTATGTAATGTGTCGTTACTATGTATGCACTTATTATATTTGTATCATAATCGTCGTTCATATAATGTGTATTTTTTTTTTTTTTGACAGGTAGATACGTAAATTTTGAAGTTGAAGGAATATTATATGATTCCAAATCAAAGTTCAATGGTTTGGTCACAGTGATTGCTGCTCAACTAGGAATAGATACAACAATTCAAGGATTGGAGATTAAATACATTGGTAGTGACAGATGCCCGCCAATGACCATACACAACGATATGGGTGTCCATGTATATTTAGACCAAAAAAAGGAAAACAAAAACTTCTTCAGTAAGTATCCTTTATGTATTACATTGAGGGATGCAGCTTTGGATTTAATTGAAATTCATGACGATGGAGGCAGCGGTTCGAATTCTATACAATCCGTACCTTCACACAATGGAAAAACTCTTCAGTTGAATGCCATGGTTCCCAGTGTTGATTTTGAGGCTGTGGAATGTGAAGGAAATGGAATTATAAGCGACAATCGATATGAATTTGTTGCTGAAAAACAAATTTATAAGGACAAGGAAACAATTGTTGCGGTTATGAAGAACTACGCCTTTTCTTAACAATTCCATTTTCGGGTTAGAAGATCTAGTTCTAAAAGGTATGAAAATTAATGTTATTTCAATATGTTGAATAATATGTAAGATATAACTTTTAAACAATCCTTTCAATTATTTAAGTTTAGGATTGTTGTATGACATATGTATGAAAACTGTATATAAAATTTGTTTCTGATTTTTTTCTTTCTTCCAACAATAGCTATTGTCTTGAGTGCCTTGCAAACGATTGCTCTTGGAGTTTTAAATCGTCAAGTTTGAATGATTCGGGGCTTTTCAAAATTAGATCATTTTATGAACAACATTCATGCTCATTAAAGGATAGGATTTATTCAAGACGTCAAGCAACTACGGTGGTTGTTGGAATTATGATAATGGATAAGTATGAAGATCCAAAAAGAGTATACACACCAAAGGATATAGCATCAGATATGAGGAAACAACATGGTTTAACAATGACTTACATGCAAGCTTATAGAGCCAAGGAAAAGGCATTAAACATGTTGCGAGGGGATCCAACTGAATCATACAATAAGTTACCCAACTACTTTTACATCCTGGAAAAGATATATCCGGGGTCAGTTGTTAGTTTGGAAAAACCAGCGGAAGACCGTTTCTTGTATGCATTTGTAGCATTGGAACCTTATATTAGGGGATGGGAGCATTATAGGCCTATAGTAGTTGTTGACGGCACTCATCTAATATCAACTTACGAAGGAACTATGCTAATAACAAGCACACTAGATCCAGGAGGTTTGTAATTTTTTTTTTATTTTATGCTTAAATTTCAATTATATATGACCGTATTGATTGTGTATAATTTTTATACAAAAACATGTAGTATACTGCCACTAGCATATGCAATAGTTGATTCGGAGAATGCTGCATCTTGGACATGGTTCTTTGAGAGATTTAGGATAGCTTTTGGTGAAAGGTAAAATATGTGCATTGTATCAGATAGACATGATAGTATATGGAAAGCTTCTGCATTAGTATATCTCGGGCTGACTCATTATGCATGTATTTGGCATTTGTGGAATAATTTTCTTAAGAAATGCAGGGGAAATAAAGAACAGGTCAGGAAATTATACTTTGCATTAGCTAAAGCATACACTCTTCAAGAATTTAGTGAACTCATGGGAAGGCTGGACACAATAGATAAGAAGTTGGGCGTATACTTATTTGATAGTGGGTATCATAAATGGTCTCGGGTACATGCAACAGTGAAGAGGACATGGACGTTGACTTCTAACATTGCTGAATCTATAAACAGCAGTATTGCCAAAGCTAGAGAATTTCCAGTCTGTAAGTTAATGGATTACATGAGACAATTGATTGAAACTTGGAATGAAAAACACAGTGAAGAAGGGAGAAATACATTCACTGATCTTACTAATGAGTACAATGAAGCTTATGAGGATAACAAGGAATTATCACACCGCATGACTGTAAGTATTTAAACTGTATGAATAGGGTATGATTTATGTATTTATGTTGTATGTTTTTTGTTAAATTTCTGAATTTAAATTGTGAACCAACTTTTTTATGGTAGGTAAGGGCTTCCACTTAGGGGTGGGCGTTCGGTTTTTCGGTTCGGTTTGGCTATTTCGGGTTCGGTTTTTTGAAGGTGGACACCAAACACCGAACCAAACTAGTTCAGTTCGGTTCTTTCGGTTTCAGTTTTTTAAAGTTCGATTCGGTTCGGTTTTGATTTTTTCAATTCGGTTTTTTTAATATAATATTAGAAGCAATTCCATTGACACTAATTCATATTCTCAAAAGCAATAAAGCATAAATCTGATAAATTGAAATCAAAATCAAACAAACAGGATACACAAGAACAGAAAACTATAATCATGACATAGGATTACTGTGTGTTATATACATACTGCAAGAATAATTAAGAAAACACATAAAGAACATACATTAATCCTAAAGAGACATCCTAATTACCTTTCTTTGTTAAGGATATTTGATTTTTTCAATTGAAGTGGAAAATTAGGGATACAAATGCAAAAGAGGACTTATTACAATTGGATTTTTTTTTGCTTTAAACTAATGGGCCTAGACTATTTTAATTTTTTTGGGTAATGTATTAAATTTCGGTGCGCGTTCGATTTTTCGGTTCGGTTTTATCAAACTTCGTTCGGCTATTTCGGTTTCGGTTTTTTGACGATGGACACCAAACACCGAATTCCTACTTCCACTGAATTCCTACATACAGTGACAGATGGTATGAAGAGATTTAGTGTGTGTCTTCGAAGTAAGATTTGTAGTTGTGGAAGGTTTCAACTTGATGAGATACCATGTGGACATGCTTTGGCTACTATAATGTACAGACACCAACATGGAGAGGACTACTGCTCTGCCTACTACAGCAATAAAAATTTCAAAGACACATATGCCATACCAGTGGAACAAATTGTTTTACCACCAAATTCTAAAAGATCTCCAGGGAGGCCATCATTGAAGAGAATGAAACCATTTTATGAGGTGAAATTTAAGAGGGCAAAGATGACATGTAGCAAGTGTGGCATAGAGGGGCACAACAAGAAGATATGTAGCAATTTGCCCAAATGAAATTAAATTCCATATAGCCAATTTTCTTATTTTTTTACATTCACTGTTAGTAGACACTCATTACTTTATAAATTCTAAATTTATTTTGACGCTGCATTGTCTATATGAATATGGCTAGCAAGAAATTATTTTTTATTTTATCTGACATACACATGAATATGGCAACTTGCACTGTTTGTTCATGGCTGGAATTTATTTTATTTTTGTTCCATGTTGTTGTAGTAATAAACTTGTTTTTCAATGTAATTTGTTGGAGGTTTTTTTTTTTGGCATATTTAATGTATCAGATATTATTCAATGAGTTAACTGTATGAAATAGCTTGACTGTAAAATTTGTATCAAAACCAATGAAATATCATGGCACTCTATTTAACAACTCAATATTGTATAAATCTTCAATTGGTAGAACTTTAGTTGTTTAGTGTATCAATATTGTATAGATAATGTATGAAGAGCTTTAGTTGGTAGAACTTTAGTTGTTTAGTGTATCAATATTGTATAAATAATGTATCACATAACATGTTTCATATAAAAGGAACGTGTTATGTTATTGAATGATCAAAATTCTTGTTAGTGTATCAATATTGTATAAATAATGTATGCACCATATATATATATAACACGTTTCATTATGTATAAATCTTATATTGTTTAGTGTTTCAATAATGTATGAAAATGCAGTTGGTAGAATTTTATTTGTTTAATGTATCATTATTCTATAAATAATGTATGAAATATGTATGGAAATTGTATACATTATTGTATAAATAATGTATGAAACATATGTATATATAATGTATGCAACATTATGTATGGATATTGTATCATTTAGTGTATCATTATTGTATAAATAACGTATTAAACACAACAAGTTTCATATCTTTTTACTGTATCAATATAGTATAAATAATGTATGCAACATATATATATATATATATATATATGTATATATATATATATATATAACACTTTTCATGATGTATAAAATCTTATATTGTTTAGTGTATCAATAATGTATAAAACTTAAGTTGGTAGAATTTTATTTGTTTACTGTATCATTATTGTATAAATAATGTATGAAATATGTATGGATATTGTACATTTTGTGTATTAGAAGATCAAATTTGGTGGATCATTGGTTTAATGTCGTTTATATACTTCATGTGAAAACATGTGTATATTATGGATACTGTATATTTTGTGTAGTAGAGAACAAATATGGTGGATCATTGATTTAATGTTGGTTATATACTTCATGTGAAAACATGTGTATATTAATATATTTAAAATTAAGAACTGTATTAACATACCTACATTCGTAAACAAATTAAAAACTAATGATATAAAGTGTAAGAATAATAAAAGTATCATATTAAGCAAACTTAATTCACCAACAAAAACAGTCAACTACTTAGGCCAACACCAACAAAAATCATCTTTCTTACACTAACAAACTAAAGACTAGTCACTAATTCTAAAAATTCTAAACTTTTCGTTTCAGTCACGGTAATTTCTCCCTTTCAGGTACTGGTTCCTTGCAAATTTTTGGACCACCCAATCTGCCGGTAACATTTCCTGTTACTTCACTCTCACTAATAGCTCCATCTGCCTGCTTTTTTCTTGCATAATCCCACAGCAGGGCACCATACCTCCGACGATGAAGAGCGACATCAAAATCGTCTTCAGAAATTTCAAATACACCTTGGCTGATATATTCAGCAAATGCACATGTGTGTAACCCACAATCACTATAAATACCCACAAACATAATGTATGAGTTAAATATTTAATATGTATGAACACTATTCAAATATGTTAAAAACATTATATAAAGTAGAGATACATACTTAGACCCTGGATGTTGTTCTGGCAAATAATCCACAAAGACATATTCCAAAGGATCATCAAAGCTCTTCCCAATATATGCTGGTTCAGTCATCCAGTTTATGTCATTTCTTTTCCCATAAAATCTAGTGCAATTGAAACAAAGAGGTATCATGGTGGCTAGCCTTTCAACAACTTCTCGAATTGAATTAGTATGCATAGCCCCCACCCGGTTCCGTTTAGAGACTTTAGCATATACCCAAGATGTAAATTCATTGAGCAGTGCATCATCAACTTCGAATCCATTGTAATTTGCAAAAGGATGTTTTATGTTGAAATATATAGGTGATTTACCCGAGCTGTTACCAGCTGAACTAAAACCAACATACGAAGATGATTTGTATTTTCCAGTCTTTCTGAGTCTTGGCTATTGTTCAGGAGTGACATTGTTAGAATAGTAATTGTTTTCAATCGCAACAATCTGGGTCTCGCTATATGCAGGCAATTCAATGTCGTCTAGAGTAGGGGTTTTGGAGACAGAATTGCAGAAACTACCCATTTTATCAATTCCAACAACCACATCATCTAAAGAAGTATTTGCAAAATTCAAAATTTCAAAAAATTTAATACAATATATTTAATAAATCTTTAGAAACTGTATGAAACTAACAGTGTTAGCATCTATACAATTTATCATCTCCATCATGCACAATAAGTTCATGATTCAGACAAATCACAAGTCAAACATGAATGTACATGAAAGCTATCAGGTAGTATTAACACATATACTATCAGATATATATATGAAAGTAAATGGAAAGCTACTGCATGAAACCCTCTGTCAAACAAATGCATTCAATTAACAGTGAAGTCCTTACCTAAATTAGGAACATGTTCAGTATGAATCATTGAGGCTTCTTGATGAAATAGACAATTAACACCGGCTCCATCAAACCCGTCATGCACACCAACTACATTTTGCATCAATAGATATGTCCAGAAGTTAAATACTGATTTGATAATTAAATACTTTTTTTGCTACACTTTTTATACAGTTTTCATAAATGGATTTATGGGTGAGAAATATGATACATACTAAGATAATTAACACCGAATGGACTACACTCAAAAGATTGAGCTAAAAGTCTATTTAGATCATACATTCATACAAAGTAATTTCAATTGTCATGTAATTAAAATGAAAAAGCCTAGAGAAATGATGCCAATATGTTCTCTACTAATTAAAAGCTATGTTGATATATACACTTTATATATAGTTTTCATATATGTTTTTTAGGATGTAAGTATGGCAAATTCTAAGAAATTTATATGAAGCAAAAGAATGACCTTGAATCTTCAATTGTTCTTGATCATGTAGAGTCTTCAATGCTTCTAGATCATCTCGATCATTATCACATGCTTCACCAAATGCATACCAGCTACACATTTCATACAAAAATATGTATGATAATTAAGTAAAAAAAATATTAACTGAAAAAAAAATTCATACACATTTTATACATCTATGATATATCTATTTAAGGATGTGAAATATAGACATTAATGTAATTTACTTGACATTAAAGGATTACTTTGGGTCTTCAAATATGTTGCAGCTTGACCAGATATTGGCACACTTCCATCATGCCCACCAACCGCACCCTTAGCCGCTTGTTCATCAACCTCAGCTTGTATGTCATGATACTTGTCATTCTGGTCACCACTATAGGTTCTTTTTCCATCTACAACCTTAACACCTCCGGTACCCTGTATATTAATGTATGCTTTATTAATTTAAAATTGGATTGATAATATAGAGGAAACCCCATCTAAGTTTTTTTTTTTAAAAAAAATACCTCATATTCATTATTTTCCGTCTGCCTGCCATGTGAGGACTTGATCTCTGTAAGTATGTCCAATATTGATTTATCCAAGTGTTGCTTCAACTGTTTAAAATCATCCTCTACCTGAAATAAGCAGTAAACAATAAATTTATGATCATTTGTTTATTTCAATAGAAAAAAAATAATGAACTTTATAATTTATAATATCCGACAAATACCTTCTTCTGAAATAGTTTCAAATCTTCACGAACCTATAAAGAAGTAGAATACAATTAGTGACTGTGTTAACCGAATCATAATCATTCCATACCTTTAAAAAAAATAGTGAATTCGATACGTACATTTACAACCTCATTCTTCAATGCCTCAAACTCAGAACCATGTACAGATGGTGTATCACTTGTGGTAGTATGTGGTCGTGGCACATCTGGTAACTCAGTGAGAAGTGGCAATTCATCGTTTGCTGGTGTGATGTTAGAAAAAAACCACCTAACAAAAACAGAAAATTACACATGTATTCATACAGGTTAGCAAGTCTATTAAAACATTTAGCAAGTCTATTAAAACATTTAGATTTAAAACGTGTATTAAAAGTGAATGAAAAATGTATGTATGATGTTGAAAGTGTTCTTGTTTACCTGATTCCCATAAGTTTCGAACATCCCCCTCTTCAGATAGTCAAAGTACAATATATCCCGAGATGTTTGCCAATTAAGAATACGAAGGATGTGGTTTCCAATACGAATAGCAACAAAAGGATCAACTTTCGAGCAACATTCATAAAACCAAACCTTCAAAGCAAGTGGAAAGCCCCCAACCCTATAATACGATGGATCACCACTCAATTGGTGACTAACAGAACCAAGTGTTTCGTTAAAACAATCGTTTCCCCAAGGATAGTTCCTATATTCACCACTCTCAACTAAGTCAAAGTGCAGCCTAGATACGTAAGATTTGGAAGGCTCAGTTGAGAATAGGAATGTGCTAATAAAATACAGAATGGAGATTTTTACAAGATCGTCATCATCCACGCAAATGCTTCCTTCATAAAAACTTATCAACTCACTCTTTAGTACTCTTTGTTGATTGGGAAAGTAACTATTCATTAACCTATTTGGTGAATTATGGTCCGGAACAAATTCACTCGGCATGCCGCATTTCAAACCACTGATAATGGCAAACTCGCTTATCCCAAAATAGATCCTTCTCCATTCAACTTGATGATAAACATATCATCTCTATCATTATCAGTCTCCGCATACATCAAGCTGCGAATGAGTTGTGGGTGAACCTTGATATTCGGTAAATCAAGAAAATATCCAAATGGGGACTCCCTAAACATCTGCAATTGCTTCTTAGACTTTAGTCGCGACTTTATATGCTCAATAGCTTTGATGTTGGTGTAAGTACAAAATCTCGTTTGCACCTTCTTTACCTAAATATATAATAAATAACAAATTACTAAACAAACTCGAAACTATGAGAAAATCTGATACACTGAAAAGGTCTTAGAATAGTAGCATTTTATTCCTTTTCATAGGCATGTTATTCGACTCAGAATTAAGAATATCGATGCATAACTTTCCAAGAAATGATTAAATAATACACAATTAAGCTTAGAACTTTATATTTATTTAAAGGTTACAACAGTGAATGTATTTTAAATGTGTATGAAAAGAATATGTATTACCACAAAGGAACAAATACTGAAAATTTATAAAAATTATGTTTGTTATATATGGCTCAAGTATATATGCAAAAAAAAATACCTAAATTATACAACATTCATACACAAATAATAAAACCCAAGTTTAAAAATGAAACATACCATTTACTATACACAATTCATACCAATTATTTTGCCCACAAACAACAATTAAAGTATATGTATTTTAAGCTTAGTACAGTATATGTATTTTAAGCTTATAACAATGAATGTATTATTGGTGTATAAAAAGTGTATGTATTAACCAGATGAACAATATACTCAAAAAATATAACAAAATTATGTCTATCATATATGGCTCAGGTTTATATACAATAAAAATACCTAAATTATACAACATTCATACACCAATAATAAAACCCAAATATAAACATGCGAAATACCATTTTCTATCCAAATTTCATAACAGTTAATTTGACCATAAACAACAATTAAAGTAATAAATAATTGCTTTTTACCTTCAATTTCGGTTTTGCACGGGTCCTCTTTGATGTTTGGCCTTTTTAACCTCTTTTTGTAAAACAATAGGAACCTCATTTTCTTTTTTTGGATTTGATGTTTTACCACTGTCAACCTTATTTTTCTTAGAAGAAGGAGAAGCGATTTCATCTTCAAAATTAGAATCAGAAGCGATTTCGTTTGACATTCCAAGCGAAATTTCTTTCCCCTTCCTTTGGCTTTTGCTTCGTGTAACCATTTTTTGTTGAACTACCTTGGGGGTAATAATAAGTTGTTTTCCAGCTTCCTTAACAGGAGATTGAGTGAATGCATGCAAGTCGAAAGATGGATCCGGACCAATCTTCGGGCTTGAAGAAGCAAAAAGCCTATTGATTTTAGGAGTTGGAGTCCCCATTTGAAGCTTTTTACTATGTGCTTCAAACAAGAAAGATGAATAAACAAAAAAAAACAATGTGAGTTGTAGAAGATTTGATATCAGCAAAGAAACAACGAAACTGGTGTATAATTTTTCATCTGGAAGTTGAAAATCGATAGTTACTAGGAAACAAAGAATAAATTTTGATTTTTAGTAATTATTTTTAAAACTCAGTATAAAATAGAAGAGAGGGAGTTTGTGTGAGAGAGAGAGAGACAAAATAGACCTTTTTGAAAAATGTGAAAAACTGATCGTATGAAAGAGAGTATCTTTTTGATAAATGTAAAAACTGATCGTATTCTACAATAAAGTTAAAAATTTTAAATACAGATTCTTTCCTTATTAAAAGCCTAAAATCAAGGCACTACACATTAAACTAAAATCTGGTATATGTAGCAATTAAAATTGTATATTTTGTAAATAAGGAAAAGTATTAATATAATTTATAATATTTAACCTCAAGTGGTATTATTATGTGATTTTCCCATTATCCATTTGTTTTTCGTTGGTCTAGTGTTCTATATAGGACACTCGATGAAGGAGTTCCTTTTTTCTTCTTCCATTTTTGTAATTTCTCTCTCTCTCCCCCCGTCCTATACGAACTTTTCATTGGCATTTAGACTTATGTAATTGACTGTAGCCTGAAAAAGCATAGTAACATGGAGCAAGTAGTGGATAAAACAGAAGGTCTAATTATGTTCTAGTTGTGTGTGGGGGTAAACAATGCCTAAGATTAGTGGTGTACAAAGCAAACCGACAAACCGCACCAAATCGATAATTCGAATCAAATCGAGAAAAAAACTCGACTAGTGGTTTGGTTTGACTTGGTTTGGTTTTAAAAAGAAAAACCCGAACACTATTGGTTTGGTTTAATTGGTTTTAACTAAAAAAAGTCAAATCGATCAAACCAATCCGACATTACATTTATAAAATTTCAAACACATTTTATACATAAAAATATTTATTTATAATGTAATTTATAAATGTTTCTTTAACTTTTTCATAATTTTTTGTCTTTTAACATATTATTTCAAGCTTGGAATTAGACTTTTGAATGGTTTAATAAGTTTTATAGCCCAATGTTATTAGTAACTCAAATAAAACTCAACAAAAATCAAATCAATACTAATGCTAACAAAAGAAATTCATATCTAACACTGGAATGACAACAATTTTGATCTCTATTCTTTAGTTTTATATTAGTTTAGAAAGTGAAAATGCATAACTTAATTTTATTTTTTTCTTTAATACTTAGTCATGTAATTAATACTTAGTAGCCGTACTTATTTTAGCATGACTTAGTACTTTTAGATTATGATCATTTTTTTTACATGCCTTATAAATTAGTTGTATTTATTGTAGCATGACTTAGTACTTTTAGATTATGATAATTTTATTTTATGCAATTTGATTAATTTTTTTCGTTGAATATTTTAGTACAATGTCATCTCACATCATGTTTTGTGTTATTTTCTTAATAAATATCTTAATTAGATCGTTGTATCTTACTAGGACTAAAGAAATATTTGAAGTATAAGTTATATATTTTGTATGAAGACTTTACCGGAAAAAACCCGAAAAAATCGAGAAAACCAGAGGTTGAAAAACCCAACTTTTGTTGGTTTGGTTTGGTTTATAGATTTAAAAACCCGATGCAATTGGTTTGGTTTGGTTTTTAAAAAACCCGAACCAACCCGGCCATGCACACCCCTACCTAAGATAGTGATGAATAGACACTCTTTATGAAAAAAGGGTAACCTGCCTTTTCCGGCTATTAGAAAAAAAAATCCTAGGGTATGCTATTGCATCACGAGTAAATTACCTAGAGCCCGTTTGGATTGGCTTATAAGCTGTTTTCAGCTTTTTTGAGTGTTTGGCTGGCCAGCTTAAAGTCATTTTGTGCTTAAAATAATCTCAAAAAAATAATTGGGCCTATTTGACTTAGCTTATCTAAAGCAGCTTATAAGCCAAAAAAAAATAAGTTAGACTACCCCAACTTATTTTTTTTTAGCTTATAAGCTGCAAACAGCTTATAGGCATAAGCCCATCCAAACAGGCTCCTAAGAAGTCACCCATGTATGAATTTCCCTCTAATATCACTTTTGTTTCTTTTAGACTAGAATATCACCCAACTTTCATTATTTTTTTCAGAATGTACTAAACACACAAAATTCCCCTTCTCTTCTAGTTGATATGCCACATCACATAAAATTCTATTTTTTAATGATAAATTTATTTAACTCATTCAATCCATTTAACGCAATCCAGACCCATTTTAACCAACCAACCCATATCTTATACCCATTTAACCCATCAAACAAGCATAACTTATAGAAAACAAACTCAAACACCTAAAATTAGACGCGCTCTTACGACTGAACCAAAGCCTAAGGACGGACTGAACTTATTATTAATCGATAACTTTGTATATATTTGAAGCTTAAAGCTGACTGAAATTATTTAATTCAGTGTGATTTTAAACTGTGGGCCTTTGGTAGTAAATAGACATTAGTGAATCTAAAGTTTTTATTCATAACGGTACTACGTTAGTGTCTGAGTCAGTTTACACGTGCATGACTAATGTCTGCTTCATAAATATAAGACCAAACTCATCGGGAGCCACCTGAAGTGGTTAAGATTTTTCACTTAAACATCTCAAATACCTCATGTTCCATTTAGACACCTGAGCTTGAGTTAAGATGTGTTATTAGACACTTTTTGTTGATGTGCCAATGTGCGTGTACTTCACATTTTTTGAAGCACGAAAGAGAATAATTTTGTTTTTGTTTTTGTTTTTATTTTCTTTCTCCTTCATCCTCTCCCCCCTTCCTACCTCTTTCTTCACCATATCCACCGCATCTTTCAAAGCCACCAAATGGATTCCCAGTCACAGCCATAAAAATCACAAGGATTCTTGTAATTTCAACCCAATTTCTTACACAAGAACCATCAAATCTCCATCCTTCTAATTGAGACCCAATTTCCCTCAACACTATTCTGGTATATCTGAAAATAATGTGCCTGGTGAACTTAAACCTCAATTCACTACAATCCAATACACGTTAAACCCGCAAAATCCGGATTCGATTTCGGTTTATTTGTTTGTTTTGGATACCTGTATGCTTGAAGAGGAATTGGGGTTTGCGAAATTGGAGTTGAAAAGGGCTATTGGGATGTTACCTGATAATGCTATGGTGGGGTTTATATCGTATGGGCACAGGTGCATGCCGATGGTAAGGAATTTTGCTTAAGAATTACCTCGTCGGAGTTATTGGTAACGTCGGCGGAAGACAGACTGAAATGCTTGAGGAATGGAGATTGAAGAAAATGGGGGCGGAAGCATTGACAGATTCAGGATTTCAACTCTATGGGTTTAATCCTATAATTTGTAGTATTAAACCCATTATATTTTTAAAGTTATGGGTTCATATCTACTATTTATAATAATTTTATTAATTTTTTTACACATAAATTTATACTTCGCGTCGAAAGTTAGGAGTTCAATGAACCTCATCTAACACGCTAGATACGCCTCTAGGTGGAAGGGGGCAGGGTGGGTGTGGGACGCTTAGAAAATAGGATTTTTTTTTAATTAACTAAATAGTTTAAATATTGTTTCTACTCATATTTTTAATTATTTTGAATATAATGTGTTATACTCACTTTACATATTTGGTTGATTATACAAAAAGTGTCCAATTGAAACAAGTTTCAAATAGTATAAGTACTCAATAAAAATAACCTTTAGTTGAGGTGTCTAAATGAAAGATCTTGACCACCTCAAGGGCTTCCGATGTGTTTGGCCTTAATATAAGGCAGTAATTCTTCACACAAAATTTGGATAAAATGGAGAAGTCACCTACTGTCGTTTCGGTTGGAATTTGAACCATAATTTTCCAGATTGCCATTCCAATTCTTTGATAGTTTAGTCACCCTAGGGTGTTGGGGCTATGCTATTTAATGACCCTCTTTCTAATGTTGTTTCTTTAGATCGTATAATCAATCTACCATTGGTTACAAGCTAATCCCATTTTACTGTTATTGCTGTTACTCAGATCTTCCAAAAGACTCAGTGGAGGTATGAAACATTTCGGTCCTTAACAGACAGTGTGTGTATTGCCTTTCCTAAAGGTCCAAGTGCTTGTATGAATTTAGCAGAACTGATTTTTATTTTCTATAAGTTACACTTGGTTGATGGGTTAAATGAGTATAAGATACGGGTTGGTTGGTTAAAATGAGTTTGGGTTGAGTTAAATGGATTGGATGAGTTAAAAATTTATCATTAAAAAAATAAAATTTTATGCGACATGATATGCAACTAGGAGAGAAAGAAAGTTTTGTGTGTTTAGTATATTCTGATGAAAATAGTGAAAATTATGTGATATTGTAGTCCTAAAAGAAATTAAAGTGGTAGTAGAAGAAAATTCTCAATATGTGAGTGACCTTTTAGAGACTTCACTCTCAACACAGGTGAACGGTACACTACCATAACTCGAAATTATGTATCTTATCGATATAATTTATTATTAGTTGTATCTATGCCACCATAGTTTCATATGTATTTATTGTTTAATTTTGGTTAAATGATATATATTTTTAATTAACTATTAAATTAGAAAAAGTCTAATTCATATAAATATTGAATACGAATAAGTATTTAATGAAATAGCACTTCTCCCAAACGACAACCCTCGCTTCACTACTTTTATCCATCATAAATTGGACCAGGGGAGTAGAGGCAAAGCAACATTTGGACGTTATGCGCCATAAGAATAACACATCAATTGTTAGTAATTTAATTTTATATATATTTGATAAATTTCTTAAATATAAAATTTGAACTAAAATTAATGAGTTCAGTCGAACCCTTACGTCAACTTCCAGCTCTCTCATGTAAGGCTACCATCTTTATGAAGTTCATATCTATGTGGTTATGTCTTCATGGGTCCTTTTGGTACGATAATTTAGGTGAGATTGCTACAAAATTTATGGCAATTGTTGACCTACTAGGTGACATCTCTTGTATATCTATATAACTAGACGGTCTATGCCCGTGCTGTGCACGGGCCCAACACTTTAGATTATAATGCATTTATGTGTATGTAATTGTCTTTGAATAGTGGTTTGTTACGAATACAAGCAATATTTAAGCATCAGTTGATACTTTCAATTTTAATTCGATTAATTTAAAGGTGTAAAATAATTATTATTTTTTATCAAATTTTGATTTGGATAATTCTAATTCAAATTCTCGGTTTAGCTCATTTTACTTGTCATGTTGTCTTTTGCATGGTTTTTAAGAAAACGTCGATTAGAATTATAATTTGACTAATTTACCTTATTCATTATTTGATCAAAATAAAAAAGTAATTAAATTCTATGTTATTTTAAAATATAAATATTTTAAGTATATTTATTTTAGTGAACATAACAAATAAATGACATGGTGGAATAGCAAATGCAACAGTTTAATATCTAGATTAGATCTCAGGCTAATATAAAAAAAGAAAGAAAACTGTATGGTTTGACTACTTAACTTTTTGAAGAAAAACAATTTTATTTGCTCCCACTAATGGATTGATACGCACGTGGCAATGAATCCATCATTATTGACTTAATGAGATACTTTGGAAATTACATGAATATTGTTTGATTTTTTAATATGGAGTGCACTTTTTTTTGACATTATTAATTTGCACTATTTATATATATATATATATATATATATATATATATATATATATATATATATATATATATATATATATATACACACACACACTATGTTCAAAATACGATTAATATAACATTGTAGTTTGTACTCTGTATCTAAAACTTTAGTATATTAGTGTTTACTACGAATATAAAGTCTGCACTTTTTTTTTTTACATTATTTTTTTTAAATATGGGGTTCACTTTTTTTTTTTTTGTTAATATGGGGTCCACTTTTTTTTTTTTTTACAGTGAGTTTGGAGATGGTGGGTTCTAATTTTTATTTTTTTTATATTGGTTGATGTTGTTTAGTATGATGTCCACCCTTTATGGGATGCACTTTTTTTTTTGACATTATTAGTTTGTACTATTTTTATGCATATAATAATATACATATACTATGTTCAAAACACGAGTAATATAACATTGTAGTTTGTGCTCCGTATCTAAAACTTTATTATATTAGTGTTTTCTACGAATACAAAGCCAACACTTTTTTTTTCTAACATTATATTTTGTTTAATATGGGGTTCACCTTTATTTTTATTTTTTTGATATTGCCTGATTTCGATAATATAGGGTCCACTTTTTTTTTTCCATGAGTTTGGAGATGGTGAGTTCCACTTTTTTTCTTCCTTTTTTTATTGTTCGGTGTTATTTAGTATGGGGCCCACCCTTTTTTTAAGGGACAACGGACGACGAAGTATGGGTCTAAACCCATGCTTTATATAGTTTTTTTTTTTATATTGCTCGGTGTTGTTTAGTATGGGACCTACCCTTTTGGACATTATTAGTTTGCACTATTTTTATGCATATATATATATATATATATATATATATATATATATATACACATGGGATACTATGTTCAAAACACAATTAATATAACATTATAGTTTGTGCTCCGTATTTAAAATTTTATTATATTAGTGTTTGGTACGAATACGCACGTGACAATGAATCCATCATTATTGACTTAATGAGATACTTTGGAAATTACATGAAACACGATTAATATAACATTGTAGTTTGTGCTCCGTATTTAAAACTTTATTATATTAGTGTTTGCGACGAATACGCACGTGGCAATGAATCCATCATTATTGACTGAATGAGATACTTTGGAAATTACATGAATATTGTTTGATTTTTTAATATGGGGTGCACTTTTTTTTTACATTATTAATTTGCACTATTTTTTTAATATTAGTTGTTAGTAAAGTAAAATTTATAACTTGCACCCAATGTTTATATTAAATCAATAAATAAATAAAAAAATATTTTATATATAATATATTTATCATGTAACTATAGCTAAGTGATATATATCCTTACTTTAATCTTTAAATGGTAAAATTAAATTGCTTGATTAATTTAAATATTTTATTCGTCACCATAAAGAGTTTGAAGTACTTCCACGGGTGATATTCATTCTCTAAGATAAGATTAGTGATCGGACGTAGAGACGGATTTAGATTTAAATTGGAAGGGTTCAAATTTTAATTATTTTTTTTACTAAATTCATCGACTTTTGAAATTGAGGATTCAGATTTTATACTTATTACAGAAATAGTAATTTTCACCTTTATATTTAAACTATATATCAAAAATACTAAGTTTGAGACGCACGACACGAAGGTTGCATCTAGTACTATTTGGACGTAACGATGTTTTAAAAAGCCACAACAATTTGAGAGGTTCTCTCTGACTTGTTCAGAGTTTTAATAATATTTACACATCAAATGTGTAAAAAATTATTACATTATTTTTTAAAAAAATTATATGTAATTGTCCATAATAAATGAAATTATCAACTTAGATAATAAGCTAAACAACATATTATAACATATTAAGTTATACTACTACAACAACATATTCAGTTAAATCCCATAATGTGTGGTATGGGGAATATTAAGTTATACTAATAGTATAAAAATTATAATGATATATATAAGTTCACTTCCGCACAAGTATATCAATATGGACAAGCCGCTATCCTGAAAAAGAAAGATTTTGAGGTTCCAAAAGAACGAAGAAAAAAATAGACTAAAGATCTTTCTATGCATTGGTTTCATCACTTGATGTCTTGTCACTCGTAAGACAACACCAAATTCTAAGTCATACGTACACACTGATCTCCACTAGAGGTGTATTCAAAATTTTGAGTTCATGAGTTCTGAATTTTTGAAAGGATGATTTATTGAATCCTGAAAAAAAGTATATACAATATACATATTGGGTCAATTTTTAATTCGTAAAAATTACTAAATTTTGCCGAATCATAGTTAAAATTGTTGGTCTGTCGCGGATTAACTCCTCACTAAGCTCTTATAACCTTTCAACACTATGTACAAATCCAATTCCTTTGGTCCTTGAACCTAACACCTAGCTACCCATGCTTTATTTTGGACAACATTGGCAATTTTGTCAGCAATATTAATTCTACATTATAATTTCTGCATTACTCATTCCAGCTTAATTTGTCTTCCAATTAAACGACCCCTAAGCTCTTATGACCTGTTAACACTATTAGTAAATCCAATTCCCTTTATCCATTGAGCCTAACTCTTAGCCATGGCTTTGTTTTGGACCACATTGGAAAGGTAAAGTCTTCATTCGAATTTCGAAGCTAAGGTCACTATTCGGTCATTCACAGGCCTTACCTGACTCTTTACTCTTTAGGGGTTTACTGTTCTACTTAATTAGTAGTTTTAGTCTTTTCCACTTCCTTCATGAGCTATGGAGGAACAACAAAAGAAAGTCACTTCCACCAAGTCCAAAAGATATCCCAATTTTGGGACATCTTCACTTGTTAGGCGAAAACCCTCATCAAGATTTGAACTTAGCCAAAAAAAAAAAAGGGTCCAATCATGTACTTAAAATTAGGATTTGTTGACAACATCATTATTGCTTCTTCTTCTCATGCAGCTGAGCAATTTCTCAATACATATGATCATACTTTTGCTAGTAGACCACCTCATGAACCTCCAAAATACATTATGTATGACCAAAAGAACTTGTATATCGGTACATATATATGGTCCTTATTGTCGAAATATGTGAAAATTATGCACATTGGACCTACTTAGCTCTCTAAAAATCAATTCATTTCAGTCCATGAGAAGGGAAGATTTGAATCTTTTGATTGAAACACTCAAGAAAAAATCTCATTAAAAATTTGTAGCAGTTGATTTGAGTGTTAGTGTAACACGTTTGTCGATCGATATGAGTTGTAGAATGGTTTTGGAGAAAAATGATAGAGATGATGAATTTGGTGAGAAGAGATTTAAGAGTGTTGTTAATGAAGGGATGCAATTAGCAGCAGCTCCTAATCTTGGAGATTTATTTTCATTTTTCTCATGTAAATTGGATCTTCAAGGATTAACAAGGAGACTGAAGGCTGTTAGCAAGGTGTTTGATGAATTTTTAGAGAAAATTATTGATGAACATGAAGAGACAGAGAGATATTTTGTTGATATTAAGGATAATAAAATAAGGGAGTCCCATTTTTTTTCAAAAAATGGTCAACTTTTTGTTTTTTGTTTTTAAATGAGGGAGTCACTTTCCCCCCATTGCCCTCCTGATGAAATTTTATAATGATCAATTTAAATACCACAAAATGACTTCATTATGAATTGTTTTTTTCTCTGAAAAATGACTTCAGATATACAAAACACGCCAACATTTTGTCCAATAATATCCATATACATAGCTAGCCCACAACTTTCTAATTAACACCTTCTTCTTTTTTTTCTGTTTCTTTTTAATTTGTTAACGGGTTATGCTAGTAGCTTCAATGGACACTTCAGTTATATGACCACTCATATTTCTTTCATTCATATGATGGGAATCTATAAGTTCCTCATCCAACAATAAAACACAAACCAAAGATAAATTCGGCAAAACAAAAAATTATTTAATTCTGAGCCCTGGTCCCGGCGGGGCTCGAACCCGCGACCTTCGGCTCATAAGACCAACGCTCTAACCAACTGAGCTACGGGACCATTTATTGTTTGTCATTCATATAAAGCATATGCTTAACATATTACTAATAAAAGATTCAATAAGGATCCACCCGTACTCATTTACACTAAGCCAATTGATGCATGACATGTATTTGTAAATAGCTTTTACACTTAATCGTGATTAATTAACATGCACGCTCACCTCATCACATCACTTAACTATAGTAAAGTTTACATGGTTTGATGTAAACACCTCATGTAAATAAGTATTTACAAGAAGATTTTGTGTTTAACACGAAAAGAAATAAAAGAAAAAATTGGGTAATTTCTTTGGATTGACTTTAACGAACATTAACCGAAAAAGGATAATCAACCATTAAGTTTGAATTTGTTAAAAGTTATGCATAAATAATACATGAAAGATGTGAAAAACATAGATATATGCTACATCACAACAATTGTCACCTCATTTTTCGTGGATTATAAACCTCAACACCCTTTAATAGACATAAATATATCTTCTTGGTGGTAACTACCAAATTGACATAACAATGGTCGGGTCTACAACAGGGCTACACTGATGAAACTTAAAGATGTTGCCTTAGTGAACTACCAAATCACAAGGGAGGCTAGAGGTACAATGATATATATAGCACATAAAACATAGTACGTAACATTGAGTTATATAAAGAATCCACTGTTATTGAAGTTTTGTTGAACCCACATAACAGCAAAGGGGCTCCTAACAGTGTGCTTTTCACTTTCCCATGATACGGAGCCAAATGCCATTTGCTCAGCTATCCTCCTGCTGGTGTTGAAAACATAATGGCTCTCAAATTTCACCATATAGCTTTGTTTCTTCAAAGTTTCATTGAACATCAGCTTCATTGGCTCTATACTTAAACTAATCTTTTCGGAATTCAGATTAACTATCTTGACTCTATACTCCTCTGGCTTAGTCGCCGCGACGTGTGTTAACGTCCGCTTGAGTACATGAACAGAGGAATCAGGCCTGAACATAACGGAGAACGATGGATAGTTAAGATCTAGTGGAGTAATTCCACAAGAACCAGAGCACGGATTTGCCTCATATGAGAAAAATTTCATCTGTTTTTCAGTGTAGTTCAAGCTGCATAGAAATTTGACGTAGTCTGATGTATCAGCATCGTATATTAGCCCTGGATCAATAGCTGATTCAGGGTTCACGTGACCAGCTCCAATGCTGATTGGAGTTGCTAGCTCCATGTCTTCGTGTTTCACTATAGGAAGTTGTCCATTGTCAAATGATATGGATGTTGTCATCAGTGCTGATTTTATAGCAGCCGGGGACCATTCTGGATGAACGGAGCGGACTAGTGCAGCCACCCCGGCGAGGTGAGGGCATGCCATTGACGTACCCGAGAGTATGTTGAACTTCACTCTCCTTGGATCCATCTTGAGACGTGTCGGGGAAATGTCACCTGCAGAGATGGATGGAACAATGAAAAATCACTAGAACAACGATATACTAGTGTGATCCCATAAGTGGGGTTTGGGGGATGGGGTGTACGCAGACCCTACTCTTTCCTTTGTGGGGTAGAGAGACTGTCTCCGATAGACACTCGACTCCAGAAAACCGTTTACAAATCAGGTTTGAAAAATAAAACGTGAAAAGTTACTAAGGTTTAAAAAATAGCAAACTCTAAACATATAATTTTGAAATGACACGAGTTCAATAGTAAAAAATTAAAGATTGAATGCATGAAGTATAAATCCTAGATCCGCTTCTGCTTACCTGGCCACGCTGCAAGAATGTTCAAACCCGGAGCAATTAAGTCCGGTTTGAGGACTTCAGGAACAACACCTTTTGGCCCTCTTGAAGAAAAGCTAACAACACTTGGAGCTCTCTCTGTTTTCCCAACAACAGTACCCTTTCGACGTACGAATCTTGCTGTTGGATAAGCATTGGATTTAATGAAAGAAACAAGTTCTATCCCTTCTTTATAACCCAATGTTGCAGAAGGTAATGTGTAAGCCATTGCTCTCAGGCCCTGTCCTTCAGTGGCAAGATTTAATTGAATCAATCCAACACCATCTGCTTTCTGAATTAAAATCCCATTTGTTGGAGCTTCAAATTTACTAGTGTTGCAAACTACAATCCTTCCTTTAACTTTATAACGAGCGATAGTCATTCTTGAACAATTCCCAATATAAACAAGAGGGTAATTTTTACCACTTATTTTCCCTGGATAAAGAGAAGAACCAACAAAAGTCTTGTTGTTTGATAACTTGATTTCAACGGGGAAATCGCGATCGAGTGATCCAGCTCCAACTGTTGTCATCCAAGGTGCTGTATTGTGAACTGAAAAGTTATATGGTCCAATATTTCCAGCTGAACATGCAACAAAGATGTTCCTTTTAACAGCAGCAAATGTTCCAATTGCCACTGGATCTTCATAAAACGGATCGCGCCCGTATCCCAATGAAAGTGAAAGTATGTCTACACCATCCTTTATAGCACATTCAATAGCTGCTAAAACATCAGACTCTGCGCAAAACATCTTCCCACAGGCTTTATACATTGCAATCCGAGCCTTGCTCGCAATCCCTCGTGCTTTCCCCTTTGCAAAACCGAATACATTGGCACCAGCAACCTGTGCAGAAAATCGGAACGAAAAACTCTCATATAAATTTCAGGTAGTCACAGGTGCTTTATGTAGGCACATAAACAAAGTAGTAGACTCTTCCTACAGCTAAAGTATTACTCTCATTAAAACAAGGAAACTGAACATTCTACTAAATAGTAATTATTCTACAGATACAACATCCAACACCTACCTCTGCCCCTGCTGCAGTTGAAGCAGTATGGGTTCCATGCCCGTCTTGATCTCGTGGCGATTGGATATTATTCCCTTTAACGAAATTCCTAGAACCAATAAGTTTTCTGTTACAACTCCTCGTGGCATTGAACGCGATTCCATCGACACATTTGCCTTTCCACCTTGATGGAATAGGACCATCATCCTTGAAGCTCTCACTTTCAGGCCAAATTCCAGTATCAACAAGGCCAATTATAACATCATCTCCAAAATTAGACTCTGGCCACAGCCCATAATTTGTGTTTAGTCCAAGAAATTCGGACGAATGCGTAGTATCAAGCTTAATCCTAAAATGGTCTTTGAAAATGCCATTGATTTCTGGGAAGTCACTTAATTTTTTGGATTCTTGATCAGTCAATCTTGCTGCAAAGCCTTGTAAGACTACATCATATGAGTAGAACATCCTTGGAGAAGTAGAATCTGAGTCTATTTTGTTATCAAGAACTGATTCAATCATTGAATTGTACCATTCATCATGAGTTAAGTAATGAGATGGTCTTGTTTTGGTATCAACATGGACAACATAAGTTGACAACAGAGGCTCAGATGCAATTGGTAAAAATATAGATGTGAAGATTATGAAGAAAGTGAGTGTAGCCATTGTTAGTCAAATAGTGAACTTCACTAGGTAAATTATTTGGCCATGAAGAAGGGAGAGAACCAAGTGCAAACACTAGGGAGAGACTGAAGAAATGATTTCCTATAGCACTTACAATTTGAAGAGAAGAAAACGCTCCTTATAAAAGATCTCATGGGTCATTTTACTTATCTCTTGTGTTATATTTTACTGATCTTCAGTGGAAAAAGATCGAGAACGTAATAAAAATGATCCCTTATCTTTGGTAGTAAGTTCAAAATGGTCCCATAAATATTACTTGAGCAGTTTTGGTCATTTAATTGACAAAGGTGAGCATGTTTGGACTCCCTTAGATATTTACCAAACTCTGATCATTATATTTAACCAGAATTGCGAAAATAAAAACATTTAATGGGACTCACATTTGGAAGTATTATTTTATAATTAATGTTACTTTTGATCTATTTCAAGAGTCTAGTGCAGTTATTTGAGGTGGGATTTATGTTATTTTTGTGTTTGACATTGTTTTTTATGTTGCGGTTTTTGGGATTTTGACAAAAAATTTAGTGTTTCTGGTTCAATTTTCTTCTTCACATTTTCAGTTAAATTTAACAATCAGAGTTTGGTAAATATCTGATGAAGATCAAAAGTGCTCACTTTTGGAAAAAAAAAATTATTCAATTGATACTTAACGGACCATTTTGAACCTTCTACCAAAGATAAGGGACCATTTTTTGTTATTTTCTCGAAAAAGATCATATAACTAAAATAATTTTTGCAACGAGACTGATTAGAGTGTATGTGAGGCCGGGTTAAAACTGAAAATTTTATTATAAATAATAATTATTGACCCCATTAAATTGAATAAGTTATGGTAAAATTCTAAACTCGAACATATAATATTTAACTACTAAATTCGCCTCTGGGACGAGATACAGATGAAGCAATGGTTCATGCATTCACGTGACTTCTTTTTATGATATATTGCACTTAAAGTCGGTAACTTTTGCTGGTCTGATTCAAGAAAAGCTTTCAACACTCCAAAGTAACCACCTTGTCCACATTCATCAACTACAAAAGGCCAAATATTTGCTAATGTAAGCTGAACCTTTCCTTTGTTTGTTTGCTTTTATTCTTTTCCATAACCTTCCAAGAGTTTTCATTTTTTCTGCATTTCTGGCGTATCAGTTGCAGTAGATGTTCGCCCCAAAAAGTAAAGCAGACAAAACACTGTTCTTGTGATAAGTGCTTAGTTTCATTGTGAAAACCAACGCATGCAAATGTCATATGGACTTTCTCTAGCGCTACTTCTAAAGATAAGATAGAAAAGGTCAAAGAGAATGACTTTATGAAATTCTTCTTTCTAAAGCTGCGCAAGACGGCTCGGTTGACGAATGAATGCTCTGATTGTAGCAGTGTTGAATGAATGACTAATTTGGAACCAAACTGGGTAACTTTAAAGGTAGTCCCAATGTTGAGATAGTAAATTTTAGCATTTTCGAAGAATCATATTGAGAAAAAGAAAGAAGCCCCACAAAAAGAGTTGAGCAAGAACTAGAACGTTTACCTCGTAAATATGTAAAGCGGAAGAGTTATCTAAAAAGCCTTACTTGATCATGATGTTTTTAGCATGTACTCCTTCCTTTTATATAGTTCAACGGATTCAAAATTTAAATTTTATGAGTTTGAAATTGAGATTCTACCATAGATAATTTAATTTATTGGGTCTGCAATTTATTATTTATATGTACTAGTCCGGTGAATCTTTTAAACATATGTATAGGTCTAAGACACAACTGCAGCTTACCGACCCTAAATAGGAGGATATGGAGGTCGAGGATTAGGGTAGAATATTAGTAGGTAGTCGAGTGTTGTATAATTTTCTTTATCAGTATTTGTCACTTGTTGTTTCTTTTACTTCAGTTACCATATTATTTGTAGTTCCACTGTATTTCCTTTTCATGCTTGATTTTAATATGTTTTACTTGAGCTGAGAGTCTATTGGAAACAACCTCTTACCTTCACAAGGTAGGGGTAATGTTGCGCACACACCACCCTCCACAAACCTCACTTGTGCGATTACACGGGGTATGTTGTTATAATATATACAAGGTCTGAGCCCAAAGTATATCCATACTACATCCACCTCTATTATTAGTTAATGTCTTTTTCATACAATAACGACTAATATGGTTCTTTCTAAACAATATAATGTCGACTATGCAGGTGGGCTAAACATAGTTAATGTAGAGGTGTGGAATAAGGCAGCAATTGCAAAACTATTGAAGAAGGGGTGCCAGAAAAAAGATAAGTTTTGGGTTCGTTGGGTGCATGCCTACTATATAAAAAAAGATTCTGTATGGGATGTTAGTCCCTCATGGATGGTTCGAAAGGTGTTCAAAGCCAGAACATACTTAGCAGCTGCTGGGATAACACAAGATGAACTGATTCATATGACAACATACTCTATCAAAGCAGTGTATCAATGGTTACAGGGCAACTTCCTGAAGGTATCATGGAGGAAAATCATTTGTAATAACCAGGGGGCGCAAAAGTGGATATTCATACTATGGTTGGCTATACAAGGTAGGTTAACCACAAAAGATAGGATTGGTTCATGAGGCATAGATATTGATCCAATCTGTCCGCTATGTGGACTTGCTGATGAGACCATCCAAAATTTGGTATTTGAGTGCAATGTTAAAGGGGCCATTTGGAGGTGCTTACTAAGGTGGCAAGGCATCCCAAGAGCCAATTTATTATGGACAGAAGAAGTGAAATGGGCTGAGAGGTACTGCAAAGGAAGAAGCTTGGGTGCAAGTATGCACAAGATCACACTTGCTGCTACTGTCTATCATGTGTGGCTTGAACGTAATGGGAGAGTTTTTAAGCAGAAGCAAAGATGCCGGGAGGCAATAGTGCGATTGATAATCCAGGAAGTTTACTATAGAGCTAGCTTATTTCCAAAGTGAACTAGCCAGTTGGCTAAATTAGATTGCTATCCAAACCTAGTATAAGGGAGGTATATGCATAGGCGAGTGGTATAGAGGCTTGGTAGATGAGGACAGTGTGCACTGGAAGCTGGGGAATGTCCAGTTCCCGTGGTGATTGACTTGTTTTTCTTTTCTTTGAGCTGTATATACTTGGTAAATAATACAATGTAAGTTACCCAAAAAAAAAAAAAAACATTTTCACAGTTTATGAGTTTGTTTCTGTCCAATGTTAATAAACAAAATTGTTTTTCTATTAGCATAAAAATCTCTAAGAACATTATACAACACCTAAGAATTATCGGGAACTAAGTGAACGTACATAATCATTAAAAGACCTTTAAAGTTGCAAACATAAATGGTACATGACGAAACTTGGATTAACAAGTTACCCTTAGAATGAACACATGAGGAGATTTACATACGTTAGTTGGTGTTTTAGGTGCAAATATTCAAAGTGAAGAAGCAAGCCACCTCCCGCTAAATTGCAAGATGGCTACACCATTGTGAGAAGGCTTATGAAGTGAATTTTTGCTCCATCAACAAAGTAATTCACTTGCCAAATATGAAAAAGGAAATGTAACTACTAGAAGGGAGAAACTTAGATCAATGTGCTAAAACTATAGCTTTATTTTCTGGTTCCTGGTCTCTTCTGACATAACACAGGCATCATTTTCATCAAAGCAACAATACAAGTAAAATTATGAAATACAAATAGATTAAAAATAATTAAAAAAAAAAAAACAACAACAACAACGACGCCCCTATCTTTGCCACGCACTTTTGAAGCCTATAAGATCAAAAATGAAAAAAACTGGCAGCAAATTTTCAAGTAAACGTTCTTACTCTTCTTCTAAATCTATAAGATGGCCCTTGTAGGCCATCAATATTTCCTCTGCATTTTCTTTAAACCTCGATACATACTTTTCCAAGAACAGACGCTCTGTTAAACACATCACGTAATAAAAACTTGGGTCTTTCTCCAAAAGCTTTTTTGACTTTATCAGCTGGAAAACTTGATATCTGGGAATCACTCTATCCTCCATGCTAAACATCAAAAGTGTAGGATGCTGTACTACAGTTGACTTCTTTAACTTCACTGTTTCCAAGAAGAACTCTAGTCCAAGCCTTATTTTCTCCTCTGAAGTTCGGAATAAACCCGGCGCCCTCCTAAACATTTCCATGCACTCATTTTTGGAGAAACCAGTACTCTGAAACAATAGCATTTTCTTCGAAAAAGACTCCTGACTAATACAACCAAGAGTATGAAGGCCATGCATTAACATTCTTGAATCAGTAGAAAACCCAATATCTGTTAGTCTAGACACAAGCTTTTTAAGCTCAGGTTCAGGCACAACAAAAAGATGAGGTTGCCTCTTCAAGAGTGATGATAGTTGAGTCCCGACAATCCCAACGCTCTCCAGATATGAAATATTAGGAATCAGTCTCAAGTGAGGGGATTTATGAATAACCCAATCGCACCTTCGTAGGACCCTTAACCAATCGCCATTCTCAATACCGTTTATAAGGACTTTATTGAGAACATCAATGGAAGGCTTTAGTATTTTCTCCAGGCTACGCGTTAATATAATCGCCTTTGTGGACATAAGCCTACCCAGATCAGAACCAGTGATACCCAATTCTTGTAATAACTGGATCTTCGGCTTCAGTGTCTTTTCAACATCAGCAAGGAGGATTTGTGGGACGTTACTAACAGCGGATTGGATTTGTGCATCTGTGAATCCAATGGACTTGAAGAAATGTACAGCCAATTGAGGTTTTTCAACACTTCTTACCCAAGGAAAACGATTGGATACTGCCAGGGCTTTAGGTTTTGGAAGGTCCAACGTGTTTATTAGGTAGTTGAGGAGAACCGGACTTTCTCGGTTTGCACTTTGAGCGGACTTTTTGGTTACTACCTTTGGTAGAGAGGAAAGAGAGACGCGGAAAGAAGAAAAAGGACCAGCAGATAGGGAATGAAAATGATGTAAGTGAGTAGATAAACAATGGCCGCGTAGTTGGATGGTGATCATGGGTCCTTCTCAATCTGTTCACAGGCAACGCCCAGAAAGACTTAAAGAGACAAAAGAATAAACGAGTTTTAAGGATTTAAGAGAAAGCTTTGAACAAAGCTATTAAAAGTCACAGATAGGCAGAGGTGGAACACAGAAGCAACCCATGCTTTTCTCCAAACTTCATTTCCCTAGAAAGAAAAGGTGAATAAATATTAACCCCTCAATTAATTTAAAGAAAGGAGTAACCTATTGTGTTGTGTGAAGCCATCCTTCTCTCAATGAGTGGAAATTTTTGAGACCTACAAATTTGAATATAAACAGTAAAGGGAACTGATCTGTAAATTAATTCGAATGGAGTAACATATTGCCAATAAAGTTCACAGATAATACAAAGTTACTCCCTCTATCTTAATTTGTGTCCCCCTATTCATTTTGGAAAGTCCCAAAATGTTTAACATTGTCTTATTTAATAATGTTCGTACTTTCAAGAATTCATACCCCTTACAGGCTTAAACTACTCAAATTTAAGTTTAACAATATGTTTTCCCAATTAAACTAACTTTTCTTTGAGAAGCTATTAAACTACTTTTTATCCATGAATGTAATATTCTTCCATCAAAATTTCTATCATGGAGGGAGTATTTATTATTAAGATAATAATCATCACGTTGGTTAACACACCAACTTCAAACTCAAGCAACCATGTGGATAGAGTTGAAGACAAAAGCATGAAATTGTAAGCAACTCCAAATTGAAAAAGGCCAAAAACCCACAATTTACAAGCCAGTATCACATAGAATACAAATGAGAATGCAAATAAATTGCTTTAAAAAAAAAAAAAAACGAGAGGCATTCACTGAAGTTCATAATCCGTACTACATCACTAAAAATGATTGTAAAACAGGGGTTAGGGTGTTTGTCTCACTAGAAATAGAGAATACGAATCCCAAAGAAGAAAGAGAACGAGACCCTGAGTGAATTTACTACTAGCTTTCGACAGGGATAGATATCGCCGAGGAGTTCGCCGGAAAAATAGACGGATTGAATAGTAACAGCGCCAAAAGAAGAGAACCCAGTGTACTTTGACAGTCATCACACTAGCATGACATTTTTGCAGTAGGCATCTTTAAACTTCGAGGAAATAGTAGGGCAGCTTGAAGCCTAGTAAGATAGCCAACATGTTTTACGTTGAAAGAAAATGAATGCTGGTAGATTCTCAAGGAACATGCTTATTCTTCTCCTACATCTAGAAAATGGCCCTTGTAGGCCATCAATAATTCCTCTGCATTTTCTGTAAACCTCGATATGTACTTTTCCAAGAACAGATGCTCTGACAAACGCATCATGTAATAAAAACTTGGGTCTTTCTCCAAAAGCTTTTTTGACTTTATCAGCTGAAAAACATGATACCTGGGAATCACTCTATCCTCCATGCTAAACATCAAAAGTGTAGGATACTGTACTAAAGTTGACTTCTTTAACTTCACTGTTTCCAAGAAGAACTCCAGTCTGAGTCTTAATTTCTCCTCAGAAGTTCGGAATAAAGCTGGTGCTCTCCTAAACATTTCCATGCACTCATTTTTGGAGAAACCAGTACTCTGAAACAATAGTAATTTCTTCGAAAAAGACTCCTGACTAATACAACCAAGAGTATGAAGGCCATGCATTAACATTCTTGAATCAGTAGAAAACCCAATATCCATAACTCTAGAGACAAGCTTTTTAAGCTCAGATTCAGGCACAACAAAAAGATAAGGTTGTCTCTTCAAGAGTGCTGATAATTGAGTCCCGACAATCCCAACGCTCTCCAGATATGAAATATTAGGAATCAGTCTCAAGTGAGGGGATTTATGAAGAACCCAATCACACCTTCGTAGGACCCGTAACCAATCGCCATTATGAATACCGTTTATAAGGACTTTATTGAGAACATCAATGGAAGGCTTTAGTATTTTATCCAGGCTACGTGTTAATATATTCGTCTTTGTGGACATAAGCCTACCCAGATCAGAACCAGTGATACCCAATTCTTGTAATACCTGGATCTTTGGCTTCAGTGTCTTTTCAACATCAGCAAGGAGGATTTGCGGGGCATTACTAACAGCGGAATTGATTTGTGCATCTGTGAATCCAATGGACTTGAAGAAATGTACAGCCAATTGAGGTTTTTCAACACTTCTGACCCAAGGAAAACGATTGGATACTGCCAGGGCTTTAGGTTTTGGAAAGTCCAACGTATTTATTAGGTAGTTGAGGAGAACAGGATTTTCTTGGTTTGCATTTTGAGCAGAATTTATGGTTACCACCTTTGGTAGAGAGGAAAGAGAGACGCGGAAAGAAGAAAAAGGACCAGAATTTAGGGAATGAAGATGATGTAAGAGAGTAGATAAACAATGGCCCCGTAGTTGGATGGTGATCATTAGTCCTTCTCAATCTGTTCACAGGCAATGGCCAGAAAGACTTGAAGCGAAAGAACATATGAGTTTTAAGGATTTAAGAGAAAGCTTTGAACAAAGCTATTAAAAGTCACAGATAGGCAGAGGTGGAACACAGAAGCAGCCCATGCTTTTCTCCAAACTTCATTTCCCTGGAAAGAAAAGGTGACTGAATATTAACCCCTCAATAATTTAAAGAAAGGAGTAACCTATCATGTTGTGTGAAGCCAGTCTATCTCTATGAGTGGAAATGTTCGAGACACTTGAATGGATATAACCAGTGAGGGGAACTGATTTGAAAATTAATTCGAATGGAGTAACATATTGCCACTAAAGTTCACAGATAATACAAAGTTACTCCCTTTTATCTTAATTTGTGACCCTCTTTTCATTTTGGAACGTCCCAAAATGTTTAACATCATCTCATTTTATACAATTTTCGTATTTTCAAGAATTCATACTCCTTAAACTACTCAAATTTAAGTTTATTTCAGTAATATGTTTTCCCTATTAAACTAAATTTTATCCATGAATTTAAATTTTCTTCATCAAAATTTTCTATCATGGATGCAGTATTTATTATTAAGATAATAATCATCGCATTGGTTAACATACTAACTTCAAACTCAAGCGCCCATGTGGTTAGAGTTAATGACAACAACATACCCAGTGTAATCCCACAAGTGGAGTGTGAGGAGGGTATAGTGTACGCAGACCTTACCCTACCTCGTGAAGGTAGAGAGGTTGTTTCCTAAAGACCCTCGGCTCAAAGTTGATGACAAAAGCATGAAATTGTACACAACTCCAAATTGAAAAAGGTCGAAAACTCACAAGCAATGGTAAAATATACGGCTTTTTTTGTGATAAGGGACGACATCTATATCTTTGTTTTCATTCCCATATAAGTTTGCAGAAACTTTGCAATAATCAAAAGCAGATAAATAGATCAATTTACAAGCCAGTATCACATAAAATACAAATGAGTAGGCAAATAAATTGTTAAAAGAATTCACCGTACTACATCACTAAAAATTATTGTAAAGGGAGTTAGAGTTTTTGTCTCACTAGAAACAGAGAATAGGAATCCCAGATAAGAAAGCCAACGAGACCATGAGTGAACTTACTAATAGATTTCGACGGGGATAGATAACGCCAAGTAGCAGTGCCGAAACAAGAGAATTCAGTATGATTTGACAGTCATCACACTAGCACGTCATTTTTGCAAATAGTAGGGCATTTTAAACTTCGAGGAAATAGTAGGACAGCTTGAAGCCTAGTAATATAGCCAACATGTTTTAATTTGAAAAACAGAAAAAGAACGCAGGTAAGTTCTCAACGGACATGTTTATTCTTCTTCTACATCTAGAGAATGGCCCTAGTAGGCCATGGCCACCAATAGTTCCTCTACAGTTTCTGTAAACCTTGATACATACTTTTCCAAGAAAAGATTATCCGGCAAACACATTACAGAATAAAAAAATGCTCTGGCAAACACACTGATGACTTCCTATCAAGATTTATTTTCTTTTTGGAGTCAACCTGAGGCTACAGTCGCAGATAATTGGTCCGCTCAAGGATGAGAGATCACCTTCAGAAGGCACCTGAATGATTGGGAAGTGAACAGGTTGGCACAACTCTTGCAAGAAATCAGCAGTTTCAAAGGCACCGCTCTAACTCCTGACACAATCAGATGGAAATATGCAACTGATGGGATCATCACAGTGAACAGAATATATAAAAAAGAAGTGAGGGAGCAACCAGGATGTGAAATATGGCCTTGGAAGCATATCTGGAAAAGCATAGCACCTTCTAAGGTTAAATGTTTTTCTTGGTTGGTGGCTAGGAAGGCTTGTTCCACTCAGGAAGCTTTGAAAAAGAGGGATTCCAAATTGTGTCCAGATGTTTTCTAGCAATGAAGCAGAAGAGACCAACAGTCACCTTTTTTTACATTGTAAAGCAACTTCACAGGTCTGGTCTTTGTTCATAAGCCTAATAGGAATCAGATGGACAATGCCAGAACATACTGCTGACCTTTTGAGTTGCTGGATTAGAAGAGGGGGAAGCAAAAGTCAGAATAAGTGGTGGAGAATAGTCCCAGTCTGTATTTGGTGGACAGTGTGGAAAGAAAGAAATGGTAGATGTTTTGAGGATAGGTTTAATTACATCCAGAAAGTGAAATGGAATTGCATTGTGTCTTTTTATTTTTGGTGTAAAGAAAATAGTCTAGAGGATGTAGAATGACTTTATCAGCTGAAGAACTTGATATCTGTGAATCACTCTCTTCTCCATGCTATACATCAAAAGTGCAGGATACTGTACTAAAGTTGACTTTTTTAACTTCATTGTTTCCAAGAAGAACTCTAGTCCGAGTCTTATTTTCTCCTCTGTAGTTCGGAATAAACTTGGTGCCATCCTAAACATTTCCATGCACTTAATTTTGGAGAAACCAAAACTTTTGAAACAATTGCAATTTTCACAAAAAAGTTTCATGAGTAATAATATTCTTGAATTAGTAGAAAACCCAATATCCAGAAGTTTAGAAACACGCTTTTTAAGCTCAGATTCAGGCACAGCAAAAAGACGAGGTTGATTCTTCAAAAGATATGATAGTCAAGACCCAACAACTCCAATGCTCTCTAGATATGAAATATTAGGAATCAGTCTCAAGTGAGGTGATCTCAGAATAAAAAGACCTTTGCAGAGCCCGGAACAAACCACCATTATCAGTACCATTTATAAGGACTTTGTTGAGAACTTCAATGGAAGGCTTTATTGCTTTGTCCAAACTACGTGTTAACAAATTCGCGTGTGAGGACATAAGCTTACACAGATCAGAACCAGTGATACCCAATTCTTGAAATATCTGAATCTTTGGCTTGAGTGTCTTTTCGACATCGGCAATAAGGATTCGTGGGACAGAATGAACAGTAGATTGAATTTGTGCATCTGTGAATCCGATGGACTTGAAGAAATGGATAACTAATTCAGGTTTCTCAACAGTTCTGACCCAATGCAAACTATTGTGTTTATTAGGTAGTTAACGAGAACAGGATTTTCTTTGTTTGCATTTTGAGCAGAGTTTTTGGTCACGGCCTTAGATAGAGATGAAAACAGTAGGGAAACTAATATGAAAATTAACTCAGATAAACATCTTGCCATTAAAGATCACAAATAATACAAAACATTACTCCCTGAATCCTAATTTTTGTGAGTCTTTTCATTTTGGAACGTCCCAAAATGTTATATTATGTTCTCATTTTTTATATAAGTTTCACACTTTCAAGAATGCAAACTTCTTATACTAAAATGTTTAACTTTGAAGTGATTTTTTCTCTAGTAAACTAACTTCTTATCCTTTCTTACCGGTAGTAGTAGTAGTACTATTACTCTTGTAGTTTCTCATCCTTCGATTTCTATTACTGTCTGTTGTTTCTTATACTTCAATTAGCTGACTATTTTGTTGTAGTTACATTTCATTTTTTCTTCCAGCATACTTTGTCATGCTTCTTTATTTTTTGACATGGCCTCTTCACTTTTGTATTTCTTTTTCCGTACTGCTTTATTACGCTTTTCCTTGAGCCAAGCGTCTATCGGAAACAGTCTCCCTACCTCTCAAGGTAGGAGTAAGCTCTGCATACACTCTACCCTCCCCAGACCCCACCCATGGGATTACACTAGGTACGTTATTGTTGTTGTAAACTAACTTCTTAACCATAACTTTAATTTCTTTTTCCAACAGAATCTTATAAGACGGAAAGAATATTATTTGTTACAAAGACATAATTACCGCATCTCGTAACGTACTAACTTCAAACTCAAGTGCCCGTATGGATAAAATTGATGACAAATGCATGATATTTTTATCACCTAAATTTTTATTTTTTTTCCAAAACCCAAAAACTCACAAGCAATAGTAAATATTTCGTCTTTGACACATCGATATCTTTTTCTCATTCCAACATAAATTTCCAGAAACTTAGCAATTTTCCCAAGGCGGGGAAATTTTCAAAAATATTACGCCAGGTAGCCCAATATACAATATTATACCTGGGGGGAAAAGCATTATACATAATGTATCAACCTTGTATAAAAGGTGTATACACAAATATGGGCTAACAAACACAATGGGCTAAAGCGTGTAAATATTTTCTCCCAGTGGACATAGAGTGTAATTTTCCCAAGGGGCACTAATAGAACACCATAATTGTACGAGGTATTATAACATAGAATACAAATAACAACACAAATCAATTATTAGAAAGCAAAAAAAGTAATTGTAAAATGGGGGGTTAGGGTTTTTAACTGAGTAGAATAAAAAAATAAAAAAGATAGAGAGTAGCATTGTAAAATGTAATTAGTGAACTTACAACTGGATTTCGCCGGAAACAGAGTAAACGGAACAGTAGCAATGTTTTCTAACTGTGCATTACTACTATTTTATCAAACCCGCTAGATAGGGTTCCGGCTTATTATATTAGTTTGAAAATAAATACAAGACTTAAATAAATACAAGACTTACCTTTTAATTAGGGTGATCATGGTTCGGTTTGGTCGGTTATTGATTAAAATCATAACCAAATCAATTTAGTCGGTTTTTAAATGTGTAAAATCATAATCAAACCAAATAAAATAATAACCACCGATTTAGTTATTGTCGGTTTGATTCGGTTTGGTTGAATTTTTCGATTTATGACTAGCAGCCATGAGACTTATCAGTAAACATTAAAAAGTTAAAAAAAACATGTCTTTTTTTTTGTTCAAACGATATATTTTATTTATAGTTTAAGGTGGAACATACATCATAGAAATATTTTCACTATTAGTGATAGTGTCGTACTCAAGCTACCCAAAGTTGCTAAACTATTACATATAAAGCTAAAAACTAACTAAGTAGTGGCTGCACCATTTTTGTCATCTTAATATACATACCTGGAAATAAAATAGAGCATAGGAGCTTTTAGTTGTTGTTATAAACATACATATTAATTAAACATAAAGACTACCTAAAATTAAAATGAAAATATATGAAATAAAAAGAACTTTGTGTAATGATCCCAAACTTTGGGGCAACACTTGCATTTTGCCCTCAATTCTCCCATTTTATTAAAAAAACTTTCTGTAATGATCCCAAACTTCAGATGTTTTTCTATCATTATCTCCAAGGCTAGGGTCTCGACTACAAGGAGTTGTTCTTTTCTGCTTTTTAGGAGGATTATTCACGGAAGAAGTATTAGGACATTACCATGTGCTTGAGTTGCAGCAAATGCTGATGTTACCGAAGTATCTTCTATAGGAACCTCCAAATCTACAACCTCTGTCTTTTTCATATGAAAAATATTAGAAGTTTAGGACTCATTCAGACAAGAAAAAAAGAAAGGTATAAATTCGAAAAAAGAAGAAGAAACAACCTAAAATCAAATGGCTGACAAAGAAAGGCTAAAAATTTAAGTTAAAGACATTAGACTCTAACGTGAGCTTCTATTAGTAGATTTACACTTAACACTTAAAGAGTTAAAAGACTTAAAGACATGGGCTTGAACATATTCTTAAAAACACGGGTCTTAAACAATCATGTGAAATAAGTAGGCCAGAAATCAAATTAATGATTAAAAGGTATAAAATATTTATAATTATTTATGAAAAACTAATATTATACATATAAATAATTATAAAATTTATGTATATAATTTATCGGTTTGGTTCGGTTATTTTTTAATATAACCATAACCAAACCAAATATTATCGGTTTTTAAAATTTAAAACCAAATCAAACCAAACCAAACCAAATGTCGGTTTTTTTATTCGGTTTGGTTAAATTTTCGATTTGGTTTTGGTTTTAACCAAAACCGTGAACAACCCTACTTTCAATGAGTTCAAAATATTTTGCTTATTTTAAATCACAAAATTCAAAAGTAATCCTTCATTTAAACTTTATATCTAATCAAATTAAATCATATAAATTGACATGAAGGGAGTAAGTAGATATATTGGGCCAAAATATTCTCTTTTGCCAAAAATGTTATTTGAATTTACATGGTTAAAAACACATCCGAATTATCAAAAAATTGTGCGGATGGCCCTTCACATGGACTAGTCGTTAATTTCCGTCCCTCAAATCGTTGGTCGTTAGTTTTTATCCCTATTCTCATGGCCAAAGTACTCTTATTCACTGGTTTATGAAATTAGAGTTTCGGGTTCGAACACCAGGAGAGGCAAAAAAAAATAAAAAATCGCAAGACAAGATTTCATGGCAAAGTATGCCTAACTATTCGGGCAAATATTATGCCTTAAGGCATAATTTTGTAGTATAACTTAATTTCTGTAAAACTATGTCGGACAAGCATAGTTTCTATGTAACTACATAGAAACTATGCCTTAAGGCATAACTTTTGTCCAAATAGGCATACTTTGCTATGAAATTTTATCTTGTGAATTTTATATTTTTTTGACTTTGCTGGGGTTCGAACTCAGAATCTAGAGGTATTCCGGCCATTTAAAGTGTCGAAAGGCAAATTTAAAGGCCACCCTTAAAATAGGGCATTTGTGCGAATGATCCCAAATTGCACTGTTTTCGCTTTAAATGGGTTGGCTTTAATTGTTGTCCTTCAAATGAGTTGGTATTTAATTCTTGTACTTCAAAATCTAATTTATGTCTGGCGAGATATAAATTATTTAAGGGATCCAGTATAATTTATGAGATATTATGAAGTGAAAATATAAATTTATGTATCTATCTTGAAAGGCAAAAATTAAAGACCACCACAAATTAGGAGAAACTATTTCCTTCTGCCAAAAATGTATTTTTGATTCTAAATCTGATTTACTTCTTGAGTTAATGGTCAAAAACACACATGAACTATCACTTTTTCGCGAGTTTCACATCCCAACAATCAGTTATTTCCCTTTCCTATCTGAACTATCACTTTTTCGCAAGTTTCACATGCCCAACAATAAGTTGTTTCTTTTTCTTACCTAAACTATCACTTTTTTTGCGAGTTTCACACCCCCAACTACGGCTGTTCAAGGTTTTGGTTAAAATCAAAACCAAACCGAATAAAAAAAACTGACATTTGGTTTAGTTTGGTTTGGTTTTAAATTTTAAAAATCAATAATATTTGTTTTGGTTATGGTTCTATTAAAAATAACCGAATAAATAACCAAACCAAACCGATAAATTATATACATAAATTTTATAATTATTTATATGAATAATATTAGTTTTTCTTAAATAATTATAAATATTTTATACCCTTTAATCAATAATTTAATTTTTGGTCTACTTATTTCACATGATTGCTTAAGACCCATGCTTTTAAGAATATGTCCAGGCCCATGTCTTTAAGTCTTTTTACTCTTTAAGAGCCCGTTTGGATTGACTTATAAGTTGCTGAAGACAGCTTATAAGCTGTTTTCAGCTTTTTTGAGTGTTTGACTGGCTAGCTTAAAGCCATTTTGTGCTTAAAATAAGCCCAAAAAAATAATTGATCCCGTTTAGCTTAGATTATCTAAAGCAGCTTATAAGCTGTTTTCATCTTATAAGTTGCTTTTTTTTAAGCCCATCCAAACAGGCTCTAAGTGTTAAGTGTAAAGCTACTGACAGAAGCTCACGTTAGAGTCTAATGTCTTTAACTTAAATTTTTAGCCTTTCTTTGTCAGCCATTTGATTTTAGGCTGTTTTTTTTTTCCCAAATTTATAACTTTCTTTTTTCTTATCTGAATGGGTCCTAAACTTCTAATATTTTTCATATGAAAAGGACTGAGGTTGTAGATTTGGAGGTTCCTATAGAAGAACTTCAGTAACATCAACATTTGCTGCAACTCAAGCACATGGTAATGCCCTAATACTTCTTCCGTGGGTAATCCGCCTAAAAAGCAGAAAAGAACAACTACTTATAGTCGAGACCCTAGCCTTGGGGATAATGATAGAAAAACATCTGAAGTTTGGGATCATTACACAGTTTTTTTAATAAAATGGGAGAATTGAGGGCAAAATGCAAGTACTGCCCCAAAGTTTGGGATCATTACACAAAGTTTTTTTATTTCATATATTTTCATTTTAATTTTAGGTAGTTTTTATGTTTAATTAATATGTATGTTTGTAACAACTAAAAGTTCCTATGCTCTACTTTATTTCCAGGTATGTGTATTAAGATCACAAAAATGGTGCAGCCACTACTAAGTTAGTTTTTAGCTTTATATGTAATAGTTTAGCAACTTTGGGTAACTTGAGTACTACACTATCACTAATACTGAAAATGTTTCTATGATGTATGTTCCACTTTAAACTATAAATAAAAGTTATCGTTTGAACAAAAAAAAAGACATGTTTTTTTAACTTTTTAATGTTTTACTGATAAGTCTCATGGCTGCTAGTCATAAACCGAAAAATCGAACCAAACCGACAATAACCAAACCGGTGGTTATTATTTTATTTGGTTTGGTTATGGTTTTAGACATTTAAAAACCGAGTAAATTGGTTTGGTTATGGTTTTAATCAATAACCGACCCAAACCGAACCATGAACACCCTTACCCCAACTATCAGATGTTCCTTATTCCTACTTGAACTAGCACCACTTATCTATTAAAAAACACACCTTAGGTATTAATACATAAATGGTAATAAGTCAGGTTGAAAAAGGGAACATCTGATAGTTAGGGTATGAAAAGTGATAGTTGAGGTGTGCATTTGACCATTATCTCTTCTTTTATAAAATGTCAAATACATATATAGATATTTAAAATTGGTATCTACTGTCAGATAAATATTATAATTTTGATAGTGATCAAATAGACATTCTCGGTAAATATGTCTCGTGAATACCCGAGTCCAACAGACTAGGCACATGATATACAATCGCAGATAATTAGTCAAAAGAACGAATTAATTAATTGTTGAATAGCGAGTGTAATATAAAAAAAAAATAGCTTTTGCAATACTTGGGAGGCAGATGGTGTGTTGAACATTGCATTATTGATGTCAACCATAAATTTATGTAAAAATGTGAGTTATTTAACGAAATAACACTCATATATATATTGAGCTCGTAATAATATCTCACAATTCAAAAGTTTCTCTATAGCCGAAGAATGAATGTGTTTTTGATACTAAAATTATAATTAATAGTAAGTTTGAATTCATAATTTCAAACTTTTACTAATAAATTCAATACTAAAATCCTAAAAATTAAATCTATTAAACTTAAAATCTGGATTTGCCTCTCCCTCCTCGCTCTTTTTTATTTTCCTTCTTAATCTAAGCTTCACAACTTTTGGGTGGCATTAACTATCATTATCCCTCTATATCCTCGATATGCCTCCCATGTTGATGCTTTGATCACAATAAGGTCTTCAATTTCCAAATTAGAGGCAGAGATAGGGGCACAATGAGTTGTTCAAAATTTTCTTAGCTTGAATATTAAAATGCAAATATAAGTTCATTTTTTTTTTTATGTATTATAGTAAATTGAATTATCTTGATCTTTTCATGTGTTTACTTTTTTACATTTTAAATCTCTTTAATGAAAATTCTAGCTCCGCCACTATTTCTTTCATGCCCAAATCTACGCGACCGGATACACTCCCCCCAAGAGAACCAAACTCATATGAAATAGCGTGATCATATGCATGAAAATCATATTAACCACGAAAGCCATTTGAAAATTATAATACATTTTCTAATCAAGAACGTTTTCAAATCTGGAACCATACATAAACCATTTCATAAATATAATGAATCAAATAAAGGAAATGTTATTTCATGTATGTCGTGTATAATTTCATTATGTCAACCCAATTTAACGATTTATGGAGCCTCTATGCCAAAGAAAAGCACAAACCACATGGGACAATTCCCGACTGAATATAAAAGAAAAAAACAACATAATAGCTACCCCGAACTAGAGCCAGTGCTTCACCAAATAGAATGAGTTCTCTAATCCTTCATTTTACTTTGGAGGCTAATGTTTATATTCTCCTCCGTATATTTTTGGATAATAGTATAGACAAGTAGGATCTAACCAAACCCCTTATCATCTCAAATCAGAATATGGTGAATAGTTTCATAAAAAAAATTACTGAAAAAAGTGATTTCAACACAATCAAGTTTAATTTGGAGTCATAATTTTGAAGAAACTACTCCTCTTCTTTTGCAATTTGGAAACTTTAGAGGTGCTGATGAGGTGCTGATTTGCTGTTATTGCTCTTCTCAACTCATCATCTATCTCGTCACTTGTCTCAATTTGTTGACTCGGTCATTATTGTGTACATGATATTTCTAGTTAAATCTCTTTTCTGGGGTCATAGTTTCTCACATATCTAACAGACAGAGGTTGTTAAGATTCTTGATGATAATCGAAAATTCTTATTTTTGACAAATTTGAAAGATCAAAACTGCTCAAAAATATATTTACAAAATTATTTTAAATAGATCGTTATACATAAGAGACCCTTTTTGTCTTTTTCTCAGGAATCTTTCACTACATGCCCCCAAGTCAAATTCTTAATTTTACCATACCATTATTAGCTACTTGATCTTGGAATGACAATATCTCTACGGGAAACTCACACTCTTCTACAGAGGGATTTGTTGATGTAATTTCACCTAAACCATTAAAATCACAAGCCTTTTCATTTTGCTGTTTCCTTTGGAAATATGCATTAAAAGCATAAGAAATTTTGGATTCATCAGTGAGTTTACCACACGAAGGTCCTTCTTCCATTGTTGTACAATCTGCTGCTTCACATGCAAAATTATAATTCTTCTTCACCAAATCCATGTCACTTTTGTCCCCAACGAACGTGCACCATCGATTTGGCATTGTCACAATTCCCTTAGCTTGAGTGGGATATTCGTCACGGTCCTGTAATTATGAGTGACAACTCGTTTAAGTTTGGGCAAGTTAATAATCAACTCATTTATTAACTCAACTCATCTTGACCTGCTCAAATTCAATTCACCTAAAAATTGGAATGATGTGAGCTAAGTATGTAGTCCAAGTTGATCTATGAAATTTTTATCAAACTAATTTTTGTTAGATATGTTATATATAGTTATAATAAAGAAGAAAAATTCTTTTATTAGTTTTGTTTCATAATTAAATAAATTATAAAAAAAGCAGAAAAATTAAAATTTGTTAAGAGGTGGTTATTAAATAAACTCTACGACTCGTTGTTCAGTTCATCTTGGCCCGGCTCATCTTCGCCCCAACTAACTTTAGGTTGCAGAAATAATACCCATCGACCTCTTTTTGATGTTGTAACTGTAAAACTAGTCACTGTTATGGACTTTCAAATTCCGCAGATGAAACTGTGTGACAATGTCTTATAGCTAAAGTTTCACTTGTAAAATTTGAAACTCCATAATTAACAGGTAGGGGTGTCAAATTTGGCCCAAAAGGTGATGACCCTCCCAACCCGCCCAAACTTTTATGGGTTGGGTTCAAGATAATTTTATATTGGGTTGATTTTAGCCCAACCCAACATAGCCCATTTAAAGTGATCTCCAATTTAGCCCAATACTGGCCCAATTCTAGCCCATTTTAAAGATTTACTTAAATTTGGTTTTATTGCTTGAGATTTAGTTTATTTGTTTAATATATATACTTTTCTTGTATCATGTATCTTATAAGTTTGTGGTGTGTTCAATATGAAGGGAAATATTTTTCACGAAAAATGTTTTTCTCGAAAAATATTTACCACGAAAATAGTTTTCTTAAAAAATATTTTCCACGAAAAATCCATAAAAATAATTTTCAGGAAAATATTTTTAGCGAAAAATGTATTTCTAGAAAATATTTTCCAAAAAAAATATTTTTCTAGAAAATAGATCCTTCAAAAAAACTGGGTAAAGTTGGGCGGGTCATGACCCAGCCCATTTTTAGTCCATTTCAACCCAACCCAATTCAGCCCAAATAACTTTTGGGCCAATGTTAGCCCAACCCATTTATTACATCAGCCCATTTTTATTGAGTCAATTTCAGCCCAACCCGCCCATTTGACACCCCTATTAACAGGGATTAATTTTCAATTACAGAAGCTGAAAAGTGGTTATTTGTGTATTTTAATCCCTTTTATAGAGTTGAGCAGTGACTGATCATTTATTAATTCACTTCACCTAGTTACCACCCAGACCTGTAATGAGAAATCAATCTTGTACTTTGGATTCCCATCTGCCTGATAAATGCCCCAATGCCTTTGAAATGCACCAAACATCGTTTTAAACTCATTCTCATCTGACAAGCTATGGAGATATGCGTCTATAGGCCCTGGCCTAAGTGGTGTCCCTTTGTTTGATGCTAAAAATTTCAATAACCCCTTGTGAAATCTCTCTGCATTTTTAATATGGGCATGTGGATATCCATCCGTAGGCCATCCAATTTGACCAATCATAATTTTCATATTGGGATATCCCGCTTTCTTTACTGCCCATGCAATTGAATCGATCATTAGCTCTACTACGTTTGTGTACGTAAAGTTACCATCTTGTATCTTGAACTTGCTTTTGTTATCAAAGAACGCAAATTCTATGGGGTAATTCAGTACTTCCTGGATCATTTGGATGGGGAACAAGTTCAATAGAAAGGTTGTGCCCGTTCGATTGAAGAAATTTAACGATTGAAGCATCAATCCTTTTATGTCGTCACGAAAGTCGGATTCAGATGGGACTTTTGTAACCTTTAATACGTCCATGCCATGGGCGGTCGTTGTTATGACATGCCCTAAATCCATCTCATCGAGACACTCTCGAAAGATTTCTATCACGTTCACCACTTCATAGTTTGTTGCTTGTTTCAAGAACGTATTCGAAAATGGCTCAGCCCCAATAGATAGTTCCCTAAAGAAATTTCAATAATAGGGACAAAGAGGAAATTAAATAATGAAAATCACCACAAAGTCTAAGAAGATTAATGGTCTATGTAGCGAAACTTTCAAAATCTGTTCATTTTAAAAAGTACTTTTTGTTAGAATTTTTTTTTTGAAAAAACACTTTTGAAAAGTAGTATAGTTTGTTTTTGATTCATCAACTTGAAACACTTTTACCAATATTAGAACAATAATTTGTGATTGGTCGAAATCGCATAAGTGCTTTTGAAAAAAAAAACCCCTATATTTTCAGCTTTTGAAAGACGTATGCCACTACTGAAAAACATTTATTTTTTTCTCAAAACTTGATCAAATGCATCAACTCTCTAAAATAAAAAGTTTTGGCTTCTCAAAAAAGTTTGACCACACATGTTATACAATAAAATTCAGGTAAAAGAAAGAATGGATCACATACACTAGTTTTACACCTTTTTTGATAGGTTCGTTGACTCTATCATTTATCCATGTATAGGCGAGGTCCTTCCTGTTTAGATTGTTCACAACTCTATTTCCAAGGCAAATAGAGATGCTAATGTTAGTGCCAGAAAATATTTGAATGATATCAGAGGCTGAAGTAAATAATCTCAATGCTGGAATCTTGTTTTGTAATAGCAAATCAACAACCATTGATGGAACCAATTGTTGTGATTGTTGCCTGCCCCATGTGATGCCCACAAAGCTATATACACGAGTTGCCATGAACAAAACCATGAAACATACACCTATGGTTAGCCTCATCATAGGCATGGTACCTTGTAGCGGTTTCAGGAATTTTAATAAGGAGATTCGAAAAAAAATCCAAAAAATATTCAAGTGAGATTCAGACCTGTGATATAAAGCAATTCTTGAGTCAGCTCTGCTGTCGGCTAGAAGTTTTCTTTTCCCAAGGAGAATTAACAATATGTATATGTAAAAGTTTATGTTTACCTAATTTGCGCGGTTGATTTTCTGACGAAAGATTGAATGACGCCCTTTAGATCATGTAACTAGATTTGCCATAGATGGTACCAAAGCAAATTTTGAATCACCTTTGCCGTTGCATGCGCCAAAGGTGTTCGTTATTTAAGGAAATATAACAATTTGTATATATGTAGTTTTATTTTTTACTTTGTATGTGGCGTATAATTTACTCCCTCCGGATCATGTAACTCTGCCATTGATGGTACCTGTGTTATCACCAAATGAAATTTGAAGATCCCAAAAGAATGTTGCTTCTACATGGATAAATTAAAAGGTAGAAAACTGTAAATTCTTTTTTTTTTTTAAGGATCAGCTTTTCATAGAAAAAGGATGAAAAAACAAATAACGTCAAAGCTGGCTACATATATCCGCTTATTATGGGCATGCGTCTAATTAAGGCCACAAGTTGATAGAGTTAACATCAAAGTATGTCACCCATGGATAAATATTTATTCGTACTAGGTATTTAGAACTATCTAATAATTAATCCTAAAAATTAACAAATTAAAGTGAAATTACATATTACTTAACCATATTTAAGTGATATAAAATATAAATATAAAATATATATCTTATATTAATTAACTTGGTGTAGATACCCAATGTACAAATAGATATTTACCATCATGCATTTGGTTCAATTTAACAATTTAGGGTACGAATATATATATATATATATATATTATAAAAGGATGAATATAAATGTTGATTGACCAAAATATCCTTCAAATATTGAACTACTTCTATACCCTCAAAAAGTTAAAATGTGTTATTGAAAAATAATTACTGATTGAATAAGATTGTAATATCTAAGCGTCATGCTAATACAAATTTGCATGTAATTCGTCTACCATGAAGTGCCCTAATACTAATATACTACCCGTCAGATCTTGAACTTGTCTTTTAAATTTATATTATGTTATAGTTTAAGTTTAATTTTTTTCTTATCGATAAATAGTTTGGGTTTCAAATCTAAGGCAGTCGGCTGACCATCTTCTATTTGCATATTATACAATAATTTTTGCTGCTAGGACTCTTCTTTTATTTTCTTTCTCATGTTTAATTAATACAAGTTTTTCAGCACTTCAATTTTTCCGAAAGATGTAAATATTCCTAGCCAAACTTGATTGTGAGGTCCTCTGATGATCAATTGGATTTTTTTTAGAAGATTCTACACAATTTCATTTCGACTTTGAAATTTTTTGGAAGCTTTCTTTTGTCGGAAACTGTAATTACTTTTGCTTAATTTTAAGGAAAATTTAATAATAAATTATTATAATTACAAATTATATTATCTAATATTTCTTACTATGATTGAGATTGATGGGGATAACGTGCTATATCACTAAAAAAAAACTGATAATTTGCAGAGGTTGAAAGTTCAATTCCTAGAAGTTATACACCTCCACTATTTACTATCAGCAGAAAATAGCGGAGGTCTTTAACCTCCACGAGTTGCACTTTCAACTTCCGTAAATAACCAGTTTTTTGAGGATTATAAAAAGCATGAATATTGAACGACTTTTATGCCCTTATTTTAAATATAGAATTGCATGTAAACAAGAATTCTAATAAACACAACATCTATGTAATCAGAGCGCCTACTACCGATACAAGTAAACAATGAGGAAAAGTATGGATTAGCCTCTAAACTCTGTTCATGCGTTTTTCTTATGATCCTTTTTATTTTTTAATAGAAAATATTTTGTATCATACTTGTGTGATCAACTATTATTTTTTTAAATAAATAACTAAATAATTTTAAAAGTTGTTGATATTTTTTAATGTAATTTTGTTTAGTAATGATTTTCAACACTTTGTATCTGTAAATGACAGTAAAGAAATAAATGGTTACTTAATCTCTAATATTGGATTATCATAGTCACAATATGTTTTATGTATGAGGAAAAGAAGAGAAATATCAATACCGTGAACATCAATTTCAAAGTAGTATTAAGTAGATACAATTCTATATTATAGTAATATTTTTGTAACTCATAAGATGAATATGTATAATTCACTACAACAAATTCGATTATCAGGGACAAATAATTTCGTCACTTATAAGTCATATTTTGTCACCAAAAATCTTGTGTGACGAAAAAAATTTCGTCAATCATTCGTCCCGAAAAGCGGGTCGCTAAAAGTATACAAAGACAACTTAGTGTTTCGTCACTAAATAAAGTTTATTAACTACGAAATCTTCCTTTCGTCCCCAAATGCATAGTATTTGTGACTAACATATTTGTCATAAAAAGGATAGATTATCGTAGTTGATAGTGTGTTTTTGTCACTAAAGAGACTATTAATACCGACGAAACTACCTTGTCACTAACTATTTAGTTTGTTCAATGACGATATCAATTGTCTCAAAAGTTATATGTATTTTGTAGCTGAAATAATGTAATTTCATCACTAAAGACTACCTTTTATATACAAAAAAATGTTTCGTCCCTAAACGTATAGGGATTAGTGACAAAATTTGTTGTTATAAACAAAGTTTACAATTTTGTAGTTGAATCTATCATCTCGTCACTAATAGTATTGCTTTTGTTGACAAAAAAAAATTGTCACTATAAATTGTCATGATTAGTGACAATTACAATTGTCATAACATACAACATTAATTCGTACCCAACAAGGAGGAGGATACTGGGACAAATATATTTTTGTCGCTAAATGTAGTCAACTTATGACGAAATAATTTGTTGTGTGACGAAAATATATTTGTCTAGAAAAATTTAGTTTAGTCGTCGCCAAAAATTAATCCTTTAATGACAAAATATTTGTCACTAATTATAGACATTCAATGACGTTTAATTATTTTGTAGGTAATAATTTTTAAAATTAGAATTGCATAAATTTAAAATAAAATAATAAAACATGCCAGATAATGATACAATTCACCCATGATCATACAATTAACAACTAAAATTGTACTGAGATCATATCTCATTACAAACTCCTAAATAAAAGTAAAATATGTCTACTAACAAGAAAATCCAACTGAAATATACTAAATATTACTCCTAAACTAATTTTAGGAGTAATATACTAAATATGTCCACTTAGCTTGCAATTAGTCTTGATTCAATTCCCACATTTAATACCTGCGGAAAAGAGAGAAGAAAAATAAGATTAGATTTAAAGTGTAGAAGTTGAAGAATTCAAAGCTCAATGGTTATGAGCGCACAATCCAAAGCTAAATTGAGTTCATCAAAATGGTTTATCAATTTGGAACATCATCAATACATAAGCAACATTATAGGTATGAAAACATTGAACAACTCTGCTGCTTTCATTAGAAGAATAAATAGTATTGGAGTAGAAGGTACAAAACAAATTTTGGAACATGAAAGCTGCTATTGGTATTGCTTTTCCCAAATGTGATACTACATTGTCTCGGTTCAAGCTTTGTAGATTCGTGGTCTTTGAGACCTGTTCTTAACACTAAACAGGTTATGTGGAGTAAGAATAGCAATATTCTTAACAGTAGTGATTGCTTTTTTTTCTTTTGTTTGAGTTGTACAGACTTACTTGGTAAATAATACAATGTTAGTTACCCGAAAAAGAAAAAAAAACTAAGAGTTTGCAGAAGCTTAACTGGAACATATAAACTAATTACTGCAAATCTGCAATCATGAAAATAATCAACTATTCCTAACTTCAAGTCTAGTTTAGTATATGAAAGAGGACCACCAATTAATGAGTATTATCCTGGATAAATAAATATCTCAAAGTTTAAAGACTGCTGCAACAACAACAATTCTAATATCTTCTCCTAATAGCAGTAACTCTTTTTATGTTTCAAGTGTCTAGCTAGATTTATGAGGAGTACTACTCTTTCCTTCATGTTTATTCCAGTTTTGATGAGTACAGTTGTATAAGAGGCATATATAATAAAAGAACAAAAATAGAACTTATCATGTAAAGTTGTGTTACTTCTAACCTTGATAGCGATGAGCTAGCAAAATGTTGCATTTTTTTTAAACATTTCCTCTTGGCGTGCTGCTAAAGTAACCAATTGAGAATTTAATGCTTGTATCTGGGCCTGCTGAGTTTCTATCTGGGACTGCTGGTTTTCTATCTTGGACTGCTGGGTTTCTACCACAACTTCAGCTGCATTTAATCGTTTCTGTAAATCATGTTGGGCACTAGCAGCTTCCTCTTTCGTCTTTCTAAGGGAGTCTTCTAACTCTGCTGTTCTTCTTTGTGTGGCTCTGGTAGTATCAGGTTTCGGACCATAACCGAGACCTTTTACGTACCCCGATTTTGCACCAAGTACAGTATCCATAATTTGATCAATAGTCATGCAAGGCTCTCCTGGCTCTCCCGAAGTATATATATCTTTCAAATCTTTCATGGTATTCTGCATAAGAATAGTAATATTATTTAAATTAATTATAAATCTAGAAGCAAATACAATTATATTGCAGTGAAAATCATGCTACCAAATAGCAACACAACACACAAATTCTTTCAGCGAACACAACATCTAGATTGGAAATCAGTTTTCTGGGAAGACTATAACAAAATCAACATTCCTTGGTAAAATGGAATTCACCAAACTCGCTCGGGAATTGACTTGAGTAGTTGTTTCTGTTGTAAAGTAGAATTTTCACTATTTTAAAGTTCAATCACAAGAAAAAATTTATTATGAATTATTCAAGGCTAATCTCGATTTCTAAGACAAAAAGAAGGAAGACACAACTTCTGAAGAATATTTACCCGGACAAATGCAATGGGTATGGTATTAAAATAATAATTTTCTTACATAGTTTGTCTCAGCCTCTAGTGATGACCATCCTTTTTCAGTCGAGTAATGAGTACTCTTGTAGAACTCGATTCTATCAGGCTCTACTCCATTTTCAGCCTATAAAATAAAATATTAATATGAAGTAGAACTAAAATATTGTTAGTAAAACTAACAAAAATGGTATAACTTACAAGTTCAGCACGAGCCGGTACAAACGCTTTTGACCCCATGAAATGATTAGTTTTAAGCTTACTTCGATTGGCCCTATTTATGTCGCATCGTTTCTACAAAGAACATATAAATATATGTAACTTAATCAACAAGGATAATAACATGAATATAAATTACCTTATGCTCTGGATCAGCCCACATGTCACAAAGCTTATTCCAATTTTCTCGGGTCAACTCTGGCACTTCAATTTTACGAGCTTCTTCCTCCGAACGTGCGCTTTCAAATAGCTGTTTTAACTTGTACCGCCATTGCCGGCTTCTATTTTTCAAAATATCCTCACAACTATCTTTCACGTAATGCTCGTCCAAATCAATTTCAAACTTCTCCTAAAAAACAGACATGTTATGAAGAAACACACGAACAATCAAAATTCCTTTTATATTAAAACAATAATTAATCATCACATCGGCTAATATATCTGAATGGGAAACATCCTGTTAATGTGCAATGGTCAAAAGGGGGTTCTTATTCTTGGAAAGCTTTTTGTGGTATTAGAAGTGAAGTTGAATTCAATATCAAATGGATTATTGGCAATGACTTTATTGTTGTGAACCTTCTAATATGACTAATGAGCTTGAAAACATACTGACCATTTATTTTGTGCAGGGGAACATGCTAGAAAAATGTGGGACTACTTTGCAACACCATTGGTCATTGAATTCAGGAACATGAATCTAAAAATGCTATTGCTCAACTGGTGGAATATCAAAAACAAAAATCCTATTGCTGATTATATCTTGAAAACATTACCACAAATAATTTGTTGGGAATTGTGGAGTACAAGATGTAGCAACAAGTTTGATTTCGAAAAACCTTCATTCTATAGAACTAGTACTAATATCCTGAACACTGTTTTGCAGGTTACAAAGAAGGAATTTGGAAATGCAAAGCTAGGAAACAGCTGGAGCTGTCTATGCCAAGCCAGTAAAGCATCCATACAACATCATACTATCACTAGAGTCAACTGGTACAAATCCGAGGCCCCTTATATTAAACTCTATTTAGATGGAAGCTGCTTGAATGGAAATTGTGGAGGAGGAGGAATTATCAGAAACAACCAAGGAAAGGTCATTTTTGCTTACTATATCAAGATAGTGCCTGGCACCAGTAACCTTGCTGAGGCAGTGGCTTTACTCTATGGATTGCAATGGTGCTCCAAGAATGGTTTCACAAGGATCTGGGGAGAAACAGATTCCATGTTGCTTACTAAGTGCATCAAAAGAAAATGGAAACCTCACTGGAGAATTCTCAATCAAATTATGGAGATCCAAAGAATTTTTGAAGAGCATGATTTCCTAATTAGTCATTGCTTCAGAGAAGCCAATAAACCAGCAAACAAACCTGCAGCTTTGAGTCATGATTTTAATGAAGACCATACCTTCAACTCTTTTCCTACTCTCCCTAGTTTTGTTAAAGGACTTGAAAATATGGATAGGTGGAACCTTCCATCATTTAGAATCAAACTCACTAAACCATCCCACATTAGATATGAACCCCCATGAAGCAGATCACTTTTCAAACTTTGGGTTAGGACAAATTACACTAGCTTCATCTTAATGATCATGTATCAAGTTTGGTATGCCAAACTCAATATGTACATTTTTTCCCATCAATGATCAAAGGAGTCCTAGTTTGAATTAAAAAAAAATATGGACAAACTGGACGATAGCAGGTCACAGGAAGAGTGTGATGCTAGATATTAAAGAACTAGCTAGAATTACCCGTTGTGAAAAACTTTGATATGTCCTGGAAAACAGGGATTTCACCTTAAAAGTAATTTTAATTCATATCTTGTATGGATAAAATTGCCTATGTCATATTTAAGTAGTAGTCATAAGGTTCTTGGTGAAAAGGAGATTGAGTTTAAACTAAACTCTTCCTTTTTTCATACAAACAGGCAAAAAAAAAAAAAAGATAATGCAAATAGATTATTTTAAAAAACTTAGGGAAGAATAAATTACAGTTCAAAAAATTTGTACTACATCACAGAAAAAGATTATAGTTCAGGTGTGAGTACTCTAGAGCCATACGTAGTAAGCGAAGGATACATGAGTTTACTACTAGCTTTCGATGGAGATAGATATAGCCGACGAGTTTGCCAAATAAATAGATGGATGAGTAACAACAATACCCAAAAGAAGAGAACTCACTATAATCACTACCATGTAATAAAATTCCAAGAGTATAGAATCCTTACGTGGCATCTAATTAGTGCTGCATCTTTGTCCTCTCTTGTGAGTTCCTTCCACTTGTTTGGAAGCGAAAGAAAATTTCTGGCAATTATCCCTAGTTCATTGGATAATTTTGCCGATTGAGTTGGCTTAGTTGGCCTCCCTTTACCAATTGGGATCTCAATTTTCATCTTGCTTCCCATAGTCTTCCTCATCCTTTCAAGACCTTTCCCTCTAGTCTTGCCACGACCATTCCTGATCCTAGGGGAATCATCTGAAGGAAAAAATTCAGTTCAAAATACCACATATGAGTATCGCACAGGAAAAAGAAAGCAACAACTTAGGGACCTTATTTCAATTCGTTACCAACTTATATGAGCAATTTCGCCTCCAGATAACTTTCACTCAAGTGCAATCCAGTTAGAAACTGTTACATAATACTTCAACTCATCCTTCAGTTGGTCTTGTAGCAGGTTTTCACACAAGTCTTATCCCCCCAAAAAAAAAAAAAAACCACACAATTCAACTTTTAAGCCCTTCTTACAATTAAGTATATGCACATAAGTTACAGGAAAGAGGAGTAAATGATAAGTGAGAAATTACATTTTTCCTTTCTATGTCCCGTCAAGAATTCAAGATACTATTACAAACAAATATATATTCTTAGCAGCTTCTAATGTTAAAATAGTATCTTCTTCTCTCCTCTTCCAAACATTCTCTGCTACATAAGTAAGATGGCAAGACCTTAAGAACATTTGTAGACTTTTAAATATTCAATAACATTCACCATGAAAACAAAACGTTTTACCCGCTTAACAGTGTGCATCTAATACTTGGAGAAAGAAAAGTACATTAGCTTTATCTATTACCCAGTATCAAGGAAAATGAGTGCACAGTACATTAAGATTATGTCCAGTTTCACTTGATGCCGAAGGCAACAACTTCATTGGCATCTTGGAAAATGAACTCTTGATGAATATATATGGCAAGGTATAAAGGAATTAGGAAACGGGAAAGCTTCCATCATTTTTTTGCTATGAAAAATGCCCTGCACCTAACCATAAATGATTTGCACATACAAAATACAAGGAGAAACAACCAAAAGAAACTTCAAAAAGCTACTTAAAAAGGGATATGTTAACTGAGAATGGTAACTCTACAAGCAGATGCTACTTCAAGTTTTTAAACCTCACTCACTTTTTAAGCCTCACTAATAAAGACCGAGTGTGAAGACAAACAATAAAAGAGGTGATGACAAGCTTAATACTGAAATTTCTCTTCTTTGTGCAGAAAATACACAAGGCATGGATGGTTTAGTTGTAACAGGTTAGTTCCAACTTAGCACTACTGTTAATACAATAATTTTTGCTTATCAAAAGAAATAGTCATGGATGGTTTAGTTCAATTTCTAGCTGTTTTGAAGACAAAGGAAATTTTTTGGTCTCAAGGTATAGGTTTCCCCAACTATGCCACAACTGAAATTGTAAAGGAACAGTAAAAAAGCAACAAAAAGAAGCAAAAGATGTGAATTGCTTGCATAGATGAGGACAATCCAACTCCAAAGGAACAAGGAGTTAAAAAAAACTCAGACAAAGTCTCAAGGAAGAAATTCACAATTTCAAGCAATCTGATAATGTGATATTACATGTTTTGTATTTAAGATGATTCATTTGAACCTTGTCGCGCTGTTATACATTTGAAACGATCATACATTGATATTGCATGTTTTATACTTGCACCTCCTAAAGATTGTCTATTTTCCTCAATATGTACAAAAAATAGGACAAGGTTCAGATGATGCATCCAAACCTTTACTAGCAAACAGTAATTAGCACAGAAACATTTATCGTTTTCATCCTAACCTCCTAATTCGGGTAGCGAAGTGTCCTATAAGCCATTAATTTGAACTAGTTCAAGGGGCGGCGCGTGGATTTGGTGTAAACTATCCTTTATAATCTTGTCAATTTCTCATCCCTTTAAAAATACAAACCTATCCCCATACCTTCAGCAAGAAAAGAAAATGGGGAATACAGCCACAATAGTTACCAAAAAAAATAAAAAAATAGTCGGAGGTTCCAACAAAAAAGGAGGAATAGCATGACCATCTTGAAGGACATTGCACAGGAACTCCCTATCGATGGACAAAAACAGTACAAATGGACAGGAGTATTGAATACTGTGCAAGCATATCCGTAAAAGCATTATATAGCTATAGATAGGAATCCTTGTAATACAACTTAGTTTTCATTTTAATCTTGCCTTGAACTGGTTCCTGGAGTCACAAAGGACCAGTAGTGTAATTATGCTCAATTTGGTTGAATGAAATTTACACATTTGACCCAAAAAAAAAAACTTGCTTATCATTCCAATCATTCGTGGTTGAATGATTTTCGCTAGAGTGAACTGAATCAACTTCATTTATCCTAGTACTTCGTTTGCCCAATATCACTCTCACCATCCTCAAATACTGAGCTAATGTCTATCTCTTTCTTTACTAGTTTAACATAAATGAAAGTTTCAAAGGTTAATGTTTTTATTCCCATTTGGCCAATAACTAAATAATTTAATTCTAACTAATATAATAAAACGTATTACCTGTATTAACAGCGGGAGTAAGGTTATTTGATTCATCCGGGGATTGAGTAGCTTGAATAGTTTCCCCTGTAAGTGTAGTTTGTTTGAAGATACGTCCTCCTGGTGCCATTGATTTGCAAAATTCTACAAAACACAATATCTAATTTTAGTATGTTCATAAGATGTAAACTGGATTAACAAATTAGTAGTTATATAAAAGCACCAAATCACTGATAACTAAAGGAAAATCCAGAAAGAACATAAATCATGAAGCTGGAAAGTCTCACACACGTCATTTATTAAGAAGAGTTCACTGCCTTCTTGTCGTATTATTAATTGAACTTTTGAAGCATCACTAGCATACTGAAGAATCAGTATAACATGCCAAAGATATATATATTTATGCTAGAAATTTTCAAATTTGAAGGCACAGAAACTTTTCCATAAACTTATATAAGCTACAGTGTTAACAAGAGGGTGTGGTCTGATAAATATCGAGCCTTGTGAAGAAATACCCATTGGTTTCAACACAATATTTAGTTAACCTACAGAATATTCATCTCAAAAGATATCGGTTCAATTCATCCGGATTCAATGTGCCATTACCCCATCCGAATTCTAATTATTTGACTCAAACACATGCTTTAACACCATGTTTCACAATCAATCCTTCACTCGAAACCCGAGTGGAAAACGCCAATATGAACAAAACAGAGGAGAAATTATTTCAATAGATGCCTTGAATAATGTCATGCTTCACTAGTTATGTGCCACACACCAACTGTAAATATACACACCACGCGAAACTGTAGTCTACACAGTAAATTAGAGTCTTTTTGTTTCAAAAACTCACAGTAATTGATTTTCTCGAGCTTCTATATTGATTAAATGAGACAAAGATAAAGCAAGATCAATGGATATTCAACAAATAATCAATGAACAAATCATTCAAGATATGATTGTCACAAATACCTATCTATTTAATCTTGTTTAAAGATAAAGAAGGAGGAATGATACATACCTGTTCTTCTTTCTCAGGTGCAGAAATTCTGCTTCACTTTCCAATGTAACTTCTTCGTTTATTTTCTCATATATATGGTGGTTATCCTGAAATTCTTTTGGAGCCAAAATTGTGAAAAAATGTAAGCGCCAAAAAACAGTTTCTTTTTCCATTTTTCAGCTTTATGTAATTCTCTTTGGTGGGAATTAGAAGGACAACGAGTTTGAAGGAAGTAGTGCTTCTGATTAACCCAAAAACTTAGGAAGTGGAGAAGTGCTCAAACCCAGCACTAGATCTTCAATTGTTGAGCTAGATTTTAGGGTTTTGGTCTTATGACCTGATGCCCTTTCCCCCTTTTTTTTCTTTTCGTTATGTGTTGCCTGAAACACTTTTTTTTTATTACTTGGTTAATATAATAAATTACATACTAAACTTGCTTAGTGGTATATAACTAAAAAAAAAATATACTCCGTATGAAAAAGGAGATATACAAGGAAACAAATACTTTCATATATGATCTATGAAAATAGTAGCTAGAAGATCAATGAATATTGATGAAGAGAATTTGGAAAGGTTTAGAAGTTTGAAGCCAACCAAATAAGTATAACTACAAATAAATAAAGAGACCAAAAAAGAAAAAGGCTCTTGGCATTAATAATATGACTGAGCATTTTAGGTATTATAAATGTATTTAAGTTTTTGTATATTATTAACATTAATTATTTCATTATATTTTAAAAGGGGAGAGATGTTCATCAATATTTTCGTCTTTCAATACCGAGCCGAGCTCAACTAAGCTTTGTCAAAGTATCACCGAGCTCAAGTTGAGCCGAGCCAAGCCCGAGTTTGCTCTTTGATGTTTTGTTCTACGTACTGCTACACCATTGAAAAAATTAAAATTATAATAAAGTGGTTGATTGAATTTCATTAATTATTGAATTCTTAAATTTAAAATGTTAATTACATTTCGCACCACCAATCACAGAGATATAAATGCTCTTCCGTTAACTAATAACTCCTAATATTGGATTATTTTAGTTCTAATATATCTTTTCATATGTAAAAACTTAAAGGATGTACAACATTTAGGGTGTGTTCGGTATGGTTTTTCAATTTTATCATGTTCGTTGGAAATATTTTCTTTAGAAAACAAGTTCTTTAAAAATAAGGAAAATGACTTTCCTAATGAAACTAGGGAAAGCAAGTCCACAAGTGACATTCTACCAACCACCACACTCGATCGAACCCCAACCACTCCATGCACACCACCCCCACCCACTACCCCACCACCTCTTCACATTTTTTTTTCAAATAGACTTTTTTTTTACACCCCCCCCCCCCTCAAAACCCCGGTTGTTTTACTTTTATTAAACATGAAAAATTTGTGTGTAAAATTGGTGTGGGGTGGGTGGTTGTGGGTAAGGATTTTTTTTTTATTTTTAATGATTTTTTTTTTAAAAGTAAAATAAAATATATGAAATAGAATTGGGAGGGGGTGAGTGGGGTGGTTGGGGGGTAGCAGTGGTGTGGGTGAGGTGGGGTTGGGATGGGTGGTGGTATGGGGTAGGGGTGGGTGAAGATGGAATGCGTTCAAGGATGATGGTTGGGTGGTGAAGGGTGGGTGTGGGAGATAGGGGTGGGGCTGGAGCTTGGGTAGGTATTTTCCGAAAAATATTTTCTACGAACTAACCGAACATGAGAAAATAAGTGAGAAATTCACTTATTTTCCACTATCCAACCGAACATGAGAAAATAAGTAGAAATTCACTTATTTTTCAAGAACAGATTTTCCAGGCAAACATTCTTCGTGGAAAATATTTTCATGTGTGCTCTGTATGGAGGAAAACATTTTTCAATTTTTCCATGTTCGTTTGATCAAAATTTTTGGAAATCATTTTTTTAAGGAAAACAAGTTTCTTATAAAAGGGGAAAATGACTTTCCTAATCGAAGTACGAAAAATAAGTTCACAAGTGACATTTCACCAACCACCCTATCACCACCAACATACCCCAATCATTCCTACAACCCCACCTAGCACTCCCCACCACCCCCACCCCACAATTTCCCCTACGCCCCCCTTCATTTTTTTTGAAGGACGAGTTCGGTATGGAGGAAAATATTTTCCGGAAAATGTTTTCCAATTTTCTCATGTTCTTTTAGTCAAAAAATCTTAATAATATTTTCTTTAGGAAAACAACTTCCTCAAAAATGGGGAAAATAACTTCCCTAATAAAAGTAGGGAAAACAAATCCACAAGTGCATGCCACCACCACCACCCGACACACCAACACCATAACCCCCCGTCCTAAAAAAAAAATTATAATTTTGTTTTGAATTTTTTTTTTTGTTTTTTTGCACCACCCACGCCTACCCCCACCCCCAACTACCAAACTCCAACTACTCCTGCAACCCATGCACCCTCGCCCCCAACCATCAAACCCCAACCACTCCCGCAACTCATGCACCACCCCCGCACCCTACCCCCCTCCCCACTTTTTTTTTAAAATTCTTCTAGGTTTTCTACACCAACACATCCCCCCTCCCCCCCCCCCCCCCCAACCATTTTTTTTCTTTTTTTTGTTAAAAAATGTTTTAAAAGTTTCCCTTTTTATTTTTTCACCCCCCCATCCCCACGAACGCCCCCCCTCCCGATACCCCACCACCCCCTCCAATTTTTTTTTTTTTTAAAGTTTTGAGAAGTTTTCTTTTTTGATTCTCTACACCCACCGCATGCACCCCCTACCCCCTTCCAAATTTTCTACTTCCTATTTAATTTTATCTTTATTAAAAAATTATAAAAATTGAAAGTTTGTGTGGTTAAAACTTAAGATTTTGGAGGGGGTGGTGGGGTGTCCGGGGGGCGGGGGTGTAAAAATCCAAAATAAAAAAGTAACTTTTAAAACTGTTTTTAAGAATTTTTTTGGGGGGTGTCCCACGGGGCGGGGGGGGGGGGGGGGAGTGGGGGTTGTGGTATAGAAAACCAAGAAAAGAAAATAAGTTGAAATTCACTTATTTTTCAAGATCACATTGGGTTTTCTACACCCACCCCATCCCCACCAACCCCCCCCCCCCCCTCTAAAAAATATTTTTAGATTCTTAAAAAAAGTTTTTTTTTTATTTTTTACACCATCCCCCCTTCCTCCGCCCAACACCCCACCAACCCCTCAAGAAAATATTTTTTTAAAACATTTTTGATTTTTTTTTTTGGTTTCCGACAACCCCCACCCCCTCCCTCCCCGCCCCAACACCAAACCACCCTATCAAAAAAATTGACCTTTTTTAATTTTTTTTTTAAAGTTTTCTTTTTTGATTTTCTATCCCCGTCCCCTTGCCCGCACCCCTATCGCTCCAGAATTTTCTGCTTCATATTTAATTTTACCTTTATAAGAAATTTATTAAAATAGAAAGTTTGTGTGGTGAAAATTCACTTATTTTCCATAACACACTTTCCATGAAAATGCGTGAAAAACATTTTCCTCCATACCGAACACACCCTTAATGGGAAATATTAAGTGGACATGATCAAGTAATATTTTTGTACATCATAAAATAAATATATTTAATTTCAAATAATATCTTATATATATATATATATTTTAACTAAGATTGAGATCGATTGACAATAACGTGCAACTGCACGTTTATAGACACTAGTTATATTAAAAGTATAAATGACCTTAGAAATGTTGATTTGAACTTTTTGTCCTTCATTAAAAGACTCTATAATAGACAAAATAGTTATTTAATATTTTCCGAATATTGAAAACTCAAAAATTCATTAAAATTTGATTATTAAACCTTTCCTTATTTGAATTATGTAGCTAAAATTTCGTATTATTATTATTATTATTATTATTATTATTATTATTATTATTATTATTATTATTATTTCTTTGGTTAAACTTGGATTATAATTATTACAGTATGAAGTCCTATTATTTAACACTTGTAAATCAATTACTCCTTCCGTCTCAAAATATTTGTCGCATTTTTCATTTACATGCTCATTAAGAAAGATCCTTTTGAATGTCCATCAAAGGTGATCCGGGAAGAGGATTTCCGACAGGGCAGCTCGGCTGGTAAAAAAGGAGATGGTACCGAAGACTTTCCTGGGGCTTGCCTTACCTCAACATCTAAATAACTAAAGGGCGGCATTTATTAGGTTAGCATTTTGACTATTTTAAAAAAGCTACTTAATTTAACTTGGTTAAATAAAATGATAAATATTTTAAGATTAGTATTTTTAGTAAGGACGACAAATATTTTGAGACTGAGGGAGTAGAATTTTACCTCATATTAAAAAGAATCTCTACAATTCTATTAAGTACTAACTTCCTCATTAGGAGTGTGTCACCGTTTAACTACTTTAGATTCATATAAAAATTAAACTCTAAGACTGAAAGTTTATTGGGTTTAGGAGTTTTTTTCCTGTTTAAGGAATTGTGCCGCAAGTCTGCAGCTTCTTTTCTTTCTCCTTTCAAAAGAAAAATAGCTGCAGCCATCGCTCCACACTGCATCTCTTTGCCCTTCGTCTTCTCTGGTAAGTCTTCTCTTGTACTTCAATCTAGTTTTCTCCTCATACTTTCGCTTTCCTTTTCCTCTCTATTTGATTCTTAGCATCATAATACTGAGTTTTGATTTATGAATAAGAATGTATTGGAGTTTGATTTTTATATGTGGATTTGTTGGTACTTATTTCATTAATTTGGTTGCGATTCGGAGGAAGTTAATAAATAAGAAAGTTATAAATAAAACTCTTATTCACACCTGAAGCACAAGCCAAAGTTGAAACCCAAAAATCTGGCCGCAGCTTGCATTTTTGTTCTTGCAATAATTACTGGATGGAGTTTATCCACTGATTCCAGGCGACTCATAGCAGTAGTTTAAAGGCGTTTTGCCTTTTGGATGAAATAATACATCTAAAGGAAGAACAGATATGTAACAAAATTACCCATACATGGGCCATAGTTTAATGGAAACACAGATTCACCTTTGGGTTCAATCAATGCATCTAAAGGAAGAAAAAAAAATTAGGACTTGGACTGCCAGTTTCATTAAAAATATAGTTAAGAAGTAGAAAACCATGACAAATATGGATTTTGTTTTTCTATTTCTACGTTTAAAATTAGCTTAGACAAGCTCTTAACTTTTCATCAATGAATACTGTATACAAGAATGGGAGAGCAACATTTTTCAATCCATTGGAATCCCTAGTAGCTACTTTTCGCTAGTATTCCAGCATTTATGAAATGTTTATTTTGGTAGTTATTTTATCCGAAAGAACATTGAATGTGCTTCTTCTATAATATTTATTGGGTAATTGATATGTTTGTGCAGTTGATCATGGATAAAGGCTGGATGCATGAACAAAAGTTCTCCAAAAAATATGTTGAGGGTGTCCAATCTTTTATGCGACTTGTTCGGTCTCACTTTGATCGAAAATCTAAAGTTCGATGCCCATGCCAAGACTGTTTAAATGTAATTTTTCAAACGCAAGAAATAATGCATGACCACCTATTGATCCAAGGAATTATGGGAACTTACGTGCAATGGATACACCATGGGGAACAATTACAAAGGAGAGATAACAATGATGCGATTTACAATGAAGATGAAAATGAAGAACATGACAACGATGATGGAATTCACACTATGTTAGAAGAGGCCAGTGGAAGACCGTTTGCCAATTTTTCAGAGGAGACAACAACTGGTAGTAATATATGTGGTAATATGAGTGAGAAGGAAGCTAAAAAGTTTGACAAATTGCTGGAAGAAGCTGAACGCGAACTATACCCAGGATGTAAGAAATTCTCGAAGCTTTCGTTTCTTGTGAAGTTGCTACACTTGAAAGTGTACAATCAATGGAGTAATAAATCGTTTGATATGTTGCTGGAGTTACTAAAGGAGGCGTTTCCTAATGGCGAGACACTTCCTAAGTCATATTATGATGCTAAAAACATGCTGCAAGGTTTGGGATTAGGATACATTTCCATCCATGCTTGCAATAATGATTGTGTGTTGTACTGGACTGAACATAAAGATAAACAAGAGTGTCCACATTGTGGTACTTCGAGGTGGAAAATTGGTAATGGAAGGAATAAAAAGATTCCTCATAAAGTCTTGCGCTATTTTCCGTTAAAGCCGAGACTTCAAAGGTTATTTATGTCTAAAAAAACAAGTGTGGACATGAGGTGGCATAAAGAAAAACATCTTGATGAAGAGAATGTGTTACGGCATCCCGCTGATTCTGAAGCGTGGAAAGAGTTTGACAAGAATCATAAGTGGTTTGCATAGGAACCTCGTAATATAAGACTTGGTCTTGCAACTGATGGTTTTAATCCATTCGGTAACATGAGCACATCGTATAGTATGTGGCCTGTCATTCTCGTTCCTTATAATCTTCCTCCTTGGAAATGTTTTAAGGACCCATTCATGATGATGTCATTGCTTATTCCTGGTCCTCAAGCACCTGGAAAGGATATTGATGTTTATTTGCGTCCTTTGATTGATGATTTGAAAGAGTTATGGAGTGATGGTGTAGAGACACTTGATGCGTCAATTGGGGAGTGCTTTAAGATGCATGCCGCTGTTTTATGGACCATAAATGACTTTCCAGCTTATGGTAGGTTCTGAAATTTCTTACTTTCACAGATTTTTAATAATCTATACTATTTATTATTAGACTAGTGTAGATTTCAGCTTTTGAATTGTTTCCTGTTGCATTGCTCGCCCAATTCAGTTCTTCCAACCACCCTTGTACTGGTTTTGAGATGCCTTGCCAATGTAGTATCTTTTGCTATATGAGTGCTGATATTGGACAGAGGAAGAATAAGTGCTGAATGTTTTCATCTGCTCCTTCACACAATGGACATGTAGGACTGTAGTTCCTACCCCATTTTATCAATCTATCTTTGGTGTACAATTTCCTTTGCAGAGCTAAATTTAGAATGAACAACCATTTAGGACTTCCTATGAGAAGACCAAATGCGGATTTAGGATCTAAAATTTATAGGCCGAGTTGAATATGCAACTCATATTACACAATTGGTTAGATAATAATATATTGATAGAGCTTACTTAAAGAGGAAACTTGCCTCCCTGTAAGTCTTTTTTCCGTTTTCATTTTGGAGACCAACTTTATTAGTAAGACCATGAAGAACAGAGAGAGAGAGAGAAAAGTTGCGCAATCATTAATTGTATTTTCTCAAGGAGAAGAACTCTTCTTCTGCTACTGAACATATATTATCTTTTTTTTATGAATTAGGTAATTTATCTGGATGGAGCACTAAGGGATACATGGCATGTCCTACTTGCAATAAGGATGCACCTTCACAGAGGGTAAGAAGTAAAATCTGTTACATGGGTCACCGTCGGTATCTTGAAGCTAGCCACCCATGGAGAAGAAGCAAGAAATTTGATGGGAAGACAGAAAAAAGAATAAAACCAAAAGAGCTCTCAGGAGATGATGTCTTGCAACAATTGGATTTACTCAGTACTTATAAACCAGGAAAACACTCAAATAATAAGAAAAATAAACGTCTTCCTGAAGAGTTGAATTGGGTGAGGAGAAGTATTTTATTTGAGTTACCATATTGGAAGAGCTTGAAGTTGCGGCATAATTTAGATGTCATGCACATAGAAAAGAACATTTGTGAGAGTATTCTGGGGACTTTATTAAATATTGATGGGAAAACTAAGGACACATATAAAGCAAGACAAGATCTTAAGGATATGAACATAAGAAAAGAACTATGGTTGCAACATGATGGTTCTAGTTGTACAATGCCAGCTGCTTGTTATAATATGTCAAAAAAAGAGAAAAAAAAGTTTTGGGCATTTGTAAAAGATGTTAAATTTCCTGATGGTTATGCTTCAAATATCTCAGGGTGTGTAAGTGAGGATGACGGTAAAATAAGTAGACTCAAAAGTCATGACTATCATGTCATGTTACAACGAGTGCTACCTATTGCTATTCGTGGATTTGAAAATAAAAATGTCTCTTCATCATTGATTGAGTTAGGCGATTTCTTCCAACGATTATGTTGTAAGACATTGAGACGAGATGACTTAGAACAACTTGAAAGGGATATAATTGTTATATTATGTAAGCTTGAGATGATCTTTCCACCTGCTTTTTTCGATGTTATGGTACATTTGGCTGTGCATTTACCACGAGAGGCTATGTATGGGGGACCAGTACAATATCGTTGGATGTACAAAATTGAGAGGTTCTTGTGCAAGCTTAAGCGTTATGTGCGAAACAAGGCACGACCTGAAGGTTCTATTGCAGAAGGCTATATTATTGATGAATGTTTGACATTTTGCTCTATGTATCTTACCGGCATCGAAACTAGATTTAATCGTGAAGATCGAAATGATGATGGATCTAGCAAGAAAGATGAACCTGTTCTAGACATATTTTCAAAGAGTGCTAGACCATTTGGAGATGGAGATTATGATGCCATACCAAGGAAAGATCTTGATATGGCTCGGTGGTATGTGTTGAATAATTGCGAAGAAGCAGAATCTTTTCTTCAGTGAGTAATTTATCTATTTATATATTGATATTTTTATTTTTTAATACTATTTCTAAATAATTTTTTTTTACATGCAGAGAGCATAAAGAAGAGTTGGTGAAACAAGATGTTGGGAATATAGAAGAGAAACACAGAGAACAATTTCCTTTATGGTTTAAAAGGAAAGTAAGTGATTTTAAGATAATAATCATGTTGTTGTGTTTAAATTTTAATCTTTTTCTTCTTTACTAATTGAACGCTATATTTTTTTAATCATAGATTTTGAAATTATATAATAAGGACAAGTCAATGTCTATCAAGAAATTATATCCTTTGGCAATAGAATCTGATGTGCGTGGAAGAAAACACACTGGCTGTGTTATAAATTGTGTTTGGTATCTTATTCAACGACGCGATGAATTACGTAAAAGTCAGAATTGTGGTATAGTTGTTGCAGGCTATCATGAAAATGAGTTTATTGATTTTTATGGTATTATAACTGACATCATTGAGTTAGAGTATGTTGATGAGAATTGAGTTTTTCTATTTAAATGCAAGTGGTTTGATCTTCGCAAGAAAACAGGGATGCAAAAAGATAAACATTTTACGAGCATATGTGTTAAAAGATTTTGGTATGAACATGATTCTTTCGTACTAGCTATTCAAGCAAAACAAGTATTTTACATTGATGACCCAAAATTGGGGGAAAATTGGCGAATTGTGCTCAAATTTCAAGATAGACACTTATATGATGTCCCGGAGAAGGAAAATTCAGAGACAGAAAGTGATGAGTCGCATATTACAAATAATGATGTGTATCAAGACATGTCACTTGAAAGTAATTCGATTGTCAATGATACGGTGGATATGTTGAGTAAACTGCATAGAGATGATGTTGAACCGATTACCCTGGATACAAATGTAATTGAATTGGAGGCTCAAACAGAACCAAAAGTTGAAGTTGATTATATCGAAGAAGATTCTGACCAAGAGGATGACACTATGGTAGAGTACATAAGTGATAATGAGGAGAATGAAGGTAATAATAGTACTAATGACGATGAAGCTGATAGCACAGGTGATGGCGACGACATTGGCTTGTGATGTAATCTCATAATTGTAAGGTCAGTTACCTGTTAATAGTTCTTCTGAATTTTGTATCTTGTTTAGCGCATTTCAGGGAGATGACTTTCATAAGTTATTTGCAGATTTTGTCTGATTGAATTATGTATATATTCTTATGTTTGAAAACTGTAAAAGTAGCGACCATATATGGATTTATCCGCTATGACTGCACTTTTTTTATCCCAAAAAAAAAAAAAACATATCGAGCAGAAAGAAGAACCAGAGCAGTGAAAGAAATTTTTGGCTGATAAAATGAGCTTCTGGTTGCTATGTTGTTAGGAGGGTCCCTAATTTCTAACTTGGAGAATTTGAAGGTGCATCACCAAGATGCCACTCTTGACTATGTGTTATCGTTTAAATATACTATTTGCTACTTCGGAGTAAATAACTCTATATTCCCAAAGTTACTATTTTGAATTTCCTTTGTAACGTCTCTTTTTATCGTTTCGTAAATGAATCATATAATAAATGACTTGAAATATGAAGGTAAGAGTGTCTTTCTTTTGAAAATTCTTACTGAATATAACTTATATTGTTCCTGAAACGTAGGAGTTGGGTTTAAATATTTTGAATAGAGAATAAAGCTTAGGAGTTGGTAATAATCAGGTTTTTATTCAAAGATCTTATTGCTTATTTTCTTTTTGCAGCCAAGTGATGTAGATGGTGAACCTACATCACCCATGGACACAATAAGATCATCCGGTGGTAGTAATCCTAGTGACAACTATTAAAGTTTGTTGTATTTGGATTAAATCTATGAAAATGTGATTGTGTGGTTAGAATGGATGTTAGAATGGCTGGAGTGAATATTGGGTTTAAATTTAGTTTGTAAGGCTGATGATCGTACTTTATGATGATATTTTTGTGTTGTTAAAATATGTTGATATTTCTTATAGTTAATATGCCTTTTTGGGTTTGATTATGAGGTCTATAGGTTAATATGCCTTTTTAGATTTGAAATGAATTTGGGGAGCCATTTCTTATGCTCAAAGTGGCGAGAAATGTGATAAAGTTGAATCACGTCGTGCCACGATGTTAAATGTGGCACTTGGTGGGAGGCAACCTATCGATTTCAAAATTCTTAGTCGTTTTTTGAAATTTTCTGTTTTAGAATAGTTTATTATATTATTTTTTACTAATATACCAAGTTTCATGTTATTTGGAATTAATTGGACAGGTTGAAGTTGGTTAAAATAGTGCAAAACTTATCTTGGTTAAAATAGTGCAAAAGTTTTCTTGCTTAAAACAGTGCAAAGTTCTCTGCCAGTTACATGGAGTGCAGGCACAAAGAAGTCCCAAAGTGTTTTGTGGTTCAGAAGGTTTGCCTTATTTTGGGTCCAGGTAAGTGTTAGACCATTCACCTCTCCTATTTATTTCACTGTAACTCCCAGTTCCCCGACTCCCCTACACGTTTCACGACCACCAGGTATGCTCCTCTTCTCTTCTCTTTATCTCCCTCTCCCTCGCTTTCTCTTTGCTGGCAGAATTTTGTTTTCATCATTTCTATACCTGTGGTTTCTTTGTGTGGAATTTAGATAACAAATCGTGAGAATCGGGTGCTGTTGTTTGATCGTGATGAATATATGATTGTTGAACTATAATTCCCACTTTTTGGGAGGGTAACTCTATTATCCCATTGTCACAAAAAACTTGGTTAAAGTTATGCACATAACGAGTTCGATATATTGTCTGAAAGACGATTTCATTCGCCAATGAAGTCTAGGTAACCAGGTGAAATTAGGAGATGCGTAGAAGTGCGTTTTGGATAGTGCCGGTTGGCTTTAAAGTGTTCTGTTAAGATTTGACCAATTTATAAGGAAATGAAAATTGGGGAGAGGAAAAGTGTTACACGGAGCATTATGCTAATCTATAGCCATGAATTTTGAATTGCTGAATTGCATTGTTTTATTTGTTTTGTTGAGTTGAGCCTTTGATAAACATGATCTTCATTTTATTGTATGATCAATGAATTCTGTCAGTAAACTGAATGGTCAATCACTGTTATTCTGATGTAATATGGCAGGAGTTGTTATTTTATACTAGAATTGGGACAAGACACGTGAGGCTAGTTAAAACTGAAATTATGTGATGAAATGCTGGGCCTCAATCATCCACATTGTTGACCATATTGATCTTGATGTGAGTAAATGTAGTTGGTTAATTATTGAGCTTTGTTTGCACCTGGATTCCTTCTTTTTGAGCAAATATTTTTGGTGTGCAGGCTTGCAGTGTTCTCGTCAAGCCACTTTATGAAACGTCCAAGAGCCTTGCTCAGAAAATGATAATGGCTGTAAGAAATTTCTTATGTTTGTGCCTCAACAACTGGCTATTTTAATAAGTCAACTTACCTTAAGATATCTGTGCAGGCCTTCCGATACATAAGGCAGATATCCCAAGAAGCCAATAGAGAAATCCAATATGCTGGAGGTCGGCAGCCTGCTGTGTTGAGGGCATTTAGTCAGAGATTATGCAGGTAAAAACTCAGATGATTGTCATGTACTACTGTGCTAAGAGTCGGAATCTCGCTTTTGGCTTTGATGTTCTTATATTATTTTTAGCCTACAAGTCATGCGATTAGCTTGCTACTGGAAATCTTTCATTCTCAATATTTACTGCAGGGGATTCAATAATGCGGTTAGTGGATTTATTGATGATGGTTGGACAACTATGGGTAGTGATGGTGTGGAGGATGTAACAAGTGCTGTAAACTCATCGCCAAGTAAATTCCTTGATGCACAATAGAAGATCACCAAAAGATTCATTCCACTGGAGCTGAAATCAGTTAAGTGAAGTCTATCTATTACGTTTCCTACAACTTCAATGTGTAATAAATTTTGGCCGTAGGAGAAACCTACGAATGCAGAAACTTCTAGCTTTTAATCACAGCTTTTTCTGCCTTTCATCTTTTAGAGAATTTAAGATTATTTTGGTGCTTTAAAAAGTTAATAAGCACCTAGCATCTGAAAACTGCCATAAATATCTAGACTAAATTATCACATGAAAAGCAGGGCCGCCGCTTGAAGATTGCAGACTTTTGGTGGTCTGTACAATCAAGAAGCAACAGACATACAATGTGCAGAACTCTGGACTATCTAGCACCAGAAATGGTGGAGAACAAACCTCATGATTATGCAGTTGACAATTGGACTCTAGGGATCCTCTACTACGAGTTTTTATATAGTACAAGCAACCATCGATCTTTGCTCTGGTATCTGGTGTTAAGAATTCACTGATGCTACTAATCCAAATTCGTGTAGGTTAGGCACACTTAGGGGGTAGAGCTCTTCCAACCGATATGTTCTCACTTCCTAGGGGTCGAACCCCAAACCACTAGGCGACAGTAAAGGTATTCCAACCATCACACCATATCCCTTGAATGGGTTACAAAGGAAATGAACTGATTAGAAGCCTAGGGTGCTGAATAAGTAGGATGACGCATCCTAACCTCTACTCCCCGGAAGGTTTTTGCTGTTTTCCGCTAAAGAATTATTTGAAGAATTAGCGCATGATTTATTGTTTTTTACTCACGTATATAGGTGTGTGCTAGTGTATATATCATGAAGTATGTAGTAGGTTTCCAAATTAGTTCTCTCTTTTCAGAAAGTTAATTATGCACATGTTTTGAATGGAAAGGACCGTTCAAATCTTGTTGTTTCGCCCTTTTTTTATACTTAAAAGACAGCAGACAACAAATGCTTTTGGTTAACATGTTTGAAACTCTTGGAGCATAATGTGTTTATGATACTAACTCTGACTTATAACTTGTCATTTCTTGTTGTAGATGCTTATGAGCACCACATGCTAAAGAATCACCTACAAGAGTATACCCAACGATCATCCCTAGATTTTCCTGTTTATCAGACTTTTAATTTAGGTTCACCCAACGATCATCCCTAGATTTTTCCTATTTATCAGACTTTCAATTTAGGCTCTCCGCATGCACCCCTCTTTAGATCAAGTGTTTTCGTTGATGGGCGTTGGTATACCTCTCCTGGCATATTTTCACATCTAAAGACTACAGAGAAGGAAGCTGCGAGAGTTGCCTTGATTAGCATGAAAGAGAAGATGAAGCGTGACAGATGACCTCTCATTCCTGAGGTATGTTGTATTATCGCAAAATAATATATTTATAACGTTTAGTTTTATAAGAGTCTAAATGACTTATATCTTTGTAGCGAGGTGTTTTCTCATTCCTGGTTCATCGTTTGTATATTTCTCAAAATCTAAATCTTAGGCTCCAAAGATCAGTTAATCAAAGTCTGTTTCTCTCTTTTCTCATATTACTAATACTGTTTTTACATGGTGTACTTTGTCTAGGATACTGTGTTTTGCAAGTCCATCATGAAGAGTGGTTAGTTAAAACACATACAGTGCATATAGAAAATAATACTGGTGTATATAGGTCAAAGAGTTACGTTTTAAAACACTTGCAAAATTTCTGGTTGCACGCCTTCTTTCTGATTGTTTCCTTTCTCTTTGCAGCTTCTTGTGAAGGACTCTTCAAAAATGCTTCCTCTTCAAAAGATCATGGAGCACCTTTGGATAATTATGAATGTCACATGACACAATAATCTGAGTCGCTTCCCCAATTTTCATCGTTTAGTTAAAGCGCCCTATCTAGTGAAACTGTGAAAGTAACCGATGACATAATGTTTGTTTTTCACCTGCTGGTGTTTCAACTCTTTTTGCTATTACATATGATATGTAAATGTAATCATCTTGGTTTCAATAATTTGTATCGGATGGAGTGTGAAGCTATGTTGGTGGAAATTGATATAGTTTCCTAGAAATAGTTGTATATGATTTACATATGACTTTACTGGATTTTCTATTAACTTCGAAATTAGTTTCTTACCTTATTCTCATAGTTTACTACTGTTACTGTTTATGATGCAGGATTCTCCCAGTGCAGCTCAGAATTTGGATTTAGATTCAACTCTTGAGGCTAGAACTAGTGGGACACGACCCGCTGGTGAAGTTGAAGGAAGCAATTACAATCATCATTCAATCTTGACGCATTCTAGTTTGCTTTTGAGAATCACTATCGAGAAAATGTATTCCACTGCCAAGATATCCAAGCGACCTGCACAAGTTATTCTAGATTTACGAAGGAAGCAGTAATATGCATCCTATAGAGATCGCTAGATTTATACTCTTTACTGGGAAGTTTGACAGAGGATAAGCACTAACGAAAGTGTCTGTTCACCTTATTGTAGCCCTAAAAGTAGACTAGAACTTGAAATGGAAGTATTTGGTAGGCCTGGTAGATTTTCTTGGTTTCGTATTACAAGATTGAATTGGACAATGGGGATTATTTCATGTCATTGATTGGGATTATCATTAAACTTACCTCTCAAAATAAGTTATCTTTGCAGTTAATTATAGAATTTTATTTTTCTGCAAAGCACAACTACTTTCTTTTTGTAATGAACTTCGTTATTAATAAAATTCGCTGCTAAGCTCATTGCGCAGTTGTATATTAGTTCAGAAAATAACCATGTATAGGCATTTTATCTCTTTTATTATATAATATGGTCTATGTCGCTTAGCAGTAGTATAGTCTAGTATTTCAAAGAAAATTATGCTTGTGTAGTGTATAATTGTTGATGGAGAAAATTCTAATTTTTATTTTGTTTAAATCGAGATGTATTTGAATCTTTTAATTTGTAACAACATATTTTTTGTAGCCAATAATTGCACTATTCAACTACGAAATTTAAGTTGTCACCATTTGAAAAATATATTTTTTTGTGACAATTTCGTTGTGATTAAACTATAGGTTGAGTAGAGATAAATAATACAATTGTTACTAATTGTTCGAACTATTAGTGACAAAAATTAAAGGCACAATTAAATATAAAATTCTGCAGCTAAAGTTTGGAATGATTAACTACAAATTCTAATTTGTCCCTAATGTATCAACATAGTTTTTGCGACAAAAGTTTTCGTCTCCAAATTTTAGTGGTATATTAGTTAAAAATATGTGTATAGGCATTTTATCTCTTTTATTATGTAATATGGTTATGTCGCTTGTCACTAGTATCGTCTAGTATTTCAAAGAAAATTATGCCTGTGGGGTATATGTATTGACGGATAAAACTCTAATTTTTATTTTGTTTAGATCGAGATGTGTTTGAATATTTTTCTTTATAACTACAATTTTTTTTGTAGCCAATAATTGCACTATTCAACTACGAAATTTAAGTCGTAGCCATTTAAAATTTATATTTTTTGTGACAAAATTGCATTGTGACTAAATTGTAAGTTGAACAGAGACAAATAATACATTTGTCACTAATTGTTCGAACTATTAGTGACAAAAATTAAAGTCACAATTAAATATAAAATTATGTGGCTAAAGTTTACAATGGTTAACTACAAATTTTAATTTGTCACTAGTGTATCAACATAATTTTTGCGACAAAAGTTTTTCGTCTAAAAAATTTAACTTATTTTAGGATGAAAATTAGTTTGTCACAAATTGGGTACATCATTAATGACAAAATAATGTGTCACTAATAACTTTAAATTCGTGGCTAATAGTACTCAATAAATGGCGCCAACGCTGTTTTTTGGAGGGAAACTTTAGGGGACAAAACTTTGCTACGAATTTTTGTGTTTCGTCACTAAAAATATATGCCTCATGTATTTAAGGACGAAATGGAACTTTTGTCACAAAAAGTGAACATTTAGTGACGAATTTTGCGTTGTAGCTAGTATTTTCGTAGCTAAATATCATATTTCTTGTAGTGATTACAAATAATATTATCTAATATTTTCTTACTATGATTGAGATCGCTTGGGAATAGCGTGGTCGTACACGTAGTTCACACCGATAAAAAATAAATAAAAAGAGAAACCGACATTTGAATATTCGTTGTTATAAAAATATCCACATAAATTGAGGTTATACAAGGTGCTCAAATCGATATGTTGTTATAAAAATATCCACATAAATTCTGGTACTTTAATGTATTTGTTTGTGATTTCTCATTTATTTTGCGCATCATATTAGAACCGAGATGACTCAACTAGTAATGCCAAATAATAAAATCATTAGAATCTGTAAGCTTCTTATTTACCGTGGCATGTGATTCGACCACACTAATACTTATGTAGTGAAAGCTGCATGAAAGACGGTAACCTTTCATATTCGTATATGTTTCCCTCTATTTATACGGTGAATATTTTTTTCACATAGAATGTCATTGTCATTATAGTCATGGTCAAAATTATATATACAAGATCCTTATCTTGCTTGACTTTTGGCCGTCAATAATATTTATGAGGCCTGACAATATATTTTTGACGTACGATAGGTACGCGACCGATGACATATTCTTTCGACCATACAATGACATTCATTCTCTTTATTTCTCTCAAACCTTCATTAGAGGTGAATGTGATATGTATTCAACCATGAGCATGTCTAAGTTCAAATTTATTATTTCATATGGCCACATTCGCTTCTGGAATAAATTATAATCATCAAGAAATGTGTCATGACTTTTTAGTATAATCTTGCTATTTTGTCTTTACACGTATCATAATTATTCATACGGCCCTGTCTTAACATCATTTTGAAATGTCAAGTGTGGCCTCACTTTGTTTTCCTTTATTTTGATGGAGAAGTGATAAAGTGTGACAAAATATTCGGCCGAACGATAATCATGTGCCCGATGTCCTCTCATACCACATCGATGGCCAACATTGCCTTCACATTTTGAAGTACTATTATGAGAAGCCTTGTTGTCTATTATTTATGATTACTACCATGGTGACGATTATTATTTCGTCCTTTGCCGCCCGCACATTCATTCATACGACCTTGATAATTATTTAGTCTTCTTTCTGACTTTTGATCTATCGCTCCTACATTCGCTTCATGAAATGGAGCAGATCCAAGGGGACGAACTTCATAATTTTTCATCAGAAAGGGATAATTTAACCTTAATCATCATATCATCAATGTGGTGCACGGGGACGCAACCCCACGTCTTACCCATATAAGGCATGTTAGGCCATAATGCACTGGGACTCGAACCCAACGCCTTATCATCATGGAGCACTACGACATGAACCATATGTCTTACCCTCATAAAATGTGTTGGGACCCAACCCGACATCTTATCATCACAGCACGTCAGGATTCAAACTTGATGTCTTACCCTCATAAAGTCGTGATAGGCTTCTATAATGTGTTAGGACCTGAACCCAACTTATTATCATCACGGTGCATCAAGACTCGAACCCGATGTTTTACCCTCATGGTGCGTAGGGGCTTAGCTTGAACCCACTGTCTTATCCTCATATAATGTTTATCACGAGTTCTCTCATTCACTCCAAGGAGTGGAACGTAATTTATCGTAGCCACAACTAGGCATAAAATAATCTCATAATATATCTTCAAAACTTTTTTTTTCTTTCCCATATATGCTGCTTCAGGAGCACATTTGAGAGCATAAAATAGAGAATGTTTTCTTTACATTCTCGTGATTGATCTCAAATCTATTCAAATGAATATTCATGTATTGAATGTCATATCTTAAAAGCCAAAAAGATTGAAAATATAGCTTGCCACTTAGCTGATAACGGCTTTCAAAACTTATTCTTTTCTTGTACAGTTGTGAGCTAAAAAAATTTCACATTACTAGAAAACATACAAATAATAATTTTCTACAAGCAGTAGAGTAGTTCATCTTCAAATCAATATTCATGTATTGAATGTCATATCTTAAAATCCAAAAAGATTGACTTAGCTGATAACAACTTTCTAAGCTTATTCTTTTCTTGTGCAGTTGTGAGCTAAAAAAATTTCACATTACTAGAAAACTTACAAATAATAATTTTCTACAAGCAGTAGAGCAGTTCATCAGTAATAAACATAACAAGCATTTGAAATTATTTTAACTTTTTTTGTGATCATAATAACCAATCATAATTAATAACACCTTGAACGTATTATCACTTAATTTAACAGTTATAAAGTATAAAATTATATAAAAACTCGCCTTTTATGAGTCTTTATGGTCTTCAACTCAATTGGCAGTTCTGTTATACTAACCCGACGTTTATACAACGCTTACGGGTGATTTTAAATTTCAAGTAATATGGTACACATTTAACATAGTTATGAGACACAAGTGCTAAATTACTTCTCCACATTGATACTTTTAGCTCTAATATACTTGTAAATGTTATAATTAACTTCATGCGAATCCAACAATAGCATAATTATTATCTCAATCAATGTAGTTTTTTCTCATCTAGCATTTCTCTTATTACTTGTAAATCCGCTAAAAGGTTATTCCAATGGGCTAGCTATAGGTATCTGACGGTGCTGCCTTGTCCTATAGGCTATAGGGATGGACTTGTTCATTTCAATACGTGAAAATCTAGGGTAGAAAATAATTTCTCCGAGCCTATCAAATCCATTTAAATTATAACAACCATTGTCGTCAGTGTTGCTTCATGCTTATGTCTTGAGAATTCAAGATATAATTAAGTTCTAGACTGGCGTGTAGTAGAGTGTAACTATAACTATAATTTTGTATGTATTTCACAACCAAATTAAAGTAAATCATTTGGAAAGGTACCTCGCTTGACGTTCGTAACACAAAAATGAAAAACCATACTGAAACCTTCTCAGTTGATTAGAGCTTCATGCTGATAACATGTTGTAAATTGAGAGCAAATGAAATAATATAAATAAGATATATTTAGACAAGAGACGTAGAGGGGAGGAAGAAAACTTTTCTTCTTCTCTCAAGTATGCATTTCCATGGGCCAAAAGAGTGCCGTATAATATAGTTACAAATAGAGTCGGAAATTTCACTAAGGAGGTTCAAAATATAAAGAAGTAAACACAAAAAGAAGCCAAGGGGATAAAAAATCTACTATATATACATACCAAATGATTTTAACATTGCATATATAGTGTAATCTTTCGATGAAGGACGTTCATCCGAACCCTCTTGCGGTACCCTAGCTCCCCCCGTAGTTACATATAAGGGTGTCAGAGGAGACGGGACAGTCCCCGTCCCACCCCGTGTCCGGCTCGGTCCGGCACCGGACCGTCCCTGTTCCGGTCAATGATGGGGGAGTGGGCAGAAGGGGAAGGGGGACGGGTAGGGGGGCGGAAAGTCCCGGCGAGGCCCGGTCCTGTCAGGCCCAGTACCGGACCGACTGACCGGTCCCGCCCCGCCTGAAAACATTAACTCTTATTTTTTATTTTTTTATAAAGGTGATCACTGGTCAGCGTTTGACCGTTGGAGGTGGGGGCCCAGCAGCTGGGTTTGACCACTAGAAAGTGGAAACAAAAGTTAACGTTGGGACTCCAACGGTCTCATTTTCAGCCGTTGGAGTCCCCTTTTCCCCCAAAAAATAAAAATACCCCCAAAGTTTAATAAATTGCATTTTAATCCAAATTCTAAACTATAAGTACCTCTTCATTTTATTCATTTTCACACAAATCATCCACCAATTATCTCTCTCTAATATTTATTATCAATTATATCTCTCTCTAATATTTGGTGAAATATTATTATTATTATTATTTTGGTGAAGTGGGCAATATTTGAATTTTGGAGCAACTTTCAAGCTTCGAGTAACATAATTTCAATTTCAACGTTTACGGTTACGTCTGCTTTTACGCAGACGTTTGGTACACTCGTTCCATCCTTTAATTTATTTAATTCTTGCATTTTATTTGCGTCTTTTTTGCAATTAATTTTCATATTTTATTTTATTATACTTTGATAATATGTCTAAAAAAGTTAAGATCCCGGTCCTAGGTAAAACTGTCGAAATCCCTAACCCTTTTAGTCGTAGTAGTAAGGGTAAATCTGGTTCTTCTAGTAAATCTAAAATTCAATTTAGAAACAATACGGAGGATTTCATTCATGTTGATGAAACTGAATTTTTTGTCCCCCCCGATTTTCCTCCTATTCCAGAAGATTTAGAATTACAAATTGAAGCCTTGGATAGAGCTTATGCTAATTTAGAATTTGATGATTTGGAAAATTTAGAAGTAGAAGAAGGCGAGGAATTAGATTTAAATGAGACACCTACTAGTCCCGTTACCGAAGCTCCAACTCAGACTACATCTCAGTCTGGAGCTAGTTGTCCCCCTATACCTCCTACTCGGGGTACGACTAAGGCGCAACGTCCTAGAACTAGTGTCGTATGGAAATTCATGACTTTAGATGATACTAAAACTCAGGCTATTTGTCACAGATGTAAACAAATTTTAAAACACGGAAGCGGTGGAGGGGCGGGTTAGACGGGTGGTTTAACTACACTTGAGAACATGTGTTGAAAAACCATACTTAGATGCTCGATTAGCAGTCGGACTTAAAAACACACTGACCGGCGCTAGTAGTGCCGCTCCCAGTGGATCCGTTGTGGGATCTAATATGGTCCAACAAACTTTAAATCCTTCTAACCCCGCTGTCACTCAAATGGCTTATAATAAAGATAGAGATTGTGAAGAACTAGCTAAAATGGTTGCGGTTTGTGGCTTGCCTTTTAGTTTTCCTTGTAACCCCGATTTTGTGCATTATATTAGAGCTATGTATAACCCTACTTTTCAAGGCATACCTAGATCCACTGTTAGAGCTGACGTTTTTAAATTTCAAAGTGATTATTGTCAATATATGCGTTGTGTGTTCCATCACCTAGATTCTAGAGTGTCTGTCACTTCTGATATAGGTCGTAGTGTTAATGACAATGATTATTTATGTGTTACGGCACATTGGATTAATCATAATTGGAATATGCAAAAGCGTATACTTGGTTATAAATATATTGATGAGAAAAAAAATAGGTTCTTATATTTCTACAAATGTTCTAGACATTTTGCAATTATATGGTCTTGTTGACAAAGTATTAACTGTTACATTTGATAATGCTTCTTTCATGACTAAGAGTGCTGAACTTATGGCTATAAGAATTTTCCCAATTAACATTGATATTTTTCATGTTCGATGTGCATGCCATGTTTTTAATTTAGTTGTAAAAGATGGTCTTGATTTATTTGAGGGTTCTCTACAAAAAATATGATATGCTTGTCAATATGTTTTTAGCGCTTATAAGCAAAGTAGAATTAATTTGTTTAAAATATATTGTGTTGAGCAAAATTTGCCTATTAGAAAAATTCCAAAAGAAGTTTGTACTAGGTGGAATTCTTTATATGAAATGCTACTTGTTGCTTACCAATATCAAAAACCCCTTCAATAGGTTTTTAATGAACATCATTATCATCCCCATGAACAAATACAAGATAGTGATTGGAATGAAATTGAAGGACTATGTATTTTTTTTAGAAATTTTTTATATTGCAACAAAAGCATTTTCCGGTCAATACTATCCTACAATTGCATGATATGCTCAAATTACACCTATTAATGGTGTAAAGCGGACGTTGTCAAATATAGTAACCCAAACAAGGTTGGGGTCGAATCCCACAGGGAGTATGAAGAGAAAAGGATACTAATCGTATGCGATACTAGTCTTTAAAGGCTTTAATCCTATTCCTGATAGTTTGAAATATTTGTTGAATAATGAAATTGAATACTTTGACTAGAATTGTACTTAATGCGAGATAGAGACTAAGGTTGTGTTCCCCAACTTGATTAGATATTATGCTTCAGGTTTCAATGTGATATGTTTCTAATGGTTGTTCTATGAATATGCACTTGATCTCTTAAGGACTTCCTAATGTTTCCCAACAGTTAAGCCGTATTTCCTCTTTATGATTCTTCCAAATATAAAAGAGTTGCAATCGAAGAGCGACCAATAATGCCAATTTAGACTTGTTCTTATTCCTAAGTTAGTCTATTAAACGAGGGTTAACGCCTCGAGTCATTGTTATTCAATCTTACCAATATTGACTCTCTTTCCCAAGAAAAGTTAATATAATGGCTTAGGATAATGCTTGCAATCATTACCCAACGATAACGCACAAAGATAGAATAAATAATAACAACCATTATGCATATATCAATAGTAGAAACCCATTTACATAATATCCATCATGGGACCCACAACCTTAGCGTTAAAATTAGCTACTCATACTTTTTGCTAACAAAGAAAGCTTGAAAGTTAACATAATATACTTACGATGCGAATACAATATGGAATGAAGGTGAAGTTGTTGCCTTAAATGCTCCAACCACTTCTAATATTAAAGACCTAAAGTTAATGCTCCCAAGAGAAATCTGAATAATGAATTTAAAACCCTACTTTAAGTATTTATAGGGCCAAAAATCGCGCCATGTTTCTGGACAAAAACACCCTTACGCGGCATCGTTACGGACAGTAACACAGGTTACGGTCCGTCCTTCGGTTCGTCCTTTTGTCAGCATGATGTCACGGCCACTATGCGATGGACCGTAACACAGGTTACGGTCCGTATCTCCCAGCGGATCATGGCCTCAGTCTTCAGTGGCCAATGCGTTACGCCCCGTAACTCAAGTTACGGACCGTCCTTCTGGGCGTAACCTGTGACACTACTTGGCAACTTTCTGGAAATTTTCCTCAGTTTACGGTACAGGTTACGGCCCATAACATGAGTTACGGACCGTCCTTCATAGCGGCACGTATCCTCTCTGGTACGGATCACGTTACGGTCCGTATCATGAGTTACGGACCGTCATTTTAGCTTCAAGTTGTCCGTTTTTCAGCATTTCTTATCATTTCCGATCCTTATTCGACCAACCCTATAAAACACAAAAATAACATAAGAAACGATGTAAAAACACTTAAAAACAAGCAACACTTCTAGTTACAAAGGCATAAAATGTGCCGAAATTCACGGCACATCATTGCACAAATGTTATTTTATACACTACTAAAAAAACAGGATTTTCCGACCCAAAAAAATGGCAATTTCCGACCTCATGAGGTCGGTTTTGGGCAAAAACCGACCTCAAAATCAGGTCGGAAAATAGTGGGTCGGAATTATTACCGACCTCATGAGGTCACAAAAAACCGACCTCATGAGGTCGGTAAAGTTTTTTTAGCCGGGTATTAATTAAATAAAATACCGACCTCATTAGGTCGGTAAATTATATTAATAATATAATGATATGAGTTTACCGACCTCCTGAGGTCGGTAATTTATAATTTTTGGGAATTTGTTTTTCCAGAAAACCGACCTCATGAGGTCGGTAATTTGCAATTTCTAGATAATTTTGCAGAAAACCGACCTCATGAGGTCGGTAATTTGCAATTTCTGGGAATATTATGCATAAAACCGTCCTCATTAGGTCGGTATTCTGCAAAAAAATTGGTAGGATCCAACTGCTCTTCCAGCTGCCCCCCTGTCAAGATGAAAACAATTTGATATTCAACTAAAACCAGCTCAAATAGCTGCCAACAATTCACCAAACTACTAAAAAACATAAAACATTAAGCTACTTCAACAACCACATATATGACAACCAACAATACGTCAAATTCAATTCGAAACTACTTCAACGTTGAATCAAAACGTCATTCAAACATTCCAAAGAGACATTAAGCTACTTCAACATTCGTAAACATCTACACAACATTAAACTACTTCACAACCTTTGCAAACATCCACAAAACATTAAACTAGTAGATCTACACCAAGTTAGTCTACAACTTTAGACTAAGTTAATCTACAACATTAGACTACTTCACCCCTCGCAAACATCCACAAAACACTTACACAATCCACAAATCCACCACAACATTAACATTCAAACATAATAAGAGCTGAGCTTTCTTCTTGAAGTTTTGAGCTAGCTGCGTCTCATGTTCCGGGCGCCAGACACATTTTTCCTGCAATGAAAAGTAAATGAGTTTATTAATAAGGAATAGATCAATATAAGTGGATTGTTTAAATAAAAATAATAAATGCATATACCTTAAAGGCATTATAGATATGTCTCTAGCGTTCCCTATTCAGATCCATTTTAACAATACCAATTGATTTCCCTTTAAAAGGCAAGCTAGGAGTTTACTAAATCTCATTGTCTTTACATACCTAATCAGTTGAAAAAATGAATCCCCTGCTCTTTTGACTGCTTCAACTGTATTTTCTCTCTTTTGCCGTTTGCTCTGTTTTCTTAAAGCTCCATTTTTATCAGATTTCAAATGGCAAACATTATAAATTAATGAAAAACAAAATATATTCCTTCCCTTCTTTTCAAATATACAATCTACCTAATCTCCTTTAACAGTATAAAAGCATAAAAGATAACTTTTTTGGAAAAAGTTTCTCTGTTGACTTTTTGTGAACCTGCAGAGCCTAGATTATCTATTTTGATTGCCAGCACTTCTACATGCTATTTGCACACAATGCTGGAAGAGCAGATTATGGAACACATTGATTATACGCAAAGTAGATGGAAGCATGATACTCAGATATGTAAAGGGAGGAAACCCACAACCCGCCCCACACCAGCACTAAATTCTTAAAAAGGACTTTCAACCCACCCCGCCCGGCACCGCACCCGCACAGAGACGGACCCGCACCGCCCCGCATAAGGCAAAACCCGCCCTGCCCCGCACCCGCCCTGCCCCGTTGCCATCCCTACATACTATAATGGCATACTATAATGGTTGATTCTCAACAAAATCTACTTCATCTCCCTACTAGCTCTTCTACATATAGAATGTAAAAATAAAGAACAAAAATATAGATACTTCATAATCCCAATACTCTTTTGGTTGAGTCAAATAGATGAATGTGTAAAATCCTTTAAGAAAGTTAACAAAAGAGATGGAATATGTGTCCACTGTAACAATCTCAGTCCATCAGACCCCTTTTATATCTCCTTTCATGATCAGTACATACTTAATATATGTCTATATGCAAGATATTCTGACATGGTATGATAATTTCATCAATAAGTATTTAGAGAGATGAGGGAAATATAAAGGTCTAGTGTGCGAGGGTTTACGACTGACACTGGTGCACACGTTATAAACAAGAAGCGATTCGCAAACCACCTCTGTAAGTTCATTGCATTTTTTTTAAGAATCTGCTAGAATGAACCAATGGTTTCTTTCTTCTTTCACTGCATCATTCAATAAAAAAAATTATGAAAGGATTAGCATAATGCTCCATTTCACTTATATGAAAAATCATCGACTTTCAGTCCCTAAAGTCCCACCCAAGTAAAGAAGTCATAGAAGAACATTTACCTTACTTTTATACATAATCCACGTGAAAACTCATCAGACACCAATAGAAAGCTTTAGCCTTTTCCACAACAAAGTTTGGGTAATCTTTTCTTTTTATTAACAAAAGTAATCTAATAAAAAAGAAACAGTGGCCACCTAGTACTAATACTGATTCAGTACAAGAAAAAAGCCTGAGTAAAAGTTGGGACATCTAAACCTGGATAGTTAGAAGGGCAGAGCAGAGTGACTGCTATTGTTTTCTTCAAACGTTGTGGATACCAACTTATTCAGTGTAGGCAATCTGAAAAGATTAAATAAAAGTATGTTTGGACTACTTGAAAATGCTAAACTTGTCCTTGCTATATTCAGAGCAATGTTAAAGTGTACTCTGAAAAATCTAAATAGATTATAGTTTTAACGCTCTCTATCTAAGAGATTAATTTATTAATTTATGAACATAGAAAACACAACGGTTATGAAACAACAATAGCACATGACCAACATTAAATATGATAAACACATCGTAAAGGATATATATATTTCTTATTTTTCTTTACCGCACAACTGCACTAAATAAAAATATATTACTCAAGAATCCACATATTGAGACCAAGTATGAGACTAAGTTTATTAATATGGTCATACGATTTCATGACAGTGAAAGTTTCATGGCCTATAAAAGTAGCTTAGTTGTTAAAGTTTCATGGCCTATTCTAAAGTATTTGATGATTTCATATGATCTGTTTGTTAAGTTAATTAATCTGGTCATATGATTTCATGACAGTGACGTTTTAACATCTAACTATGAGTTGTTATTACAACAAACAGAGTAAAAAAGATCAAGTCTTTATCTTCATAACATATTTTTATCAATTTGAACAAAACCCAAGTCATGTAAGAGGTAACTGTTGACACCCAATTTTGTCCCTCCTTTATTTAATTTTATTCACTCGGGCGTCTAAATTTATTGACGAGCTAAATACTTTATTTTCACTACTATTATTCTCGCTACTTTTATTTTTTAACATTACAAGTATTACTTTACCACAAATTTTAGATGATTCGTCATCATTTCATTTTTTGGGTTCGGACTCGTTAAATTAATTACAAGACAACACTTTGCAAAATATTTACTTTTTACGTATTAATTATTTATTGTCTTTACATAATATATATTATACCAGTTATTAAATTAGAATCCCAAAAATGATTAAATAGCGGAGGAGGGATCAATAATTTTCAGCCAAATTAATGACCCAAAATACCAATACAATATTATTTCCCTAAATAAACAACCCACATTTTAATACCCAACCCATTTATATCAGCCCATATTTAAATTAATAGGCCAGCCCAAAACGGACCAGCCCAATTAACTCCTACCCGGCCCAACCCTCATTATCTTTACCCTAATCCCTTATCCCTTCTTCATTCCCTTCTCCTCTCCTTTCTCTTCTCCGCCGCATCTCCCCGCCTCCCTTTCTCCTTCCTTCTTCGTCTCTCTCCTCACGTTCTCCCCACACCCACGCCTCTGCCATCTTCCCTGACACTTCCACCACGCCTGTTCCCCGCTTCCTCTCTCTCATACGCTCTTCTTCCATTTAAAAAATCCCAATCGCAATCCTATAAAGGGGGGGGGGGGATTCAGTGTTTAGGAGGACGGGCAAGAAACGGGGGATTTTTGGGGTTTTGAATGGTTTATTCTTAGGGATAAGAAACCCGAACCAAGAGAAAAGATTTAGAACCAAAAATTCCCTACAAAACATAAATTTTAATCAACAAAGACAACGAACAATTGCTCCATTTTCCTTTCGTTTTCTGTTCAAAACGTTGGTTACTTTAATCGACTTCGAGCTCGTCGTGTTCAAGTAGATTCGAGGCCTTAACATCCCGTTCACTGCCCCAACAAAAGGTGAGTACTATCCCTTCTTTCCTCTCTTGCCATTTTGTTCAGATCCTAATGTGTATTAATGGCTCTGTGTTTATGCGTTAGAAGTATTTTTAGTTCCTGAGTTGAGAGGTCTCCTTCTTGTTTAACTGAAGTAGGAATCTTTAAAGTGTAAAAATCTCCCATGATCATAGGTATTAAAGTGATTCAAACATTGTTTTGGTGTAAAGTTCATTAATAAACTTATTTAGCTTTCAGGAACTCAAATACAGTGTTTCCAGTTTTGAAACCTCATTGATACAACTTTTAGTTCAAAGTCTTCTCTTATGATTGCTAGATTGTCTATGTGTGGTTATGAAACTAAGATGTAGTTGAGCCCCTCTCCTTTCTTTCTGAAATGCCAATAGCTTAAAGTTTGGATATGTGACAACCTTGTATATATGTGTTTTGTTATGACCCAACTGCTATTCTTTATTCAAAAGTGTTGGGAAGTCATCTTTGTTCTGGTTATCTGATATGACAATACACCAGAAATTGATAAATGGTTTGAAATAAGACTGTTTGGTTATTAAATGGGATTCTGTGATAAAACAATAAGTTTAAGGCCACACTAAACATCTAATCTAATCCCAAAGACTTTAGGAGGCTGTCATTTAGCTTTAGAATGAGGCTAAGGGGAAGTCTTGAGTCTGTTAATAGTTTCTGGGATCTAGCCTAAATAGAATTCACAATTGGCTAAAGAGTTGCTTTTAATAGTGATCATTCTTCTCTTAAATATGAGGTTGTTTCCCAGTTTGAATTGTATCAAAGCAGTATGATCTTTGAGTACTTAAATAGGCTTTAAATATGCAAGAATGTGTTTTATTAACTATCGTTATGAGTTATTAAATTGGTTAGCTCTGTGTCAAAGTAATTATGTGCTATTCTAAGCTTTAGTAATTCCCAAACATCCTGTAAGATGCAGATGGACATTATGCAGTTATAACGATATACATTTATGATGCAAATTGGTAAAGTAGAACTCTTTGGTTTAATTTTGGTGCATTGCATAGGGAAAACTGTTTTTCCGAATCAAGACCTTGCTGTGCATTGGTTAAGTTTGTTCTATGTGTGTATGAAACATAGATATTGGACTCAACTATGTTTAGTCATTGCCTTCAAAAGAGAAAACCTGTATAAGAATAAGTATGATAAGTGTGAACATAGCCATGCTTAAAAGAAATGAGGGAAGGAACTTTAACTATGAATTTTGTATGATTACATTAAGTCCTTAAACTGCATAACCTATGTTTGTTGGTCCTTCATTGTTTCCTCTTTCCCTGATCAGTCGTCTCTGTCTAGAGGAATTGAACATTCTCCATGATAATTGAGGTTTAAAGTTAGTTACTATTTTATAAGTTGAATGACATGTCTGTGCCTCTATTCCTTCCTTCTCTTCTTCTTGATGCACTGCTAAGATAAGGATAATTTTCCTAAGATAATCCCCTCAAACACATAGCTTCCAGTTACATTCCTGGCGAGCATTAGTTAAAAAATATCATCTTTTCAGTTTTATAATCATTGTGTTTGGTTATCAGGAAACGTGAGAGCAAGTGTTTGCTATAATCAGCTAGACTGATTCTTTGTTTTAGTGCAAATTTTGAGACGAGATTGCTGTTGGTGTTTGCTATACTGTTTTGAGGGTATATTTTACGTGTTTAGTCTTATTCGTCGATTATATACTAATCCTTTTCTTTTCATTTTTTATGCACGACATCTCGCATACGAGTCCAAGCGACTCGTCATATCCTTCCGCATTTGGCGTTGGGCTAAAGCCCAACATGACTCCTCTCGTGTCCACCCCCTGTCGGCAGCAATATATAAATCTGGGCCGAAGCCCAATAGCATGAAGAGTTTGCAGCTGTTGGCCTTAATAAATGGGCCAAACCCATTTACTCTTTTACTCTCTTTATTTTATTGCTGTATATTTTATTTGCTTTGTATGACTAACATCTTATCTTATTTTATTTTTCTAATTCAGATGAATTTTAACAAAATAGTGGGGCTTAGTTTAACAATGGGTAATTAATTTAAGGAAAACCGATCAATATATTTTTCGATAGATGTAAATATAAATTCAAGTATATTTTATGAATACATTTTCAAGAATTATACATATTTTTAGTCAAATTTATTAAATAAAGAATGAGAAAACGAAAGAAAGTCATGGCCTTTTCGTTGTATTTAAGAACATAAGTCTAGACATTTACATTCACATAATATCATTTTATTTAAAGATCATTTTGCGTCAAATTATCTTTTTTTAAAAAGACTATTATTCATAGGAAAATCACCCTATTTTACCTACAAATCTTATTTTTTGGATAACATTACTATACTTTTACTTATTTATTTAGGGACTTAACAATATCCTTAAATATCATTTAATATTTTCCTCTTTTACGCAAAATTATTATGTCTTCCACAATATCATTCTAAACAATACCATTTTACTTTCGTTTAAAATCTTAACAACATTTATAAGTCGTATTTCAAAACAACATTATAAAATACTCTTTTATACAAATTATTATTATTTTTACAAGTTCTATTTTAAATAGCATTCTTACATATCTATCTATAACTTTAGCCATACTTACAAAACTGTTTCCTTTTTCTATAATACTATATTTACATTTAGCCTAATTAATTCTAAGTCCGGTCGGTTAACCATTGTTAATGGGTCTTACAGGGTGCCTAATACCTTCCCTTTAGACTAATTGAACCCTTACCTAGAATCTTAAGTTTCGCAGACTTTAAACACAGCTAACTTTAAACATAACTTTAATAAACTTTAGGTGCCCTAATTCACCATAAATAATTAGGTGGCGACTCCTTAAAACAAATAAACAAAAAACAGGAATCTCCAATATGTCGTACTTCTAATTTAACCCGGTTAAAATCGGGTATGACAGCTTGGCGACTCCACTGGGGAATCACTTAGGTTCTAACCATAACAGACTTAGATTTAATTAGGCTTTGTGTGCTAACTTAATTACTTTATTTGCTTAAACTATTTTTACATACTATAAACTGCTTAATTGTTATTAATTGTTTGTGTGATATAAACTGTTTATATGTTACTGCTTTGATAAATTGTCATTCCGTTCATATTTCTTCCACTTCTGGAAACTCACACTATCACACGTACACGCGAGGTGTGTTTTGCGCACCCGCAAATTTCTTTCGTAGAATCCAAATTTTAAGAGAGTTGGCGTATGCGCGGGGTGCCCGAGTAACGGGGACCGCGTAGCCTTCTCACTCGAGTTGTCCGCTCGGGAACCTTGCGTCTAGTAAACCCACTCCTAGTCAACCTAGGATAGAGCTAAACCAACACCTTTTATTAAGAGCATACATTTCATATCCTAGGAGGTTTAATACCCTTGGTGTATTAAGCCCATTAGATGACTTTACCCAAAACGTCCAAGCGGGTTCACGACCCCGAGTGACACCAGTCATACTTTATGTGCATATTTGAAGGATAACTGTGCCTAAATATTGACTACTTGCTCTAATTAATTAAACTTTAGGAAGGAGGGAATGATTAACATTTCTATGACAGGTATGCATTTGCATCGGAGTGCAACAAATGACGAAGATCAAGGACATCGCAAAACGGAGCTGAAATTTAGAAATTAGGAAATTTTATTTAGATTAGGAAACACTTTGCGTTGTATTCATTTGACATGTAATAAATATTATATTATTTTGTACTTTATTGAAATAGAATTTGTCTAATTAATTAAAAGCAACGGGTTGACATATTATGTCACACTTTACCCTTCAAACAAACGTTAGGCCTACCTCTGCCACAAAGAGGTCACATGCATCTTATGACGCATTATTATTGTTTGATATAATCGTCTACATTTGTTTGACAACTTGTTGACTCTACTTGATAAATTATTTGCTACATGCCTTACTTGACTTTACGTGATCATGACTTTACCTAGATATGTTCATGAGATTAACATCGTTTATACTGTATGTCTATTTTATCTTATTCCCAAACAGAGAGTTGATTCGTGTTGACACTCGATGGCCGACCATCCTTACATCACGAGGTCAAAGACGTCATCGTTACCTGAACGTAGTTGGGTTGTCCAAGGAAATGAAATTACTATGTCTGATCCAGCCGCATCTATTCCAACTGGTGTAGAAAACATCGTGACCTCTAGCGATCCGCCCAAGACTTCCGAACATGGAACTGCTATTCAACGGGATGAAAATATCGCCCGCCTGACTCAAGAAATTGAGAATCTACGTGGAGAACTAAATCGGGTTAGGGACTTGACCAATTTATCCATCACACTCCAAAATTCACCTCCTGAACCTAGAAATACTGCAGCAGACCCATCTCGTTTCCCATCACTCGAATCCCCAATTCCTGAGCATTTTCCTCCCCAAAACAATGCACCTACCAACAACAACTTACCTCCGATCACCCCCGCAAATCCACCAAATCCATCATCCGCCTATACTCCCCCACAAAGTCAACCACCCACTTACACTAGCTATACTCCTCCACAGAGTCAATCACCCACCTACACTACCTATGCTACTCCTGATCCACCACCCGTCAACCCACCAAATCAATCACTAGGTCATACTCCTTACATTCCTTTACCCATCAACACTAACCCACCACCTACAATTACTCCTCTAAACCAAGCCATTACATACCTTGACCATCCACAACAACCTTTCTACCCTTACCATTACGTTGAACCCTACCAGATTCCACTATTCCCTTACCCCGTCTACAACACCCAAGCAAATTACTACCAACCTCGAGCACCTCACTATCAAAACCCACCTGTCCAAGTTTCCACTTACCAAAATCGACCACATACCACGCATAAAGCCCGTCCAAACCCTGTCATAAAAAACACCCGTAGTTACACTCGGTTCGCTGAACCTTTGGCTCAACTATTTGAAAGACTGAAAGCAGCAGGCGTGGTACAACCTATTGAAGGGAAAATTCTCAATCCTATTCCAAAATGGTTTGACAGTTCCAAGTATTGTGCATATCATTCTGGAGTTCCTGGGCATGCCACTGAGGATTGCTATGGCCTCAAAAACAAAATCGAAACCTTGATTAAGGAAGGAGCCATCCAGCTTACTGGAGCTCGACCCGATATGGATCACCATCCCTTTTCCTACTCACGAAAACGTCAACGTGAACATGATGATTATCGGAAGGAGGCCGTTGCGCCAATTGGGAAAGATGGTGAGAGGCATGTCATCAACGTTCGTTGCGCCTGTGGGGATGATCCGAAAACAGGTGCCAATAAAGATTGCTGCAACAACTACTGAGACACCAACCATCCAGGGTGCAGAACCAGGAGAGACTCTGAAGAACTGGACTTGTACTCCGTCCCTGATTCGTCAGGAGTCTTGGTGGACTAAACATGTAGTGAACTTTTATTTTTTAAAAGCTTGAATCATGCTCAAAACTTTTGTTTGCTTTGCTTCATCTTTCGGAAGCTTAATCGCGAAAACTATGAATGCATTTCTAATTTTCCTTAATCATCTATTATTGTTATTTTCTACTATAATTATCAAATCTGCCAACTCTACGATTGTGACATGAACAAATAAACAAACATACATCCCGAAACTAGGGACAAGACGAGATTCTGCTCAAAAGAATTGAAATAGCCGATAGGTGATAACATAAGCCTGAAAGCTAGCAATCTAAAAAGAGATCAAACGAAGACATTAGGAAAGACAACCTAGTTTGCGACCTTTCCTTTAACAACCGGTGCGAACTACGTGTGAGGACCCACAGCTGGGCGCTGACCATGCTGTGAACCTCTGGGTATCTGACCCCATAACTGACTGCTGTGGCATCTGCGCCCTGCTGACTAGTCATGACTACTGGAGGTATTGTACGGCAGGAAATCACAGACAATTCGAGATAGCACGCTGCAGCGCCTCGAACCCGTGACCTCAAGCCCTTTACATTCCCCTGAGGGAATCGACTCTTACCAATTGAGCTGCAGCTCAATTGGTAAGAGGCGCTCCTTCGGGGGACAAAAGGCTTGAGGTCACGGGTTCGAGGCGCTGCAGCGTGCTATCTCTAATTGTCTGTGATTTCACCGCCACAATAGCTCAGTAGTCCATGCGCAGATGCATGTCAGCTAGTCAGCAGGATCAGATACCCACAGCAGTCAGTAGAGGGGGCAACCTACAGTGCAGATCACTGTGGATCCTCGACAAAAAGTCGCCTTTTTTGTGAGGACCCACAGCTGGGCGCTGACCATGCTGTGAACCTCTGGATATCTGACCCCATAACTGACTGCTGTGGCATCTGCGCCCTGCTGACTAGTCATGACTACTGGAGGTATTGTACGGCAGGAAATCACAGACAATTCGAGATAGCACGCTGCAGCGCCTCGAACCCGTGACCTCAAGCCCTTTACATTCCCCTGAGGGAATCGACTCTTACCAATTGAGCTGCAGCTCAATTGGTAAGAGGCGCTCCTTCGGGGGACAAAAGGCTTGAGGTCACGGGTTCGAGGCGCTGCAGCGTGCTATCTCTAATTGTCTGTGATTTCACCGCCACAATAGCTCAGTAGTCCATGCGCAGATGCATGTCAGCTAGTCAGCAGGGTCAGATACCCACAGCAGTCAGTAGAGGGGGCAACCTACAGTGCAGATCACTGTGGATCCTCGACAAAAAGTCGCCTTTTTTGTGAGGACCCACAGCTGGGCGCTGACCATGCTGTGAACCTCTGGATATCTGACCCCATAACTGACTGCTGTGGCATCTGCGCCCTGCTGACTAGTCATGACTACTGGAGGTATTGTACGGCAGGAAATCACAGACAATTCGAGATAGCACGCTGCAGCGCCTCGAACCCGTGACCTCAAGCCCTTTACATTCCCCTGAGGGAATCGACTCTTACCAATTGAGCTGCAGCTCAATTGGTAAGAGGCGCTCCTTCGGGGAACAAAAGGCTTGAGGTCACGGGTTCGAGGCGCTGCAGCGTGCTATCTCTAATTGTCTGTGATTTCACCGCCACAATAGCTCAGTAGTCCATGCGCAGATGCATGTCAGCTAGTCAGCAGGGTCAGATACCCACAGCAGTCAGTAGAGGGGGCAACCTACAGTGCAGATCACTGTGGATCCTCGACAAAAAGTCGCCTTTTTTGTGAGGACCCACAGCTGGGCGCTGACCATGCTGTGAACCTCTGGATATCTGACCCCATAACTGACTGCTGTGGCATCTGCGCCCTGCTGACTAGTCATGACTACTGGAGGTATTGTACGGCAGGAAATCACAGACAATTCGAGATAGCACGCTGCAGCGCCTCGAACCCGTGACCTCAAGCCCTTTACATTCCCCTGAGGGAATCGACTCTTACCAATTGAGCTGCAGCTCAATTGGTAAGAGGCGCTCCTTCGGGGAACAAAAGGCTTGAGGTCACGGGTTCGAGGCGCTGCAGCGTGCTATCTCTAATTGTCTGTGATTTCACCGCCACAATAGCTCAGTAGTCCATGCGCAGATGCATGTCAGCTAGTCAGCAGGGTCAGATACCCACAGCAGTCAGTAGAGGGGGCAACCTACAGTGCAGATCACTGTGGATCCTCGACAAAAAGTCGCCTTTTTTGTGAGGACCCACAGCTGGGCGCTGACCATGCTGTGAACCTCTGGATATCTGACCCCATAACTGACTGCTGTGGCATCTGCGCCCTGCTGACTAGTCATGACTACTGGAGGTATTGTACGGCAGGAAATCACAGACAATTCGAGATAGCACGCTGCAGCGCCTCGAACCCGTGACCTCAAGCCCTTTACATTCCCCTGAGGGAATCGACTCTTACCAATTGAGCTGCAGCTCAATTGGTAAGAGGCGCTCCTTCGGGGAACAAAAGGCTTGAGGTCACGGGTTCGAGGCGCTGCAGCGTGCTATCTCTAATTGTCTGTGATTTCACCGCCACAATAGCTCAGTAGTCCATGCGCAGATGCATGTCAGCTAGTCAGCAGGGTCAGATACCCACAGCAGTCAGTAGAGGGGGCAACCTACAGTGCAGATCACTGTGGATCCTCGACAAAAAGTCGCCTTTTTTGTGAGGACCCACAGCTGGGCGCTGACCATGCTGTGAACCTCTGGATATCTGACCCCATAACTGACTGCTGTGGCATCTGCGCCCTGCTGACTAGTCATGACTACTGGAGGTATTGTACGGCAGGAAATCACAGACAATTCGAGATAGCACGCTGCAGCGCCTCGAACCCGTGACCTCAAGCCCTTTACATTCCCCTGAGGGAATCGACTCTTACCAATTGAGCTGCAGCTCAATTGGTAAGAGTCGATTCCCTCAGGGGAATGTAAAGGGCTTGAGGTCACGGGTTCGAGGCGCTGCAGCGTGCTATCTCGAATTGTCTGTGATTTCCTGCCGTACAATACCTCCAGTAGTCATGACTAGTCAGCAGGGCGCAGATGCCACAGCAGTCAGTTATGGGGTCAGATACCCAGAGGTTCACAGCATGGTCAGCGCCCAGCTGTGGGTCCTCACACTACGCTTGACCTGATTCCTGGTGGATACGTAGGCAGCCCACATAGGGACTCGGTCATACTAGGTTAGAATTTTTCCCATTTTTTGCATGCTTACGAACTACGTTCCGACCTGATTCCCATGGTGGGATACGTAGGCAGGCCACATAGGGTTCGGTTGCTTTATAACAAAAAAATCCAAAATATCTTATGCGTACGAACTACGCTTGACCTGACTCCTAGTGGATACGTAGGCAGCCCACATAGGGACTCGGTCATACTAGGTTAGAATTTTTCCCATTTTTGCATGCTTACGAACTACGTTCCGACCTGATTCCCATGGTGGGATACGTAGGCAGCCCACATAGGGTTCGGTTGCTTTATAACAGAAAATCCAAAAAAAAAAAATGCTTATACAAGGAAAACCACATAGGGCCTGATTCCCTCGGCGGGATTCGTAGACTACCAACATACAGGTCCGTCACACTTAGATAAAAATCCAACAAATCTTTTACCATTTATATAACAGAACTACGCTGACCTGATTCCCTTGGCGGGATACGTAGGCAATCCACATCGGGTTCGGTCCCTTTATTAGAAAACTTCAGACCATTTTATGTTTCATGAACTACGTTCTGACCTGATTCCTTGGCGGATACGTAGGCAACCTATACAAGGTTCGGTCACACCACAACATAAGTTTAGCATACCCTTTTGAACCCAAAACTGGGGCATATTTTGAAAAGATATAGACAAAAGAACGGTTGGACATCGACAAGATTAAGGCTACCAGATAGGAAGTATTATAGACCAATTACTTTAGAAGTGTCACAATCTGAAGTTGGCAGAAATATTTTACAACTTACATACACATATTTACGCATATATATTTCCTTATATACATATATTTACATATATATCTTTCCTTACATACATACGTTTACATATACATATTTCACAACTTATATACGTATAGTTACATTCCCTCATACATATACTTACATACCTACCTTTCAAATGAAATACTTTCTTTCAATTATTTCACTACTGTTTATCTACCGAGGCTTAAACGGAGATCACAAGATCCAAACAAACAAGACGAATGGAGCGCCAACCACGTCAAGCTTCGAGTCAACACGAATCAACTTCCCCCTCCCAAACTAAGAATTTTTCTTTGAGTGCAGGAACTTAAGACCGCGAGATCAACAGTCAAGTCTATCAATCATGGCAGAAAAGCATCATCTGGCTCAATATGACCTCGCCTAAAAAGCCAAACGGCTTTATTTCTAACTCTATCTTTAATTTTTATTTTATCACAATAACTTTATGACTTTATATACCTATTTTGTAGGTTGACGAAGTTGGAGGCGAATTAAATCAGGATCGCACGTCATTAGTTCAGCCTGTCACGATACCATCAACATCATAAGCCAAACGGATATTCTACCGCTTTGTTCCATACTTTACCAATTACTTTATCATATACTTCACTAGCTTTAACCATTTTATTCTGAACTTTGCAGGAATTATCATCAAGTCCCCGAAGACAACCGGAGACACGTCATCAAATCTCTGAAGACAACCGGAGATGTATCATCAAGTCCCCGAAGACAACCGGAGACGCATCATCAAATCTCTGAAGACAACCGGAGACAGATCATCAAATCCTGAAGACAACCGGGCATCACTCGGCTATACTGCCCCATATGCATAAGCCAGACGGCTACACATCATCAACTCTAATGATTTACCTTGAACTTTACAGGAATATCATCAAGTCCCCGAAGACAACCGGAGACACAGCATCAAGTCCCCGAAGACAACCGGAGACACAACATCAAGTCCCCGAAGACAACCGGAGACACAACATCAAGTCCCCGAAGACAACCGGAGGCACAACATCAAGTCCCCGAAGACAACCGGAGACATAGCATCAAGTCCCCGAAGACAACCGGAGATGCATCGTCAAGTCCCCGAAGACAACCGGAGACATATCATCAAGTCCCCGAAGACAACCGGAGATATCGCATGGCTACCCGGCCTCACCTGCATAAGCCAAACGACTATACACTTACTTTACTCCCTACTTAATTTCTTTATTTCATCATCTACTTTACCTACTTTAACGAATTTACCTTAAATTTCGCAGATATCATTTATCATCGAGTCCCGGAAGACAGCCGGAGGCCTATCACTATCATCTTCAACTGCAACTAGAGAACTTATCACATCCTCGGCATACGCATCACACATTCATTCAAGTCCCTGAAGACAACCAGAGACAACATTGGCCACACGGCTTCATCTTCATTCTCACACTCATATTTAATATCATTTACACTCTTTGAAATTTTACACTTTCAACTTTATTACTAATTTTGACATGAATTTCAGTTTTGGCAGAAAATACAACCTGCAGGGACGCAACACAACGTGGAACTTTATCTTACGCAGTGAACTGGGGCAAATTTGCTGAAGAGGAATATCAAACTCATAAGCAAGGGTCACAAATCTACTCTCGAACTCAATTCCGCCTATGTGCACAAACACGTGATACGTAGGTTAATTTCTCTTTCACATCTCCCGCTAAAACTCTACTGAATCTACTCTTTTCACAATCTCATATTCCTTTCTACATCCCCAGCGTTTCCATAACTCAACACTGGGGCATCTTTGAAGAATTTACGCCGTGTCTAGTAGAGTCCTACTTATGGGTGTGTTGTGCACCACATTTATAATTAGGAGGCTATAAGCATATGTTCTATTCTTGAACGTTCTCGTCACCTGTCTACAACCCCCTGCTAGATTGTGAATCCACAAAAACTTTCGAACTAGACATGGCCTTAGTGCAACCCTAGATATGTAGGCAACTCGAAACCGAGATTCGGCCATAATTTTCCATAATTCCTTCGGTCCTCACAATATTTTTCATCAATTTTTCCTATAAATTCATATTCGTTGGCCCAAACAAAATTGGCTACTACGTCAACTTCTTCGCCCGAAGATTCTTACATCATCTCCGGTCGAAGAGGGGCATCTGTTGACACCCAATTTTGTCCCTCCTTTATTTAATTTTATTCACTCGGGCGTCTAAATTTATTGACGAGCTAAATACTTTATTTTCACTACTATTATTCTCGCTACTTTTATTTTTTAACATTACAAGTATTACTTTACCACAAATTTTAGATGATTCGTCATCATTTCATTTTTTGGGTTCGGACTCGTTAAATTAATTACAAGACAACACTTTGCAAAATATTTACTTTTTACGTATTAATTATTTATTGTCTTTACATAATATATATTATACCAGTTATTAAATTAGAATCCCAAAAATGATTAAATAGCGGAGGAGGGATCAATAATTTTCAGCCAAATTAATGACCCAAAATACCAATACAATATTATTTCCCTAAATAAACAACCCACATTTTAATACCCAACCCATTTATATCAGCCCATATTTAAATTAATAGGCCAGCCCAAAACGGACCAGCCCAATTAACTCCTACCCGGCCCAACCCTCATTATCTTTACCCTAATCCCTTATCCCTTCTTCATTCCCTTCTCCTCTCCTTTCTCTTCTCCGCCGCATCTCCCCGCCTCCCTTTCTCCTTCCTTCTTCGTCTCTCTCCTCACGTTCTCCCCACACCCACGCCTCTGCCATCTTCCCTGACACTTCCACCACGCCTGTTCCCCGCTTCCTCTCTCTCATACGCTCTTCTTCCATTTAAAAAATCCCAATCGCAATCCTATAAAGGGGGGGGGGGATTCAGTGTTTAGGAGGACGGGCAAGAAACGGGGGATTTTTGGGGTTTTGAATGGTTTATTCTTAGGGATAAGAAACCCGAACCAAGAGAAAAGATTTAGAACCAAAAATTCCCTACAAAACATAAATTTTAATCAACAAAGACAACGAACAATTGCTCCATTTTCCTTTCGTTTTCTGTTCAAAACGTTGGTTACTTTAATCGACTTCGAGCTCGTCGTGTTCAAGTAGATTCGAGGCCTTAACATCCCGTTCACTGCCCCAACAAAAGGTGAGTACTATCCCTTCTTTCCTCTCTTGCCATTTTGTTCAGATCCTAATGTGTATTAATGGCTCTGTGTTTATGCGTTAGAAGTATTTTTAGTTCCTGAGTTGAGAGGTCTCCTTCTTGTTTAACTGAAGTAGGAATCTTTAAAGTGTAAAAATCTCCCATGATCATAGGTATTAAAGTGATTCAAACATTGTTTTGGTGTAAAGTTCATTAATAAACTTATTTAGCTTTCAGGAACTCAAATACAGTGTTTCCAGTTTTGAAACCTCATTGATACAACTTTTAGTTCAAAGTCTTCTCTTATGATTGCTAGATTGTCTATGTGTGGTTATGAAACTAAGATGTAGTTGAGCCCCTCTCCTTTCTTTCTGAAATGCCAATAGCTTAAAGTTTGGATATGTGACAACCTTGTATATATGTGTTTTGTTATGACCCAACTGCTATTCTTTATTCAAAAGTGTTGGGAAGTCATCTTTGTTCTGGTTATCTGATATGACAATACACCAGAAATTGATAAATGGTTTGAAATAAGACTGTTTGGTTATTAAATGGGATTCTGTGATAAAACAATAAGTTTAAGGCCACACTAAACATCTAATCTAATCCCAAAGACTTTAGGAGGCTGTCATTTAGCTTTAGAATGAGGCTAAGGGGAAGTCTTGAGTCTGTTAATAGTTTCTGGGATCTAGCCTAAATAGAATTCACAATTGGCTAAAGAGTTGCTTTTAATAGTGATCATTCTTCTCTTAAATATGAGGTTGTTTCCCAGTTTGAATTGTATCAAAGCAGTATGATCTTTGAGTACTTAAATAGGCTTTAAATATGCAAGAATGTGTTTTATTAACTATCGTTATGAGTTATTAAATTGGTTAGCTCTGTGTCAAAGTAATTATGTGCTATTCTAAGCTTTAGTAATTCCCAAACATCCTGTAAGATGCAGATGGACATTATGCAGTTATAACGATATACATTTATGATGCAAATTGGTAAAGTAGAACTCTTTGGTTTAATTTTGGTGCATTGCATAGGGAAAACTGTTTTTCCGAATCAAGACCTTGCTGTGCATTGGTTAAGTTTGTTCTATGTGTGTATGAAACATAGATATTGGACTCAACTATGTTTAGTCATTGCCTTCAAAAGAGAAAACCTGTATAAGAATAAGTATGATAAGTGTGAACATAGCCATGCTTAAAAGAAATGAGGGAAGGAACTTTAACTATGAATTTTGTATGATTACATTAAGTCCTTAAACTGCATAACCTATGTTTGTTGGTCCTTCATTGTTTCCTCTTTCCCTGATCAGTCGTCTCTGTCTAGAGGAATTGAACATTCTCCATGATAATTGAGGTTTAAAGTTAGTTACTATTTTATAAGTTGAATGACATGTCTGTGCCTCTATTCCTTCCTTCTCTTCTTCTTGATGCACTGCTAAGATAAGGATAATTTTCCTAAGATAATCCCCTCAAACACATAGCTTCCAGTTACATTCCTGGCGAGCATTAGTTAAAAAATATCATCTTTTCAGTTTTATAATCATTGTGTTTGGTTATCAGGAAACGTGAGAGCAAGTGTTTGCTATAATCAGCAAGACTGATTCTTTGTTTTAGTGCAAATTTTGAGACGAGATTGCTGTTGGTGTTTGCTATACTGTTTTGAGGGTATATTTTACGTGTTTAGTCTTATTCGTCGATTATATACTAATCCTTTTCTTTTCATTTTTTATGCACGACATCTCGCATACGAGTCCAAGCGACTCGTCATATCCTTCCGCATTTGGCGTTGGGCTAAAGCCCAACATGACTCCTCTCGTGTCCACCCCCTGTCGGCAGCAATATATAAATCTGGGCCGAAGCCCAATAGCATGAAGAGTTTGCAGCTGTTGGCCTTAATAAATGGGCCAAACCCATTTACTCTTTTACTCTCTTTATTTTATTGCTGTATATTTTATTTGCTTTGTATGACTAACATCTTATCTTATTTTATTTTTCTAATTCAGATGAATTTTAACAAAATAGTGGGGCTTAGTTTAACAATGGGTAATTAATTTAAGGAAAACCGATCAATATATTTTTCGATAGATGTAAATATAAATTCAAGTATATTTTATGAATACATTTTCAAGAATTATACATATTTTTAGTCAAATTTATTAAATAAAGAATGAGAAAACGAAAGAAAGTCATGGCCTTTTCGTTGTATTTAAGAACATAAGTCTAGACATTTACATTCACATAATATCATTTTATTTAAAGATCATTTTGCGTCAAATTATCTTTTTTTAAAAAGACTATTATTCATATGAAAATCACCCTATTTTACCTACAAATCTTATTTTTTGGATAACATTACTATACTTTTACTTATTTATTTAGGGACTTAACAATATCCTTAAATATCATTTAATATTTTCCTCTTTTACGCAAAATTATTATGTCTTCCACAATATCATTCTAAACAATACCATTTTACTTTCGTTTAAAATCTTAACAACATTTATAAGTCGTATTTCAAAACAACATTATAAAATACTCTTTTATACAAACTATTATTATTTTTACAAGTTCTATTTTAAATAGCATTCTTACATATCTATCTATAACTTTAGCCATACTTACAAAACTGTTTCCTTTTTCTATAATACTATATTTACATTTAGCCTAATTAATTCTAAGTCCGGCCGGTTAACCATTGTTAATGGGTCTTAAAGGGTGCCTAATACCTTCCCTTTAGACTAATTGAACCCTTACCTAGAATCTTAAGTTTCGCAGACTTTAAACACAACTAACTTTAAACATAACTTTAATAAACTTTAGGTGCCCTAATTCACCATAAATAATTAGGTGACGACTCCTTAAAACAAATAAACAAAAAACAGGAATCTCCAATATGTCGTACTTCTAATTTAACCCGGTTAAAATGGGGTATGACAGTAACAATTTGATTCACAGATCCTATTAGTAATTTAACAGGAAAAAAAAAGCAACCAAGCAACCACCAACAACTTCAAAACAATCAAATTTTGATAACAACCAAAATCTGTCATTACAGCCATGGGAAACCAACAACTTAAAAACGAACCCTAAACTTGTCATTACAGCCATGGGAAACCAAAATTGTGATAAAATTACAGCCAAAATTATAACAGTAATCCCTTTTCATTAATATTAATTTCGTTTAACTATAACCTAGAAACTATAATCAACGAAACCCACAATAGGGAGCAAAAAACCAACGCAGAATTAATCTAAGAGAAACTATAATCAACCAAATACACTAACCCATAAAACCAAATCAGTGAGAAACCCACAAAAGAAACAAAAAAGTAAATGTCTTGAAGAACCCTAAACTAGATCCCAAACAATTAAAAGAATACCTGGAATAGATGTTGGCAACGGCGTACTGGATGCCGAACCTGGCTGGGTGGCGACGGATTTGGCTAGCGGCAATGTGGGCGAGGGTAGAAAATGAGGGAGATATTTGGAAGAAGTATTCAATTAGGCAAACTCTTTTTTCAATGTCATATCTGAAACAAGCTTTTTTCAGCTGGGTAGGGACGGCGGCGGCGGTGACTGGCAGGAATGATGGTGACGTCGCCGGCGTTATTAGGATTAGAGAGCGAGGGGGGGGGTGGGGGGGGGGGGGGGCAGAGAAGGTGAGAGGAAAAGAGATAGAAATGGGAAAGAGACGGGTTAACTGGGTCTGTGTTGATTTTATTAGACTGAGTAATTATACCGACCTCATGAGGTCGGTATATTTAATAATTTTATTTTTAATTTAAAATAATACCGACCTCGTGAGGTCGGTATTCTTTTAAATTAAAAATAAAATTATAATATATTTAGCATCAAATAAATTTCCGACCTAGTGAAGTCGGTACATTATTATTTTCAAATTTTGGTACAATATTACCGACCTCACTAGGTTGGTTTATTTAAAAAAAAAATAAAAAATAAATTTTACGTCTTTACCGACCTCATGAGGTCGGTTTTTTGAGGTCGGAAAATCCTGTTTTTTTAGTAGTGATATTTGTGGGCTTACAAAACTATTTGCGGAATATAGAGAATCAAACGAACATGAGGAAGCCGTTGATGAAATGATTTTCAAATTTAAAAAGTATTTTTTTTTGCTATTCCCGATATTTATTTGATTGCTTGTATACTTGACCCGTCTTTAAAATTAAGAGGTGCTCATGGACTTGTTGACAAAATTTATTTGCAGTTAGATATTCCTCCTAATGAACATCCAAATGTTGAAGAGTGTAAACGTAGCATAGAATTAAAAGCTAAATTAATGTATAATAATTATAAATCTGAAGAAAGTAGAAGTGGAAATCAACGTCCTTCACAAAAAAATAAGGGTAAATTTAGCAATAGAAAATTTGATAGATCAATGGATGCTGCATGACTTGTTATTGCTAATACTCAAAATGAAAGTGATCTTGAATCTTATCTTGATCAGAGTTTGGAAAGCATCACTGTGGACGACGACGACAATGAAGATATTTTAGGATGGTGGAGGAAGCGTGGCAAGGCATTTCCATTACTCTCTAAAATGGCTCGAGATATCCTAACTATTCAATCATCTTCAGTAGCTTTGGAGGCAGCTTTTAGCGCGGCAAGATTTCAACTCGGAGATTATAGACATTCATTAGCACAAGATAGCTTGGAGATTTCTGTCTTATTCAGGGATTGGATCAACGCAGAAAGAAGAAATCGTGGGCTATCAAAATTAACCCGTCAGGAAGAAGAAGAATATGAAGAGATAATCAACACTAATAGCGATGATGACATGGAACTTATGGACCGTCAAAGAGATATACCAATTCCAGAATTGAATGCAACGGAAGCGATACGACAATTAGAAAAAATGTACATAGATCCGTACAAGTTTTAGTGTGATTATTTATAATTAACTACTTAGATGCCTAGTTAAAACAGAACCCTTCCTAGAAGGTAGCTGTGTAGATTAGGTGATCTTATTGTAACTTAGAGGCCTAATTAAAAAAGAACCCTTCCTAGAAAGTGGCTGTGTAGATTAGGAGCTCTTCGTGTATTTGAGACTTTGAGTCAAGTTTTATGAAATTTAAAAGATCTATTTTGAATAAATAAACATAAAGTTCTTACTTGAAATTATTTTTCTTTACATAACTACAAAAAAGAATGCAATTCTGAATAAAGATTATAAAGACTTGAAAGTATATTTAATATTATGTAATAAATTAAAAATAATAGCCCTTAGAAGTTAAAAAAATAGCCGTTGTTAAATACATCTAAACACTTTAAAGTTATAAGTTATAAAAAATAAATAGTTCTTACTTGAAATTATTTTCTCCTATTATAAAATATAAATACCTAAAAATAAATCCAAGTCTTTATATTTTTTATAAAGACTTGAAAATTTAATATTAGCTAATAAGTTATCAAATTAAATGTTAAGTTTGAAGTTTTATAAAAAAAATCCCCCGCCTCACGTCCCCCCAGGCCCGTCCCGTCCCCCTTGGAGTGGGACGGGATGGGCCCCCCAACAAGTCACCCAAAAGCCCATCCCCCCAAAGTCCCCGTACCCCCAAAGCCCCCCTTTAAGAAGTCCCCGTCCCGTCCCCCCAAAACGTCCCTTACCGTCCCCCCTGCCACCCTTAGTTACATAGTTTATCCCAAAGGTTACAAGAATTAAGTGGCCATAATAAATTGACACATGTATACTTGTAGTTCATGGAATGTAAACTATTGGTAAACGAAAGCTTTAATGTATTCATAGCTTTCTTCAAATTTTTAAAAAATAACCCTGTTAGGTCCATTATCTTGGAATGCCAATGTCTCAATGGGAAACTCACAATTTTCTAGAGACAGGGGCGGACCCACGTACTGATTTCCGGTGCTCTAGCACCTATTGACCCCGACAGGAACTATATTTATTTATATAGAAACTTCTTGAAAAATGGATATATAAATTGAGTAGCACCCATAAACCAAAAGTTGCAGTGGGCGCTTTGGTTGAGAGCTTGAATTGGAAAGGCATGATGGGTTTGGTAGTGGATCGATTCCCAGGTGACACAATATTTAAGAGTTTTCCGTCTTTTGTTTTTACTTGACTTTTCCTTCTTTTTCTCCCATCTAGCTTGTCCTTTTTTTTTTAGTTAAATACCACTAAGAAAGCTTTAGTGGGTTTTTTATTAATAAAATAATAAAGTAAAAAATAAAACCAAACGGGTCCAACAAAACAAAATAGACAAACAAAAGGGGATTTGGGATTCCTAAACAGAGAAGCCCTAAATCTTAAAGCAAAAAAGGGCAATCTCGCTCAAGTTGAAAAAATCTTGTCCAAATCAAGCTATACGAGCCACCGTTGGGATCTGTATGAACCATCGAAGCAGCAACAGAGCTGTACGAGGTTGGATTCGTTGTTCCATCACCGGAGTTGTTGCTTAATCGGAGCTGCACGAGGTTGACGAAGCTGTTGCTATTTCCATCAATCGGAGCTGCACGAGGTTGCATTCGAGCTATGCTATCAGCTGTTCATCTTCCTTCACTGCTTGAGCTGCAAATATTGATCCTGAGCGGCATGATTTGTAAGTATTCTCCTTCTTCTTCCAAGATCTTCTTATGTGTTTATATGCTCAAGAACTTCATCTTGAAATTGCGTGTTTTGGAGTAGCCTAGAATTTCTAAATATCTTGCTGCGATAAATGAATGTCTTCCTTCTCCTTGCGGTTAATATCATATATAAGCACCCTAAGCTCTCACCGGGTACTATGAATCTTAACCAACTAGAGTATTTCTCAAGGATTAGACGAAACTTTTCACTTTAGTTAGCAGAAATTTTGCAGAACCTAAGCAGTTCCGAAGCAACATTAATCTTATTGCTGCTACAAGGGTTACTATCTGTTAAGATTTGTTAAATATTGATAAATTTCCAATAGGATGAGCAAAGCTAATACCACACATTTGGAAATCTGTCAATATAAAGCAAATGCCTCCCATACAGAATCCTCTTCTTAACCTGGATCTCTTCTCTGAATGTTCCTATTCCTTAGATTAGGGATATGAGCCTTATCTAGGTTTAGGATTTTTCTTCCTGTGGAGGGTAAGTCGTAAAATGAGTTGAAATCTACTTCACCTGCAAAATCAAAAGCATAGTTAGTTAAAAAATCTGCCAGTGAGTTTCCCTCCCTAAACACGTGTTGAATTATCACATTGCCGGTGCTCATTTTCTTCCTTATCCTTTCCACTTCCACAATGATAGCCCAAGGTGGATCCCAACTTACCTTCCACTAATTTCTTCAACATCAATGAATCTGTTTCCAAGATCAGTGGAAGTTTCCCTTGTCTCATACAATTTTCAATTCCTTCAAGCAAAGCCTTAGCTTCAGCCACCGCATTAGTATCATCATTAATTAACTTAGATTTGGCAAACACTAAGTCACCTAATTCATCCCTAATACATACCCTAATAGAGCTAGGTCCTGGATGCACCATCTGTGTTACACTTAGGGGTGGGCATTTAGTTTTTCGGTTCGGTTTTATCAAACTTCGGTTTGGCTATTTCGGGTTCGGTTTTTTGAAGGTGGACACCAAACATCGAACCAAACTAGTTCGATTCGGTTCTTTCGGTTTCGGTTTTTTAAAGTTCGGTTCGGTTCGGTTTCAGTTTTTTCAATTCGGTTTTTTAATATAATATTAGAAGTGATTCCATTGACACTAATTTATATTCTCAAAAGCAATAAAACATAAAACCGATAAATTGAAATCAAAATCAAACAAACAGGATACACAAGAATAGAAAACTATAATCATGACATAGGATTACTAGGTGTTATATACATACCGTAAGAATAATTGATAAAACACATAAAGGACATACATTAATCCTAAAGAGACATCCTAGTTACCTTTCTTTGTTAAGGATATTTGGTTTTTTCAATTGAAGTGGAAAATTAGGGATATAAATGCAATTTGTGATCCCCTGGGTGGTTTTCGGTATTTATGCCCAACCCTAGTTACACTTGAACCATCCCCTGGGTGGTTTTTGCCATGTAACAATTTGTGATCTCACTGAAGATGTATTTTCTTCTAAATACTTAATCAAATCTGGCCATAGATATGGAATCTGCAACCATAGATATTTCACCTTTGCCAAATAATACAAGTTATTATTAATCTCATGTACCACCCTCTTGAAACTAACATGACCTCCATGTCTTTGGGTATTCCTCCTTTTCCATATCTCCCAAATAAACATTGATGGAACAACTTTATAAATAGGTTTGAGCTTGTTACAACAGTCAGCATCCCACCATGCCTTGACCACTTGATGCACCTGAATTAAGTTAATATGCAGACCTGCAGCTGATATAAACACTTTCCAAACTTCAGTTGCAAAGGAATAAGTCAAGAATACATGTTTAATTGTTTCTTGTTGATATTCCCTGCAACACCAACACCTTGAGGCTATGGAAATGCCCATATCCCACAACTGATCATCTGTAGGTATCTTTAGCTTCCATAGCCTCCATAAAAAGAATGAAATCTCGAAGGGAACTCCTTTTATCCACATATGAGAATAACATTCTTGTATAGGGGCCTTCTGTCTTATAATATTCCAAGCATTATTGAGAGAAAACTTGCCTTTGCTAGTTTCCATCTACCATGGTTTGTCCCAATTCCCTTCTAATTCTTCAAATTGAATTTCCCTTCTAATGTGTTCTGCAATATCCTCAGGAAAATTTTGTTGTAAAAGTTGATCATTCCACTTTCCATCCACAATTAATTCAGCCAATTCTTCAATGTGTTCATTAATAGGAAAACCAGCAGGGACAGTATTATATAGAACTCCCAGTTTAGTCCAATTTTCATGCCATATATTTGTTGTTCCTCCCTTAATTTGCCACCAAGTTTCCTGTTCCACCATTTCTCTAGCCTCTAACATTCTCTTCCAAACTTGAGATCCAGATTTCCATTGAATTACATTTGGAATAGTTTTTTTTTACAGTACTTATTCCACATGTAATTAAACCACAAGGTATTAGCAGTTCTAAATCTCCACCACAATTTGGCAAATAGAGCTCCTGAGACATCAAACAGAGATCTAAACCCCAAACCTCCTTCCTGTGTAGGGAAACACAAATTTTTCCAAGAAGCCCAATGCCTACTTCTGCCTTCTTCTTTATTGCTCCAAAAAAATCTAGCAAAGATTTTATGTAACTCTACTAGAATGTATTTTGGAGGAGCAACCACTGACAACATATATACGGGCATACTTTGAAGCAAACTTTTAATAAGAATTGCCTTGCCGCCATAAGATAAAAGCTTTCCTTTCCAAGAATGTAGCTTAACCTTTACTTTCTTGATCATATCTGCATAAAATGTCTTCTTCCTCCTTGCATAGAAAATAGGACAACCTAGATACTTAAAAGGAAATTGTCCCCTGGAAAAAGTTGTTATGTTCCCCACTTCTTGAATTAGATTAGATGACACCTTGTCATGCATATAATAACAACTTTTTTCTCTGTTAATCATTTGTCCAAATGCCTCTTCATAATTTCTCAATATTCTCATGATTCTCTGCAATGACTCTGACTCAGCAGATGAAAAAATAATAATGTCATCTGCATAAGCCAAATGATTAAGGGGAGCAGTCCATTTTGGCATTCCATATCCAATGAACCTCGTATCTTCAAATAAAGCATTCAATGCCCTGGATAAAACCTTAGCTGCCAAAATAAATAAAGCAGGGGACAAAGGGTCACCCTGCTTGACTCCCCTACAGGATTTGAAAAATCCTATAGACTGCTCATCTATTAAAATAGAATACTAGTTATTAGACAAAAGTTTCCAAATCAAATTGGTATAATGTTCTGCAAAACCCATCTTTCTCAACACATGTCTTAGGAAATCCCAAGAAACCCTATCATATGCTTTAGCCATGTCCAACTTCAGCACTACATTAGCTGGCTTACCTCTTATCCTTATGTCTGAAACAATTACCTGAGTTAATAGGATATTCTCAAAGATACTTCTACCTTTCACAAAACCTGATTGATTAGAAGAAATTAAGGCAGGAAATAATCCTTCTAATCTGTCATGCATCACCCTAGAAATTACTTTTTTAATGAAATTTGACAAACTTATGGGCCTCATATCTGCAAATGTTTCCACTTCTACTTTCTTTGGTATTAAAACCAAATTAGTATGAGTAATGGATTTAGAAAGATAATCACCATCAAAGAAAGCCATCACCAATTCATGAACATCATTCCCCACAGTATCCCAACATTTCTGATAGAAAATACCAGAAAAACCATCAGGCCCCCCTGTAATATCTCCACTTAAACCATATACAGCCTGCTTCACTTCCTCAATAGAAGGATGCTTGCACAACTCCTTATTCTGGTATGAGGTAACCAAAGAAGGAAAGTACTGCAGAATATCCAAGTTGTTCTGATTTCCTTCCTGAGAAAATTGATTTTGGAAGAATCTTATTGCCTCATTAGAAATCAACTCTTTAGACTCCAGCCATTGACCATTTCCATCTTGAATTCTATTAAGCTTTAATTTCTGTCTCTTCCCATTTACATAGTTGTGGAAAAAACCAGTGTTTTTATCCCCCTCAGTGTACCAGTCTAATCCTATTTTTTGCCTCCAATAATAATCTTCCAAATGCAAGTATTTCTTCAATTCATCTTGAGCTTTTTGAAGAACAATCCTATTAATGATACTAGGATCTTCCTCAAATAATCCTTCTTTAATCTTCACAACTTCTTCTCTTACTGCCAATTCTTTAAAAATATCACCATAAGTATCCTTACTCCATTTTGACAGGGCCTTTTTGACATTCCTCATCTTCTGTTTGAAAACAAGAAAAGGGTTTCCAACAAAGTCTGCTTTCTAGTTATTCTTGATCACCTCCTGGAAACTTTCATGCTGAGTCCAAAAATTTAAAAACCTGAATGGTTTTGAAATTGGTATAGCTTCTTCACCACAAAATAACACCATAGGAGAATGGTCTGATCCAGTTTTGGTTAAATGCTCCACTTCAATATTAGGGAAAGAGTTTTGAAAACGAATATTCACTAGAATTCTATCTAGTATTTTTAGAATGCAATCCCCTGCAGCTCTTCTATTCCACCAAGTGTAAGGACTTCCTTTGAAACCCATATCAAATAGTTCACTAGAATTAACACAGAATGCAAAGTCATCACACTCTGATGGATCTACAGGTAAACCTCCAATCTTTTCCTCTTCTGATAAGATAACATTAAAATCCCCCCCAACCAACCAAGGTAGGCTCATATCATTAGCGAGAGAATAAATATTATCCCATAATTCAAGTCTCTCCACTGCGCTGCATTTTGCATACACAAAAGTAGCAATCATCTCTATGTCAGTAGCAATATGTTTAAGTTTTAGAGAAATCTGTTGATTTGTATCCAACAATATTTCCCACTGAACCACTGCATCAATAAATACCCATATCTTGCCATTAATATTTGTCAAAGCTGTTTCCATCCCTATCCTCCTCCTGTATTTTTGTAGGTGTTTGCTGTGTTGAAAAGGCTCCATCAAAGCCACAATAAAACTATTATACTGCCTTTTCAAATTAATGAGCCTTTGAAAAGCATGTTGAGATTTAACGAACCTTATATTCCATATAATTGCTGTAATCATGACTTGGTCATACTTGCAGTCCTCTTTGGTAAGATCCTCTTGGGTGGGGATGAATTTGTATTCTTAGCTTTCTTTCCTACCTTTGATTTGGCTCTAGGTATACCATCAGCTTCATTTGTATTGTGTTGAGTTAATTTTGTATTGTCTTTCTCACCCTCTACCTGATTGATTTCCTTTATAGCTTTTTCCACTTCTTCCTCTGTTACTTGATGTGTAACAATGTCAATTAATTCTCTGCTAGGAGATGAGTGATAGTGTACTGAAATAGACTCAACATTATCAGGTCTCATTGTGCTTGATTGTGACTTTTTTGGTTGTATTCTATTATCTCTAACTTGATGTTGATGTTCTTGCAGAATATCAGGTGGCTTTGGATATGATGATTGAACATGCTCCTCAATTATGCCAATTGATGTATCCCCATTCACCTCAGGTAAATTCCCATCTTTCCTCTCTACCTTTGTAGTAGTAGTCATTTCTGCACCCAATTCTGCATTACCACCATTGTTGTCAGTAGTATTTCCTTTACCATCCACTAAATTATATGCTTCACGATCCTTCTTTTCTTCTGCCTCTCCCACATCTACTGATTCCTTAGAAGAAATATGATTATTTAATTCTTCACCTACTACCTCCTCCACCCTATCTTCCCATGAAACCTTCCCTGAAGATGTTTGAGAAATATGACTAAAAGAATCATCTACGTCAATATTGCCCAAAATTTTCCCAAAGGAAGACTCCACCAACTTTGTTGCACTGCCTACTTCAATTTTCTTCATAAGAGAGCTTTCTTGTAATTCCTTCCTTGATTCTGCATCCTCCTTTGACTATACTTGTGCCGATTCCCCCTGTACATCCTTAATGTTTTCCTCATATTCTCCTGTATGTTCCTCTTCAGTAGGTTTTGTAGATTCTCTTTCTTGTTTTTCTCCCACTGCATTATCTTCCTCTCTATGATACTGTTGTATTTGCCCTTCCTACTTTTCTCCTTTATCTGCTACCAGCTCTCCTAAATGTTCTTCCTCTGCCAATGCTGCAAATTGGCTACTAGTTTGCACAGAGCTGCTAGGATTTGCTTGATTCTTATCCCCATCCTTGCCTTGTACCTTGGTCCCTACTTTATTGGGATACACTCTATTATCCTTTACAGGATTCCAATTTCCAGGATTTCCTAATATTCTTCCACTGGATAACATCCTGGCTGAATTATGATATCCCCTTGGCATCTTCTTCTCTGGATTCTTTTGTTTACCGTCTTCCTTATCCACTTGCTTTTGTTTACCATGTATATTCTCCTCCTTGTTGCTTAATTGTGAATCCTTGTGATTTGGCTGCTGGACTTCTATATTTTCTTTTTTGTTGTTCCCTTGTCCTTGATTACTTTGCCCCTGTTTACTTGTTGCATTACTATTTTCCTTTGGTTGTGCTAGTTCTGGATTAATCACTCTACATTCAAACTCATTATGCCCTTGTAATTTGCACTCCTTAGAGTATTTTGGAAGATAATCATAATGAATCTTCACATCCATTGCCCTTATGGTTCTTGTGTTTTCATTTTCTATATCCATCCTGATTGATGTGGGTAAATCTGCTAACAAGTCCGCTAATACCTTAACCCTAGCACAATTAGGTCTAGTCTTATTGATAGTTGTCATATCCAAATGAATAGGCTGCCCAACTGATGAAGCAAATGTGAATAAGGATTCCTTCACAAAATATGTAGGAAGCAAATTGGGAAATGAGTTCCGTGCCATTGCCTTTGATGTCTCTTCATCAATTTTGAATTTTGAATCATATATCAGTGGTCTCATTTGATAAGAATATCCCTCCTTATCAGTAATATAGTATACTAGTTTTGATGTCAAATTCACAAAGTCCTCTGCTAGAGTACATCTACTTAAGACATGTCGATTTCTGAAAAATCCAATTCTACATTCACCTTTTACTCCACATTGTGCAGGGATTATTTTGCGAAGCTGTTCCATGTCTGACCATCCATAGGAGAATTTTCCAACAACTGCATGCTCCAGTTCCTCCAGAATTTCCATACGCGATACTTCATTCTCTGTCCACTTGACATATGGAGATCCATGTAACAAAGTTATCTTCTTCATTTCAATAGGTTGTACTAAAGTTTTTGTACTTTGATCATCTGTATTTAAGTAAGATGGTTTCAAAAGACTAGCATATTGGATTTTATTTTCATTAGGCGCAACTCTCTCCTGATGTACAGTTGTAATCGTATTGATTTGTCGGTCAGCCTCTCCAGTGTACTGACCAGCGGCCATGGAGGCCATAATCGATTAGCTTGAAGAATTTAGGGTTTGCATGAAAATAGGAGGTGAGAGAAGAGAGATATTTTTTCAAGTTTTTGTATTAATGTGTGAATTTTTTACTAGGGCAATAATTGATTAGCTTGAAGAATTGGTTTTTAGTTTGCTGAGTTTTTCTTTTACTTTGTTTTAACTTAGAAATCCTTAAGTTTCGTAGTTGTACCCCCAACTTCTCCTTTTTCTCCAATACATCCTTTTTCTTTTACCCTTTTCTGTCGACTTTCTTTGTTCACTTTTTCATCCATCTTTTTTTTAACGTTTCTCATTATTGTGTTCAAATAATTCTATGTTTATACTTTACCATCGATAGCAACTTACACTTTACTTTAAAGGGAGGTCAGCACCCACGACCTTAAAATCCTGGGTCCGCCACTGTCTGGAGAGGGATTTGTTGCTACAATTTCTCCTAAACCATCAAATTCACAATGATCTATATCTTGTTTGAACATTTGGAAATATGCATTAAAAGCATACGAAACCTTGGACTCAAAACTCATTCCACCACATGAAGCTCCTACTTCCAGTACCGTACAATCTGCTTTTTCGCATGCGAGATTATAATTCTTATTCACAGAATTCATGTTTGATTTGTCCCCATTGAACTTGCACCATCGACTAGGCATTTTCACTATGCCCTTAGCCTCTGTAGGATACTTGTCGCGATCCTGTAATTAGGGGTAATAAAATTAGCACATAAAAATGTAACCCACACATATTAACTTGACCCTCCCAATTCTAGGCCATTTAAACTTTAGGTTGATCTGGGCTAAATATGTAAATCAAATTGATTCTTGAAACACTTTTTCGAAATATTTAAATAAAAATATCTGTTGTTCGATAAGTTATACGTTAAAGAAAAAAACAGTTAGTTTCGTTTGGTAATTAAGAAAATTTCTATAAGTAAACAAATAAAAACTAAAAGATGGGAAGAGTACATTGGTCTGGTTGGGTTATAACTCATTGTCTATTCTTCTTGACCTAGTCCATCTCAGCTCCACTAACTTTTGGATAGGGTTGGACAATGACTCCTTTATTGATTTAGCCTATTTTTACCCCATCCAAATTCGAGTAAAATTCAGAAATAACCACTTTACCCTACTGATAAATTGTCATCGTCATGACGTTTCATACTCCCTCCCGATAAAAAATAGTGTCCACTTGGTTTTTTTCTTCTTGAGTCAAAAAGAGTGTCCAGTTAGCAAATCAAGAAAGAATTAACCTTATTTTTTTAGATTTGCCCCTATTAAGTGTTATGTAATCAAATCCCAATACCTATTTAACTAGGGGCAGTTTAGTGAAATTACCTATTTTTTTAGGAGTTAATATTTTCTTAGGAGTGTGCAAATGGCTAAGTGAACACTTTTTTTATCCGGTTACACTTGAAACTTCAAGAGATTATCAGGGGATGTCACTTGACTCTATGACACTGAGTATTTTTCACATCGAAAATGGCGTATAGGTGCTATTGATAGGCCCAAACTGGCTATCTGTTACCCGTACCTGTAGTGAGAAATCAATCTTGTACTTTGGATTCCCATCTGTCTCGTAAATGCCCCAATGCCTTTTAAATGCACCAAATGTCAGACGAGAATTATGCTTATCAGTCAAGATATGGAGATACATGTCTGTAGGCCTTGGTCTAAGTGGTGTCCCTTTGTTTGATGAAATTCATGAGAGACCGGCCTCTTGTAGTTCCCACGGAGATTACAGGGGTTAAAGATAGACTATCTTACTAAGAGATTTCAGTGGCTATTCTTGATCGTAAAGTTCGCAATTTGAGAACTAAGGAGATTGCTTTAGTGAAAGTACTATGGAGAAATCAGAAAGTTGAAGAGGCTACGTGGGAAGCTGAAGAGGACATGAAGTCCAGATATCATCTCTTTGAAGAGCAAGCAGAAAACATGAAAGGTAATTAACCTTTTCATTCAGACCTTACATTAAAAATCTCTATGTCTTTCAGTATTCAGTCAGTCCAGTATTCAGTTAGCTCAGTATTCAGTTAGCTCAGTATTCAGTAGCTATTCAGTTAAGTATCACAACAATTCAGTAACCACGTATTCATTCAATTCAGTAAGCATGTATTCATGACAGTTCAGTGATCACGTGTCTCAGCTAGTCAGTTTCAGGTAGTTACAAAGTAAACTCTATCGAATTTTCCATAGAGTCCCAGAATTAGTCACGATATAACCAAGACCATCATTCGAAGATGAATGATCCAAGGGGGAGATAATGTTACACCCCGTATCCTAGAACCAAGGTTAGACTCATATCGTTAGAGTTTTAACGGAAATTTTAAAGGTTTGATCGTTTGCAGAAATGGTTGACAGGCCTATTTCAGGCACCCGTAACCCCTTGGTTAATTAAGAATTTGGAAAAGGTGATTCAATGAAAGTTGTAGTACGTATAAATAAATTTCCTTCAATATAAAGATCAGGCCAAACGAACATCACAAAAATCTCTTAGAGAGGCTAGACATCCACGTTGGTCACGCGTCGCTGGAAGGGCACTTCCGCGTTGGCCACGTGACACCGGAAGGTAACTTCTGCGTTGGCCACGCATCACGGGTCCAGACTGGAAAATCTAGCTTCGGACCGAGGTCTGCATGACGACTCCGCATTGGGCATGCGACACGGGCCTGATGCGCGTCGGTTGGATTTTCGAGTCAAACTTTGAGTTTTCGCGTTTTTAAGTGAATTTAAGCTTGTGATTTATTCCCTAGCATCCCTCATTCACAAAAAATCATCCTAAGACAATAGAGAACAAGTCCAAAGCCTCAAGAACCCTAGAAGGTAGGTTCTATGATGAATTCTAGATAATTCCAACTCTCCAACATCTTATTAACATTGATTAAACCCTCATAATCCATAGAACCTTGAATTGAGACGTTATTGTCGGACGTGGGAAACCCTAGCATTAGAATTCTAGAAGATTGAATGTCAAAAGGTAATGTTTCTACTCTCTAATCATTTATAGTTATGACTTTATGAAGTTCTTGGGAGAATAGTAAATTGGTTTGATAAAGAGGATTACATGAACTATATTAGGGTTTGGATTGTTGACTTTAGATTGTTGTAATCATTTGGATTATGAAATATGGTGTTAGTGTATCTATTTGGGATTGTAGAATCACCTAGAAGCAATAAGATGAGAATTTAGTGGAGAAAACACCATTAACTAAGGGCTATGAAGCTTTACGCCCATAAGGTGTTTGATGAAATGCTTAGATGACCAAAGCATGAATAATAATGTTAATATAGGATCCCTTTGACTTGTATTGCTATAGATTAAAGTTGAAAGGGTTGACGAACATCGTATTACACTTGGAAAGCAGGTTGTTAAGGTATGTGAGGCTAACTCTCTACGTTTGAGAATGTTAATGATTCTCCCTACGCCAAGTTGTTTTACAATGTTACTAATTGCCTTCGAGATATATTTAAGCTTAGTTCCTTGAATAGTTGCAGAACTTCTACTCTCTGGTTTCGTAATTCGTTCATGACTTTCATTCCGAATGTTGTAAGCTCAGCACGTAATCAATATAGACTTGTGTTTGATACTCATAAGTCTTAATCTAGAATACTTAGCATGTTTATAAATTGTTAAACCTTCAAGTCTCATAATTAGTTCATGAATACATGTCTTAGTGAATCATTGTCCAGTATGTCAGTGTCGTACTTTTAAGCATGATTCTCAATTTTTTTTTATGTAAATTGTTTAATGTTGAGCACCTGTGTTTTTGGGGCTAAGGCCACAGTTATGTATACGTATAATTGGACCCGAGGCCACAAACTTGTATACTTATATTGGGCCTGAGGCCATAGATTATGATTTTAGTAAGCAGGTGATTCTTCATTCAAAACAGGAAGTATTATTATCTTTACTTCTTTTCTTCACTTCAATTATCAGTTATTAGTTATCAAATCAGTTTCAATTTCAGTACTTACAGTTCTTTCTTTCAGTTGCTTTACATACCAGTACAATTTAAATGTGTTGACGTCCCTTTTTGCCCAGGGCCTGCATCTCGCGATGCAGCTAATGATTTAGTGGTTGACGATTCTACTTGCTAGGACATTCTCGTATCAGCTGCTTAGTGAGCCCTAGTTCCCTCGGGCCGTCATCATACTTTTTGTCTTTATAGTAGTTTAGTCAGTCAGGTATGCCAGGGGCCTTGTCTCGGTAAACAGTTAGCAGTTCAGTACTCTTTAGAGCCTTCGTAGACTATAGTCTAGTCAGTCAGATGTTTAGCAGTTTTTGTGTTTGCCTTATTGGTTTCTTATTCAGACTTTCAGACTTATTCAGTATTTCCGCATGCATGATATTTTAGTAAGATTTTAGTAGAACAACATGTGTTAATGTTATTTCCGTATTCAGTATGTTTTGCTATCACATGTTGATTCAGCCAGCCAGTTGGTTCGCTCGGTCACATGCAGTCAGGCACTGAGTGCCGTGTTACACCCAGACTATGGTTCGGGGCGTGACACTTAAATGGAGTTTAAGTTCTACTCCCACCATCCCAATTCAAGTGTCTTTTTCTTTTTCTTTTTGGTGTGTCCTAAAAAGAGCCAGTCTTTCCATATTTAGTAAGTTTTCCAATTTCAACATTTTACAAGACAAGTTTAAGACCACAAGATTTAAAGGATTGCATACATATTAGTTTAAGACCATAAGATTCAAAAGTCTCCCTTTGTCTCTTAAATTCTGTGCTCAATCAAACTAAAATACTTAAATTGAGACGGAGGGAGTATATATTATCGATATAAATAATTTTGGCCGAATACATATACAACCCCTTAAAGTTGTTTAGTTTTTTTTCATTTAGACACCTAAACTAAAGATTATACCTATTAAACACTTGAACACAAGTCAAAGTGTACCTGTTAGACACCTCACAAACAATCTTGCACAAAAATATGGTGAGTGACTTTCAAACTCTATGACATGGCAAGAAAAGCATATTAAAGGTAATACGTGGAAAATATCCAAAAAGAAAAAATGAATCTCACTACAGCCCTCCCTACATTCGTCTACCATCATAACCACACTCGTGTGGTTGACAAATACTCAACTTCCTCCTAATCATTAATTATCAGCAGCAAACTAACAAAATTTAGCATTCTGTGGCAGCTTCTTGAACTTTTATGAATTTTCAGTGTACTCACAAATAACTCAAATGAGTTTGAAAATTAGAATCTGAGAAAAATCGGTGTAAAAAGGAAGAATAATTTACTTGATTAGCGGGCCATATTGATTTTGAACTCAAAATAACCCTATTTTTTTTTTTAACCCATTTTAATCAATTTCCACACCCTGTTTTATGGTTTTAGCCATTTTAGTAGTAGAAAAATTATAGGAATGTTAATTTTAAATTAACATAATTTTAGGGATTATGTTAAGATACCTATCGAAAATGAGTTCTTTTGTTCCCATACGTATCTATCTAAACAGGTTTCTTTGTTCTATCAATTTAGTCTTTTTTTTTTCTTTATTATAATCCTTCTTAAATTTTCAACATAGACCTTTCATCAGCTAAATCAATCAAAAATTTATACAAAGTTTGAGGACTCTTTTAAACAAGATTTTCATGGGTAGTGAGGGGTACCATTTTATGTATAATCAATGTATGCATATTTGATGTATAATCGATTTATATTATTTGATATATAACTAATGTATGCATATTTGATGTATAGTTAATGTATATCCCTGAGAATTGCGAAGTTTTCTCGCTGCTTCTCTATATTGGTTCATTGTCAACTTATATTTTCTCTTTTTTTTTTGGTACATTTTGAGTGTATAAGAAGCGTATAATTAGTAAATACACATATAATCAATATATACATTAATTATACACATATTTATATGATAATTATACGTCAGCTATACAATGCTTATTCCTTGTATAAAGTTTATAAACAATGTATAATGGTTTCTCTTAATCTAGTTGTTTCTCTTGATCTTGCCATCTTTAAAATAAATAAAAAAGGATCTGTGAAATTTTTGCATATTTGACTACACATTCACCAATGAAAAGTGCTTTTCAAAGAACATAAAAGTTCAAATTTGACACCAATGGGAAAATGGTTTTTCAAAGACACAAAATTTAAAAATCTCATATCAATGGCAGAGGGAATAAAAATGTCAGAAGCACTTGTTTTGAGTGAAGACTTTTCTTTGCTAAATGAAAGAACACACCAATAACTGTTTTAACGACATCAAAGTTTTTTCAAGAGAGATCAAAGTTTTTTTCAAGAGAGATTTGGTAAGAGTGTATTCCTATAATTAAGGCTAAATTAATGGGGACGAAATGCTAATGGCTTTATTTAAACTTTCTTTTTTTACTAGGTTTACTGAAGAGGCTATAAATTTTAAGGCGATTTATTGTGAACAAAAGTTTAAGGTTAGGAGGTGTAATCAAAAGTAACTGGTGGCTATTTAATTATCTGCACATTAATTGAAATAGCCATTTAATTAGGGTGATGTATGTATTAAATGGTGTATTATGGTTGTTGTGGTCGCTGAACGGGGGAATTGAAAATTTAATACCACTAAAGCATTTTCACCTCCTACAATTAAATTAGTGTTCAGCAAACTTTTGAGTTTCTTTGTCATCATCCATTCTCCATTCACACCACCAATGGCCATTTATTGACCACAATAAATTGCTAATGAATTATTGTATCTGCTGAAGAATATTATCAGCCTACCGATGAGCTTATATATGAAGTTATGAATTTGCAATATGCATAACCATCACCAATAGAAGAAATAACAGACGAAAACTGCAGCTTTACTGGGTAAGTTTATTTTTTTTTGTTATTTTTTTGTTGTTGGTATTTCTTATGAGTATTCATCAAACTATATAGTCTTGTTGATGCGAACACTCTCCACGATTATTAATCATTTTTGTGCGATTATAATTAGAAAATTAAGCTCTTCTACTGAGATCAGACGGAGAAGAAGGGGTAAGGAGAAGCTACAGAAACGTTGCATTATAAATGAAGATAATAGCATTCTTCCCCTCCCAAAAACTACTAAGAAATTAAGAATGAGGACGTTTACTTTTGAGGCATAGTATAGCTGAAACTGTTTTGGGCTTATAGATAAAGGACTACTTTCTTCTTTTCCCAAAAATTTGGTTGCCTTTGACAGTTTAATATTGGAACAAGAAAAAGTACTACAATAATAACATCATTTAACTATATCAAACATTTCTCAGGACGTTTTTTTATTTTCAGGTGCCAGAATACCATTCAAGAGAAGTTTGCAGTAGGAGGGAATTCAAAAATGCTGCCAACAAATATTAACTATTTTGTCTCTTGTAAATGTTGAGCGACTACTGCTGAACAAAATTCCTTATTTAAAAACCGCGTTTAGTACTGGTGTGTTGAAATGTGCCTGTATTTTCCTTCAACTAGATCTGCGGTAAGAACTGTATATAATCCTTTCATCATGCTATAATTCACAGTAATGCTATTTCATTTATACAATTTAATTTTATAAAGTTAATGCACAGATGAAAGGACTAATAATTTTGAGTCAGACAAAGCGTACATGTTCGTGTGGTTATGATTTAAATACATCAATTAATTATTTTAGAAACTATTATCTGTAGCACATAAATAACTATTACTTATGTGTAGGTGTACACCATGAAATTGAAATGGTCTGCTATATGTTGATCGAATTTGTGTACGACTGTTACAAAACACTACTCTCATTCGACAACTTCATGATATATATGCAGCTGTAAAAATGTGGAGGCTACAACTTATTAAAAAGAATACAATTTTTTTAACACATTAAATATCTAGCAACCATAGCCTATATTTAAATTATGTGTTGTTACCATATTAAAGAAGGAATACTCCAAGATGAATACTTAATATATTATAAAAATTGCACAATTGTAGTCACTCCAATATTATTTGGTAGCAAATTTTTAGTATAAAGTACCTGGCAATGATAATAAATATTAGTTGAATAGGCTCATCATTTATCGGTTTGAGCATGTCTATTTCCTCTTCAATTTTTGTAGAATTTATTGTACACTTTTTGAAACATTTTAAAAATATTAATACTAATTAGCACGGAATACACGTGTCCAAGAACTAGGTTTACAATAAGAGAAAGAGAGTGACTAGGAATTTTTTCATCCGGCGAAGCTTCATATCTAATCCTACGGTATGCTTTTGTTGTATGCGCTCAATGTCGGGTAGATGACATGCTTGATGCCATGTCAGAGTATTGTGTCTAATGGACACACTTTGGCTTGAGTTATGGTGTTTTTAATAGATACAACTCTTAGTTTAGGTGTTTAAATAAAAATAAAATGGAACAGGTAAGTTTGAGGGGTTGTCTATGTATTCAACCAATAGTCTTTATATTCATCAGGTCATACAAAATATATTTACAAGTAAACTTTGAAACCTCAAAAAGAAAATACATGCTACAATAACAGGTAAAATTGACCTGATGAAATGTACAATTCTTTTTCTATTTGTTCTTCAAATTCTCAAAACCATACCGTTTGAAAGTACATCTTGGAATGCCAATATCTCAACGGGAAACTCACAATTTTTTGTAGAGGGATTTGTTGAGACAATTTCACCCAAACCTTCAAAATCACAATGATCTATATCTTGTTTGTACTTTTGGAAATATGCATTAAAAGCATATGAAACCTTGGACTCAGAACTTATTCCACCACACGAAGCTCCCTTTTCCAGTACTGTACAATCTGCTTCTTTGCATGCAAGATAATAATTCTTATTCACCAAATTCATGTTTGATTTGTCCCCATTGAACTTGCACCATCGACTTGGCATTTTCACTATGCCCTTAGCTTGTGTAGGATAATCGTCGCGGTCCTATAATTAGGGGTGATAAAATTAGCACATAAAAATGTAAGCCACACAAATTAACTTGACCCTCCCAGTTTTAGTCCATTTAAAAGTTAGGTTGATTTGGGCTAAATATGTAAATCAAATTGATCCTTGAAAACCTTTTTCTAAATATTTAAATAAAAATATATTTTGTTCGATAGGTTGTACGTTAAAGAAGAAAAACAGTTAGTTTTATCTGGTAGTTAAAAAAGTTACTATAAGTAAAGAAATAAAAACTAAAAGTTGGTAAGAGTTGGTCGGGCTGAGTTATAACTCATTGTCTAGTCTTCTTGACCCAACCCACCACAACTCAACTAACTTTTGGATAGGGTTGGGCAATGACTCATTTATTGATTTCGCCAGTTTTGACCCCGTCCAAATTCAAGTAAAATTTGGAAATAACCACTTGACCCCATAGTGAAAAATATTTATTGTCATGAAGTTTCAAATTTCACACGTGAAATTTCAGGACACTATCCTGGAGTGTCGCTTGTAAAATTTGCGACTTTATGACACTGAGTATTTATCAGACCGAAAAATGGCTGATAGGTGCTATTTATACTCTAATTTATCCCAAATCGGCCATATGTCACCTGTACCTGTAGTGAGAAATCAATCTTGTACTTTGGATTCCCATTTGACTGGTAAATGCCCCAATGCCTTTGGAATGCACCAAATGTCGTATTACACAAATTCTCATCAGTCAAGCTGTGGAGAAACATGTGTATAGGCCCTGGTCTAAGTGGTGTCCCTTTGTTTGATGCTAAAAATTTCAATAGCCCCTTGTGAAATCTCTCTGCATTTTTAGCAGTGGCATGTGGATACCCATCCGTAGGCCATCCAATTTGACCAACCATAATTTTCATTTTGGGATATCCCGCTTTCTTTATTGCCCATGCAAGGGAATCGATCATAAACTCCACCGCGTTCGTGTATGTAGCATTATCATCTTGTATCTTAAACCCACTCTTGTTATCCAAGAATGCAAATTCCATGGTGTAATTCAGTACGTCTTTAACGAAATGGATCGGGAACATGTAGATAAGAAAGGGGGTTCCGGTTTTATTGAACTCATATAGCAAATCAAGCATTGGTCCTTTTATGTTATCGCGAAAGTCGGCCTCAGACGGAAATTTCGTGACCTTTAGCACGTCCATGCCATGGCCAGTCGTCGTTCGGACATGACCTAAACCCATCTCATCAAGACTTTGTCGCATGAGCCTTAACACGCCCACCACATGATCGTACCTTTTGTCTTTGTAAAACGTATTCGAAAATGGTTCAGACCCGACAGCTAGTTCCCTGAAGAAATAAAAAGGGACATATATTAAGGAAATAAAATCAGAAAATATAATTAAAGAGATTCCAATACTACTAAAAACTTAAATTTTCAATGAAACAAGAACGCCGTTAGAAATATGGAATTTCCAAGAGATAGCCTGTCAAAAACGTTTCTGACAAGGCAATTGCCTAGGAATTCCATTTGAATTTCATATCTTTATACTAAAAAGGAGAATTTCCAATAGACGATTTCGATAGAATCAGTCAAAAATTCATTGAAAACGTTACCAACAGGCTAAATTTCGACATATTTCCGACCAAACGTCCGTATAAAATTCCCGTCTTTTAGTAGATAATTATATAATTCAGATAAAAATAGGAGGGAAAAAAAAAAAAGAGACAAGTACATACACTATTTTTACGCCTTTGTTGATTGGAGCCTTTATTCGATCATTTATCCATGCATATGCAAGTTCTTTCCTATTTGCTTGCCACACGAATTGATTATTCAAAGTAACACTGATGCTAATGTTAGTGTCTGCGAAAACTTCAACGATATCATATCCTGAAGTCATTAATCTCAACGCTGGAATCTTGTTTTGTAAAAGCAAATCAACAACCATTGATGGAACCAATTGTTGAGTTTGTTGCCTGCCCCATGTTATGCCCACTAAGCTATTTACACGAGTTGCCATGGACAAAACCATGAAACATATGCCTATGGTCAGCCTCATCTTGCGTAGTGTCAACAATTTTAATAAGGAGATTCCAAAAAAAACCAAAAATGTTACAGTTGGGATCCAGACCTGCGACATAAAGCAATTCTTGAGTAAGCCCTATGTTGGGATCGAAATAATCCAGAGCTTCATGCGGAAGCTAATCATTGCAAAATGTTGAACGACATAAACCAGATACCAAAAAAGTAAAAAACCTAAATAACTATTATAATATGATTATATTTCGTCAAGTGACCTTATATTTGGGAAAGCTAATATAAAGCATAAAAAGCTATTGCGAGATAATCTCCCCCCTAAACATAACTCTTTTGAAGACTACATTGTAGACGCTATTGTATTATGTGTTGTGTGTTGTGGGAAAGTGGTCTTCAATTTATATATGTTCAAAACTTTTCCTCCAAGATAAGGAATAGCCAAATATGGAAGATAATTTTATTTTTCTTGTAGGAAAAGTAAAAGCAATTACGGTAATACTTTGACTTTTAATCGAGAGAAAAGTAAACTCCAATATGGTAAGAAAATCACGGCAAAAACCCTAACACTCTACCATTGGCTAAAAGTTATTCTTTCAAGGAGAATCAACAATATATATATATATATATATATATATATATATATATATATATATATATATATATATATATATAATCTTATTTTTACCTTTTTGTGGAATATAATGTGATTTTCTAGCAAAAAAATTAGTAAGATTTCCTCTGGATCATGAACCTCTGCCTTTTGTGATACCAAAACAATTTTTGAGCCACCTTTGCTGTTGCGGTAAAAGTGTTTGTTTTCAAGGAAATTTAACAATTTGTATATATGTAGTTTTAATTTTACCTCATTTTCACGGTATAATTTACCAATGAAAGATTCAATTGAATTCCTTCGGATGGTATAACTCTGCCATTTATGGTACACAAAATGAAATTCTATGGGCTCTCCAAATTAAGTTTGAAGATCCAAAAAGGAGGTTTCTTCTACCTGGATGGAAATTAAGGTTAAGTACGGTTTACCAAATGAAAAGGTAGAAATGTCAAGTCTTTTCATTTTAAGGATCAGTTTTTTCATAGAAAAAAGAAGTAAAAAACAAATAACGTCAAAGGTGGCTCCCTATTTCCGCTTATTATGGGCATTCATCTAAGGTCATAAGTTGATGAAGTTAATTAACCATCAAAGATGGCTACCAAAGTCACCTATTCATAAATACTTATATATATAGAGAGAGAGAGAGGACCCAAGGATATTTGAAAAATATTTTTGTGAAAGAAATAGCTTGGACAATATTTGAGTCAAAGTTGAAAGGATCATTTGACCCTGAAATTTGAAGAAATGTTGGTTGATTTTTAAATAATCCAACCAATTTATACTTACCTTATTATCTAAGATTCAGTGTTCTTGAAGCAGTTAGGCCTGCTTTTGTAAGCTTCTACATTAGGTGCTCTCTACCACCGACAACTGTAACCTTGCCCCAAATCTAAGCGACTGAACCCCACTCTCCGTCCCCTTGGGAGGCGGAGATGCCGGAATCGGCGCCTGGCAACGAAATTGCTGCTAATAACACTACTCCGATTACATCTACAGCTCAAATTCCTTCTAATTCCACTTATGCTAAGGCAATTCAAAACCCTAAAGTTCCTATCTTGAAACAAATTCAATTAGGGAACCTAGATGTTACTGCCAAATACACCACTCATAATGGAGTACTAGTTGTGCTATTCAACAACGATGAATATTATGGGGTTATGTCCGAAGATGCAAATTCACACTGGTTGGGAAATTTATTCGAGCCAGACCTCAAATAGAAAAGCTATGAGCAAGGTTCGCAGAGATAATCACTGTTAGAGGTAAAGTTACAATTGGTGTTTATGATTATCATACTATCTTTGTCGATTTCTCCAATGAGGATGATTTCAAGACAGTTTGGTATAGACGTTCTATTGAAATTGATGAACAAGTTATGTGGTTAGAAAAGTGGACGCCGGAGTTCAAACCTGATGAGGATTCTGCGGTAGTTCCAGTTTGGGTTCTATTACCGGGTTTGCCTTTTCATTTACATACTTGGAATTATGTAAAACAAATAGTAGCCCCGATAGGAACCTCTCTTATCATGGATCCTACCACTGAGAATAGAACCAGGCCAAGTATGGAGAAAGTGAGAGTCGAGGTGAATCTCACTAAGACTCAAATCAATATATCTTCATTGGAACTGAAAATGAGAACTGCCCTCGTAAAGGATTCTATCAGAAGCTTGAATATAAGAATGCCCCCAAATTCTGTACTCATTGTAGGATGCTGGGTCATTCAATAATCCAATGTAGAAGGGTCGAAAAGAAAAAGGAAAGGAATCAAATGGTAGCAGCGGAAGGACAGACCAGGCAGAATCAGCCGAAAAAAGGAGAAACACAACTACAAAGAACAAACACAGAACAGATTCAGCAGAACAATGATGTACAAGACAGCATCAAAGGTGAAAATGCACCAAATACTTCAAATGTGGCTAGAACTGATCAGGATGAAGATGGTTTTATAGAAGTTACCAGGAGGAGGAATAAGAAGGTCTTAAAGACTAACAATACTCAAAATGGAAAAGATCACACAAGAGCGACTGGGAAAATGGTTACTCAGAACAAAATTGACAAGATTAGCAATGCTCTAAAAGAGGACCATGAAAATGTCAAGCAATCCAATGCTACTAAACAAATCAAGCATGGGAAACAGAGAACAAATCAGATGGAGCAGGAAGCTAATTTTCAGACCGAGGGGCAACGGATTAAAGGAACAAAGACTCGAGAAAAAGAGAAAGAAGTGGCAGGAGAGCAACCTGTTAATTGGCAAGCACCTGGAATTGGCAAGCAAGGAAATCATCTCCATGGGATGCAACAACCTGAAAAAGAAAACAAAGAACACGAAATCAAAGGAGTAGGAGCCAAAGGCCAAAAAAAAAAAGAGGAAAAAGAAGGTTACTGCAGCCAGATTGCTCAAGAACATGTCGTGGGTAAAACAAAAGCCAAGAGCAGGTAATGCCCAAGAACACGTTGAAGAATCAAACAAGGCCTTAGATGGAAATAAGATGACAAAAAAGCAACACCAGAACAGTATGGAAGTCAATCAAGGTCTAGAAGAGAAAAAAACAGTTGATAGCCAAGGCAGCAGTTCTAAAAGAATTCAAAAAGATCATATGTCCCCTACTACACCTGATACTGCGTGTTTACAATTAAAAGGAGGTAGAATAGAGATTGATCTGGGAAGCATTGAGTACATTCCTCCGAAAAATAAACACGGTCCTGACTTAGGAAATAACTCTTATCAGGAGTATTGTTATGATACTAGTGAAGAACAAATAGCAGAAATATCCTCAGACGAGGTGGTTCCTGATAGCTTCCTAGATGTCTCTGAAGAGGAAGAAGCACAAATCCTTAATAGTCTATTTGATGTTTTTGCTCTAACTCCAAAAGAAATCAAGGACCCTATCACACAAGAAAAAGAAGAAGCTATTTTACAACAAGGTTTGTCACCAAGAGGTAACAAAAACAAGAAAGGTAGAAAGAACAAAAAGGGAAACAAAAATAATTTCCTAGAAAAGCCAGAACAATCTGAGAAGGTTGTCTTATCCCCTAAAATTCCATTATGATTAAATACATAATATGGAACATTAGAGGGATAACCTCCAGGGGTGCTCTGGACAGACTCACTAAGGTTGTCAGACTTCATAAAATTGATTTTATAACTTTACGAGAACCTTTTCATACTAGTAACAAAATAGAGAAGTTTAGAAGAAGGATGGGTTTTGATCATGCCATCTCCAACTCTCATAGTAAAATTTGGATTTTTCTGGAATTCTAATTATGTTTGTTCAGCAGTTTCCAAAACCAGACAACAAGTCACTCTGCAGGTTCACTTGCAGGGAAGCACTGATAATTTCTGGATAACAACTGTCTATGCCAGATCTAAAGCAAACAAAAGGAAGTATCTTCGGCGGAAGTTAAGAGATTTGAATTCCATCATTGATGGCCCATGGGCCATCGGAGGGGAGTTTAACTCTATAATGGAAGTCGAAGAAAAGAAAAAAGGTGTTCCTTTTAGATTAAAACATGTTTGATTTTATAAACTGTATGGATGATTGTGGTATGACAGATGTTGGTTTTGTAGGTAATATCCACACATGGTGCAATGGGAGAGGAGGGACCGAGAGGATCCATATGAGATTAGACAGGTTGCTACACAAGGAAGAATGGAGTACTAAATTCCCAAACATCAATGTGGAGCACTTATCTAAAATAGGTTTTGATCACAAGTTACTACTCGTCAATTGCTCTGATGACAACCAACAGCTAATTAAATACTTCCAATTTCTTAATTTTTGGACTGATCAAAAAGAGTTTCTTCATTTGGTTAAAAAAAGTCTGGGAAACTGAAGTATATGGCAACCCTATATGGCGATTACAACAAAAGCTGAAAACTTTGGCTAAAGAACTTAGTAAGTGGTCTAGAAACAGTATTGGGGATGTTTTTGAAAATGTCAAGAAATTTGAGAAGGAAGTTTCATATGCAGAAACTACTTACTTAAATTCTAATTCTGATACTGATAGAATGCTGCTTAATAAGACTAAAGTTGAATACATCAAGTGGTTGAAAATGGAAGATTCTATTTTAAGACAAAAAGCTAGAATCAAATGGGCAGAAGAAGGGGATTCCAATACGAAGTACTTTCACAGTACCATTAAGGCTAGGAGAAGAAGAGCCCAAATCTATAAAATTAAAGATCAGAATGGTCAATGGGTTGAAGGGAATGCAAATATCTCCAAAGCTGCCATCGATCATTTCAGTGACATCTTCAGTGAAAACACAAGGGATATGAAATTGGACTTTATTAGAGGTTGCAACAATCTTATAAGTACTGAGGACAACCACCTATTAGCAAGATATCCCACAACAGAAGAGATTAAGATGGCAATAGATTCTATGGACCCTAACAGTTGTGCAGGACCAGATGGATTTAATGGTCTTTTTTTTCAACACTGCTGGGACATCATCAAAACAGAAGTAATTTCCTTTGTTCTATCTTTCTTTCATGATTCTGAGCTTACAAAGTACTATACTCATTTTTGTTTGACACTGATTCCTAAGGTTACTTCACCAGATTGTTTTTCTAAGCTTAGACCTATCAGTCTTAGTAACTTTTTAACTAAAATACTGTCTAAAATTCTTGCTTTAAGGATTAACAATATTTTGCCTAAGATCATTTCTGAGAATCAATCTGGTTTCGTTAAAGGTAGGCCAATCACCGAGAATATTCTTTTAACACAAGAGATCATTCATGGTATTAGACCCGACCTTGAAAGTTGCAATGTTGTTTTTAAATTAGATATGTTAAAGCTTATGATAAATTGTCTTGGAATTTCCTAATTTCTGTTCTTAGAAAGATGGGATTTGATGAGTTTTTTTATCAAATTAGTTTATAGGTTAATCTCTAACAACTGGTATTCTGTTATTATTAATGGTGTTAGATATGGTTTCTTTAAATCTTCAAGAGGTTTAAAACAGGGAGACCCACTATCTCTTGCTCTTTTTAATATTGCTGCTGAAACTCTCTCAAGAGCTTTGAATCATCTTAATCAGAATGATAGGTTCATTAATTTCTCTATGCATAAAAAAAGGCCCCAAATTAACCACCTTAGTTATGCTGATGACCTTGTGCTTTTCACTTCTGCTGATAAGTTTTCTATTAAGCTCATAATGAATCTGCTAAGGTTATATCAAAAGGCTTCTAGACAGGAGATTAATAAAGATAAAACTTTCTTTCTCACCCATAGTAAGACTGACAGGTTTTATAACAGGAGGATAAGAAGGTGGACTGGTTACAAACAGTCTTCCTTCCCTTTCACATATTTAGGTTGTCCTATATACTGTGGTAGGAAGAGAATCTCTTATTTTTTTGACATTTCCAAAAAGATACTAAACAAGATTGCAGGTTGGCAAGGAAGATTCTTATCTCCAGGAGGTAAGGCTACCATTATTAAGCATGTTCTTCAATCTCAAGCACTTCATATATTTGTTGCTTTAATGCCATTTGTTGCATCCCTGTATGAGATTGAAATGCAATTTGCTAACTTCTTCTGGGGAGAGAAAGATGGAAAAAACAACTATCATTGGTCCTCTTGGGATAACATGAGTTATCCTACCAAAAAAGGGGGCTTGGGTTTCAGGAGTCTACTTGATATCTGTCATACTTTTGCTGCTAAAAGATGGTGGAGATTGAGAACAGAACCTTCTTTGTGGGCACAATTATTTAAATCAAAGTATTTCCAAAGAAACAACCTCAACTCTAAGATCATTACTCCAAAGGATTCAGCTTCCTGGAAAGACTTACTTCATATCAGAGATAATATTGAAGCCAACATCAATTGGAAAATTAATTCTGGAAATAGTCTGTTTTGGTGGGATAACTGGACTCAACATGGGTCTCTTTATCAGCTGATAAATCCTACTGCCAAGCCTAGTAATATTAAAGTTAACTATTTCTTATTGAATCAACAATGGGAGCTTGATGATAATCCTTTTTCCTTATCAATGGACACTCTGAATCTGATCAAAAGTATTCCTATTGGTAAAGAAAATGAAAAGGATCAGGCTATTTGGAATTTGAATAGCAATGGCCTTTTTACATGTTCCAGTACATTCGAATCCTTTAGAAAGAAAGAAGTTGCCCCTCATATCTATAATTTCATCTGGATAAAATAAATTCCTTTCAAGGTTTCCTTTTTCATGTGGAAGATTTTAAAGAAAAAACTTCCTCTAGATGCTAATCTTTCAAAATTTAACATTGACAAAAGTGCTAGTTGTTGTTGTTGCATGACTGCATGCATAGAAACTGGGAATCATGTTTTTGCACAAAGTGAGCTTGCAAAACAAACATGGAGAATCATTACCAGACCTCTGGGGATCAGCATTACTAGTGCCATTGTTCAAACAATTCTTTGGCAGTGGTGGAGACAAAAGCCAAGAAATATTGTTCAAAAATTCCTCCTACTTATCACCCCAGTGATAGTATGCTGGGAAATTTAGAGAGCAAGGTGCATTAAGAAATTTGAACAAAAAAATATTACTGCTTCTAATATATGCTTTCAATCTGTATTTCATATCAAGGTGACAATAAAAAAGAAATTCAAATCCATAGATTACTCCTGGAACTGGAGCAAAGTTTGTTTACAAGCAGAAAATTTCAAAGCAGTGATAACAAGCAAGGTGATCAGATGGATCAAACCTACAGGCAACACTTGGAAGCTCAACACTGATTAAGTTACATGAAAAGTATAACAAAGCAGGAGCCGGTGGTATTGTTAGGAATAGAGTTGGGAATATGGTCATGGCCTTTGCATACCTAACCCAATTCTGCACTAACAATTATAGTGAAGCATATGCAGCTCTAGTTGGAATTTCTTGGTGTGTCAATCATCCTTTCGAAGCCCTTGAAGTAGAAATGGACTCCAAGATGGTGGTACAAATGATAGAGGGTTCCCTTAAACCTCCCTGGATATTACTGGACATTATAGAAAACACTAAGGCAAAGATGGCACACAGAAACATCTCGATAAAGCATTGCTTTAGAGAAGGAAATGAGGTGGCAGATGCACTAGCTAAATAAGAAACACAAATTCAAGTCCCTAGAATTTTTTTGAACGAAGGTGACCTGCCGACGGAGGCTAGAGGACCACTCAGAATGAATAAGCTTGACCTCCCATCCTTTAGGAGAAGAGTTAAAAAGAATTCAGGTTAGTGCTTTGAACCACCTTGAGGTGACTTAGATGTTATGCATTAATTGCCTTAAGTTTCAATGCATTAGTATATCTTTTGTATAGTATTGAATGTAATCTTATGTATGGAGGTAAGGTGCCATGCCCCCCTCCAATGTATCTATATTTTGGAATCAATGGACATGGTAGTGGTCTGCCAAACCCCCCCATCACTATGATGGTGATGATTTTTGGTTAATATATATATATATATATATATATATATATATATATATAGATAGATAGATAGAGAGAGAGAGAGAGAGAGAGAGAGAGAGAGAGAGAGAGAGAGAGAGAGAGAGAGAGAGAGAGAGAGAGAGAGAGAGAGAGAGAGAGAGAGAATATATAGAAATCTCCCTGAACTATCACTACTAAAAAAACAACAATTTTCGACCTGGAGATTTGACCTCACTTTGGGTCGGAAAAAAATCAACCTCATGAGGTCGAAATTTCCAAAATTTAAATCTTTTTTTTATAGGATTTCGACCTCACGAGGTCAATTTTTTAACAGGAAAATATAGTGTGAGGTCGAAATTATTTTTTTACAAATAATAAATGGAGAAAATTTATTTTATACAAAATAAAATTATATAAATATAAAATAACTAATAAAAAATAAAAAAAATCATATTTCTACCTCGCGTTGTCGAAAAAATTAAACACTTTTAGACAAGATCGCGATGTTGTTTCCCCATTCTCTTCTTCTTCTTCTTCTTTCTCTCTCTTAGCCTCTCTCTTTACTCTCCTTCCACTCTCGTCCATTCTTCCCAGCGACCCTACCCCACCGCCATAGTCGGTCAAGGCATGACCACAGATGCCGAGGTCGGCAGTCCCTCTGGCCACAGTTCTATGCAATTTTTTTTTTCAATCTCATAAATATTTGCTCCAAAAACTGAACTAGTTCTCAAGAATGTTTCTTCAATCTCATGTTATTAGTTGCATTGCCTTTTATATTTAGTAGATTTGTTAACTTTATTTAGTGTTTAATATTTGTGTTAGGGTTTATAGGATGTTAACTTTTTTTTAGGGTTTTGAATTGAAATTGAATGTGTTGTTGTAGTATTGAAATTGAATTGAAATATTGAATGAAAGTATTGAAATTGAAATTGTTGAACTATATATTTAGAATTGGGGAGGTATATTGAGAATTAGGGGAATGGAAAATTGAGAATTGAGGTATATTGAGAATTTACAATAATGTTCATTTCTATTAGTTAGCAATGTTAGCATGTTGATGCACATGAAATAAAAGACAATGCTATTGCTACTAATTGTAGGTATATTGAGAATTATAATAGTTTTCAGTGTTTAAGCTCCTACTAATTAAGTTAAAATAACTTTAGTTGTAAGTGTAGAACTTTTCTATTCAACATAGGGTTTAACAATTTCAATTCTTGTGCTATTTGTGTAGATGAAATTTCGTAGTTGGATGTACGATAGAACCAATCCTGGTCGATTTGGGTTGAGGAATGAATTTGTAGCTGGTGTCTATGTTAAATGTGAATGTATGAATTACGAGACCCCAGAGATTGTTAGGCTACATCTATTTGATAAAGGTTTTAAAAGTAATTATCCAGTGTGGACTAGTCATGGAGAAACATATAGCGGTTTTGAAAGATTTCAGAAGTTTGTCATTGGTGAAAGTAGTAGTGGGGTAGAACCTAATGTCCAAAATTCTATAATACACGACATGGTTTAGGATGCTTATGGCATGCATTCGGATGTTGAATCTGGTGGCCATGTTGAGAAACCTCCCGATGAAGAGGCCAGACGTTTTTATCAAAAGTTAAATCAAGCTAGTCGGCCCTTACATGATTGGAGTCCCCACTCTCAATTGTCTATCGCTGTTAGATTATTGAGTATCAAAGCAGATTACAATGTTCTCCAAGGGGTAATGGATTCTGTGATTGACCTCATGCATGAATTAGTTGACCCGACTCTGGAGATACCCGATAATTTCTATAAGGAAAGGAGATTGGTGTCTAAGTTGGGACTCTTGTCGGTGAGAATTGATTATTATGAAATGGTTGCATGTTATACTATAAGGATGACGTCGGTCTAGAATCTTGTAAGTTCTGTGATAGTGATCGGTTTAAGGATACTCGCAGTGGGATGAGAGTTGTTGTTAAGGTGATGCATTACTTACCTCTAATACCAAGGTTAAAGAGGTTGTATGCATCTAATAGTTCCGGGTGTTATGTGTCACCTACCGGGTGTTATTTGGATTCCTACCTTATTTGGATTCTAGCGGGTGTTATGTGTCATCTACCTTACAGGCCTCACCATTCGATGGATGACACATAACACCCGGTAGAGTCCAAATAAGGTAGGAAATTCATGGAAAACTCTAACACATTTGTCAATCATATTTATTATTGATTGTTCCGACAATATTCTACTACCCTGTTTTCACACTGATGTTTAGAGTTTAGCGACAGTTTTCCTCTATCACGTGTAACTTTCTTTTTACCGTATTGATACATGGAAGATGGCTTAGTTCTTATATAACTACTTGGAATTCACCATCGAAAAAAGAGGACCCTTGTAAGGTGAACTCCTCCTTTCCTGTTTAATCTATGCAACTTTGATTGTACTTGAGGTTAATTAAAGGTGATTTTTTGTCTAGTGCAATGGGGTAAAGTATATAAATATACTGATAACCTGTTTTGAAAAATTATTGTCCAATTAGGCATTTCAATGACACGACATATATATAGTGAGAGAAACTGTTTTTTCCGGCATGAATGTGTTTATGAAATAATTGTTGGGTTTTAAAAGACCTAAAAGAAACACTTAACATCGTGTGATATAAGAGTATCAAATATGACCCAAAAATTAATGGCATGCCCAAACTGCTCAAAATGTTATAGGTTGGGCACAAAATAATTTTATTGGACTGATTTTTAGTCCGCCCAATATAACTCATTTTTTAAATGATCTTCATTTTAGACCAATTCTACTTCAGTTTTAATTCTTTAAGAGCATGTCTGGTGACGAGTGAGAATGCCATTTTGAATGTAATTGCTTTTCCTATGAGAAGAAGAGTTAGTATAGATGAATTTTTTAACTTTACTATGGAGACTAACAAGATAATTTTGATGGTATTGGAATCAATATTTTTTAATCTGAGATAGTAAATTTTACTTTATGGATGATAATTTGTTGTGCCATATTTTACACTTTTACTTTCTGAGTTATTTTTCGGAATGCGCTATGAATTTTCATAATTCAACATTTGCTATCTATTGATGTATGTATACTGTAACCATAGTGGATCGAAACTATCTCTAGTTTTAGCAGAAAGGAATCAGTTAAAAAAGTTGGTCAAGTTGCGCGGGTCCAACCAATTTTAAAGCTCATTTCAGCCCAAATACTTTTGAACCAACTTTAGCCCAATCGATTTATTAACTAACTCCATTTCATTTTTTGCGCGGATTGTCCTTTTTTTGGGGTGGTCTTTAATTTTTGTCCCTCAAATTGCTGGTCTTTAATTTTTTCCCTTCTCTTAAAAAGGTGACCGAAAATACCCCGAAGTTCTAGATTCGAACACCCGCTAGTAAAAAAAAAAAAAAAGCAAGACATGGAACTTTGTTCACACACACTCAACAATCTCCTCCTTGAATTAAGTCCACATGACCCATCACCACAGGCGTATCTAGTATTATAGGTAGGGGTTCACTTGAACCCATAGTTTACAACACGGAACATAAATTTATGTGTAAACAATTATTAAAATTGTAATAAATAGTAGATATGATGTGTTCAATGCTATGATTATTAAGATTGAATCCATAAAATTTAAATTCTGAATCTGCCTTTTTCCCATCACCATTTATGGACTAATTTGGAGATTAACTGTGTTCAACCCACATCAATCGAGTGTTTATGGCCACCAAAGCCTACTAACTTCTTCTTTATGTATAGGTCTCTGAAGCTACGGGTAAAGGCAGCAAACTGGTTAGTAGACAAGTGAAGGCACTAAGCCGGGTCTTACATCATCATTATGCCATCTCCATACTCGTCTCGCTAAACCACGTCACTGATGCCAGTTGTTGCGCCAAAACAACTCAAAGATATTCTTACATGGTAATATTGTTTGCTTTTGGCCAAACCCCACGATTTTTACAAAGACATCACATCGTTAAAAGCATGCTACACCTTATAAGTAACTTACTTTTTTTTCCAGCTACTAGTGTAAAATTTCGTTCACATACACCCAACATAAATAAGTAATACATAAGTGATTCTATTATTTAAAATAAAAAATAAAAGATGAGTTTACTGAATAATTTTTATAATTTAAACAACTATCCAAGTAATTAACTCATTAAGCACACACTTCCATCAAGATGTTTGGCTGCAATGTCATTTGATGGTCTTCAAAGACAAAGGCATAATACTGAAGCCAAAAACAACCTTTTATTAATGGGAAAAACACTTTGATCAACAACCATGCTCTTCACACTCATTAAATGAAAAAAATACAATGCCTTTACTTTGTGGTAGAGGGAAACTTTGACCTAAACTCAAATGGAGTTTAAGTTCTATATATTTTCGGTATAACCAATTTTTACATCACCAAGTCATTCAAAGGATATCTTTATGTAAGATTTGAAATATAGGATTTGAAACCTCGAAAAGATAATATACTACCTGCTATAACGGGTAAAAGTACTTGATGATACTGAAGGTATATATTACTTAAAATTCAAATGAAATGTACGGTTCCGTTTCTATTTGTTCTTCAAATTCTTAAAACCATACCATTTAGTTCTACTTGATCTTGGAATGCCAATATCTCAATGGGAAACTCACAATCTTTCACAGTGGGATTTGTTGCAACAATTTCACCTAAACCATCAAAATCACAAGTTTCTACTTTTTGTTTGTACTTTTGGAAATATGCATTAAAAGCATATGAAATCTTGGATTCAAAACTTAGTCCATCACAAGAAGCTCCTTTTTCCAGTCTTGTACAATCTGCTTCATTGCATGCAAGATCATAATTCTTATTCACCAAATTCATGTTTGATCTGTCCCCATTGAACTTGCACCATCGGTTTGGCATTTTTACAATGCCCTTAGCCTGTGTAGGATACTCATCGCGGTCCTGTAATTAGGGGTGATAAAATTAGCACATGATGTAACCCGCATAAATTAACTTCGGGCAATTCGCGAGAATGCTCTTATTTTAGGGTGGTCTTTAATTTTTGTCCCTCAAATATTTGGTCTTTAACTTTTACCCTTCGGCTAAAAAGGTGACCGAAACTACCCTGACATTCTGGGTTTGAACCCAGCAGATTAAAAAAAATCGCAAGCTAAGATTTCATAGCAAATTATGCCTTTGCGAGAGTAAAGTTATGCCTTATAACTTCTGTAGTATCCCAACAGAGTTAAAAATAAAAAATAAATAAAAAAACTCGCAAGGCAATGTTTCATAGCAAACTATGACAATTCAGGGTAAAGTTATGTCTTAAGGCATAGTTCTGTAGAAATTAAGTTATCCTATAGAACTATGCCTTAAGGCATAGTTTCTATAGAGAAGTTATGCCTTATGGCATAACTTTACCCATTGTCCAGCATAGTTTTGTAGGACACAACAGAAATTATGTCTTATGGCATAACTTTACCCAGAATAGGTATAATGTCTATGAAAATCCTACCTTGCGATTATTATTTTTTTACTCTGCTAGGGTTCGAACCCGAATCTCTGGTTTCGTAGACGCATGAATAAGGGTACTTTGGCCCACAAATTTTCATTAAAATAAGAAGTAGGGGCAAAATTAAAGACCACCGATTTGAGGGGCAAAAATTAAGGACTAGTCTATATGAAGGGCAATCCGCGAAATGTTATGATTAACTTGACCCCTCAAAATCCAGTCCACTTAAAAGTTGGGGTGATTTGGGCTAAATATGTAAATCAAATTGACCTATGAGAAATCTTGTCAAAATATTCTAAAAATATATATATTTTGTTCAATAGGTTATACCTTAATGAAGAAAAACAGTTAGTTTTGTTTGGTAATTAAAAAAAATATAAGAAAAAAAAAGGTGGTAAGAGTTAGTCGGGTTGGGTTATAACTCTTTGCCTAGTCTTCTTGATCCAGCCCATCTCAACTCAACTAGCTTTTGGGTAGCGTTAGATAATGACCATCTATTGATTTAGCCTGTTTTGACCCCTTCCAGATTTGATTTAGCCTGTTTTGACCCCTTCCAGAATTGAGTAAAATTCAGAAATAACCGCTTTTTAGACCCTGTAATGATAAACAATCCCTGTCATGAAGCTTCGAATTTCCACGTGAAACTCCTAACATTATCATGGAGTATCACTTGTAAACTTTGAAACTCTGACAGTGAGTATTTTTCAATTAAGGGGCCGAAAAATGGCTGATAGGTGCTATTTCTACCCTAATTTAGCCCAAACCGGTACCTGTAATGAGAAATCAATCTTGTACTTGGGATTCCCGTCTGACTCGTAAATGCCCCAATGCCTTTGAAATGCACCAAACATCGTACGAAACTGATTTTCATCAGACAAGCTATGGAGAAATGCGTCTATAGGCCCTGGCCTAAGTGGTGTTCCTTTGTTTGATGCTAAAAATTTCAAAAACCCCTTGTGAAATCTCTCTGCATTTTTAACATTGGCGTGTGGATATCCATCTGTAGGCCATCCAATTTGACCAATCACAATTTTTATATTGGGATATCCTGCTTTCTTCAATGCCCATGCAAGGGAATCGATCATTAACTCCACAGCATTCGTGTATGTAAAATTACCATCTTGTATTTTGAACCCGCTCTTATTATCCAAGAATGCAAATTCCATAGTGTAATTCAGTACCTCTTTAACGAAATGGATCGGGAACATGTAGAGAACAAAGGGGGTTCCGGTTTTATTGAACTGATCTAGTGAATCAAGCATTGGTCCTTTTATGTCGTCGCGAAAGTCAGCCTCAGACGGAAATTTCGTGACCTTTAGCACATCTATGCCATGGCCAGTCGTCGTTTTGACATACCCTAAACCCACCTCATCAAGAGTTTCTCGCATGAGCCTTAACACGCTCGCCATATTATCACTCTTTGCTTCTTTCAAGAACGTATTCGAAAATGGTTCAGACCCAACGGTTACTTCCCTGAAAAAATGAAATGGCCATATATTGTGGAAATAAAATCACTAAGTATAATTAAAAGAGACCTCAATAATATGAAACATGAATTTTCAATGGATATTTCCGTGGAAATGCTGGGATTTCCGAGGGAAACGTTCCTGAAAAGTCAATTTCGACAAATTCTGTTGGGATTTTGGGTTTTTAGTAACAGGTAAAAATAGAAAAAAAGATGATGACGTACACTATTTTTACACCTTTGTTGATTGGATCCTTGATTCGATCGTTTACCCATACATATGCAAGGTCTTTCCTATGTGCTTGCCACACGAACTGATTTCCCAAAGTAATACTGATACTAATATTTGTGGCTGAAAAAACTTCAATGATATCATAACCTGAAGTCATTAATCTCAATGCTGGAATCTTGTTTTGCAAAAGCAAGTCAACAACCACTGATGGAACCAATTCCTGTGATTGTAGCCTGCCCCATGTTATGCCCACATAGCTATTCACTTTTGTTGCCATGAACAAATATATGAAACACACCATGACTATTTTAAGCCTCATTTTGCCCCTTTTTTCTAGAGGAATTCCACTTCAAGGCAGTTTTTGAGTCACTCGTTGCATCAGAATTTCTCCTTTTCACCGCGATTTAGCAACTATACGAAGAAATTTACATTAACCTTAGTGTTCGGAATCGTATAACCCTTGATGATACATGTATTGCTCAAAAAGAAATTCCGTAGGATCTTCCAAATTATATTTGAAGATCCCAAATTCTTCCAAGACAATATGTATAGATCATTGATGGTCAATGAGGCAATGTTACCAAAGGGTAGAAAATAGTAAAGTTGAAAGAGAAAAAAAGCTTTTCCCTCAATAGTTTAAAGTATTATCATTGCAAACAACAAACACATTAAGAACGATTTCAAAGAAATTCCTTCATTTTTGGAGATAAAAATAGAATTTTAGGGATAAACATGCCTAGAGGCATTAGTGTACGTGTGTCGGACGTGTCTTCTGTGACTACCAATAAAGAAGTGTATAAAATATAGGATAAGAACAAATCATTTGCAATAAGAATTGATGTCGGGATAGATAAGACATTCTTTTAAATGACAAAAAAAAAGGAAAGATTTAATAATAAAAATGTTAGATGATTTAAAAGTTTCAATAAATAATTAAATGACAATTTTTCCTAGTGGTGAAATCTATTTTTAAAAGATTAAAAAGTCCATGCTTTAAAAGGACTCCTTCGATAGTTTTAGTTTGTAAGTTACAGCAGTTCCTTATTATTTCAAAATATATATTACTAGTTTAATTGCCCGCGCTTCGTGCGGTCAAACGTACATCTTTATAAATGTAGTTGACATAGAAAAGATAAATTGATACAAAAATTTACAAATAAATATATAAAAAAATACATACATAAGGAAATTAAAAAAATTAAGTGTATAATAATAAAACAAAAAGACATATAGAAGTGTCACATAGTTCCCGAGGATCAGTCTTTTCATGAAAGAGAAATGAACCTTCATTTTATAGAGAAAAAGGATATGTACCGCAGAACCGTAAGCCATCTAGCATGCCCTTTGCTATTTATATTTTTGTCCACTTTACTTTTATTATTATAAATAATAATATTAATTAGTAAATATTTAGAGGTATTGTTATTCATAATAAGACATATTTGTACTCAAAAGAAATACTATAATTTAGTCCAAGAAAAGAAAGGCAATTCTAATATTAAAAGCGGCAATTAGCGAAAGATTAGAAATAAAAAGAAAGGAACTACATCATAGCGTTGTTAATTAAAAAAAAAAAAAAAACAGAAATGCATTCATAAGAGGATCCCATACGAAAGAATTGGAAGTCTTGAAATTGATATAACGATAAAATGGAAATTATGTTTGGAGAATTAAGAAAACATAGAATTACCTACGATCAGAATTACATTACCTCCAATACATATAGGAGTAGATTTTGTGATCATATTAATAGTCTGTGTTTGTATTTTTCTTGTATGATCATTCAGTATCCGGAACCATTGTTCGTGAAAAGTTGGATTCTCGCTACTGCGCCCTGTAAGGTCCTTTAAAGAAGAAAACGGGATCCTATCCCTCTTGTCACACTCCTTCATTGTGATAATCTGCATCAATTGTAAAATAAGAAAGGGGTATATAGCTCAAATTTCACCAACTTTGCAAAAGATCAAGCACAAAACTTTCAAGTCTACCTTTTCTTTTTGAAAGTTATGAGTGAAATCTTCCTCTAACATGGTAAGTAAAAGCAGATCTGAAGTAAATAGGAACAGCCAGTATAGATATAAGAAAGGGGTATTTTTCATACATATATAACATAATAGTGCTGCGGAACGTGCAGCCCGACCCATAAATATATTATGTTGCTGCGGAACGTGTAGCCCGATCTATATATATATATATATATATATATATATATATATATATTATATTATTGCGGAACGTGGAGCCCGATCCATTTATCCATATATCCCGCGTCCGGGACGATATCATAGTATACCAACTGATCAGGTGGTTATGTGTATATAACGCCTCACCTTTCCCCATATCCTCTATATACATATATAGATCATATACATGTATAATATAAGTAGCATGCATGAGAGCCCAAATAAAAGCTACAACTCTATCGGAGTGACGTAAGGTCGGTGACCTCCGATTTATATTATGGAACAATCATTATCGCTATATCTCACCTTGAAGGAACAAGTAACATAAGGTGAGATCAACAATAATGAATAAAATCAAGAAAATCATGAAATAAGCTCAATAATCTCATAATAGCATTAAAATCATAAGCTTTGGAATTTCTAGAAATGGAATCATCATCATCATGTTCATCATAGAAACATCTCATCTTTAGTATCATAAGAAGCTTTTAATAATCATGAACTTTTAACTTTTGGAAGTAAGAAGGTTATGGAAACATATATGGAATCATAACATAGGAATCATACCTTTTGAAAGAAACGGTTTAGCCTTACATACCTTTTTGGTCTCCCACTACTTAACTCTTATCCTTCCAAGTTCGTAAATCTACATTCAAGAAAATTTATACTATTGTTAGGCTTTTCGTCATATGCTTGTCTTAAGCCCTCAAATTAATTCCTTTTAAAATCTGCTGAAATTCGGGCAGCATCTCCTTCTGTTTATATCTCTGGCCCGAAATCACAATACCAACAAAATAAAAACAATGGCAATACTAATATCAACAACAACATCATCAATACCAAAATATTCCATAAAATATCCCACACGATGTTTATCAACATACAATAATAATATACACTTCCTTTCTTCCCAATCAAGGAGCATAATCTCATCAACACACCAAAAATATTAGATACTATCCATATACATGGAAATCAACCCAACCACACGGCCACAACATGCTCAAAACAGTCCATAAACTCTACAACTACAACACAACACTTTATGACCTTTCATCCATAACTATTTTCACTTTTAAGACTTGCTAAACCTTCAAATCAACTCAACATAAGAGATAGGATGAAGAACATACCTTACACTTGAATAACTTTATCCACACCAACTTTCTTCAAGACCAAACTCACCACAACATCAAGTAGAAGTAAGAACAATCACTTTTCATGGACTAGTTTGGCGTAATCTTGTTAAATTCTTGATTTAATGGGCTATAAGTGTTTAGGGGATGTGTTAGGAGATTTCTAGAACTTATGAGAGTTTAGAATGATGAAAAAATGGGTTTCATAGGGTTTTTATACCCCTTGAAAGTCGGTTCCACCGACTTTCCCAAGTGGGACCCGTGGAAGCCATTTGGCAATTTGAGGGGTTATCTGAAAATGGCCATAAATCCTTACTCCGATGTTGTTTTGACAAGCGATTTATTGCGCTGGAAACTACACTCAACAAACTTCATTTTAGGATTTTGAAACACCTTAAAACTCCTAATATACATTTAGATATACCCCTCTAAAGTTGACCCAAAATTCTGCCAACTTTTTCCAAATTTTCGACAGACTTATTTTATTCGATTTGCTTGGTCCCGGAATTCATTAGGCCCCTTATGAAGTGTTCGACTATACCACGCTCCTTTAGCCCTAGTCTTTCTTCACGACTATCCTCTTAATATCCTTGAAATTCTCCTTACTCTGGGTTCCCAATTCCGATTTATATCTATACTATACCATTAAAAGTTGATATTCCATACCATCCATTCCCACGACTTGTCCTTTCATTAGGTTAGCTCATTTTATCCCGTAATTCTTCTTAACTACTTGTTTGCATCACAACCATGCATCATAGTCCTTCCAGTGTTCTATCGGTTCTTGTTCTTGTCATGAAATCCTCACAAAGTACACGCTTTCCGTTCTTATTTCGTCGAGTCTTCATCTTCCTTTATGATACTACAACTTGTTCACACATATATAGATATATATATCTCAAATTTTCTCGATTTTCTTAATGATCACATCTTTGCATTTTTCACACAACCATTGTCATATAACTTCAATTTGTTTTCCCTTGGGCAAGCCTACTGACCCATTAACCTTCTCCTTGTTGTTAGCGGCCACATAATTCCCTTTAACTATTTCGTTAACACCTCCTCCTTCCTTTAGTCCTCATAGTTCAATTTACTTGTGAAATGCCTGTTTCCATTAGTCATCCTTTACTCTTAGGTTAGGAAACTTTGGGGTATTTCGTTACGTGTACGAATCCCTTTTGACGCTGAAAATCTCTTCTTAAGGTACTTTCTTCCCTTAAATAGGAGTACCAATCATGGGTCCACATCCATCCTCCTGGTTAAATCTCAGGAGTTTAAAATTTCCTCGTCGCTCTCATAAGACCTGTTTATTCCTTCTCAAGGATGCACCTTTGTTCATTATTTACAACCTTCTTGGTTCTAGTTATGAAAACGTATAAGTTAGTTCCGGGGTCCTCACGTTCATCCTTTGTCACGTACAACATTACTCTATCTCCCGTTGATTTATTTAGATTTGATCCTATCGTCTGCTTTCCTGCTTTCTTCTAACCTTTTCCTCAAATATATATTACCTGAGCCTCAATGGGTATGCGTTTTCCTTGTCAAAGTTTCTCTCCTCTTCATGATATCATAACCTTATTTTTCCCTAATGCTCATGCTTACATATTTGGTCGCGTTACCGCTATCCGACTTTATTTCCCGAGAAAACCTAATCCTGATTCTTTTTGTAGCGCTTGCTACCTCAATTTTGATATACAACACAATCAATATTTTTAACATTTCGTAACATCAATCATAAGGGTATACATAATACTTGATGTAGCCACTCGTGACTTATCGTTTTATTACTTTTCAACACCTTTTCTTTCGAGATATCCCGTTGCCATTTGATTTTGTCCTGAATCTGTGGCTTTAATACATCTCCCCTCTCTTTTTGCTCAGCTAGCCAGAGAATTCTAATTGTAAATATCATATGCTCCTAATTTCCCTTGGGCTATTCTATTTTCTCATATATTTTTTTGTATGTCTAAATCTGTAGGTCTTCTTAGCATACCTTTTTATACCCTACTGTGAATCCCAGAGATATAACTTAACTTAAAAATCTTTACTCGTACTTGTACCCTGTCTCTTTGTCTAAAATAATAAACGTCAAATCCTTTACTTTCCTGTAGCAACTGAATCGATCCTTGTGATATTTTATCTTCACTTGTGCACCTACTCTCTTCTCTCCTTACACATAAATCGACATCGCACCTAATTTCTCTATCGTTAATAACCTTCACAACACCCGCCCGAAAAAAAAATTGAGGTAAAGCCTTCTTATAAGGATTAGCTAGAAATACACCACATATTCCTAAGGTTGATACAATCTCTACTTCCTTCGTTGGCCAAGCAACATCGCATTTAGAAGTTATATAAGCAATCTAGAAGATAATTATAATTGCAATCCAACTTACCTAACCATTTCTCATTCGTGAGTTCAAGGTCACCATTAATACCCGAAGTAACTTAGCCATAATGATTCTCAGAATAGTACCAACTATCAAATACTCAGAAACCCCCTTGAAGTCGAATGATTGGTGACTTCTAAATCCCAATGTAAACTCATATCATATAGGAAAGTCTGATAAAACGAGTATGTGCGCCTGTCATCAACCCGTCTTGATCTTATGTATACGTATAAACTTCTAGAGTAAAACTTTCACCTACTTGTTAACTTCCTTCCCCATATCAATGTCTTTTCGTTATCTCTTACTGACCAATTTATAAATCATTACTGCATTTGAATTCTTAGTGTCAATATGTTCAATAAATCTCAATCCTCCAAAATCTCGAATACACTCATTCCAACTCTTTTAATTACTAATCATTTTTCCCCTCCAGGGTTCTTCCCTTGAATTAAAATCATTCTAAAACTTCTCTTTAGCCACACCAACTTTTTTCAAGACCAAACGCACCACAACATCAAGTAGAAGCAAGAACAATCACTTTTCATGGACTAGTTTGGTGTAATCTTGTTAAATTCTTGATTTAATGGGCTATAAGTGTTTAGAGGATGTGTTAGGAGATTTCTAGAACTTATGAGAGTTTAAAATGATGAAAAAATGGGGTTGATGAGGTTTTTATACCCCTTGAAAGTCGGTGGAACCGACTTTCCCAAGTGGGACCTGCGGACGCCATTTGGCAATTTTAGGGGTTATCTTAAAATGGCCATAACTCCTTACTCTGATGTCATTTTGATGAGTGGTTTATTGCGTTGGAAACTAGACTTGACGAACTTCATTTTAGGATTTTGAAACACCTTAAAACTCCTAATATACCAGGAGATATACCCCTCCAAAGTTGACCCAAAATTCTGTCCAAAATTCTGCCAACTTTTTCCAAATTTGTGACAGACTTAGTTTCTTCGATTTGCTTGGTCCCGAAATATTCCGAAACACTACATGCATGATATTTATCATTAATGATACTTGATAATGGTCATGTCCTTTGATTCCAAGGTTGTCCTTCCCGGTTACGATTTACGAGATCGTAATTCATCCGTTACTTCATTGTTACGTACTTCCCATGGCTTGTACCTTCCAAAACTTCATGGGACGTCTATGATACTCCATTAATACGGTGAAGTACGTGGCATGCTCATGCTCATGCTCTAAAAGTGCGAGGTGTAACATGGTAAGTATGTATTTGGACAAATTTGGATAAGCCCAAAATATTAAAAAATAATAGTTTGCAAATCCAGATTTAATTTGGGCCTCACGTATACCTCTCTCGCGCGCGCGCGGGGCGCAAATTTATCACTTTGGCCTACTGAGCCTAATTCTCATGTGCGCGAGGCCCATCTCTTGTTCTAGCCCATTTACTAACCCAACAACACACAATTTAATATAAGGAGGAAAGAAAGACTTTCCTCCACCTATATGGGACATTTGCACTTTATAGAGGAGTAAAGATGAGTAAGAAAAAAGGAACCACAAAGAAACTTTGGCTTTGCATTACCAATATAGAATTGACTAGAATAGCAATACATAACTCTCACAATCCCCCACTAATGCAGAGATAAAGAATAGGAATAATTTCTGGGCAAAAGAAGGAACATGTACTTAAGTGTTAATATCTTTCGATTTGAATTAACACGTAGTGAAATGAGGCAACAACAAATTTCCAAAAAGTGAATTACTCATGAACTAAATGGACATGAGTTGAGACCCCGACAACACATACTATATTCTTAGTTTTATGCAAACTCCGCGATACTCACAAAACTGCTATTATGGTCATGCACACACCTTGGGTCTAATGAGTGCTTTAGAAAGATGGCCTAAGTCTTTCATAAAAGGCGACCACACCTTTACAATCACGTAGGTGATTCCATCAAGTCTATCTCATAGACCACCTAAAGGCTATGGGATCATTAAGACCAAAAAACTCAACCTTATAAACACTACTACACGCCATAGGGATAGGAAATCTAATGTTTATTGATGGCCTATATGGCTTCATTTGACCACAAATGGGTATCCACCATATTACCTCAATCCATAGGCTATAGCCCCATCTCTCTCGATGTTTCAAGGAACATTTTCCTTGCTAAACCCTTGGTTAAAGGTATTACACCCCAGAAAATTTCGTGTTACAAAGGCTACAAACGGCTTAATGTGAGCTCAAGGAGGAGAAAATATTACAAGTATAAAGAATGAAATTCTACTATAGTAGCATGAGGATAACATGAGTATGATATTTGGAATTCGTACAATATGATTGGAATGATACGTTAAAAGATATATAGCCCTCGTAACCGTAAGCTGAGGTGGGGCCCACATGATGGGATTTTTATAAAGCACATATGATAAGTTATATGTAAAATATATGTGAAGTTAAACACAAATCAAGAATGACCCTTGAGCCAAATCAAAGTGTAAGCCCTCTAAAAAAATGTTTTTAAGTTACGTTTTCGGGTGATCTGACTTCAGGAGGCCATAACCCCATCATTATTTGGGAATTTGGGAAAACCACAAATATGAAAGTTGTAGATAATTGAATTATATTTCCAACCATAGGTCGTGGGTATTCACACAATATAGGGATAAAACGTTATGGACGTTTTACGACAGAAAGGTCAAACTGGGCAGTGGGCTCGGCCCAACCCGACTCCAAGTCGGGTCAGGCCCACTTCCCTTGATATTTAAGGGAGGTTTTAACCCTTATCATCCTCATTTCATACCAAAAAGTCCAGAACATGTTAGAGAGAGAGTGAGAGGATTTTAGAGAGATAAAACAAGGGTTCGATCAACTTCGAGGCCCCGAATCCCCAGGCTTGTAAAGGATAAAGTGTAGTACGAGTTGTTGTCGTCGTTTTAAGCTAATTATTGAGATTGGGGGATGATATTTCGTGATTTATCTGCTGCTAAGGTATGTATAAGGTTCCTCTTATGTTATTAAAGTGTTTATTTAGAGTTTTAACGGATTAGAACGGAGGAAATAATGTTAAAAGCTCGTTTGGCATTTTTGGGAGGTTTATGAAGGTGGGGCTATTTCAGTGGCGTTAAATGGATGGAAGTATCTGAGTTATGATGTATATTGATTGTCGATATTGTTTTTTGACGTTGTTGCTGATAATTTAGCTGAATTGGATTTTCGGGTTTGTCCAGTTTATAAAGGAAATGTCGTCGAAATTCCGTTAGAAATAAAGATAAGTTTAAGGGATTGATTTTAAGGATATATATTGGATGGATTGTTGCATTAAATTAATTATATTGTTGTGATTGTCATTGATATGTATTTTGAAGGAAGGAAAAAAAATTGGAGAAGTGTGTTTGATAATCTTATTCGAGCTTGTCGCTCCTTAGAAAGTATTATGAAGTTGTTATGAATATATATATACCTATTGTATTTCTGATATTTACATGGTTGTTGGGCTATAGTGATGATAGGTAGAATTGGGATGTACTAGTGATATAAGGGAGATGCGGCCCGTTTCGTTTTAGAGTCATAGTTATCAATTCATATACGCGCTATACGAAAGCCCTCTAAAGTTGTGTACGTATTTCTATGATAATAGGTTTGGCATACTAATTGTGGAAAGTTCGTGATTAAGTTGAGTTCCTTGGACGACGTAAGGTATGTTAAGGCTATTCCCTTCTTTCTTTTTGGCATGGTCTATGTGAGACAAACAGACGACGAATGTATAAACTCCAAAGAAACTCCTATTCTTAGAAACACTAGGATGACTAATGTTCTTCATTTCCAAAAGCTATGTTATTAAGTCCTGATACGTGTCTGTGATTCCTGAAGTCCTATTTGATATAATCCATAGTGACATTCGAGGGGTACTTGACATGACTGTTGTCTTTGATTCTCAAGTGTTAGTTCATTCTAATTATTCTATTGAGTCTTAGATGATTTAGTTGCATATGGTTTCTCATGATATTCTGCTCGTGCATGCCGTTAATATATCATTCACCGAGTCCCGGGCCGGGTATGTATTCGTGCACAGTTTCACTGCATTGTTCACCAAGTCCCTCACTAGAGGGTCGGGTACGGTATATATATATATATATATGATGATATGATTATGGCACCGAGTCCCATGATGGGTCGGGTATGGTATATATTTACATTTCTAGTCATTGCCTTTGGGGCTACTTACATGGTTATCCTTTGCCTTCAGGGCTATTCATATTACAGGTGGTTTCTCATACTTTCATTATGGCTTATATCTCATTCTTTATGACTACTGCTGCCTTACATACTCGGTACATTGTTCGTACTAACGTCCCTTTGCCTGGGGGCGCTGTGTTCATGCCACACAGTCCCAGATTGTTTTGCAGGTAAAAGTATTCAGCTAGGAGGGTTGGCTATCAGTTGGGATTGGCAAACTCCATTTTCTTCCTGGAGTAGTGCCGAGTCATTATGGTTATCATATGTGTGTATGGGTACGTCGGGGCCCTGTCCTGACTCATGTGATTCAGGTGTTTACTCTTAGAGACTTTGCAGACAGTGTCCTGTGGTTAGTATGTTAAGATGTCATGCGTTGCGTAAAGCGACCATGTAGGCCGATACGTCAGCTTGACTTAATCGATTTTTGATTAATTGAGTATCGTTCGCAAATTTCTATGGTTTGACGGAAAGTACTTTATTATATTTCCGAAATTCTTTTTTATATTTTCAGTTTCATTATGTGAATGCCAGAGGGTTCGTTCAGCTCTAAGTAAGAGTCGGGTGCCCATCATGCCCTATCGGAATTGGGGTGTGACAAAAGGATCCGCAAATTTCTTTCGGACCTTACATATTCCAAGGAGATAACACCATGTTTCAACAACTATTTTACTGCACCATGTCTAATGCGAATATGCCTCATTTTACCATTGTATACACTTTTCTTAGCAATCCCAATTGCCGCATGTGAGTCACAATGTAAGGAGACTGGTGAAGCTTGTCTTCCGCACAATGGAACATCTGCCAAAAGGTTTCTCAACCACTCAGCTTCTTGCCCTACCAACTCAAGAGCAATAAACTCAGACTCCATAGTAGAACGTGCTATACAGGTCTGTTTGGAGGACTTCCATGAAATAGCACCTGCACCCAAAGTAAACACATAGCCACTAGTGGAGCTAACTTCATCATTGTTAGTTACCCAATTTGCATCACAAAAACCTTCTAAAACAGCAGGAAATTTATTAAAATGCAAACACCAATCCATAGTACCTCTCAAATACCTTAACAAACGATGAAGAGTATTCCTGATAACAACCAAGGAAGCTTAATTTTCATTGAAGACAAAAAAATATCAAGATGTTTTAATGGGATTCATTTGGTAATGAAAACATGTCTTACAATGGAGGAATAGCTCCAGCCCAAAGTAGATCTTTTGGGAAAGTCTTAATACTATTTGGAGGCCCAAATTGAAGACCAAGATTAGTTGGATTATGGCCCAAAATATGCCAAAAGAAGGAACATGTTCAGCAGCCCATACTTGTGTTTCTAGAAGATCATTTAATGCTATGTTGACTACATTTAATGTTTTTATTGAACAAAGTGTTGGTGGTCTTCTATGCACATTGGAACAAATGTTGGGGGTCTTCTATGCACCTTGGAACAAATGTTGGTGGTCTTCTATGCACCTTGGAACAAAGAATTGATGGTCTTCTATGCAGCTTGGAAATTGAACCTTAATTAATTTAGTTTGATCAACTTTGAAGTCTATAATGTTCTTTATTTTCTTTAGGGTGGCAGCCACCATTTCTCCTATATAAAGGGGTGTTTTATTTTTCAATGTAACTAAGTTTGAATATTAATAATATTAGCCTTGTGCTTGTGGAGACCTTTGACGTTCTCTTTTGGGTTATGCCCTTTTTGTTTTACTTTGAACCGCAACTCGAATTCTTCGATGGTAAGATTCCTTGTTTGAGTTCCCTCCTTTTCTTCTTCCTCGTCTTCTTTCTTCTTCTTCTTAATTGATTCAACTCCTTCTTTCACTATTAAAAAACGTCTTAAGTATCAAATACTAGAACTTGTGTTCTTCTTTCTCAAAGATCAATCCTTCTCCCTTTCTAATTTTTCAATTCTAAAGTCTTCCGCTATCCGTGTTGTTATCAATCCCAATGTTCACTACTGTGATTATGAGTATACCTACTTAATATACTAACAACATAAGCTATATCAGGCCGAGTAGTTCATGAGAAACATTACACTCCCAATTATTTTAGCATACTCAGTTTGAGAAACACTGGATTCTTTGTTCTTTTTCAAGTGTATGCTAGGATCTAAGGAGTTCTTACTGGAGCAACATCAAAACAATCAAACTTCTTCAACATCTTCTCAATGTAATGAGACTGACACAAAGAAAAGCCATTAACAGTTCTTTTGATTTTAATGCCTAAAATCACATCTGCTTCTCCAAGGTCTTTCATTTAAAACTTAGAACACAAAAAATTCTTAGTCTTATTAACAACACTCACATTAGGGCCAAAGGTTAACATGCCATCCACATATAAACATATAATCACACAACTTGATCCTATTATTTTATAATAAACACAGGTATCAGAAGCATTAACAAAAAAACCATCAGCCACTAATATGCCATTGTACTTTTCATACCACTACGTAGGAGCCTGCTTTAGGCCATACAAGAACCTTCTGAATTTGCATACTTTATCTTCCTGTCTCGGGACCACAAAACCTTCAGGTTGAGTCATATAGATCTCTTTCTCTAAATCACCATTTAGAAAAGTCGTTTTAACATCCATTTGGTGTACCACTAAATTATGAATAGCGGCTAAGGCAATAAGAGTTTTAATGGTCACTATTTTAGTCATAGGAGAATAAGTATCAAAGTTATCAACACCTTGCTTTTGGGTAAAGCCCATAATTACAAGTCTAGCCTTATATTTATCAATTATACCATCAAGTCTCAATTTCTTTTTAAATATCCACTTGCTACTTATGGGTCTAGAACCTTCAGGCAAATCATGCAAGTCCCAAGTGTGATTAGAAACTATAGAATCTAATTCATGTTTAATGGCCTCTTTCCAAAACATAGCATCTATTGACCTCATTGCTTCATCATAAGTTTTAGGGTCTTCCTCCATTAAGCAAATAGACACTAATTCATCATTTAAAACATCAATATCACAATTCTCAGTCAAGAAAGCAGTAATAAAATCGGACCAAAACTAGTCTCAATTCTACATCTTTTACTTCGTCTAAGTTCAATTTCATGCTCATTATCAACAACATTAGAAGAAGGCACAACATGAGAATTAACAGCTATAGATGTAGAAGCATTATTTTGCACATCACTAGGCACATTATTTTTCAACGGGAAAACATGCTCAAAAAATTCTACATCTCTAGATTCACAAATAGAATAATCATTCAAAGACATAAATCTATAAGCAGCACTATTTTGGGCATAACCAATAAAAACAGTGTCAAAAGTTGTAGATCCTACATTTACCAGTTTGAAATCAGGTAGACCAACCTTAGCCAAACACCCCTCACACTTTCAAAAATTTCAAGTTAGGGGAAAACCCTTTCCACAACTCATATGGAGTCTTGTCTAACTTCTTATGAGGGACCCTATTAAGAATATAACAAGCAGATAAAATAGCTTCCCCCCACATGTTGTCTGACAGACCCAAACTTAAAAACATAGAGTTCATCATTTCCTTAATATTTCGGTTTTTGCGTTCAACTACACCATTTTGTTGGGGTGTATAGGGAGCACTAACTTCATGTATAATACTATTTTTCTCACAAAAGGCATATAGAGTATTGGTACTATATTCACCGCCCCTATAAGATCTAAGTCTCTTGATTTTTCTGTCTGAATGTACTAGTTCAAGCAATTCTGTCTTTCTACTAGTAAAGGATTTAAATGGTTTCTTAGCAAGTTTTGCTTCTACACACACAGGACACTTAGAAAATTCATCGACTTTTACCGCAGGGATTAATTCCATTTTCTAAGTCTTTTTATAGAAGCAACATTAACATAACCTAGTCTACCATGCCATAAATCAATAGACTCATCAATATAAGCAGAACTGGGACATTTTCATTATTGATAATCTCTTGAACAATGTTCAGTACAAATAAACCCCCACTGAGATACCCCTTCCCAACAAAGTCTCCTCCAAGAGAAATAATTTTTTTATCTGCTTCAAAAACAAGTTTAGGGCTTGCTTTGTTGAGAAGTGCTCCAGAAACTAAGTTTCTAGAAGGGAGGGTACATACAGAACATTGTTCAAGGCTAAAGTTTTTCTAGAAGTTAATTTAAGTAGGATTTTTCCTTTACCCATAACTCTAGCAGTAGTGGGGTTACCCATGTAGACACACTCACCATCAGTAGACTCCTCAAAGTTATGGAACAACTCCTTATTAGCGCAAAGATGACTTAAAGTGCTAGTATGCAGAACCCAATCAGTCTTGTTAGCCACCAGATGTGCCTCAATGACCACAACAGCAATAACTTCATTCCCCTCAGCAAGATTGGCTTAGGCAACACCTTGTCCTCCCTGCTTCGAGTTTTGCCCTTGTCTTTGATTACGGTGAGCAGCCCTGTGACCAAGTTTCCCACAGACGAAACAAGGTCCATTGAACTTCTGGATTTGGCTCTCCGGCTTGTTGAAGTGATTCTTCTTCTTCCCATTTCCCTTTTTTGGGATTTTCTTTTGTTTGCCTTTCAACCTGTCTTTCACAACAGTACTAGAAGTTTCCATAAGGTTAGCTTTAGGAGAATTAAGGGAAAGAGCTTCCATCTTATCTTTGAGACGATTTGCCTCCTCAGTCCTCATGTGACTGATCAGTTCCTAAAGAGTCAAGTCCTTCTTCTTATGCTTCAATTGGTTCCTGTAATCACTCCAAGAAGGTGGGAATTTCTCAAGCAAAACATTAGCCTGAAAAACCTCACACATCTCCATGCCCTCTGTCAAAACAGTCGCAGTCAAGTTTTTATACTCATCAACCTGTTCCATAATTGGTTTATTGTCAACCGTCTGGAACTTAATCCACTGGCCAACAACATACTTTTTCTTTCCTGCATTATCAGCACCATATTTATTTTTTCCAAACTGTCCCATATTTCCTTAGCAGATTTGTTAGTAACAAATAAATAAAACAGAGGGTTAGTCATATGGTTCAGCAGATGTCCTCTAACAGTTTTGTTATCTTCTTCAAATTTCGTTTTAGCAGTATCATCAATAACAGCAGCAGCAGAAGAACCACCAGTGGTGTTAGAAACATCAGTAACAACGTTTGGAACATCAACAGGTGGTTCGTCAAACAAAACATGGTGAACTTCTAATTGTTCAAAGAACATCAAAAAAATTTGAGACCAGCGTTTAAAATTGTTTCCATCCAAAGGTTCAAGCTTTGAAAAATCTGGAAGAGTTTTATTTGAAGAATTAGCCATTGATCGGTATTGTATAAAATCGTTTTCAAATTGTTAGTCAAATTAGAGAACAATACAGATCAATTACAAGGAAAACAAGAAAAAAAATTATTAAACCATAGTTGTGTCGTGGCAAGCCACTGCCTTGAAAGCGATTTTTGAACCATCCACGGTGCAAATCGCTTAGCCCGGTACGTTCCCCAAGGTTCCACAATAACTCCCGAACACCTGCACTAGTAGTTGGAAGTATAGAGCTTGCAGTTGCCCAGAAACTCGAAGGAGAAAAAACGTACGAAGAAGAGAAAAGTCTATGTTTTTTCTATGTATCTCACCAAGGCAGACCTAAAAAATATATAGGTATAAAAAATGACCGTTCAGATAAAAGGAAATAAATCAGCCAACGGTTGTGACCATAATGGCTGAATAATTGTATAGGTTACAAATCTGAATAATCAATTCCCTAGGATGAATCTGGACACATGAAGGTAAGGATATATTTGGACAATTTCAGATAAGCCCACAATATCAAAACATAATCTTAAAAATCGTGTGTGCGCGCGCGCGCGCGGGGGGGGGGGGGGGCAAGGGGGTGGGGGAGATTCATCACTTTTGCCTACTGAGGCCAATTCTCATGTGCGCGAAGCCCGTCTCTTGTGCTAGCCCATTTACTAACCTAACAACACACAATTCAATATAAGGAGGAAAGAAAGACTTTCCTCCACCTATGTGGGACTGTCACGACCCGACTAGGGGGCCGCGACGAGCACCCGGGCACCCCTTGGCTTACACTTACATCTAGGTGAGTCACATAATTAAACATATATTTCTATTCATCCATCGTACTACTCCCGTTAGACAACAATACCTTTATATCATCATTGGCATCTATGCCATATCAACATACATGAGCCTACAAGGCTAACCCAATGATATACAAAATATAGGCTTACTAGCCCAGACATATCTAACCATATACACATGTCTACGAGCCTCTAAGGAGAGTATAACATATCATATAGGCGGGACAGGACCCCGCTATGCCCATAATTATGTACACAAAAGAATAAGTACCCAAAAGCTATAGCTCCGAATGAAATGGAGCTCCGCTATGTAGTCCCTGAGAAGGTAGCTATGGATCAAGTCTGTCTCCCTGTGCACCTGCGGGCATGACGCAGCGTCCACAAACAAAAGGACGTCAGTACGAAGAATGTACTGAGCATGTAAAGCATGATCAATATCAACATAGAAGCATAATATACAACATAAAGAATAGCATAGGATGGGAGATCGTAATATCTTCGTCATAAGCACTTACTTACCTTTCATAGGAACTTTCCATTTCTAATGCGTATTTGTGTACATACATCCATATCCGTATCCATAATCATATTCGTGTCCATTTACGTATCCTTATTCACATTCATATCATGTACATACTCTTATTCGTAATCGTATCATAATCGTAATCATTCTCATATCTATATCATATACATAGCATTTACATAGCATACCCGACCATGAAGGATCGGTGTTTCATACATACTTGGCCAGCCAAGGCTCAAGGTTACATATACCTGGCCCTACCAAGGCTTCAGGGTTACATCTACCTGGCCCTACCAAGGCATCAGGGTTATCCGTACCACCTGCAGAGATGTGCGCGCATTACATAATCATATACATACTTACTCTACCCGGCCTTATAAGCTCGGGGTTCCATAATCGTCATACATAGATATATATACATAATAACTCATAAGCATCTTTATTATTAACATCACTATCATTATCGTCATTGCTATTACCATCATAGTCGTCATCAATATCATTATCATAATTATTGTCGTTCATTACATATATCTTTATAGGCTTACTAGTCATAGGTGGAACTTAGTACAATCGTAGCATATCAAGAATCATGAGCTTACTAGCTCGGAAGATCAAATCATTTGAAAGACATCATGGACTTATGAAAGATTTAGGTGTTTGGCCAAAGAACCATGCCTTATGAAAGAAGGGTTAGCCTTACATACCTTTCCGTTCAACTATTTACCACTTGCACGTTCTCCTTCAACGCCCGCGTTTCTAGCTTCATTAAAGTCATACTATCATTAGAATCGATAGCTAGCATACATGACGAAAAATAGAGAAAATCGGACAGCATCTCCTTTACTTATACGACACTCCTCCATAGCGTATATCAACTCCCAAACATCAATAATACATTCACAATACTATAACAATAGTCATTATCCATCCATATTACCCACATTTCCCAATTTACTTTCAATCGCCCATATCCATGGTCATAACACACGACTACGTTCATTCACATACATTGTCTTTCCCATGTTCTCAACGTCATTTATAACATATTTATATCACAACATACCAAGAATCATGACTCAATTCAAGCTATTACTCAAAATGGCACTATTCCACATTCATGACCTATTTTTCTATACCCTTCTACAATCCAAGTATTTCAACTCTTAAATACCTCAAACAACATATAAATGTCATAAATCTTACCTTAGATGTTGTAGGAACAAGCCTTGGCTGATAATACTCCACTTGAGCAAAAACCCTAGTTCATCTCCAATGAGATTTCTTGACTTGAATGATCTCTCTAATGGGTTTCCTTACACTTGATTCACTTGGTTTATGTTGTTGATCACTAATAATCCTTGAATACTTGTGGAATAAATGTAGAGAGATGTTTTAGACAGAAGGGGTGTGATAAGGAAATGAAATGAAATGAAACTTGGATCTCTTATTTAATGAACCAAATCTGTCCCGACCAGCTATACGGTATGATCGACGAAGCGTCGATCTGATCTTCGAAGTCGTTAAATTTCCAGTGAGCAACCTTTCGTTTCCTTTCATTCTACGGTGAGAAGGACGGTCCGTCGAACTGATCGACGAAGCGTCGATTTGATCTGTTGAATGGTCTTCGCGCTAACTCGATTCTACGGCACAATCGACGAATCGTCGGCCCGTTCGACGGTACAAAGAACGACCGTCGAACCCCCCTTTCGCAGAACTGCAGTGAAGTTTTATTTGACGAACTCTTCTCCCTTGCCTCTAACTTCTTTGGAATCTTAATTAGAATCATTAAGCATCCCTTCTTACTTGTAGGGTCATCACGTACACCTTAACTTACGTTAGTCCATTCACCGCTCAGCAACCCAAAGTTTTGAGGTGTAACATTCTCTCCCCTTAAGAATATTCGTCCTCGAATGTTAGGTTCTCGGGGATTCTATAAAAATTTCGCCAGAGTTTCCCCTGTAATATGGCACTACCATCCTGTCACAACAACCCATAATAACAATGCCTTACGGGGCCACAACATAATAGCAATAGAATTTGGCCACACACGACCAAAAGCATAAAAGGAAAACATACATACCTTAAAATCTTGACATCTCACCTTGGATCTCTTCTAAGGGCTGAATAACTGCGGATATCTGGATCGCATACTTTTTTCTGCTTCCCATGTCATTTCTTCTCGTTTATCGTTTCTCCACAGAACCTTAACTGAGGCCAATTCTTTATTTCTAAGTCGTCGTACTTACCTATCTAGTATGGTAATGGGTACTTCTTCGTAAGTCAAATTTTCTGTCACTTGCACATCACTTATTGGCACGATCTCCCACACACTTACGAAGTATCGAGACATGGAAAACTGGGTGAACTGACTCCAAATCCGGAGGTAGTTCTAATTCATAGGCCACTTTGCCTACTTTGCGCACAATCTCATACGGCCCAATGTACCGGGGACTAAGCTTTCCCTTTTTGCCAAATCTCATAACGCCCTTCATTGGCGACACTTTCAAGAATACCTAATCTTTCACTTGGAACTCTAAGTCTCTCCGACGATTATCCGTATAGGACTTTTGACGACTTTGGGCTGCTAACAACCGATCTTGTATGAACTTAACCTTCTCTATGGCTTGCTGGACCAAGTCTGGCCCTATCAATTTAGCCTCTCCTGTTTCAAACCACCCAATTGGGGATCTACACTTTCGCTCATATAGAGCTTCATACGGTGCCATTTGAATGCTAGAATGATAACTATTGTTGTACGCAAATTCAATGAGGGGTAAGTGATCATCCCAATTTCCTCCAAAATCTATCATACATGCCCGCAACATATCTTCAAGAGTCTGAATGGTACGCTCAGCTTGCCCATCGTTTTGCGGATGAAATACCGTGCTAAGGCTCACTTGGGTCCCTAGACCCTCTTGGAAAGACTTCCAAAAATTGGTCGTAAACTGAGTCCCTCTATCAGAGATAATAGATGCTGAAACACCATGGAATCTCACTATCTCTTTAACATAAAGCCTTGCATAGTCTTCTACCACATAGGTCGTTCTGACGGGTAAGAAATGAGCTGACTTTGTGAGTCTATCTACAGTCACCCATATAGAATCATACTTGCGTCGAGAACGGGGTAAACCTGTAATGAAGTCCATGTTAATTACTTCTCACTTCCAAGTTGGAATTTCTATAGCTTGCAATAATGCGCCCGGCTTTTGGTGCTCGATTTTCACTTGTTGATAGTTGGGACATTGAGCTACGAATTCTGCTATATCTTTCTTTATCTCATTCCACCAATATACAGACTTAGGATCAAGATACATTTTCGTCGCACCGGGGTGAACAGAATAACGGAACAATGAGCTTCTCTCAATATCTAGTGGCGTAAACCTGCCACATCAGGAACGCATAATCTGCCTCGGCATCGGAGAACTCCGTCTCCTGAAATATTAAATGATAACTCCTCTTTCTGAGGGAGTGTATCTCTATAATGCATTAGCATGGGATCTTCGTATTGCCGCTCTATCACTTCCGCTACTAGCGACGAGACTGCCGAATTCTGAATGGTAGTTCCCCTGCTACATGAGTCCACTACTCGAACTCCTAGGCTAGCTAGCTGCTGGAGCTCACGAGCCATTTCTCTCTTCTCTGGTCGTACATCACATAAACTTCCCATAGATCTGCGGCTAAGAGCATCAGCCACAACATTCGCTTTTCCGGGGTGATACAAGATATCAACATCATAATCCTTTAGCAGTTCCAACCATCGTCGCTGCCGCAAATTCACCTCTTTCTGTTTGAAGTTATACTGAAGACTCTTATGATCTGTATAAATATCCACATGGACACCATATAAATAATGTCTCCATATCTTTAATGCGTGAACCACTGCGGCCAATTCTAGGTCATGGGTTGGATAATTCTTCTCATGTTTCCGCAATTGCCTTGAAGCATACGCAATCACCTTACCATTCTGCATCAATACAAAGCCTAGCCCAATGCCTGAAGCATCGCAATAAACAACATATCCTTCTAATCCCTCTGGAAATGTCAAGACCAGGGCGGAAGTCAATCTATCTTTCAACTCTTGGAAGCTACGTTCACAAGCATCTGTCCACTGAAACTTTGCTGATTTCTGGGTCAACTTTGTGAGTGGTGCAGAAATAGAAGAAAAGATCTCAGCGAATCTCCTGTAATAACCTGCTAAGCCCAGAAAGCTACGAACCTCCGTAGGAGTTGTGGGCCTTGGCCAAGTCTTCACGGCCTCAATCTTTTGACTATCCACTCGAATACCATCGACTGCACAATATGCCCCAGAAATGTCACTAAGTTCAGCCAAAACTCACACTTAGAAAACTTTACAAACAACTCTCGAGTTCTAAGAACTACAAGGACAGTACGCAAATGATCCGCATGTTCTGCCTCGGATCTAGAATATACCAAGATGTCGTCGATGAATACAATCACAAACAGATCTAGGAAGGGCCTGGACACATTATTCATCAGATCCATAAGTACTTTCGGTGCATTAGTTAGCCCAAATGACAGTACCCGGAACTCAAAATGACCATATCTTGTTCTGAAGGCTGTCTTAGGGATATCTTTTTCCCTAACTCTCACTTGGTGATACTCGGACCTCAAATCGATCTTTGAAAACCATTTGACGCTTTGCAATTGATCAAATAAGTCATCAATCCTCGGAAGAGGATATTTATTCTTAATCATCACCTTATTCAATTGCCGATAATCAATGCACATTCTCAAGGAGACATCTTTCTTTCGGAAAAACAATACGGGTGCTCCCCACGGGGACGAACTAGGCCTAATAAAGCCTTTTTCAAGCAAGTCTTTCAATTGCTCCTTCAAATCTTTCAATTCTGCAGGTGCCATTCTATAGGGACGAATAGATATAGGCTTAGATCCTGGCAATACATCAATAGAAAAGTCCATCTCCCACTCGGGAGGAAGGCCTGGAAGCTCTTTCGGGAACACATCCGGAAATTCATTTACTACAGGAACTGACTGAAGAGTTGGCGATTCAGCTTCTACATCTTGAACCTGAACTAGATGGTAAATACATCCTTTTGTGATCATTTTCCTTGCCTTTAGATAGGAAATAAACCTACCTTTTGGTGACGTCGTATTCCCTTTCCATTCTAAAACTGGTTCTCCCGGAAATTGGAAACGAACCATTTTGATTCTACAATAAACATTAGCATAGCAAGAAGTCAACCAATCCATGCCCATAATAACATCAAAATCTACCATTTCTAACTCATGCAAGTCAATCATGGTACGACGATCACAAATCACAATTACACAATTTCTATATACTCGACTAGCTATTACCGATTCACCCACGGGTGTAGACACCTCAAAAGGTTTGATCGACTCCGGTTCGACTCTAAATTGACCCGAAATATATGGAGTAACATATGACAATGTGGAGCCCGGATCAATCAAAGCATATACATCATGAGAGAATACCGATAATATACATGTGACCGCGTCAGGAGAAGACTCAAGATCTTGGCGTCCAGCCAAAGCATAAACACGATGCTGAGGACCGCTAGAACTGGGAACTCTCTCTCTGCCTCTACCATGGCCGACTGACGCATGTGAACCTGGCCCTATAGGGCATACAGATGCTGAATATCCGGCTACCGACCCTGATGGTTGGGTCCTACCTCTACCATGAACTGAGGGGCAATCACGCATAACATGGACTGGTCGACCACATGAATAGCAAACATCTGAACCCAATCGGCATCGACCCTAATGCAACTTCCTACACTGGGAACATCGTGGTACGGGTGGCCTTGCCTGACCTGAATCATCTCTGAACTGAGACCCCGAAAAACTCTGACTCGGCCCGGAACGAGTAGATCTATCGAATCTCTGGCCTGAAAATCGTGGAGGCGCACTAGTCATAAAATAGCCTGAGTGCCTAGAAATCTGTTGTTTGTGCCACCTCTGAACTCGCTCATCGGACCCGAAGATCTAGCCCTCTTGCTATGTCCCCTATCATGCTCGCGTTCACTTCTCTGCTGTTGTAAACTTTCTTCTAAGTTCTGGGCATGAGCCTGAATGCGTGAAATATCCACATTGTCCTGAAGGGACACAATCAAGCACCTATCCATCAAATGTGGCCCTAGGCCTTTCACAAACCGGTGCACTCGGTCACCCATATCCGCTACCATGGCCGAAGCATACCTAGCCAAAGAATTGAAGCGGAGACTATACTCTAAAGCACTCATGCTACCTTGCCTCAAATTTAAGAACTTATCGGCTTTAGCTAGCCGAACTGATGGAGGCATATAATGTCGGAGGAAAGCATCAACAAACTCTTGCCATACCGGGGGAGGTGCATTAGCCCTACATGAAGCCATCCAAACTGTGTACCATTGGATCGAGACATCTCTCAATCTATATGATGCTAATTCCACCGATTCGGTGTCCGAAGCATGTATCAATCGAAGCGTCCTCAACATACCATCAATAAAATCCTGAGGGTCCTCATCCAACTTTGATCCAAAAAATTTTGGAGGGTTCAAAGTAATGAAGTCACGGGCCCTTGCACTAACAGCCCTATCACCTTGCCCTGCACTTTGCCGCTGAGTCTAAGCAGCAACCAACTGAGTAAGAAAATGTATGGCCTCTTTTACATCTTGGCCTGAAGCATCCGGTGGAGGAGACGGAGGTGCTGGATCTGGGGCTGAGGATCCCTCACGCTCTTCTAATATAGGTACTGAACGGGAGGTCTGAGATTGAGCCGCACTCTGGGACTCACTTTCCTCTACTACCGGTGGCGGTGCTCTTTCAGCCCGCTTTTCTGCCATCGTCTTGCCCTTTTAGGCTACTGTGGCCTTTCTCTTTACAGGCATTTCTGAAATGCACAACACACGGTTAAGAAACAAGAAGTTCTTATATCATAGCTCTATCGCACGATTCTTATGAAGAAAGAAGATCATTTATTCCTAAAATGCCCGCAGCTAATAGTTTATAAGTGTGGCGCGCAACACACCCATAATCAAGACTCAACTAGACACGGCTCGTAGACACACCCTAGGACTGAACTGCTCTGATACCACTTTTGTCACGACCCGACTAGGGGGCCGCGACGAGCACCCGGTCCTAGCCCACCCGGGCACCCCTTGGCTTACACTTACACTTACATCTAAGTGAGCCACATAATTAAACATATATTTCTATTCATCTATCGTACTACTCCCATTGGACAACAATACCTTTATATCATCATTGGCATCTATGCCATATCAACATACATGAGCCTACAAGGCTAACAAAATGATATACAAAATATAGGCCGACTAGCCCAGACATATCTAACCATATACACAGGTCTACGAGCCTCTAAGGAGAGTACAACATATCATATAGGCGGGACGCTATGCCCATAATTATGTACACAAAAGAATAAGTACCCAAAAGCTATAGCTCCGAATGAAATGGAGCTCCGCTATGTAGTCCCTGAGAAGGTAGCTATGGATCAAGTCTGTCTCCCTGTGCACCTGCGGGCATGACGCAGCGTCCACAAACAAAAGGACGTCAGTACGAAGAATGTACTGAGTATGTAAAGCATGATCAATATCAACATAGAAGCATAATATACAACATAAAGAATAGCATAGGATGGGAGATCATAATATCTTCGTCATAAGCACTTACTTACCTTTCATAGGAACATTCCATTTCTAATGCGTATTTGTGTACATACATCCATATCCGTATCCATAATCGTATCCGTGTCCATTTACGTATCCTTATTCACATTCATATCATGTACATACTCTTATTCGTAATCGTATCATAATCGTAATCATTCTCATATCTATATCGTATACATAGCATTTACATAGCATACCCGACCATGAAGGATCGGTGTTTCATACATACTTGGCCAGCCAAGGCTCAAGGTTACATATACCTGGCCCTACCAAGGCTTCAGGGTTACATCTACCTGGCCCTACCAAGGCATCAGGGTTATCCGTACCATCTGCAGAGGTGTGCGCGCATTACATAATCATATACATACTTACTCTACCCGACCTTATAAGCTCGGGGTTCCATAATCGTCATACATAGATACATATACATAATAACTCATAAGCATCTTTATTATTAACATCACTATCATTATCGTCATTGCTATTACCATCATAGTCGTCATCAATATCATTATCATAATTATTGTCGTTCATTACATCTATCTTTATAGGCTTACTAGTCATAGGTGGAACTTAGTACAATCGTAGCATATCAAGAATCGTGAGCTTACTAGCTCGGAAGATCAAATCATTTGAAAGACATCATGGACTTATGGAAGATTTAGGTGTTTGGCCAAAGAACCATGCCTTATGAAAGAAGGGTTAGCCTTACATACCTTTCCGTTCAACTATTTACCACTTGCATGTTCTCCTTCAACGCTCGCGTTTCTACCTTCATTAAAGTCATACTATCATTAGAATCGATAGCTAGCATACATGACGAAAACTAGAGAAAATCAGACAGCATCTCCTTTACTTATACGACACTCCTCCATAGCGTATATCAACTCCCAAACATCAATAATACATTCACAATACTATAACAATAGTCATTATCCATCCACATTTCCCAATTTACTTTCAATCGCCATATCCATGGTCATAACACACGACTACGTTCATTCACATACACTGTCTATCCCATGTTCTCAACGTCATTTATAACATATTTATATCACAACATACCAAGAATCATGACTCAATTCAAGCTATTACTCAAAATGGCACTATTCCACATTCATGACCCATTTTTCTATACCCTTCTACAATCCAAGTATTTCAACTCTTAAATACCTCAAACAACATATAAATGTCATAAATCTTACCTTAGATGTTGTAGGAACAAGCCTTGGTTGATAATACTCCACTTGAGCAAAAACCCTAGTTCATCTCCAATGAGATTTCTTGACTTGAATGATCTCTAATGGGTTTCCTTACACTTGATTCACTTGGTTTATGTTGTTGATCACTAATAATCCTTGAATACTTATGGAATAAATGTAGAGAGATGTTTTAGAGAGAAGGGGTGTGATATGGAAATGAAATGAAATGAAACTTGGATCTCTTATTTAATGAACCAAATCTGTCCCGACCAGATATACGGTATGATCGACGAAGCGTCGATCGGATCGACGGAGTGTCGATCTGATCTTCGAAGTCGTTAAATTTCCAGTGAGCAACCTTTCGTTTCCTTTCATTCTACGGTGAGAAAGACGGTCCGTCGAACTGATCGACGAAGCGTCGATCTGATCTGTCGAATGGTCTTCGCGCTAACTCGATTCTACGGCACAATCGACGAATCGTCGGCCCGTTCGACGGTACAAATAACGACCGTCGAACCCCCCTTTCGCAGAACTGTAGTGAAGTTTTATTTGACGAACTCTTCTCCCTTGCCTCTAACTTCTTTGGAATATTAATTAGAATCATTAAGCATCCCTTCTTACTTGTAGGGACATCATGTACACCTTAACTTACGTTAGTCCATTCACCGCTCAGCAACCTAAAGTTCCGAGGTGTAACAGGGACATTTGCACTTTATAGAAGAGTAAAGATGAGTAAGGAAAAAGGAACCACAAAGAAACTTTGGTTTTGCATTACCAACATCGAATTAACTAGAGTAGCAATACAGAACTCTCACAGTTATAATTATAACAGAGAAAGGACTCCTAAGGCAGTTTTTATTTCCAAGAAATATATGTTACTATTTATTAGTATCATAATTATAGCAAATAAAGGATTCCTAGGGAAATTTTTTATTTTGCTAATAATAACGGTAGTTATTTTTGCAAAACATATATATCATTAGTTTTATATATAATTACAACTTTATTCAACTTAAAACACACTTACAAGAGGATTAAAAAGAATGACATTTGCTAAAGTGCTCCGTGATTCAGCTTTAGCAACATAGGTCTTTCAAAGGTAGTTGATTAAGTTGAGATAGGATAAATCGTGATCTTTAGAATGTGAGGGTGCAAGGTTATTTTCAACTGTTGTTTACCAGATTCATAGGATGACTTTCTAGCTGGTGATGTGTCACATATAGTCAGAATGGAGTCGGGGACACTCATGCTAGGAAACTCATCCGCACAATGCTTCGGATTACCAACGCAATGTTAGCAAATTTTCATTAAAATAAAAGGGAATAGGAAGAAACTTAAATTTGACTACCATTATTGGTAATTATGTTAGATCAAACCTTGAGTATTGTTCAGTTTATTCTCAATTATCTCCAACTGCTATTTATCGAATGCTTATGATAACTTTACGGGATAGAGTCGGCGTCAGAGGTACTCACGCTCGAAAACTCATTCGTACAACGCTTCTCGGACGCAGTGTGAACAAGTTTTCATTAAAATAAAAGGAAAAAGGAAGAAGCATAAATTTGACTACTATTATCGATAATTACCTAGGATCAAACCTTCAGTATGTTTGGTTTTATTCTCAGTATTTATGGTAGGACATATGAATTTTAAAAAAATTAGTCAACTTAAAAAAATATCATGTAATTAAGAAGATTAAATTACCTCAAGCATGACTGATATTTTATTTAACATGCAACAATATATAATTGATAGAATATCTGTAAATTAAACAATTCGATATAAGAGATTAGACCAAAGGTATTAAAATTGAATCAAGCACACAACATTACATACTTACCCTCATTAATAAAAAAACGTGATACATGCATGAGAGTTTTGGAGAAATTAACCAAATATATATATATATTTGAAAGTGGGTTGAAGTGACATATCTTAGCTTGATGGCTTGATGAAGATTCAAGATAATTTTTCTTCCGTGATTAATGTAAAAAATATCGAACTTGTCACAATTAATTATAGAATAATGATCATAATCATCTCTTTGAATAACTGAAACTTAACAATTTCAGCTCACCTATTAGTATAGAAATTTTTTTGCAATAATGTAACTCAATAAATACAACTCTTTCCGGAAAGATTAAAGTATGAAAATAGAAAATAGATTTTGTAAGTAGGTTGAAGTCACGTACCTTGACGGCTTGATAATGATTCAAGCAAATTTTCCTTGAGTAACTGTTCTAAAATCTATCAAAATTGTCATTAATAACAAATTAATTATCATAATCAATTTCTTTGAATAATGATATACAATTTCATCTTACCTATTAGTATGGAAAAATATTATGCAATGATACAACCTGGGAAATTTATGAAAGGAATTGCAAGAAAAGAGCTAAGCTAGCTAAGAAGAAAGGAAAGAAAACTAAGAAACTAATAATATTCTCATTCATAGCCTCAGCGTAATGGCAATTTCCTTACATATAGGAGGAGGACTAAACTAAAATAAAGAGAACTTAGGGATAAAAATTAACTAGCTTATGGGACTGAAATATAATATATAAAACTTAATAACTACACTTTAACTAAGAGGCTGTATGCACTAATGTACTACTTCCCAAGCATTCTGTACACGCCCCACAACAGCTCTATTTCTAGATCGTATCAGTACTCCCTCCTTCAAAACTTCCTTGACCTCAAGGAAGGAACTTAACAAACAAGAGCATAAGCGCCAGCAGTCACCTGGATCAAATGGAAATCGTGAACAGTCATCAAATATAAGAGTTCTCATCTCAAATTGGTCAACAATGTCAATAACTTCATGAATGCAAGAACCATTCATTAATGATTCCCAGGTGGTTGTTGTTGGTTCAAATAGAAGCCTTGTAAAGTATTTTTCTGCTTCAACTAGTTGCCAAAATCTTTCCAGAACACCCAAGGATTCAAGGTAATGGTCCACCAGTGGAGTAATTCGATACTCATCATACCCAGTTGATTTCCCTTCCTTCCTATCCTTGAGAAGTGGCTCATGAATGCAATCAGAACTAGGATCCCATGAATACAGCTTAACAACTGGCACTAATAACTTAATCCATATGTTGCTTCCCTCTTTAATAGCTTCATAATCACTCTTGAACATATATGGCAATACACCTAATTGAACAATCTTAGCAATTTCTTTAGTTAATGGTCAGATATTGCAGTAGACATTCTTGCCGTCCTTTCCCAAGCCAATTGGCTCTTTCTCAAAGTCAATGTCAATGGTATGGGTAACAGCATCAACAAATATTAAAGGAAGTGAAGCAGGATAGTTTGGTCTCCTCAAGAAATGAACACGTTCCTCAAGATTTCGTTTTCCAGAGAGTACAACAGTAACAACATTGTCGTTTTCTGGTTTAGTAGAAGCAAGTAATTCATCTAAATTCAGAGAATCCCAAATACAAGTAGCATAATCAACAATTAAGAGACCTTGTCCAGTTAAATACTTCTGCAGTACTTGATCAATTGCACTAACCTTAACACTTCCCCGCACATGTATAGCTTCAGGTCCCTTCCTCACGGTAGCAGCAGCTAAAGGTGAAACAATGTCTACCTCTGGCAGCCATTTTAAAGCAATTAAAAGAGCATATTGTTGACCATTTGTTATTTCCATAATATCCACCTCAAACCTCTTCCCTTCAATCAAGTTAGTCTCATTTGCATCCACATAAGACTCCATTTCACAAGCAGTGCATGTTATGACAATCTTTGGTTTGCAATGCATGATCATTAGAGCAAGAAATTCAGCATACACTCCTAGGCTTTGAAGGGAAAGCTCATCCCCCATTGGAAAAACTCCAAGACCCAGCATATCCTTATCAACTAAGAGTAACTGATAATGTACCTCATTTGACAATAAATCCCAGCAACAGTTAACTAGTAAAAATGATAATTTGTCGCTCGACATTGGAAACTCAATCCTCTTTTGTAATGAACAGCCCCTAAGCAACAACTCTTGCGATATAAAAGATTTTCCCGGAGAGTTATCAATCAGAATTTCTGAAAACGAGCAACCTCTATATGTCATAAAATCCTGCTTGAAAGCAACTGGCAATTCTCCTGTACTAGGGACATTACATCTAATGAATAAACCAGGTGAAAATTTCAGATCAACATGGAATTCGACACACTCTTCTTCCGTAACTATTTTGCCTTTTTCCTCAGGAAAATCAGTGATAGTAACAAAAACTCTAGGCTGAGCAAGAACCAAGCTAAGTACTTCACCAGAATGATTCTTCCGTGAAAAACTTATAAGCAGAGGAGCTCCTCCACCAATGCATCTCCGAGCTTGGACTTCCCCGATTGAAGATGTAACAGAATCTCCACCCTCATTGCAATTTAACACATCATTGACCTTCTGCTTGCCATCATAGGTAACTAGTAGTACAACTGTAGCATACAATTCAGTGCTCAAACTCATGTCGAAAGGAAAAGAAAAGTCGGTCGAATTATATTCCTCTCCACTCTCGACATATTCCCTCCATGGTTCATTAGTGGAAGGTGGATTCATTACGGACTCCAACAACATCTCGATAGCAGTGCACTTTTCCCCTTTTGGAGGTTCGACGTCCTCCAATATCTCTTCCTCCTGTGAGACTTCTATACCAACACCCTTTGATTGTGGATCGGCATCTGTCCCCGTCTTCTCCAGTTGGACAGTTTCTATCAAATTTTCAGAGATTAACAGAACTGTCAAAAGAGCTAAATAACATTTCAGTTGGCATTTCATCGCCCTTCATTTCTAAGTCCATCTTCAGTTCTTCAATCTTGTTATCTAGTTCATCTATTTTCTGATCTTTATTTTCAAGATTCTTCTGATATTCTTCTATTATCCCTTCAATCTTCATTTCTGCTAATTTGATACTTTCCTTGTAGTCTTGTAGCAAATCTTCAAGTTGTGTTTGCTCTTCACTCAACTTCCCAAAAGCTTCCTCATACTCTTTCAGCTTTATATCCCGATCCACAATCTTTTGCGATAATTCTATACGCTGATTCTTTGCTTGCACCAAAGCTTGAGCGGACTCTTGTTTACCTCTTTCAATTACACATTCCAGCTGGTCTTTCTCACTCTGCATTAGTTCTATCCGCTTCCTGGACTTGTTAGCTTCTTCTATCAACGCAACTATTTGAGTAGAAGTATCATTTTGCACATCCTCTAATTCAATTTGCAAGGTCCAATATTCCTCCACTTTCTCACCTAATGCATCCTCCAGTTCCGATATCCTGAGGAGGAGACTGGCCTTTTCCTCCTTCAGCGAGTTGTTCTCATTGTTTGTATTGCTTATATTTTCTCCCAATGTACTCCTCCTTTCACAAAGTGACTTCACTTCAGAAGTTAATATGTCCAAAGAGCCAGCTACCTCTCTAATAGATATTTCATCAAACATCTTGTGCTCAAGAGAAGAATGCTTTTCCACTTCGGATTGTAAATGACCCCCTAACTCTCTACTTGGCATTTCATCTAACACGTTGTGCTCAAGAGAGATATGCCTTTCCTCTTTCAGTTGCTCAGATTCTCCCAACATATCTCCCTTAAGCGAAGCTTCAGGAATCCCAACATCCATGAAATTGCTTAGTCTCTCAACTGTATAAATTGAAGTGCTGCCATCGGAGGTGGGAAACGAAGCAGTTGATATTGAATAAGTAGTTAGATCATTCAGCTGAGTGTCATTCACGTTGCTGGTGCTACTATTGACAACAGTCGAAATCTTCTCATGGATAGGACAGTCACTCAGAAGAAACCCGTCAACAACAGAGTTACTATCTGCCCACTGATTGCAATTTCGTTGATACTGTAAATCTACAGGAGCTACGACGGAGCTGTAAGCAACATTAGGATATGGACTGTAATCTGTAAATGGATGCGGACTGTAGTCATCGTGTTTCCTCATGCTGGTATAACCTCCAGATGACTGAAAATTAGAGAACCCAGTGGAGAATTCCGATGGTTGGTATGCATATTGCGGATATGTCGGATTAAATTGCTGATGATACCCACTATAATAACCCCCATATCCTGTATTGTTATACTCATAGGGATATCTTCCATAACCACCGAATGGTAAAGCATTAGAACTTGGAGGTGGGTTCGGAGTTAAATTAGAAGCATACAGAGGATTTTGGAACGCCATTAACGAATACCCACAGAGCGAGGATGATTGTTCTGATACCACTGATACAACTTGGGAAATTTAAGAAAGGAATTACAAGAAAAGAGCTAAGCTAGCTAAGAAGAAAGGAAAGAAAACTAAGAAACTAATAATATTCTCATTCATAGCCTCAGCGTAATGGCAATTTCCTTACATATAGTAGGAGGACTAAATTAAAATAAAAAAAATTTAGAGATAAAAAGTAACTAGCTTATGAGACTGAAATGTAATATATAAAACTTAATAACTATGCCTTAACTATGAGACTGTGTGCACTAATGTACTACTTCCCAAGCATTCTGTACACGCCCCACAACAGCTTTATTTCTAGATCGTATCATGCAATAACGAAACTAGACGGTTAGTATATCCAATCTCAGATTCTAAAACCTTCAATATAATACTATTACGTTTTATTTAATCTTCTGGAGAACAATCAATATTCTTTTTTTTTTTAACAATCAATATTCTATAGTCCTTCCAAACAAAAAAAAAAAAAAAATCTATAGGAAGAGTTTTGGCCGGATTAAAGACTCCGACAAACTGAATCTACGGAGGGATATCTTTCCTTCTACTAACTATCTTTTTTATACATATCATTTGAATACTAAAAAAATTGCATTACTTGAAAACTTGCATGTAATAGGCTTTGTAACCGACTTGGAAACAATTGATGTTGAATAAAACGATTGTGACATACAAGAATATATAAAAGGGCAAAGGAATCTTGATCGAGTAGGAAGGAGTGTATATAAGGTAAATTAACTAATTTTTAAACCCTAAATAACTCTAAATTTTAGGACTTGTCATATAGTCAAATAAGAAAATATTTAATAACGAAAATTTTAATTAAATTTAAAATCATAAATTTAAAAAAATAGTAAAATTACAATTTTATCTATTGTAAAGTCTTTTAATGAAGGACAAAAGTTCAATCAATATTTCTAAGACTCTTCGTGCTTTTAATATAGTATAAATTATAAATTAATAAGTTTGTGAATTATAAACCAATGACAATTTATTTCAGTTTAATTTAGACTCCAAATCATTATGCAGCTTCTTTAGTTGTTGTCATGTTTTAGAAGGACCTTTTCCGGCCGCAAATTTTTTGTGGAAAATATGTAAAAATGAGTGATTTTATTGTTACGCCAAAAAAAAAAAAAAAAAAAAGACTTTACTAGGTAGGTTATATAACTTGGATGACACAGATAAATAATCATTTTTTTGCGCGGATTGCCCTTCTTTTGGGGTGGTCTTTAAATTTTACCCCTCATATTTGTGGTCTTTAAATTATGCCCCTCATATTGCTGGTCTTTAATTTTTGTCCTTCGCGTTGCAACCCGGAGCGTTCACGCAGAAATCATGAGGTTTTGGGTTCGATCCCGGCTCAAGCATAAATTAAAAAAAAATGTAAGGCAAGGTTTGGGTCGCGTGTATGTCGGACCCGGCATACACTTATTAAGGAATTATCAAAGTTATGTCAGACCCGGCATACTCATGCCTTATGGCAGACTTGGCATAAGTATGCCAAGTCCGGCATAACTTTGGTAAATCCTTAACAAGTTTATGCCGGGTCCGGCATACTTACGGGCAAACTTTTAATGGGCAAACTTTTAGTTAAGCCTTAACTAAAAGTATTTTTCTAGTTATGCCTTATGGGCAGATTTTTAGTTAAGACACAACTAAAAGTATGCCCTATAAGGCGGAACTTTTCCTTAAGGCATAACTAAAAATTTGTCTTATAAGAAAAAGTCTATGTCTTAAGGAAAAATTATGCCTTATGGGGCATACTTTTAGTTATCCCTTAACTAAAAGTCTGCCCCATAAGGTATAACTAGGAAAAGACTTTTAGTTAAGGCTTAACTAAAAGTTTACCCATTAAAAGTTTGTCCATAAGTTTGCCGGACCCGGCATAAACTTGCGAAGGAATTACCAAAGTTATGCAGGACCCGGCATACTTATGCCAAGTCTGCCCATAAGGCATAAGTATGTCGGGTCCGGTATAACTTTGGTAAGTCCTTAACAAGTGTATGCCGGTAGGGACATAGCGAAATTTAAACTCTGCCTTGCGAATTTTTAAAAAAAAATTGACTGAGTAGGAATTCGAACCTGGAACCCATGAATTTTAGTCGAAGGGCAAAATTTAGATATTTCAAATATGAGGGGCAAAATTTAAAGACCACCCCAAAAGAAGGGCAATTCTCAACCCATAAATAATTAACTCTTCCTTGCGAGGTTTGGTTCTACACGACGTTTACACGAGTTAGCCTAACTTATCATTTCAGGAACAACATACCAATGAAATTCCACAATGTGTTATTACAGTTTCAAGAAATATAAACAAAGAAGAAAAAAAACTCGCCGATGAACGATAATTGTGAATAGAATCATTTTTCTGTTGCACTGATGATATCAATTGGTAATATTGCTCCTTATTTTTTTATTTTTTTCAACATACATTTATACTGTTTGTGGTTCGTTAGTAGCAACATTATTTGTATATGAAAAACGCTAGCATAGAGCATCATTCATATCAGTCAGTTGAATACATCAGCTTAATTAGGAGTGTATAAAGTAAACCGATAAATCGCACCAAACCGATAAAGCGAGTCAAATCGAGAAAAAAACCCGACTAGTGATTTGGTTTGACTTGGTTTGGTGTTAAAAACAAAACTCCGATCATAATTGGTTTGGTTTGGTTTGGTTTTAGCTAAAAAAAGTCAAACCGAACCAAACCAACCCGACATTACATGTATTCAGTTTTAAAATATATTTATACATAAAAATATTTATTTGTAATGTAATTTATAAATTTTTTTAAAAATTTTTTCGTAGTTTTTAATCTATTATCATATTATTCGAGCTTGAAATTAGAATTTTGAATGCGAATAAGTTTTATATCCTGATGTTAGTAACTCATATAAAGTCCAAACCAAAACCAACCTACACTAATACTAACAAAAGAAATTTAATTTACCACTAGAAATGACAATAATGTTGGATAGCTATTCTTTAATTTTGCACAATTGGTTTAGAGAGTGAAAATGCATAACTTAAGTTTTTTTTCTTGTCATGTAAATAATACTAATTAGCCGTACTTATTTTAGCATGACTTAGTATTTTTAGATTATGGTCATGGTCATTTTCTTTATGGCTTATTAATTAGCAATATTTATTTTAACCGATTTTATTATCTTTTGTTGAATATTTTAATACAATATCATCACTCTTCTCACATTTTGTGTTATTTTCTTATGAAACACCTTAATTACATAGTTGTATCTTATTATGACTAAAGAAATATTTGAAGTAAAAGTTATATGTTTTGTATCAAGACTACTCCGGAAAAAAACCCAAATAACCCGAGACAACTCGAGGTTGAAAAACCCGAATTTTATTAGTTTGGTTTGGTGTATAAATTTAAAACCCGACGCAAATGGTTTAGTTTGATGTTTAAAAAATCCGAACCAACCCGATCCATGTACACCCCTAAGCTTAATTAGCTATAAAAATCCTTTCATTGCTCGTCAACATTGTTTTAATTCTGTTTTTTCTACTGAGACTCAGAGAGTATGTTCATGTGAGTGTGTCTTTTGGCCAATGTAAGCCTAATATTGTCAAAACTAACGTGTTGTTTACTTTAATTGAAAACAGTTCTGAGACTTAAGATATTTTATGTATCTATACTGGCCGTTTTATGAAAAATTACGACAATCTGGGGTCATTTGTATCCCTTTGTGGCTGGTCTTCAAATTTCGTCCGTCAAGGTAAATTTCTTTTTTTGCGGCTCATAAATTTATATTTTCCAAACATAATATCCCAAAAGTTATTCCCACACCCTTATAGAACTTATGCCTAGTTAGACATAAGTTCGAGTGCTAAGGGCAAAAATTAAAGACCAGTCCATTTGAAGGTCGAACCGTGCAATTTCTTCCGTTCTAAAATTACTTATGTTTTTCCTCATTAAATTCTATTCTTCCCTCTCAAAAAATCAGTAATATATCAGCATAGGGCCAAAACAGAAATAAGAAGAAAAAACAAAAGATGTAAATTATATTCTTCCCTCTCAAAAAATCAGTTAATAAAAAAGTAAAGTAAAGAGAATTAAAAAAGTGGAACCGTATGAATCGGGGGACTTGAACCCGACGTGAATCGAACACGCAACCTTCTGATCTGGAGTCAGACGCGCTACCATTGCGCCACGGATCCGGTTGGTGATAGCTTCTTCCAAACTAAATAACATATCATATACTCCCTCTGTTTCAATTTATGCTTTCAGAGCGAGAGTCAAAGTTATAAAACAAACTTTATAACTTTAATCATAAATTTTGCCATATATTTTTCAAGTTAGTAAAAAAAAATAAATTATATATTTAGAAACTATATAAAAAGTACTATAAGTCATGATAATTTTTAATTCAAATAATTTAGCAAAAATTTAAGGAAAACGTGGTCAAAGAATTACCTCGAAGACTCCCCAAATAGTAATAGGTTCATATAAATTGAAACAGAGGGAGTAAGTATATTCTCTCTGTCTGGTGAAGGAACAAGGATTTTTCGTTTATAGGTTTTGAATAGTTTACTTACTGAATTCCAAATAGATTATTTGTACATATTAAATAAAATTTTAACACAAATGCAGAAATTGAGCCAAAGTTATTGAGTTCTGCCTAACTCGTAATTTGCACGGTGGTTCCGCCCCCGTCTCCGTTCAAAGAAGAATGTAATCCTTATTAGTATGTATTTCTCACTTCACACTTAATGGCAAGCTATTGTAGTCTAGTAATACATGTAAGATTACAAGTTTTTAAATTCTTCTAATTACACAAATATTATAATATACTTAATGACAGGTAACAGTCTATTTTTCTTTTTTCAAACTTCATATGCAGTTAAGTTATGCCAAACTTCTTTTGCTTAAAACAGAAAAGTTATGCCATATGCATATATATTGAAATAGAGGAGTATTATCTTTTACTTGTTTTAGTACTGTTGATTTTTGTTTGCCAGATGAACATAAACCGCAGTAGTAGCAACCGTATATGAGCTTGAAAACACAGAGTAGAATTTAAGATGAAAGCACAATTCTTAATTAGTTTCAAGCACAGTGAATACTATGTTATTTACAACACTAAATATTTCATAAAATTATTTGGACGAATATCACTTAAGAGATCGATGTCGTGTGGTTGTTCACAGATTTTTGGTTACTTAATTACTTGTCCAAAGACTACAAATTGACAAATAGCATGACTATAAACTAGCTTTGGACAAATCATGTCCTGAATCCTTTCTATAAACATGACATGTCTCATGGTTTGTGACACTTGTTGAATTCTTAAAAGGATAGTCACTCACCAAAATGGCCAGCTGATTGTTACGACCCAAATGCATACACTGTGATATGGCACTCAATAATTCACTATCTGCCAGGTGAACTGTCAAAATCAACTAAGAGAAAAGCTGTGCAATGTCTCAACAATCTCATAATATAGATTTATACGAAAATCTTAATATATAGCCAGGCTGGCTCAACGAATCCCGTGGCCTAAGGCTAAAACATATTGAGAGGCCCTTAAATCTACTTTAAAAAATTTGTACACTAATAAAAAACGTTTTCTAAACAACAAATTAATCATTTAAGACAAAAAATAGTGAATTTCCAAAACAAAAGAATAAAAAAAAATAAAGAAGAAGAGCACAAAGAATAAAGTGATAGATAATCAGATGTTGAGATCTGAAATCAAAGTGAAAATTTTAATTTGGCTATCATAACAAGCAAAAGAAGAAAATAAATGAAGTTTAAGTTTTAAATATTGACAGTTTAAAAAATATTGTGAATTTTACATAAATGACTACACTTTGGGGGTTTAAAATTTGTCATAGCTACAGTTTCAATATTTACATTTCGTAACTACAGTTACCCCGCTGTATTCGAAAAATGACTCGCTGTATTCATAAAACGACCTAGCTGTATTCATGAATACAATGAATAAAAAAAATTCAAAAATTTTTTTCACTGTATTCAAGTCATATGTATTCAACTCAACTGTATTCATGTCAAATGTATTCATCTATATCTACTTTTACATTGTATCTAAAACCGATTGTATACAAAAAAAATCCTTCAAAATACACCCCCAAAACACATAATTTTGCACTAAAAAAATTAATGAATACACTAAAAAAATTGAATACAAAGAAATAAATTTCACTATATTCATTTGTATATACTTCAAAATTCACTGTATTCATTTGTATACAAGAAATAAAATTAACGAATACACTCAAAACTAAATACAAGAAATAAAATTCCGGCCAAATTCTGGCCAGATATGACCGCTGCGGAGTTGTAAGTCGTCGTCGTCAGAAGAGAGAGAGACGACGAACAACATCAACAACCACGGCCAACAGCAACAAAAATCAACACAGATCCATACAAATCCGAGAATGAAAGAGAGAGATAGAGAGAGAGGCGGTAACTGTTGGCATACATTACTGATAAAAATAAAATAAAGAAAGAAAATAGGGATATAATCTGAAGTGATATTCGATTGGACAATAACTGTTGGCATCATCAGTGACTTCATGTGGGTTTTACGCTACTGATTCCTGGAGCTGTACCTTTGCTTTTTGTTTTTTATCAATTTGGTTATAATGTCTCAGGTCGTTTGATTGGGCTCCGGTGGAGCTCCGCCGGAAAAGATGACCGGCGGCGGCTCAAAATGTTAGAGAGAGAGAGAGAAGACGACATGAGAGAGAGAGGAGGAGGAGAACGGTTGGTTTTTAATTTTAACCGTGTTTAAATGTTTTAGTTATGTACAGTAATTGATATACACCTTTTAGTTATGGAATGTAATTAATTTAAAGTATAGCTACTAGATATAAATAAGGCTTAATGTTATCTACACCACGTAGAAATCCCAAAAATATTTACATAAATTTTGGAGCCTTCAAATTTTGGGAGCCTTAGACAATGACCTCACTGGCTTAGCCTTAGAGCCGCCCCTGTATATAGCGGGATCTAGAAAGTGATACAGATTAAACAGGAGAACAACCCAAAGTCCATAAAATATTATCAAATAGCATCTACAACATCTGAAAACGCAACATGCTAATAACTGAAATAGGAAGTTGAAGGATAGAATAGAAATGTTACCACGATCTGAATGCAGTTGGCTCACCTCAACTAAAGTCTGAACTTGCTTGGAACGAAAATCATTGTGGCCTTTTTGTACATCTTATAGTAGAATATGTACTAGAGGAATGATATCTGGTGAGCGCCTAAGCTTAATGAATTTTGGACTCGCTCCAACTTTTACCTTTCGAAGCAAATCTTTCAAATAATGCATGAAAGTAATTAACATTAATATAGTATATACGATACAATAAGATAAACATGTAAGATAAGTAGCAAGTAGACAACTTAAACCACATCAAATACTGTGAAATTATAAAGTAAATTTTTTGGAACTACAAAAAAATCCTAAATATTTAGTAATGATTCTAGAATAGCCTAGTATAGTATCTTGGATAAATATCTTGAAGAGATTTCTAGATAGTCTAGAGTATTGCAAGAAGATAAGGTTTGCTAGATTTTTCTTATAGATGTATCTAGAAGAATGTCTAGAATCATCCTTAGACAAGTATAAATAGGAGTGGACTTGATCATTTGTAACCAAGTAATTCAAGAAAGTCTTTCTTCCATAACCAAGTTACGTTCTCCTATCTAAAATTTTCTTTCTCCTTTTCAAAGCTTCCTCTTCTTTAGTTGAATCTTTCAATCTTAGTAACGATCTTGGGCTAGCAGAAGGTTTCTCCGATTTACTTTTCTTCTGCTATATTTCTCTACATGGTATCAGAGCCATAGCCACAAGTTGGCTTTTGGATTTTATTTCAAGATCGGGTTTGTGGTAGATTCAACTGGTTTCTCTAAATGGATTTGAGCGGGCGTGTTAATGGACTGGGGATGGAGTTGTTGAATCAGTCCAATTACAAGGTATGGAAGACATGTATGGAGTCATACCTTGTGGGAGAGGATTTGTGGGATATTATAAATGGTAGTTACACAAGTCCTCCTATTGACGGACCGGAAAATAGCAGCGCATACAAGAAGTGGAAGCAGATTAATGCGAAAGCGGAGTTCATCCTAAAAAGGTCCATTTATCACAACTTGTTTGTTCATATTATTAGGTGCAAATCAGCTCATCAGCTATGGAGGATCCTCGATCGACTGTTCAACAAGAAGGATGAAGCCCGACTACAGATATTGGAGAATGAATTGGCGAACACCATTCAAGGTAATCTATCTATTGCTGAGTACTTTTTGAAGATTAAGAATTTATGTTCAGATATCTCTTTATTAAACCCTGACGAGGCTATCTCTGAAGCACGAATGAGAAAAATTACCATTCGTGGTTTGAAGTCAGAATATATTCCTTTTGTTACATCAATTCAAGGATGGGCTCAACAACCATCCTTGGAGGAGTTTGAGAACTTGTAGCCGATAAGAGGAACTTTAAAGGAAAAGCAAGAGATAGGCTACACTCTCGCTTCTCAGGTGTTTCAAGCTCGCCAGGAAAGAAGGAAGAGTCTTCTAACAGTCACGGTAACAAGCCTCCCAAATGCTATCGGTGCGGCAAAAAAGGACACATAAAAAGATATTGCCGAGTCAAACAGAGTAATATAGCTTAAACTGAGAAAGCTGCTGAAGAAGAAGAAGACTGGGGAAAGTGCTTTGTAGCTAAGACTCGAGCAGTAGATGCCATGGCTTCCATTAATTTTGAAAAAGACTGGATTGTGGATTCAGGATGTGGGCACCATCTCACCGGGGATGAATCTAAATTTTCCAACTTTCGAAAATACAATGGTCGTGATGTCATTGTAACAACAGATAACTCAGTTCATCATGTGGAGAAGGAAAGCTCTGTTGTCATCAACGAGAAGCATGAGGACTCTATCACTCTCAACAGTGTCTTTCATGTTCCAGGTATGAGGAAAAATCTATTTTTAGTTGCAAATGTCGTAGATGCTGGAAGTTATCTATTATTTGGCCCACATGACGTGAAGTTCCTTCAAAATATCAAAGAACTCAAGGCAGATATCATTCATACCGGTAAGAGAGTTGATGATTTATATGTCTTATCTGCCTCTAATTTATATATTGAGAAGACGAGTAGCAATGGCATGCTAGACTTGGGCATCTTAGCATGGATAAATTAAAAGCTATAGTGAAATTCAATCTAGTAAAAGGATTACCAAACTTAAGCAACTTTGGTGGAGGAGAGATTTGTGAAGGATGTCAATACGGAAAGGCACATCGTCTTCCGTTTGATAGATCCTTGTCAAGATGCAGTGCTCCTCTAGAACTAATTCACAGTGATTTGATGGGGCCAACAAGAACTCCTTCATTCTCCGGCTATTCTTATATGTTAATTCTCATTGATGATTTTACTAGATTCACTTGGGTTTACTTTGTGAGGCATAAGTCAGAAGTTTTCAACAAGTTTATGGAGTTCAAAGAAACGGTTGAAGGCGAACTCGGTTCCAGAATAAGGCGGTTGCGGACTGATAATGGTGGTGAGTTCACTTCTAAAGAATTTCTCTCTTTTTGTCGTCAGCATGGTATTAAAAGAGAACTCACCTGTGTTGATACACCACAACAAAATTGAGTGGTAGAAAGAAAGATTCGACACTTAACCGAGACATGTAAAAGTTGGCTTCATGCCAAAAATTTACCTAGAGCCTTATGGGCTGAAGGTATGAAATGTGCAACATATGTGATCAACAGGATGCCGCTTTCTCCAAACAACATGAAGTCACCCTATGAATTAATGTTTGGAGAAAAGCCTAGCATCAAATACCTAAGAGTTTTTGGCTCTATCTGTTATGTTCATATCCCAGATTCTCAACGAAGCAAGTTGGATGCCAAGGCAAGGAAATGCATCTTTGTTGGATATGACGAAAGGAAAAAAGGGTTGGAAGTGCATGGACCCGAAAACTCATCGCTTCATTGTTTCTCGTGATGTCGTATTTGATGAAGTCTCCTCGTATTATGGAGCAGCTTTAAAAGGAGAGGGTTTTAAAATCTTGAACCCTGGAGTTCCAAGCTTACCCATCACAGGTGTTTCCTCGGATAGTACAGCTGCAGAGGAGCTAGGAGAAAGGGGGAGCCCGGTAACTCAACAATATGAAGCTCAACAAGAAGATAATTCACGTGATTCACAAAGACCAAGAAGAACTATTATTAAGCCAACCCGCTTCAGAGATGAAAATTTTGTTATTACATATTCTTGCTTCTTTGCAGGACCAATTGACGATGAAGAACCTTCCTCGTTTGAAGAAGCTAAAGGAGTCAAAGAGTGGGAGCTTGCTATGAATGATGAAATGGAGGCTTTAATGAAAAATCAAACTTGGAGCCTTGTACCAAAGCCCAAAGACGTACAACCCATATCTTGCAAATGGGTTTACAAAATTAAAAGAAGAGCAGATAGCAGCATAAACAGATATAAAGCAAGACTGGTTGCTCAAGGATTTTCTCAAAAGTATGGTGAAGACTACGAAGAAACCTTCAGTCCGGTGGCTAAGATGATCTCAGTTCGAGTTGTATTAGCCATGGCAGCATCGTACGGTTGGAAATTATGGCAACTTGACGTGAAGAATGCCTTCTTGTATTGGAAACTTGACAAAGATATCTATATGGATCAACCACCCGGGTATGTCTCTAACTTATATCCTGATTATGTCTGCAAGCTTAAGAAAGCACTTTATGGACTCAAGCAGGCTCCACGAGCATGGTATGGAAAAATTGCACAATATCTACATTTTTGTGGATATGCTGCATCACATTCAGATCCTAGCTTGTTTGTTAAGAAACATGGAGACTTGCATGTTGTTGTTCTGTTATTTGTGGTGTTGCACCCTATTTTAACCAAGGCTAAACAAAGCACAACTTATGGGACTCGAAAATAATTAATTATGTACAGAGTCGCCACCTAGCATTTAAGGTATACTAGGGTACCTATAAATTATTAATATATGCAGCTTAACATGGTCTACGAAAATAAGTGAGATTCTAGGTAAGGGTTCAAATTATTCCAAAGGGAAGGTGTTAGGCATCCTTCAGGGTTCAAATTATTCCAAAGGGAAGGTGTTAGGCATCCTTCAGAATCCACAAATGTGGTTCCCGGCTGGACCAATTTTAACTATACGAGGGATGTGTAAAAGGCTTTATTATTTACAAAAATTAATAGAATTTAGACTAAAGAATGACATGAATATTCACATAAATAATCATGCAATACGTATTTTATACATATGTGATATAATACTTATTAAAAAAAAGTTATGTGCAACTTAGAAGCTTGGGTATGTGACAAAGGTATAAAAAATGGGCATGTAATTATTTTGCACTCGAAGTGAGTTAACTAATTTAACTAGCTAAGTATGTACGCCTAATCAATTAATTATGAGAGTATATTCTAAAGCCTAAATATTGAGGCAAATCACTCTATTTATTCACTTAAGTGTGCTAAGCTATTGAATTAAAACTCTAGCAAAACATGATAACTATAAGAATATTAGTTATAAAAATAATAACTACCTAATATTAATTTGTCTAAAACACATAAAATTTAAATCACCTAAGCAGATCATAAATAAATACCACTAACCTACACCCTAAAAGTAAAGTTTCACTATATTTTATGCTTGCATAATTTAAGAGTGTAAAAAAAAACATATAAACAAAGAATTTAAGAAGCTATTTGAACTTCTTTTGAGTGCCATCTTCAAAAAAGTAACTTCAGATACCTGCATGAGACTTAATAAAAAATGTTAATAAGAGAATAAATAATTATCGGATGAATTAAAAAATAATGAATAAACTTAAAATAAAAATCCGTCTTTGTACATGGAAGGCCTTGGAAATCGACGGAAATTTCTTCATCGGCCATTTGGGTTTAGTATTCGCCCAAATGAATTTAACTAAATGCGATAAAAAGATAACAGTAGCATTGGCCGCTAAAAGTCTTTTTTTTCTTTTTTTTCGGGCATAAAGCCAATATTTATTTTAAAACAAAATGTAAAATCAGTCTGAATATTGATAGTAACAACGTGCAGTAGCCAAAGGAAGGAAAATCAATCCAAGAATAAAACAAAAGTTAAGCAACAGCAAAACACAAAAAAAAAAAAGACACAACGAGCATAGCTGGCCAAAAAAAAAATGAACTAAGGTAATAACAACGACAAGATTAACGAAACCAGCAATGGAGTATCACCAAAATAGAGACAACAATAAAACAGCAGTAGAAGTAGAATCAACCTAACAATTCAAGAGTAATTTTAAAAGCAACACAACAAAGCCAAAAAAAAATAATAAAAAAAGCATAACAAATCTGTCTCGAAAATAATATGCGGGAGAAATAATCAAAATATTTAGAGTAAAACAAGAATTAAAATGATAGAAAAACAAAGCCCAATATATTGGTTTTAATGGCATTTTCCGATCAGATCAGAAGCAAGAAGCAGGCGGAGTTGAGTGTTTCATGGTAGTTGTTCGCGGCTGGCTGCTCCGGTTCACCGGAGCATAAAGCTCCTCGCCGGAGCAGTGAACAAGAAAAAAAAGGGGCTGTTTGGGGGGGGGGGGTCGTTTGGTTAATGGTGTTGTGGAGATGGAGCAATGTTTGGGAGAGAGGGAGATGAAATGGGGGGTTGTGGGGGCTGTCCAGTTGGAGAAATAAGGAGGTGGAGATGGGAGGTTGTTTGTGGGTGGAGAGGGAGAAGCAAAAAATCTGAAAAATCAGTGTGTCTGTGTGTGATAGCGTGTGTGAGGGAGGAAGGAGAGGAAAAAGTGTGAGGCCCCTTACCTCCATTATATGCATACATGCAGGTGTTTTCACAATTCAAAAAAATGTCTAAGAGTAAATTAATAAGAACAATAAAGTGAATAAAAAAATGTCAAGTAGAGATTCAAAAGTGTATAAAATAAGAAATAAAATCTCATGAATTGAGGGAAAATAAGAAAAGGTCAAAAGTAGAAAATATGCTGAAACCGTGGACAAAAAGTGGTGAAAATCAAAAAGAAGAAAATATGTGGGGCCCACGGGCAAGGAATAAAAATCTGGAAAAAAAAAGAGAGGGGGGATCGGCCCTTTTATAAAAAAAAATGAGAAAGAGACACGGAAGGGAAAAGGTGAAAAAAGGAGGAGAGAAGTGAGCATTTTTTAATCTGCTCAAAATTTAAAGAAAATCATGTGAGATTTGGGGAAAAGTTAAAAACATGTGGACCCCGCAGAAAAGGAAAAATGATGCCAAACTATTTGGACTTCACGTGTGTGTACAGAGAGAAAAACAAAGAATTTTAGGAAAAACAAAAAAAAATTAGTTAAAAGTAATTTAAAAGGGGGCCAAAATTTAGGAACATGTCTCCCCATTTTGGGGAGTAATGTGGTATAATCATGATAATTTGCACAAGATAAATTAAACATAGCTGAATTAGCTTTATTTGTGATAAACTCTTCCGATTTTTATGTATTGATCAACAGTATTAAAATATAACTAATATACATATAAAAATGAGAGTATTAATATAAAATTAAAAAAAATGTGAATAAAAAATGTGATTGATTTTTGTAATGTGCTGTAAAGAAATAAAAAATGATTTACTAAGATATAATTGTACTGTTGTGCTGTACTAAAATATAATTAATTAATACATGTATAAATAATAACGCAAGTATAAAATATAAACATTAATGTCTATGATATGAAAATGTATTGCTATAAAATTAAGAAACAATTATTAATTGCACAAAAAATGGTAGTATTACGCTGTACATGTGCAAAATAATGATTCTTGAAAAATGACAATAAATTTGAGAAAATTCCTAAAATAATGATAATCATCAATAAATTGTTGAAAAATGTAAAAATGTGTAAAAAATGTATTTCGTGCTCTTTAACGAATCAGGGCCCCCCAAAACGTTAATTTTAAGCACGTCGAGCCAAAATTAGGTGTCAACATGTGGATGACATGATAATAACAGGAAACAATGATGATGAAGTTGCGAGGCTTCAAGAGAAGCTTGCCATAAGATTTGATATGAAGAAGCTGAGAGAGCTACATCATTTTCTTGGCTTAGAGGTGACAAACACGAGTAAAGGGATCTTTGTTACCCAAGAAGGGTATGCCAAGAAGCTTGTTGACAGGTTTGGGATAAAATAAAGCAAAAAGTGCTCTACTCCTCTTGAGACTAGCACGAGGTTAAGGCGTGAGGAAGGCTCACTTCTTGCAGATCCCAAGCCTTTTCGAGCTCTTGTTGGAGGTCTTTTGTATTTGACTATTACAAGGCCAGATATTGTTTTTTCTGTTGGATATGTCAGTAGATTTATGCAATTACCAAGAAAGTCTCATTTGGAAGCTGCAAAGAGGATTCTGAAATACATCAACTCAACATCAAATATGGGCCTACTCTTCTAAAAGAAGAATGATTTGGTATTAATTGGATATACTGACGCCGATTTTGGTGGTGATCTGGATGATCGAAAATCTACGTCAAGCTATATTTTTCTTTGTGGTGGAACAAGTGTTTCTTGGTGCAGTAAGAAGCAAGACTCAGTTTCTTTATCAACTACGGAGGCGGAATATAAAGCAGCAGCTCCTACTGCTCAAGAATGTGTATGACTCCAAAGACTTGCTGAAGATTTGCATCTGTCTATATCAAAGCCAACTGCTATTTTCAAAGACAATCAAAGTGCCATCAAGCTTGCAAACAATCTGGTATTCCATGCTAGAACTAAGCACATTGAGGTGGAACATCATTTCATCAGAGAAAAAGTTCTTGATGGAACTATAAATACTTTGGAAGTGCGAAGTCAGGAGAATATTGTTGATATCTTCACCAAGTCACTTCCTAAAGCTTCATTCGAGTTCTTTCGCGACAAGCTTGGTCTAGTTCCAAAAATTCACTTTAAGGGGGAGTGTGAAATTATAAAGTAGATTTTTTGGAACTACAAAAAATCCTAGATATTTAGTAATGATTCTAGAATAGCCTAGTATAGTATCTTGGATAAATATCTTGAAGAGATTTCTAGATAGTTTAGAGTATTGCAAGAAGATAAGGTTTGCTAGATTTTTCTTATAGATGTATCTAGAAGAATGTCTAGAACCATCCTTAGACAAGTATAAATAGGAGTTGACTTGATAATTTGTAACCAAGTAATTCAAGAAAGTCTTTCTTCCATAACCAAGTTCTCCTATCTAAAATTCTCTTTCTCCTTTCAAAAGCTTCCTCTTCTTTAGTTGAATCTTCCAATCTTAGTAACGATTTTGGGCTAGCAGAAGGTTTCTCCGATTTACTTTTCTTCTGCTATATTTCTCTACAAATACTCCCTCCGAATCTAAAACACTATCCACTTAGTCATTTGCATACCCCTTAAGAAAATTCTAACTCCTAAGAAAAAATATATATGTAATTTGACTAAACTATCCCTAATTAAATAGATATTGGGATTTAATCACTTAACACTGAATAAGGGTAATTTTGAAAGAATAAGATTAATTGTTTCTTGATATGATAAGTGAACATTTTTTAAACCAAAAGAAAAAGGGTAAGTGAACATTTTTTTTAATCCGGAGGGAGTAGTTAACTAAGCGACCTCATATGTTAGGACCACTAGATCGATTAATCCATGTCCATTATCGTTGTAGGGTCATGTCTTTGATACTTGTACATTGCTTCAATAATTTAACTACTCCCACATTTTTTAACTCCATTTCTAATTGGCACTTTAATGCATGTGCCAACTTGAAATGATTAATATTGTTCCATCAATTGGCCGGTGCTAATAATGATTTTTCACCAAATATTAAAACCTACTTCCATTTTTCCTATTCCTTGTTACCGCCACCGTACCACAACGAAGTATTACTCTAAGTCAATTACAAATTGTACTCTCTGTATGAAACTAAACACTTAAAAATAAGCTTAAAATATTTATCTATTGTAACAAAGCTATTTCTAATGAAAAATATTTTACATCATACTAAGCATGGTATATTAACATATAGAAAGTGTAATTTATTATGTGGTTTGATACCATATATGTGTATTTTCTAGGCTTTGATATAAGCTTTAAGATAAAAAAGATGCTCATCATTACGATTATCAAGTAGTTCATGTCAGGTTGGGAAAATGAAAGATATTAAAAGATACATGGAATCACTTACAATGTTGAAATTGTATCAATTAATTGGTAACCAACAATATCGAAGATCACATGAAGAACATACAAGTTAATCCCGTCGGAATATATGATAAAATTGAAATAATACATTGAAGATTATCTCCATAAATAATATAGATTATAATTATTATTTTTTACCAAGAAAATACATTTTTCTAAAGAAAAAAAAGAAGGCATCTTCATGTGTCTACTGGAAGTAAATATCTCAAAAGGTCACTCAACTTTGAAAAATTATGTAGCAAAGTCATTGAATTTTGCTACATATCAATAAAATCACTCAACATTGGCTTACTCTCACAAAATCACTCAACTTATCATCAAAAAAATCTGACATGGCAATATTAATTAATTTTTTTTATGCCATATAGCCATGAACCCCACAAATAAAATAAATTCATATCTTAATACCCCCAACACCCACCCACGAGTCCGGAACCAAAGTGACCCCAAAAAAAACATTTTGAACCAAAATACCCCAACAAAAAAAAATGTTACAAAACTACCTTTAGCGCAGTAAAATACTGCGCTAAAGCACTTAACCGTAACGGCCCCATTAAGTGCTTTAGCGCAGTATTTTACTGCGCTAAAGGAATTTTTCTCTCACCTATAGCGCAGTAAAATACTGCGCTATAGGACACCACCATTTTCCAAAAACAGCCTCTTATTACATTTTCACTCCTTTTTACGCAGCTTAGCCGTATATTAATCATGCTTTGAGACTCCGTAACTTCAATATTTTATATAAAACCCTACTTATATTTGTACAATTAATAAGATAGGCTTAATACATCAAGAATACGCAAAACTTTGGATTATCGTTTTAGTGGTTGAAAAGTGCTTGAAGTCCTTTTTTGTTTAAAGACTTGTAGTCATTAGCTTTACGTTATTTATCTTTTAGGGTTTCGTCTTATTTTTAAATTAATGCTTAACTTTATTTCGAATGTGTCATTTTTTTTTATTATCAATTTAGGATGTGAAACTATAAACAATAATAAAGACTAAGATATATTTATAAATATGCAAAAAATATATAATATTTACGATAAATTGTACAACACTAATGTATATACACTATCGAGGATGGATCCCACATGTAGTATGCCGGAGACTATCCCTAGGCCTAAGGCTCATACCATCCCCACCGCCCTCGCCATCGTCTCCATCGCCCTTTTTCCTCTTAATAACCGAGCGCTCCAAGTCATGATGATCTCCTCTTCTTCTGGCCCGTGCGCCCTTGACTAGAATGTGCTTCTTCTTAGGATCTGGTCCAGCTAGCACGGGCAGAACCTCATCATGACCTGGGTCTGGAAACTCGGACTCTTCCTCGTCGGGAGTCGCCACCGCAGGCGCCGAAGAATGAACCTGAACAGTATATAAATATTAGTACCATTTCTTATTTATATTGAATACATTAACGTTTGTTGAATAATCAAACCTGTGTGTCAACGGGCGCCTGAGTAGGCCCCTGAGATGGGTCTGTAGGCTCCTGAGATGGGTCTGGTGGTGAATATGAGGTAGTCTCCTGGACGAGATGCTGTTCGAAGTCCAAGTAAAGGTTATAAAAATTAAATAAATATTTACCTTATATTGAATAAAATTAATTTTAAGTAAAAAACTTACATGGGCCTCGGTAGCCTCATGAGAAGACACCTCTGTCTCGGCAGGCTGATGAGAATGCTCCTGAATGGGTCGCTCTTGTGGACCCACTGGCGTCGAATCCTAAAATATGAAAAAAACGAAATAATAAGTAACATACACATTTAAAATAAGTACTTTAAATAATCAAATATGTATATTAAATATTGACCTTATATTGAATAAAACAAGTTTTAACAAAAAGCTTACCAGTGGCTCGGCAGTCACATGGGAAGACACCGCTGGCTCGGCAGACCCATGAGAAAACGCCTGAGTGGGTGGCTCTGGTGGACCCGCTGGCGCCAAATCGTAAAATATAAAATATTACTAAATAATGAGTAACATATATATTTAAAATAAATAATTTAAATGAACAAATAAGTATTTTAAATACTAACCGGGATCAAAAACTCATCGAAGTCAAGAATCCTAGCTCCCTCTAAATTCCTCACAGGCCGCTCATCAGCTAATGAAGCGCGTAACGTCGCCCAATCAACGTTATCATGCTCCTCCATGTATGCATTCTGGCTCAGCTGTGATAAAGACTAAGGTATCTCAGCAAGTAAGAGCGCCGGCGTAAACGTAGGTGAGTCCCTAGGTGAGCTGCCACCAGCTTGGAATGGCTGCGGATGGACTAGACCGGGAACGCCCTCTGGAATGTGATCGGCCTCATCTGCCTCATCTGCCTCATCTACCAGATGGTGTCCTCCATCACCAGGTCCTCTAGCAGCAGCACCGCGTCCTCTACGCGCACGGCCTCCTCCTCTAGGAGCACCCGGTCCTCCTCCGGGAGCACTCATTCCTCCTCCTGGCGCTGCCTGATACTCAGCCTCCGGAACAGGCTCTTCCCTGCGCCTAATCTCTCCTGCCCGCCAGATACCATCCTCGGATATCTGTACCATCTCCGACGCAAGCCCAGGGGAAGGCACATGCTCTAACCCCAAGATGCGTAAACGTTGTACGGCCACCAGCTGCATTTGTGTTCAACAGTAAAAAAAAAAAAAATTAAAACGTAGCAATTAATGCAATTAAATAAATCTAAATACGATAAACTTACCAATGCCTCGTATTGTCCCGCGAGTGCTGAGTATCCTACATCCCTAGGGGGACGCAAAGCTGGGTTACCGATCAATCGGCATGTGATCTGATGATACCAGCGCATGTAATCCTCAATGGGAGTCAAATGGCCGACCACCGCTAAAGTTCCCAACCTGTTCTCCAAACGGTGGAGCTGGACATCCATGAAAGCCAGAAAATCGTCATCAACGGTAGCCCGATCGTCCCGCTGGTAGTGTCGGAGCTCATGACGGACGTCAGGAGGTATACTCCGTGTATGCCCAAACTGTCGTAAGACCTCTCGGGCATGTGGTCCTCTACAAAGTCCAGGTGTATCAATGGACACCGCGACCTCCAAACCCCCTAACCTGCCCTGTGTCATACCCCATTTTAACCGGGTTAAATTAGGAGTACAACATTTTGGTGATTCCTATTTTGTTTGTTTTAAGGAGTCGCCACCTAATTAATTTAACGGTGAATTAGGACACCTAGATGTTAACTAAGGTAAAGTTAAAACTAAACCTTCGTTAATAGTCTGCTTAACCAATGTGATTCCAGGTAAGGGCTCCATATTATCCTAAAGGGAAGGGGTTAGGCATCCTTTAGAATCTGTTAACTACGGTTATCCTGCCAAACTTAGGTTAATTAATTAAGGCTAAATACAATGCTTAAATTTTAGAAAATGACTTTAAAATATTGCAAAAGTTTTAAAAGAAAATAATGTTAGTTAAAATAAGATTTACAGAAAATACAATAATTTGTATAAAAGAGACTTTAAATACCATTTTGAAAACACGACTTATGAATGTTGTTAAGGTTTTAGACGAAAGTATAATAGTGTTGTTTAAAATAATACTTGTAGAAAACATAATAATTTGCGTAAAAGAAGATTCTAAATATTAAATGAGACTTGAAAATATTGATAAAGCCTTAAATGAAAGATACTATTTAATAAGATTTATAGGAAATGTGATAACTTGCATGAAATAAAACTTACAAGCATTGTTAAGATAAAAAATGTCATTCAAAGAAGACTTATAAATGTGGCTAAACTTTTAAATAAAATGCTGTTTAACATAAGATTTGTATAAAATATGATAATTTGCCCATAAATAATAGCTGTTGAGAAGAGATTTGGCAATTTTGAACTTTGAATAAATTATATTATTTGATTATAGGAATGTAGAAAAATCTAAGCTTATAAATAGGATTCAAGAGGAAGTGAGTTTTTCTTTTTCGTTTTTATTAATTCTTATTAACTATGCTTAGCTAAAAATATGTGTGATTGATTCAAACTTGAAGAGTTATTTATAAAATATACTTGAGTTTATTCTTGCGTATTAGTGACGTTTTGAAATGTTAGGATAAAAATATGATTCCCTTTTACTCAAAATATATAGTCATGCCATTTTGCAAATCAATTATTCCAAATAATAAATACTATAAATAATTTTAACATAAAAGGAAATGAAACTTATGGAACTAATGTTAATATCTCTCTTAAATTTACTACCCATTATACTAGAGCTAAACCTACTAATTCATTAGGATTCATCTAGGTTAAGAAAATAAAATAAGATAAGGTTAGTCATACAAAGCAAATAAAAAATATACAACAATAAAATAAAGTAGAGGGGAAGAAAATTGAATGGATCTGGCCCATTTTCCAGGCCCAACTGCTGCAAACTATTCATGCTATTGGGCTTTGGCCCAATAAAATTTTATGTTGCTGCTGCGGATTGGCTGCTGCTGTATGGGCTTTGGTCCAATAATAATTTTTATACGCTGTTGCGGATGGATTGATGGGGAATGACTCGAGAGGATTTCGTTGGGCTTTAGCTCAATATCGAATGCGGAAAGAGACGAATCCCTCAGACTCGCATGCAGTGGTCATGCATAAAATGAGAAGGAAAAGGATTAGTATCTACTCAATGAATAATGTTAAACATATAAAAAAAAAAAAAAAACAGGCCAGTGGAGTATGTAATATGTATATTGGTCCTAATCTAAACGAGGGGCTGGAAACCCAACAGAAAGAAACAAGATAGAAAACAACACTTTGCAAAATGTGCTGGCAATTCATAATATTTAGGCAAAGCGAGTGTCAAATATCCCAAAAAGAGAGGTATATAGCTGGACAGCAGATATCTACCAAGACAATACTCACATAGTACTCTTAAATAGATTTTATCCACAGAAAAACTGTGTGTGGATTAAAGGAGCAAAGAGACTGATCTCTTGCAATATAAGCATACCTAAATTGATACCAAACAGAGCTTTCTGAATTCAAATCAGCAGACAGGACTTTCCTCTAATTAACAGATTTAGTATTCCCATCTCAAACAAAATTACACTTTCACAAATTCAATAAAATGACAAGGCACAGGTATAGGCAATATACAAACAAGCCTATGTTAAGATAGGCACCGCACTTGGACAGATCCAGCAAAAACCACTCATGCTATTTTATAAAAGCTAAATGAACACAGGCAGTTTTTAATGACATAAACAACCTAGATTGGTCAATATAACTGCAAGTTCACCTTTCACTCATCATTGGACAACCAGAACAAAGCATTTAATCCGAACAAACCTCAACTATGGCTATCTAACCTGACATCACACTATGTCACACACAGAGGCATGCCAACATCCAGTTATTATATTTCAGATTTGCTTAATCGATGGTATTCTTAAATTTAAGTTAATCAGATCCTCAATAGGCCTCCCCAAATTTAGAATTAAGGTCTAAACCCACAGCTACAATAGGGAATTAACAAACTGGAAACTACCTTTTTCTTTTAAAGAAAACGTGCTATTGACATGAGATGCAAGTTCAACTTGTTTTTGAAGGAAAGGAAAAAGAAACACATAATCTGTCCTTAATTCAAAAGATTTGGAACCAACTCTATATTCAAAAGAGAATAAACCAGATAAGTAGTTGTTGTACTCATAAAGCAGTTTTAGAAGGTGAAAAGGCCTGCATTCATCACTACCTCTTTCACTCTAATGTACAAATTCAGGCAGTGTGCTTTGAACAAACTGAGCTATCCTAGAATCTTCCAAATAAATATTCAAACTTACAGTCACATTTCTTATCAGAGAGGAGACAGAGCTTAAATCAGATATGCACATATATTAGTGTTGACAAATAGAATAAGGATCTACAAAGACATACATGATCATTTTTTATGTGAAGGCCTTCTCCATCTCAAATTGACTCAAGTTCTAATTAGACAAAGGCCAAGTAGCTTAGGCAGAACTGAGTTATAGTTTACATTAGAATGGATAAAAAAATATACATCAAACTATGTTTCTAAGCTATTCACAGATGGAGCATGATAGCAAAAGCAGCCAGCAACTTAACTAAAGAGAGTACATCAGTTAGGAAGTTCTTCAAAGATAAAACATTACGTTGACAAACCAATTTCAAGCTCTCAAGTCCTGAACTATGTATTTCAAATCAAACTAAGGCGGTGACCTCTTTTCATGAGAAACTACTTTCAGGTGTTTATAAATTGTGAAGACGAGATTTCTTAATTAACCAACTAAAAAAAGTATAAATGAGAAGCTCGAACATGTCACATCCAGAAGAAGAGAGAAGGAAAAATATGGAAACATTATACTCCTACATACTTGAATAACAACCAAAATGAAACACGAAAACAGATCTGAATTTTTTTTCGAAAGTGTTTAACATTGATATTCGACCGAAGTGAAACTAAACAAATACCTATGGGTTTGAACAAACCATCTAAGATTAAATTCCAAAACACGAAAAAATTGAACCGAACTATGAATTCTACTACCATATGCTACAACTCTTAAATCAGTATTTAGAAACAGCATCAAAATGAACATTCTTTTGTAGTGAATTCATTTCTCCATGAAAAGCAGACTGATTTGGGGTGGTTTCCTAAGAAACAGTTTTAATGTTCGAACTCGAAGGTGATTTTCCTATAATTATGATCTTCTCAAACAAAACCTTTGCACCAACATAACAAACAGTCTTATAATACACCTCAACATTTTGGCTATTTAGGCAGAACAAACATTCTTGTAATCACAAAAGAGAAAAACTAGCTGGTACTCATGACTTTGTTCATATAACTGATAACAAGGAATGACAAGGGAAATGCAACACTTATATTCGACCTGGACTATAAGGAATATTCAGTCACAAGTTGGATTAAACTAATGAGATCAGACTCTGGACAGAAACATAGGCTTAGTGAAATATTTTGGTCATTTGGGAATAGGGGAAACATGTTCAGACAAGTATATCCTCTTTCTTTTACTCTTAAACTAGATCAGATATCCAATCAAACCAACCATATACTAACAACAAACCAACGGTAGCAACAAACCAATCACAACAAACTGATTATTGATCATTGAACTAATCACGAAACTTCAAAAGCCAAAGCGGGATTTGACAATAAACTAAGCATAAACACATGAACCAAAATAGAATTCAAACACTGAAATTACTTAAGGCATAAAAATTATTCACCTTTTTGGGGTGCAGCGAAGTGGTTGCGAAGCCTTCGATATACACTCGAAACACTTCAAATTCGAGGTTGCGAGACTCGGATTCACAACAACCACAGAACAGACGAAAAAAAATTGTTTGAGTATTTTTTATTCGATATTTTGAACTATCACAACGAACTACAAATTTGATATTTTGGAAAACTTTTTGGGATTTTTCAACTTTAATCTCTAAGGGGTTTCTGCGGCTAAAACAACCTGTAACCAGTGTTCCAAAAATCCTCCCCTTCAACGAACATAGAAATCATTATTTATAGGGGAAATCTAGGGTTTGCTTGTGAAGAAGAGAGAGAGGAACGTGAAGCAGGGGAAAGTGGGGAACAGAGGGAAGTGGGAGCGGGGTGTAGGCGGCGGTGGTGGGGGATGAAGATGATGAAGGAGAAAGAGAAAGAAGGGAGCGGGGGACAAAGGGAAGTGGGGGACAAGAGAAAATGGGAGACAGAGGCGTGGTGGAGGCGTGGAAAGGGAGAGAGAGAGAGAGAGAGCCGAAGGAGGGAGAAGAGAGAGGTGAGCGGGAGAGAAGAGAGAGAGAGACAAGATGGGGGGTGGCGGCGTGGCTGAGGAGAAAATGAAGGAAACAAGGGTTTCCTTTGTTAAGTGAAAGGGGCGGTCGGATCGGGTCACGGGTATTAGGTTGGGTTAATCAATTTTTGGGCTGGGTATTAAAACGAATGGGCTGGTAATTATTTTAAGAGATAATGGGCTAGTCCGAAAATAATGTTGTTGATTGGGCTCTGATTTGGGTTAATGAAATTTAAATACAAGACCTACTTTAACTAATTATATATTAACGGGTGCCAAAATATTATTTAATATAAAAGTATGCAATTATTGGTGTTCAGATAAAAAATAAAATTATATGAGGTTATAATAGCCGTGCAATAATATATCGAAAGTCCACAGTAAATAAACACTATTATTTAATTATGCGAAGATAAATGCGATGTGTGTGCGTAAGCTGGTAAAAAATGCTGAAATGATAAGATAAAAAATAAAAAAAATAACTATGAATTATAATAAAGCTGGTAATAATAATAATAATAATAATAATAATAATAATAATAATAATAATAATAATAATAATAATAAGGGTAGTAGAAACGGTAATAAAAGATAATGACGGGATAATGCAATGCCGGTATTAATAATGAGCTAATAATTATAGTAAAATATAAATATATTTTTTTAAAATTTGCCAAAAATATTAGAAGCGTAAACAGGTATTTCGGAGGAGAGGCGGGACAAAATTGGGTGTCAACACCCTGCAAAAGGCCGGCAAACAATCTAGTATAGCAGCGTACGACGTCCATATAAATAGCTGCATAATATATAAATACAAATCAGTGATCACCAAGTAGAAGACGTTTAATTAAATTAATACTGTAAAGTTAAATAGTTTTACCGCATCGTCCGTCATGTGATCAAGCTGGTCCCGGAATGAAAGAATACTGTGGTGTGTATCCACATTCCGGTCAAATCCCGTTGTCCACCTCCTCGCATAAGGCATGTCAATCTCGAGGTGATGCCTAGGTAGGGCTGAAAAGGCAGCATCCTCTCCCACGCTCATAACTATAAGCGATATTAGAAAATACGATTTTTAAGTTGTCGTTTCAAGAGGTTTGTCTACATTAAAGGAACGCACACTTAAAATATTACTTGGAGAAGAGCAAAAAATTCACACACATCTCTGATAACACCAATAGACGCTCGGCACAGGCATCTGTAAAGATATGCCAAAACAGCACCCCCAACTGTAGTCTCCCAAGCGGTCTAGATGCTCTAGGAAAACCAAATAACGTAAACTGACAAAGGCACTCGATGAGTTCGGGAACAAGATGCCCCCGAATATAATAAGCAGGTACAAACGGGCATGACGATCAATATCGTCCTGCGAGGTGTCGTCTACAACTGGATCCAGACCCTCCAAATAAGTGCAGAGTGCATTAATCTGAACCCGACTCTGTCCCGACATCTGGCCCTCAGCATCAGGCACGAAGTGGGTGAGCCTAGTCAACTTTGTCGCCCACGTCTGACCAGGAGGAGGCTCGTATCGAGTGTATAGTGGCTTTCCATCTACCCGCAATCCAAAGAGGACCTCCACATCCTGAAGTGTAATCGTGGCCTCACCAGTGCGAAGATGGAAGGTATGTATCTCTGGCCTCCACCGCTCAACCATGGCCGTGATGAGCTCTCAATCATGTTGTACCCGACCAACGGATACGCAACGGTAGATGCCGCCCCGAAACAATATCTCCAAGACGCGAGGGTGTGGGGGGTGCTCGCGTAAAAAGTTCACGCTCTCTGCAGCCTACGGGGACGGAGCCTAGTAGATATCCCTATATTACCAGCCCATAATAACTCTGACCTATGATTGCCTTGCAAAGACAATACTAGTCTATCAGCGGGCCCCGGGTGATCATCGGGCCCCTGGTGATCATTGGGCCCGGGGGAAACATTCGGATCCATGAAAGAGTCCGGTCTGTACAAACTAAATTAGTCATTATTCTTGAAATGAAAGATAAATTATATTAACTAATTAGTAATTTGTAGGGAATATGTGAATTATGTAGTATTATATCTTGTGAATAATTAAAATGGGATGTGCAGTAAATTTAATATGTGATAGTAAGGACACATATGTGATGGCAAAGACTTTTAAGTTAATTACTTTTGAATTATGTGATGGCAAAGACTTTTAAGTTAATTAGTTTAGGAATCGAAATTTAGCAGTAATATTTGTTTAGAACTCTATTTTGAATATGTGATATATTTTTAGTTGACCAAATAGCCAACACAACTACGATAAAATTAGACTAAAAGAGTATATTCGTCGACCACATATTTTCCAACAAACTTCACATTTTTTTCGTTAACTTATGTATTTATGAAAAGAAGAACTTTAACTATTCTTTGTTAGATAATATTTTTTTATTTAACATATATATTCATGCTTTTAAAATAATATAGATTAACAATTCATAATCATTTACAACTTGTTTGGATGGTTGTTACCTATTGTATTATATTATGTTGTTAGTTTAAATACAATGTTTGCTTTGATTGTTACTTTAATTTTATTGTTATGTAACGACGAAAGGTCCTATTTTATGTAACCACTAATTTGGTCGTATACAATACAACACAATACGATACATTATGAAACAATACATAACAATCATCCAAACAAAGTGTTAACAAAATAATAATTCATTACCAATCAACTTCTTTCAATTCATAAACAATATTTAACAACTAATTAATTCATAATCAATATTTAACAAATAATCAATTAACAAAATAATAATTCATTAACAATTCATAAACAATTAACAAATTAACAACTCATAAACATATAACAAATTAAAAATTCATAAACATTTAACAAATTAACAATTCATAAACATTTAACAAATAATAAATTAAACAAAAAAATAAAATCGGAACAGTGGCAAAGCCACTGCCCAGTCCGAACAAGAACAAAAAAAAATAATTTTTTTTTGGAAAATAGCAAGGATTAAATGTTAATCATGCTTAGAATATAATGTATATAACAAAATAATAACAAAAGTTCATAGTAGAAAACCTTAATTGAAGATTTTTTGTAGAGTTATTTTAATCTAGTTGTATGCCGCTTTTTTCCAAAATTCGAACTTAGAATCTTGCTCTTTGACTTGAATATACCGAGAATCTAAACTTTCCTGACGAAATTTAATAGAAAACGACGTTTTTGGATGTGGGGACCACCTCGGTTTCGCCTCCAATGGCATTTTTCAAATTTTTTTTTTTGCCACTGGAGGGACCAGTGGTGGAACCTGACGGGATTTATGTTGGGTCCTATAACGCAGTATGTTACTGCGCTATAGGTGAGAGAAAAATTCCTTTAAAGCACTTAACGGGGCCGTTACGGTTAAGTGCTTTAGCGCAGTATTTTACTGCGCTAAAGGTAGTTTTGTAACTTTTTTTTTTGTTGGGGGTATTTTGGTTCAAAATATTTTTTTTGGGGTCATTTTGGTTCCGGACTCCCACCCACCAACCCTTCATCTAAAACCCATTTTCCCCTGCTCTCTGGGCCAGCTAGAGGGGAAAGCAACTAAAGAAGTTGCTTTAGCCCCTCCACCCCCCCCCCCCCCCCCCCCCCCCAAAAAAAAAAATTAAGGCCCCAATTTTTTTTATTTTATATACTTATATATTATAAAACTATAAATAAAAGAGACTAGATTTTATACTTCTTTTCTTGAAATGTGATATATGTAATTGAAATAAATAATTCTAATTTTATACTTTTTCCGTCCCATTTATATGACATTCTTTCTTTTTTAGTTAGTAAAAAAAAATGACATCTCATTTTACCCTTTATGAGATGATTTATAGCCACAAAAATTCTTTGGCGTTTTTTAAACCAAAAGTTTCAAAAATCTTTCTTTTTTCTCTTATACTTCGTGTCCAATCAAACGCCTTAACATAAATTAGAGAGTAATAAATATTATGCAATATATAAAAGTGAACAAATTGATGACTACTATTTGATAATATTAAAAAGATGAAATCTCTTGTAGAGTTGATTGTTTTTTATAAATACTTGATTAAACCATTTTTTTTTTACTTCAAAATAGACTTGAATTGTTTGAAATGTATGAAATTATTTTGGCATCTACATAGTGTTCCGAAATTGAGATTATTAGATTATGAAAAGTAAGAAAATATTATCGTAACCATCTATGTATGTTTCTTAGACAAATTTTTATTTAAACTTTAGTGAATAGAGTTATTAAATATCTCTAATAGTGAAGCTAACATGTAACGGTGAATAAACAAGATGAACTATATATCATCTTCACGAAAAAAGAAAAAAAAAAGAATTAGAATAAAAATATGTAAAATTTTATTAGATATTTTTAAGGCCTCTTTAGAGGTTTGACTTTAGACCACCGATTTCGTTGAGTCGCCCCCTGTTCTCTCTACACTTCCTCTCCTTGTTTCTTTATTTCCCCAAATATTCATTCTTGCTTTTTTGGATATAGAGTAAGACTATACTAATGTTTGGGTAAAAATATTTTCATTCACTTATTAGTTTACAATATGTATTACTAATGTAGCGTTTTAGTCCTTAAACCCAGGTTCACCATGGCCCTCGCCGACCTTATAGCTAATTCAATTCTCTCCCTACACTTTCTGCTAATCATCATTTAACCCTACTGCTTCTCCACTAGTGTGCCTTTCTATTTTGCTTCTGCACTTGTTTCAAACAAAACTCCTTTTCTCTTCTCTAATTATCTGATAATTTAAGTTTCTGTGGAGAAACCCACCAAATAACGAATAAATTGACTAGGACAACTCTACTAGAGATCTTCTGAAGCCCTTTACAAATAAAAAAAAAAGGAAAAAACAAGGAGAGAAAGCGTAGAGAGAACAGGAAAAAATGAGTTTTAGGTGAAGGGTTGATCGGTGGGTGTTGGGATATTAAGATATGATTTATTTTATTTTATTTGTGATGTTCATGTCTACATGGCATTAAAAAATTAATTAATATTGTCATGTCAGATTTTTTGGTTAACTCATCTAGTTGAATGATTTTATGAAAGTAAGTCCAATATTGAGTGATTTTATTAATATATAGCAAAATTTAATAATTTTACTGTATAATTTTTTAAAATTGAGTGATCTTTTGAGATATTTACTCTGTTTATTGGTCAACTGACCCGTTGGAAAGAAGTGAACATGTGAACGTTATAAAATATAGCACGCCATCGTAAGTCTAAAAAAATGCTAACCACATGGTCCTCAACTCTCTTTAGATACAAATAATAATCATCAAAAATTGGTCTTCTATAAACCTCAATTGAGCCTTGTAGCCAAAAAAAAAAAAAAAAAAAAAAACTGGAAGAAACAGATGGCTGAAGAAATGAAGAACGAGATTCAAGATCTATCAACTAAACCCATCACTACTCCAAGTGAAGAGCCTGCTAAAGGTAACACTTGAAAACTATCTTGTGTCTATAAATGTTCAACACTACATTAGAGATTTTGTGTTAGAGTCCAAGAGTAAAAAAATTCCTATTAGTAAATAGCATCTCTTCCTTAAATAAACCTTACAAGACGCAAATTGAACTGATCAAATCAGTGGATTCTGGATAGTAGAAAATATATGGGCTAACCACTTTCCGGATCGGTATTGAAATTAGCCGGTGCTTGAAAATTCATTGAAAATATCTACTTTTGATGCAGATCCATGAATTTCGAACTTAAACAAGTAAAAATTCAGAATATTATCTTGTGTCTATAAATATGTTAAACACTAGTACTATTCCTCTGTCCCAAAGTATCTATTGTTTTTTTGCTTCTTGAGATTCAACTGATATGAACTTTTACCAACATTTGGAAGAAATTACAATTTATAATGATTTTTTTGCAGTTCTTGAATATCTGAATTTTAATTTTATAATATTGAGATGATCTATTTTATTTTATTTTTAATTACATAGGGGTAGGGGAAGGGGAAATGGGGAAGGAGATTACAATGCGGGGATTCGAACCCTCACTAATAAGGTGAGAGTTCAGGTAGCCAACCAACTGAGCTATTAGATCCCTATTGAGATGATCTAATTCACTTTAGCTTCAAAGATTAGTCGAATTGACTTTCGTAAAGGAAAAAAATAACTCCTATTTTTGGACGGAGGGAGTATGTGTCTTGATTTTCATCATTATTAATGAATCATGTTAGCACTAATGGATATTGTGGAATGTATACAATCTCCCTATTCTAATTAGTCAGACATCTCATGTTTGAATCCGAGAATGAAAAAAATCACAGTAAATAATACTACCTCTCCCTAAAATGGGCTCTACAAAGCGCGTATTTGAGTAATTATATTAGCGAATTTCGAATATCAGATGATTACCTTGGTTTTTTGCGAAATAATATGGAAATATATGTTGTCATTTTTTATTTTTTTTGTCAGAATCAGAGAATGCACAAGAAGTAGTAGAGAAAGATGAGGCAGGAAAAGCAGAAGATGAGGGGTTGGTGCACGTAGTTGCAAAAGCAAAAATGCCAACACCTCCTGGCAAACGACCTGGTCCTACCACTGGTTGAAATAAATATAAATATTAATACAATAAGCTTTGGAAATTCCAATATTGTTGTTCATGTATTGGTTCCTTTTTAGTTTCTTTGTGTGTGTTTGTTGATCTTACTTTTAGTTTGAGTTTATTTTAACAATATGATGGAGGAAAAACATGTGATAATACAATTTGGGTGTTTAAGCATGGTGATTATTACCAAACTAGTGAATTTGGCTGCATTTCGCGCAGTCGAGAAAAATATTATCAAAACGATCAATAAGAAAACACTTTAATGATTCAAATCTATATATAATATAAAGCTAAGCATAGACAAGATGATGTAGCAACTCTCTATGATCATCATTTCTATTTATCTTTTTTATCCTTTTTTTGGCATTTGTTGGATTTTCTCATCATTTTATGTAGTTATTCAATTATTAAATATCTAAACATTTGGTTCTCAAAATTAAGGTCATGCACGAAACTGCTCAAAAGTGCAATTAAGTAGCCCAAACACGTTCTCATGCGCGAATAGCAAATTAAAAAAAAAAAATGCACGAATAGCAGAAGAGAAATTTTAGGAAAAGCACTAAATGATATTAAAGAGGCCCTAATGACTAGCGTATATTTAATTATCTGCAGGTTAGGATATGTTTGATTTGCTAAGCCTCTTTCACTTTTTCTCCGGACATTCGAGCTTCATTTGTGTAATATTTCTGCTTTTTCTTTTACGAGCACTGTTACGAGGTGTTTTTTATATGTAATAACAGTAAAATACAATCCATCCTCTTCTTTGATGTGGGGTCATTTTTGAGTCCTTTTATTGCATTTTTTGTTGTTTTATGCTAAATTATTGATTTGGTGCCATTTACTCAAATTGCAATGTGTATTTATATTAAGTGAATGTTGTGCATTCTAATTTATCTTTTAACGGCAATTTAGCAAATGCAAAGTCTGTTGCGTCAAGAAAGTTTGTATCTGTGCCCAACAATTTGAGGCATACTAATACACATGGCAAGACTGGCAAACATAGTACATGAGTTCTTGCCCCGTCAATCCGAAATTCTTGGGTAACATGAAAAAGGAAAATTATCATTTTTGTTGCATATCTAATATAGAGTTATTATCATTTTGTTAATTTCATGTTCATCGTGTATTCTCTCGTTTGATTTGTTTGTCTTTACATTTTTTTTTTCAAGTTATTTATTGTAAACAATTTTTTTCTTCTTCTTAATTTTTGACGGGTGTATTAAGATGTGCTAAATATTAAAAGAATACGGATAGTTGAATGGGAAGTTCTCATTGTATCAAAATTGATTCATCGTATTAGTTTCATTATTTCTACATATTAGAAGGGTTGATTTTAGTTTTTGAAAAAATTATATCAGTATATTTAATTATATTGGTCTAGAAAAATTATTTGATTAAATTCAACCATTATGTCTTACTTGTGGGTCACGACTTATTCCCTGATGAAAAAGTATGAGCTGTGTTTAAATAATTTTAAGCACAACAACAACAACCCAGTGAAATCTCATAACGTGGGTTTGAGGAGGGTAGAGTGTACACAATCTTATTCTATTTATTAATATTATGCAGAAGTTCTTGTATGTACATGTTCTTTCAAAGTATTATTCTTAAAGACTATAAATACCTCATTTATGGGGTGATGTTATGATTGTTAGACTGGTTGTTGGTTGCTCCGGTAATATATTTATAGTTGTTACCAAAAAAAAAAAAAAATGGCATTGACTTTTAGTTAGTTTTTTGTTTCAATGATGAAGTGAACAAACTAACGACAGAAAAGTGATTAGAAGAGCAACACTTTGGTTTGTTAAGGAGTTAAATGATTTTTTTTGTTTTTCATTCGGTGTCCGGTATCAGTATTGGAGCCCGATTATATTCAGATTCGCGTCGCGTAAGGCCCATTTGGGGGAAGTGCTCTCTATCAAGGATTTGTCATACTCAGCGCTCGAACCCGAGACCTCTGGTTAATGAAGGAGCAGCCCCATCCGCTGCACGATATCCTTTAGTGGTTGGAGTTAATGATTTAAAAGATGTATAAGAAAAAGCAAAACTCTGGTTTGCGGTGTGTCGGGAAGTACAAATTCAAATATGCTTTCGTCTAGCAGTAACCTTTTTTTTGTTTTCAAGTTAAAGCCACCTTCATGGTGGGGGTGAGGCAAAAAGAGATCCTTTAAAGAATTGGGAATAACGCAATAAAATAACGGAAAAGGTTCAAATATGTCATTGAATTATCGGAAATGGCTCATTTATGTTATTCGTTAATAGTTTGGCTCATTTATGTCATTGAACTATCAAACATGGCTCATCCATGTCATTTTTCATTAACGCAGGTTTTACAATACCAGATATGACACTTGGCTTCCAATTAGAGGTCCATGTCGTTTAATTAAACCAGCACAGATTTGTGGGTCGGATTTTAGTTTAATTTAGGATTTAATTTGTGTTGGTTTAATTAAACGACGTGGACCTCTAATTGGTGACCAAGTGTCATATCTGGTATTGTAAAACTGACTTTATTGAAAAATGGCATGGATGAGTCATTCCTGATAGTTCGATGACATAAATGAGCCAAACTATTGACGAGTGACATAAATGAGTCATTTCTGATAGTTCGATGGCATATTTGAGCTTTTTCCGATAAAACAATGTGTTTTTGTTAAAAGTTCATTTAATATGTACACATATTAAACTTAAAATCCAATTATTAGCTCATGAAGTCGTCGTTCTAAAATTTAAAACTCATATAGTTGATATCCTGACTCCGCCATTTGCACTATCACACGGATTCTCAACCATATGATTAATAATACATGGGAAAAGGGTCAAATATACCCCTGAACTCTTGAAAATGTCTAGATATATCCCCTGTTACAGGTTTGGCTCATCTGTGCCCCTGCCGTCTAACTTTTGGCACATATATACCCCCAAAGTCGTTAGTTGCATTGCTGGATATTCCTAATCCTAAAAAAAAAAAAAAAAAAAACTGATATTGCCACATGGCATTTAAATTTAGAAAACCCTCCAATTATAACCCACGCCACAACTAATAGAAGATTTCTTACTTGCAGTATTAGCTGAAAAATTGAAACTTTTCAGTATTTTCTATCCATTTACATAGAAAAAAGATGAATCCGAGTCTCAAACCTATCGAAGTGTAAAAAATCTAGGGCTTCAATACTTGCACTTTCTCTGTAATTCTTTGCTCTTTGGGACAAGAAGTGGAAAAAAAAAAATCTTGGTGGGTTTGTTTTCTTCTTATTTTCTTTTTTCTTTTCTTTTCTAGGGTGTTATCAATATGTTTTGTAAATTCATAAAAGAAAGTCAAGAATGGAGATATGAAAATCTATATATAATATAAAGCTAGGCATAGACAAGGTGACGTGGCACCTCTCTATGGCCTAGAAAACTATTTATCTTTTTTCTCCTTTTTTTGCCTTTTTTATCTTTATTTTTGTATTTATCTTATTTTTAAAAAACTTAAAGTCTCAAACAATTGATGAGAAACAAAACTAAAAGTCTAAAACACATTTAGTGAGGCCACGTTCCTTTCGGATATCTGTTACTACTATTAAAACACGTACAAGTAAATGGAAGATGATAAGACCAACTTTTCATTTCCAAAACGCTTAATTTTTATCATATAAAACTAAACTAAAGGGTTGAAGATGAGTAAACCAACAACAATGGATCATTTCTTTAACTTTTGTATCTTCGCTTCTGAAATGCAATTTCTTTAACAGAAGGGAAAGAGAGACTATCTTATGGTCCTTCTAAAGGTTTTGTGTGTAACGAGAAATATTATGGAGTAACAAATATTTCTCTTTAAAATAAAAAGCTTTTTGAGAAGGTATTGCACTATAATTCCTCATACGGGGAGGTATCCAAAAAAAAGGACCCATTTGATTGAAGAATTTATCAAAAAGTCATGAGAGTGGTCAAAAGGCAAAAATAATTATTTGGAGAAAGAACCATATTTTGATATTTTCACAACAAATTAGGAGGAGAAAATGATACGGAGGAAAAAGGGATTGAACTGGCTAATCACTTGATGATCCGGTGGAGAATAGGAACAGAGAGTCGCTCCCATACGAGCGTATTTTGTTTTGTGATTTGAGAGGAAATGTTGTTTGACGGTTACTGAAGGGAAGAAGATGACACGCTCATGAGAGAAAAAGGAAGACCAAGCGATGAGTGGAATTAAAAAAAAAAATGAAGGAAAAAGGAGAAAGAAAGGTAAGGGACTAGCAAAGCCCACAATAAGGAGCCGAAATTGGTGCCAACATATTTCTTCAACTTCTTTATTCTGCAATTCCTTTCTTTTTTTTATGTTTCCCTAAAATTGTTTTCCATTTTATTTTTTCATATCTGTTTTTTTAATTATAAAAATTAGTGTTCTTAGCTTTAATTTTGTAATATTATTTTGTAATCCCTAAATATCATTACTCTAATAAAATCCTAACCCTCTCCATCACTTCGCTCTATGTCCTTGAAACTCAGTAGCTCTCTTCTAACATACGAGAATTTGAAGCTCTTCTCCATTAGAAGCAGCCAAATTTAAGTAGCAACAAACAAAATTTCATTAATTGCATGTGTTTCTTCTATTCAAATGTTTTGTGTACTATTTGAGTATGTTATACTAATGAACTTTAGTATAATTATTAAATATTTTATTATAGCTTATGATTGTAATTTAGCTTATCATAAAATAATTTGTACTCATAAGAAATAATTTTACCTAATCAATTTTGTATTGAAAATGAAATGAGACATAAATTATTTTGTATTTGAATTAATTTAGAATTCAAAAACTTATAAAAATAACGTTCTTATTAGTGTAAATGATTTTAAGGGTAGTTAAGTCACTTTAACATAAAAAATTCTTATCAGCACTTTTTTTGCCAAACACTTCTGCAGCTTATTATTAGTTTCAGCACTTTTATCCAAACGTGTAACTGCTTATTTATCAAATCAGCTTCAGCACTTAAAAATACATATCAACACTAAATGCTTATCAACTACTTTAAATCAGCTAAGACAAACGGGCTCTTAGAATACCAAAGTAACTAATAATATTTTCTAAGTGAGAATCTTAATTTTTCTTAATTTTCAAAAACTCTCTTTAAATCTAAATGACAAATAATATTTGCAGATACTATCAAACAATTTCAAGCCCTTGACCTTTTAACAAAGGTGATAAGAAAAAATTAAGCATTGAAAAATTATTTTGGATAGCATTACTTTGATCATAAGCAATCTAATTCTGACGCGATAAAATTGTCAACTTCCTTTTCTGATGCTTTTATAGGTTTTAGTGTGTTGAAAGTTTTGACAAGAAAAGGAGTTCATTGAAAAAGTAAACAAAAATTAAGGAAGGAATAAAACAAGAAGTAATAACTACACTAAGCTTTTAGTGTACTAAAGAACAAGTGAAAAATTAGTGTTAGGATGCACTTTCTATATTTTAAAATCAAACATGAAAATTAAGTATTTAAAATAAATTATAATTAAACTTCTCCACTGAAAAAATTCAACAAGCTACGGAACAGGGGACAATCATTTTTATCATAATTATTTTAACGAATTTAGTTTTAGCTCCTTAACTTTTTATTTAATTTTCATTTTGTTATATAAATTTTTTAAATTGTTACAATTTTATTTTTGAAAATTAGCGAAGTACACGATCAATTACTAGAAAAGAAAATCGTTTAATTTTAGAATATAAAGGAAATAAATTTGCGAAGGATAATTTGACGTGTTTTGCATCTAATTGGAATAATATATGTGGTCTATTTTAATGACCGCGCAAAGCGCGGTTAAATTGACTAGTTATTAATGAAAGGAAAAAGAGATGTATGGTCTTCTTGGAGTGTTAATTGATGCTGTTAAATATGGATTGTGGCCACTTCCGCTATTGATAATGGGGTGGCCATAAATTCCACCTCAGCCAGTTCATCTTCTAATTTTTAATTGATTACCGTAATTGGTATAGTATTATTATTTTGTAACTAATGGTGCTTCTTTGGATGAAGATGAAAGGTAAATGGATTAGATGGGTTAAAAGGGAGGGTGGGTCGGATTATTTCGCGGGTCGGGCTATTGGAGGGGTGGATTAGATGGGAGGGGTACATGTGGCAATTTTTGATATTAAAAATAAAATAAATTAATGGCCCCTAAAATTCTAACAATGCAACTAACGTCCTTAGGGGTATATATGTGCTAAAAGTTAGACGGCAGGAGTAGCCAAACTTATAACAAAGGGTATATCTAGACATTTTCAAAAGAATCAGGGGTATATTTGACCGTTTTCCTATAATACATTGTATTATAGTAAATATCAGAGAAATTCATTGAGTTTCAAGCTATTCACTAAGATGACTATCATATTGAGATCGAAGGTTGGATACCTTTATATTACTGCAAGAAAAGCATAAAAAAATATGTGCATAAAAATTTATCCGCATATTTTTTGCATGTATTATCTCAAGTATTTCTATGATTGAATAATCACATGCCATAGTAATAAATTAGCAATCTATGCCCGTGCACCGAACATGTTATTCATTTTAATTAGCTAGTCTTTAAGGTTTGTATTTGAAAGAGAACTTTTAAAAACATTCTAATTGTTATTATATATAGCAACATATACAAAATGTATTTTATGTGCCATTACTTTAGTTATAATTAGAAAATGGAGCTTAAAATTAAAAACATATGATGGAATTAAGTCTTTGCGATAGAAAGAGCCGGACTTTTTTCTCAGTGTCATAACAATGAAAGTTGTTCATCGATATAAAAAAGAAAATTAGAAAGAATATGAGAGAAAATTAATATTTTGATTATAGATTTTTTCTTCTAAATTCTTTAATATCTTATATGTATACAGACAGGTTGATATCCATCTCAATTAACTAACTACTCAGATCCAAACATAAGAACCATTTTTGTATATATTAGATTTTTTTTAAAAGAAAAACTAATAAAATATTTTTATTAAATTAATTAAAAAAATATATTATATTTTTTTCATTAACAATTATAGATAAAAAGAATTGTTACAAAGAAATCAAAATTAAAAAGATATATGTTATAACGTAAATCACCACATTCCGAAATGAAGATATAAAGGAATACATTTTATAAATATAAAGAAACAATAATCAGAGAATACAAAGGAGAGTCAAATAAGTAAAGTATTGACAAAGAAGGAAAACGGGCAGGGGTGAATTTGTGTGTAAATTTTGGCTCACGTGAACACATGGTCGCTCGACTAATCTCGATATATTATGTGTATAATTCTGAAAATATATCTAATTTTAACTAAATAAACACATGGTCATAATAGGGTGAGTGGATTATTGGTCAAAGGTTATCTTTGTATTCTGAAGGTCACAGGTTCAATCCCCAACTCGGGAAACTTTTTAAATTTTTGCCATTATGTTCTAAAGCAATGGTGAACCCATCCTCATGAAATCCTGGATTCGCCTCTGAAAACGGGGATAAAAGTCACTCCCTCCTTTTACTTTTACTTGTCCACGTTGACATATTAGGAGAAAGAAAATTTTCTTCTTCTTATTTTACCCTTCACATTAATTACCCATTTTCAAATCATTTCGTAATGCTATTGAGACTATACACCAATAAATATGAATATTATGATAAAATATATATTTTATTTATTAATTTTTAAAGAATGTGAAAAGTTAAAAGTGGACAACTAAAAGTGTACGGAGGGAATAAATATATATAGGAGAATTATATTTGAAGTGCATATGTGTATACATGAGAAGAGAATAAATACTCAATACTATGACATATGTCTACGTGGAATAAAAAGGTAGTTGGTTAAAGTGTACAATGTATATAATTTTGGTACAAATTTGCATTACTATTGTTCGTCCTCTCTTCACGTTTAAAGTATTGACAGAGAAGAAAAACGGGGATAAAGTCACCTCCTCCGTTCACTTTTACTTGTCCATGTTAAAATATCGAGAGAAAGAAATTTTTGTTCTTATTATTAATTTTACCCTTCACGTTAATTACTCATTTTTAAATCATTTTTCAAGGCTATTGAGATTTACCCATATTACTTGTCAGTTTCCCTTTTGCACACCCCTTAAGAAATCATAAATAAAATATGTATTTTACTATCTTATTCCTATCTCTCTCCAATAAATATATTCTAATCAAAATTGACTATTTTCAAGAGCATTTATTACTAAGGGTAAGATGAAAAAGATTTAGTTAATTTTATTTTGGTTTTGTAAATGAACAAGTAATTTGGATATATATTTTTAGTAATGTGGCCAAGTAATATGAGACGGAGAGGGTAAGATGAGAAAGACTTAATTAATTTTATCTTAATTTTGTAAATGAACAAGTAATTTGGACATATATTTTTAGTAACGTGGCCAAGTAATATGAGACAGAGGGAGTACTTCATTTATTAATTTTTAAAGAACTTGAAAAGTTAAAAGTGAACAAGTAAAAGTGCACGGCGGAAATAAATATGTGTCAGAGAATTAAAATTGAAGTGTATACGTGCATACATGAGAAGGGAATAAATATTCAGTACTATGACATATGTCCACGTGGGATAAAAAATAGTTTAGTAATGTGGTCAAGTAATAAGAGATGGAGGGGAACTTCATTATTAATTCTTAAAGAACTTGAAAAGTCAAAAGTGAACTAGTAAAAGTACACGGAGAAAATAAAATGTGTCGGAGAATTAAAATTAAAGTGCATACGTGTATATATGAGAAGAGAATAAATATTCAGTACTATGATATATGTACAATTTATATAGCTTTTGATATAAGCATTCATTGCGGTGTTAGTTCCTCTTGAATACTTATATATATACTAGTTATGTGAGGCCCGTGCTAAGCCCGGGTCCAAACTCAAGATATAAAAATAGATATTTTAATTAAAAAAATATAATTTGTGTTAATACAAGTGTACAACAACGACAACCATATACCCATTAGAGTCCCACAAGTGGTTAATTACGTTAGTAATAATTAAATTTCATATAGGTATATTTTCAATATATGAAAGTAAAACTTTCATTCCACTCCTTTAATATTTTAACTTCCATTTTTATGAAATTATTTACTTCAAATCAAATGCGGAGCCAGAATTTGACATTTATAAGTTATGTATTCTAATTTTCTAAAGTTATTTTGTTCTAAATAAATAATCTATACATAGTTAATGAACTTTAAAGACAAATACATAATTTAACTTGTGCAGCGGATGAAGCTGCTCCTCCCTTAATTAGGGATCAGGGGTTCGAACATGGATATGAAAAAATCTTTGGAGGGAGCGCTTTTCCCGAATAAGCGCTATACAATGCGAATTATCTGGATTAATTGGGCTCAAATGCGAATATCAAGTCTCTATGTTTTCCTTTATATATAATAGTAAATAGAAAAACGTTTACTACTTCTAATGATTTGATCATTTGATATGACCAGTTGAGTCATTCCAGTTGGGTTGAGTTGGGGTTTTGTGAGGCGCGGCGTGGGGTGGGGGAGGGCGTTGGTGGGAGCGGTATACGCGTTGCATATAAAGAATAACATAGATTAGTCAAATTTGGATCAATTGGTGGCAGGGGTGGATGCACCAAGAGCCGAGGGTGTTCACCCGAACACCCTCGGCAAAAAATTACAGTGTATATATAGGGTAAATTTTCTGTATTTATGTGCATATATTAACTTTTGAACACCCTCAGCAAAAAATTACAGTGTATATTTAGCTTCTTCTTTTTTCTAAACACCCTGAATGAAAATCCTGAATCCGCCACTGATTGGTGGTCCTTAATATCTACTTTCACACAAAAAAGTAAAAGGAAAAAAAATTAAGATGTATATCCTCATTTCCTTTATATATAATAGTAAATAGAAAAACGTTTACTACTTCTAATGATTTGATCATTTGATATGATCGGTTGAGTCATTCCAGTTGGGTTGAGTTGGGGTTTTGTGGGGCGCGGCGTGGGGTGGGGGAGGGCGTTGGTGGGAGCGGTATACGCGTTGCATATAAAGAACAACATAGATTAGTCAAATTTGGATCAATTGGTGGTCCCTAATATCTACTTTCACATAAAAAAGTAAAAGGAAAAAAAATTAAGATGTATATCCTCATTACCAACTTAGCTTGGCCCATTGGAAAGAAAAAACGAATCAAGTAAACATTTTAAAATAGGCCGCCTAGTATAAAATAATGATTTACGAATGAATGAGCGTGCCTGGTTGTATATATTTTATTATAAACAGAAAGTAAGTAATGAACCTTTCAACGTTTAATCTCCTATAAAGCTCATTTGATCCACGAGAGACAGACAATAGCTAGAACAAGAAAAAAAAGAAAAAAAAGAAAAAAAAAGATGGCTGAATTCATCACAGATACGAAGAACAAGATTCAAGGTATGAGTAAAAGACTGTCTGAAAATTTTCACTCTTTCTTGGCTATGATAGCATATTAAAAATGTATAACCATTTCATCTGTTGTTCGTGTCTTGTGTCTTGAATTCTGTGAATTCTAAAATTATATCAAAGTTCATAGTCGGTTTGGGAAATTCCTTGTCCAAATAAGATTAGGAATTACTTGAGGTCTATATAAAATGGTTGTAATTGAGATCTTTGTACAATTCTTCTTATTCATAGTGGAAAACTTTCTCTACTTCTGCTCCGAGCACGTAGGCTTGTCCGATCCTCGTTAATTCCTTACGTTTCTTCTTCTATATTTGATCTATGCATTACTATACTTAAAAGATTTATTTACTTAATTATATTTTTTTAAAATAATAATTTGGATACATGTGTTCAATTTTGTCAGAACCAGGAAAGGATCAAGGATCAAGATCAATAGATGTCCCACCAGAAGAAAACCAAGAACCAGCAAGTGATGCACCAACAGGAAATGCACAAGGCCAAGGACCAATAGTAGTAATAGGACCAGGAGATAATGCAAAAGGCCAAAAACTTGTAATAATTGATGAATCTGTAGAAAATTCAAAAGAACAAGAAGAAGAAGAAGAGGAGGACAGTGATTATAACCCTGAAGAGAGATCAAATTTTTCAAGACCTCCAGGCAAAAGATCAGCTCCTAAACCTAAGACTGGTTGAAATAATTAATACAAACCTTGGGAAATTCCAAATTGTGATTATAATTCCAAGAAACTCAGTTGTTTTGTCGATTCTGTTCATTTTTAATATTGTTGTTCTTAATCTATCCCGAAAAAAATATCACAGGAACAATATATATATATATATATTTTTTTTTAAATTTAAGATTATAAGATTAAAAGGTCTCTCTTATTTTGTTATACTCACATTATCATGAGTTGGGGGTGGGATTTGGTGGGGGATGCATTATACGCATGCATAGGATAACATAAATTAGTCAAAAGTTTATCAATTAGTAGTCAACAATCAATATCTATATTTGACATGAATAATATACAATTTAAGAACTAAAGATGTATCCTCATTTCGGAAGCTACCGTTCGTTACCATTTCTCTCCATTTCGTCAAGTTATGCTTTACATTTCTGACACCTATCACTTTTAAGAAATTAATGGACCAAATTAATTAATTTAATTAACTAATACTATTAATTAGTCTTAACCAAAGTCAGGTGTTTCCTCTTCCCCGTAATCTCCTTTCCTGCCTCCTAAATTCTCAAGAAAGTAGAAGAACGAGTAACACTAAATCCAGTTTGACTATGATCAAATACATGTCGATAGTTATAAGCACCGATCGATGAGGGGACTTGCTGGACTTTATGATATAATACTAGACTAGTTTAATTAACCATTCCGGCCAACAAAAAATGAGCAAGATTCTATATGAAAAGGGACATCCTACTAAGTTAAATGCTTCTCAGCTTTAAAAAAAAAAAAAAAAAGGCTAACCATATAATTTCGACTCCTTTATATATATATGTATGTATGTATAGACACACACACAAGCTTGCTACGTAAGTTCCATCTATTCATTTGGAAAGGACCTTGAGTATTTCTAGGAAATTCTTGAAATGAAGTATATATATATATATATATATATATATATATACTAGCTTACTAGGTAAGTTCCATCTATTCATTTGGAAAGGACCTTGAATACTTCTAGGAAATTCTTGAAATGAAGGTAAGGTGGATTCTTACATCGAGGCATGTTTGCTAAACAACTTGGTTTGCTTTCCTTAAGCAGTGGGAGATAGTGACAATATATTAATCTCATTCTACTCCTCAAGAGTAGTGTCAATCACTTGATTTAGTTTGTAGTTCTTGTTAGACTTGTTGAAGTATCCTAATAATGATTCGTAGTCTCACTGCTAAAAATCACTATTTTCCGGCTGAATTTTCCACGGAAAAATGTTCAGTCGCTATGTCCACTGAATGTCGGTGGAAAAAGTCTAAATAATAATATTCTCACATGAAAAAATTAGGAAGTTTTTCAGCGTTTCAGTGAGAATTTGTTTCAACTTTGTGTGTTTCCAGTAAGCTAGTTCGATGAGAATGAGATGAAAAAAATCATGTTTTATAGCGCACAAAAAACTTCTGTCTAGCTCCAACTCCGGGTATGTGACACCAAGGATTATGCATTGGTTCACTCCATGTTTGACAGTTAGAGCTTCAGCCATATTTTTACTTTCACACTTAATTGTAATAAACTGTCCCATCATTGTCATCTCTAATTCACTCTCATTCTTTGTCAGATAGCTCCAAGCCTCCAATCAGTATTTACCTTCACTTTTTCATTTGTAGGCTTTTGCCAAGAGGCTAGTTTTTATTTTAAAGTTGGTGTCACTTTTTCAATGGTGTCACAGAACAGGTCCAGGTTACATCTTGGGAAGGTTTTGTGTACCACATACTTATAGTCCATTCAGTTTGTGTCATCATCTTGAAGGGGATATATAAAATATTTGTATTCTCCATATTTGCAGGCACAACTACTTTTCCAAATTTTCAGTTAATTACAAGTGGAACAATGTGTAATAATGTGAATAACACGAATAAAAATAAAAAAAAACCAAGAAGAAACAGTGAATTTCAAAAGAACCCAATATTTTGAATCCAAATACGTTCATCTTTTTTTTTTTTCCTTCTTCCCAATTCTAACGCCCTTCCCCAAATTCCAGTCACAACCAAACTCCAAACTAAAACATAGTCCAGGAGCATTTAGGATGATTTCTGAGTGCAAAATTATATAAATTATGACAGAAGAAATATCATTTTGAGAGCTTCGCTCGGTTGGCCTTCTAACTCTGACGAATGCCTCTTTTCTGTTCTCTAAAATCTACAAAAACCAGAAGAGAATAAGATACTATACGTGTACATGGAATTACATAAATAACTCAAATTTTCATTAGGTAGTTAACAACATTTTAGGTTGGCATGAATAATATACAATTAAAATGAAGATGTATCCTCAATAGTTCCAACTGGCCCATTGGAAGACAGAAGGAATCATGCGAACTTATACAATAGGCATGTACAAAATAATAATTTATCTACTACGAATGCACATGCATGGTTCTCAACTTGATATTAAATAAAGAAGTAAGTAATGAATTATGAACACACTGAATTCCTATAAATTAAGCTCATTTGCCCCTTGTGGAAAAAATATCTTGGAAAACAATAAAGATGGTAAAATTCATCGCAGATACGAAGAGCAAGATTCAAGATCTGTTTGAATACCTTGTTTCATGTGGAAAATCTTCTAAAGGTAAGAGTTGAAACTTCCTTGTTTACATAATTATCCATCTCATTGAAAGTTTAAGCGGGTAGAAAGAGTATATTTTTACTACTTGAATATGTTTTCGGTACGCCCCTTCACGCGGGACACTTTGATTGTTTTTCGAGAGTCAATGCATTGTGAGACTGAAACCCAGGATTATATGTCCTCTCTGATACCATATTAAAATGCCTGACTATTTCATCTGTTGTTTGTGTCTTAAATTCTGTGAATCCTAAAATTATAACAAGTTTCTTAGTTGGTTTGGAAATTCCTTGTCCGTATCAGTTTAAGAATTACTTGAAATATATTATAAAGGATTGTAATTGAAGATCTTTGTTCAATTCTTCTCATCATAGTGAAAAACTCTGTCTGATTCTGTCCCGGGAATGTAGGGTTTGCCAAACTTCTTTATCTCTTCTTCTTTTGGTTAACTCACGACCTTCTGATCCACAATATCATCTAAAAAGTTAAGTTGTTCGAGACAACTCATTTTTACTCACTTAATTACACCGAAACATTTCCTCAAAATAATTTGTGTGTATATATGTGTGTCAAAACCATCAGGAAATGACCAAGGGCCAGCTAGAGATGTACTAGGAGATGACTTAGGACTAACAATATTTATGCCAGAAGAAGACCAAGATGGGCCAGCAAGTGATGTACCACCAAGAAATGCACAAGACCAAGGACATATAGTAGTAATTGGACCAGGAAATACAACACAGAACCAAGGACAGCCAACAAATATACCACCAGTAGATGATGCTCAAGAAGGCCAAGGACTTGTAATAATTGATGACTCTACAGGAATTAATGCACAAGAACAAGAACAAGATGATAATATTGATTTTGAACCTCTACCAGATGGATTTGTACCTGAAAAGAGAGCAAATTTTTCAAGACCTCCAGGCAAAAGATCACCTCCTATTCCCAAGACTGGCTGAAAATAATAGGAGTAAATACAAGTCTTGGGAATTTTAATATTGTGATTATTTCAAGAAACCCACCTAGTCTTGGAATTTTATGATTGTAAATTTTCGTCTCTCAAGAAAGTGTCATAGGAATTTATTATTGTAATTTTTGACTATTGGGGCGCAAGTTCAGATTGATTCCATATACTAGAGCATTGGTATTGACCTGGGGTATTTGAGAGCTCAACTCGGCATTTTCTCAAGCAGCAAGCGCATTTGCTTGATATAACTATCGAATGAAAAGTTTAATGTTAAATTATGTTTATACATATAAAAATATATCATTTCCCTATTTGGAATAGATTTAAAAAAAAAAGTGCATCACATATATTGCGATTATGAAATACTATTATTTTGGGTGGGTGGAGCCGGAAAGAGAATAACGTACTATACGCCTACACAGAATTACATAAATTGGACAAAATTACCTGAGGTAGTTAACAACATTATGTTCACATGAATAATATAATATAAAGGGGTATCCTGGTTTCCAAGTGGCCCAGTGGATGATTTATTGATCCACAAGATTATTAGACCAGCGTATAAATAACCCGACCTTTTCGGATTAACAAAAACTAACACTCATTATCTTAAGGCTACCACCCGTTGTCCTCTCAGACGTGGTAAATATTTATTCATACTGGATGTTTATACCAACTTAATGTAATTTACTATGATTTAATGAAGTGAATACATGTATTAACTAATCATGGTTAAGTGATAGTTATGCATATCTGACACATGTTATGTATGTATTGATTTAATGTAAACATCCAGTACTGATAAGTTTTTGCCCTCATACATGGGGGTGTGTACTTTACCGAGAGAAAAAACCAACAAAAGGCCATCAATTATCGAGGGATTACCAACAAAAATTGACGGACCACATTTTCCTCCACTATCACTACTAAAATAATGTGTTTTATCGAGGGAAAAAAAACTAATAGAACACCATTGGTTATCAGTGATTATTGACCAAAAATTGACGGATCACTTTCCATTAGAGATAATAACATCAGTAAAAATAAAAGCTAATGGTGTCAAAAACACACCTGAACTATCGTTTTTCTGTGAGTTTTCTACTTGAAATATCAAGTGTGCGATTTTTCTGCTTGAACTATCACCAATTATTTAGCAAAACACACATCAACTATTAGTTGTTCTCTTTTCTTACCTTAATAGTTGAGTGGAAAAGAGAATAACTGATAGTTGAGATGTGTTTTGATAAATAGTCAGTGATAGTTCAGGTAGGAAACTCACAAACCTATTATTCCACATAGAAACTCACGAAAAAGTGATAGTTCACGTGTGTTTTTGACCATTATCTCTTAAAATAACTGACGGACACATCAGAAAATACCGATAGACACCATCATGTAATTAAATTAAACATACAACGATAGTTCAGATAACCCAAAGGAAAAAAAATTAGGGAAATAGCATTTTTGGTCACTGTATTATTGCTTAATTTCGATTTTAGTTCTTATGTTATTCAACTTAGTAATTTAAACTTCAATTAGTAAACTCGTGTGACTTTAGTCCTTCAAGCTAACAGGCGTTAACTTTATGTATTGCAATTACAAAAGTAACCAAATCACTCATTATCTTTTTGGAGACTAAAAAGTAGCCCAAAGAACACATTCACAGGAGCAAAGAGAGGCTCAATAAGATCAAAGGTTTTTATTTTTTTTATTTTTTAGAAAGGATTTTGTTTTCATCATTGTGTTACTATTTTTTATATAATTTTCAGATTATTATTTTCATCATTTTTCAAACTTGTATCTGATTAGACCACTTTGGTTTAGAGAGTAGAGTCAAATGAAATCCATTGTTACCCTGTCCATGAAAACATAAACAGGAAAAAAACAACAAAAAAAAAAAGACAACAAATTTATAGAGACTGGAAGCAATGGCATATACCGCTGTGATGTAGCAGATTCCTAACTCTCAACATATACCTTAAGATAATTTACCCACCTAAAGAACTTTAAGTCTACTTTGAAGAGGAGTAAGAGGATATGTAATGTAAAAAATCAGATTTGCCCTTTTCTGAACTAACACCGTTAAGCTTCTGTGAGTATAGGGACTAAAATCATACAAGTATACTAAGTGAAGGTTAAAATTGCTAAGTTTATAACATAAGGACTCTCACGCCCCAAACTATGGCCTGGGGGTAACACGACACTCGGTGCCTTGCTTCATATGACCGAGCGAACCACATGGCTTGTTGAATCAACATGGGGCATGCGCTGATGCGGAATATAATGTAGGACATGGACAATCTAAATAAAACATGTAACCTCATAGTAATACTGAAAATATTGTTTAAACATAATACGGATAAAGTCTGAAAATATAATAATAAATACTAAGCCAATGTTGGTTATACGACTCTGAACATTTATCGTAAACATGACTGAATAGTCTATGAAACCTCTAACATGAGTCTGACTGCTAAACTGTTTACTGGGACAAGGCCCCTGGCATACCCTAACTGCATGAGTGAAATAAATGTAAATAGAGATAACACCCCGAATAGAATGGGGCTCACCAAAAGCTAATACGAGCAAGTCCTAACGTGCTGATCCGTCGTCCTGTAAATCTGCATCGTGAAATGCAAATCCCCAGGCAAATAAAGAGGATGTCAGTACACTTGAATTGTACCGGTATGTAAACCAACTGAATGAAATAAAGCATGGCACGTGAAATAATAGAATTGAAACTGAAGTTGTAAGCTGAGCATGAACATGAGCATATCTAAGATGAGTATACATATAACATGAGTAAAACATTTTTAAGTGGGAGAACCTTAGCATAACCAACATGTAACCACCACGTAAGAACGCGGCGTCTGATCTGTGCCCGACCAGCTAAGTCATCCTGTACCTTGCCGGGGACAAGACATGACATGAACATGAATGGATTTAATAACCCGTAATAGGTAAACATGAAGGTATCGTCCTAACTGGGCGGAGCGATCCTTATCCTACGCTGGCATACGTAGTTTCAGGCTATCTGAGTCTTCTCGATAATCTGTGCAACTCCCAAAACATGAACATGGATATATTTGGCTTAGTAGCCCATGAATTATATAGTCCTGATTGTAAACATGATTCGTGATTGTAATGTAACATGAAGATAGATACATAGTATAACTTGTATGAGAATATGGAAGCATGTAGGATTTCATGAAAATAGACGTAATAGGTCTGAACTTGAGAAGAATCCCAAAAGCCTTAGTCTTGAATCCTTTAGATGGGTTTCCTTGAAAACCCTAGGTTAGGAATGATGAACCCTTATTTAATATTCATGAATATATGTTTGAATTCACTTGAGATGCTTAGAATAGGCTTACTTTGATGTATTCTAATAGTGGGAAGAAGAGAACTTCGTGCTAGGGCTTGAGACTGTGAAAAGTGGAAATAAAAACTGAACCCACGTATTTATACTATTTGTTGAGGCGGGAAAGTATGGGCTCAAAGTACATCCCGTACTTTGAAGTACGACCCATACTCGTATCCCGTACCTGGATTGTCTAAATCCAGTGACAGTGATTTTTCGCATGACTTGTATGGGATAAAAGTACATCCCGTACATATTTGTACGCCCCATACATATATCCCGTACCTCGATTGAAACATTCCAGTGACTTCTGATTTTCCCATGCAATGTACTCCCTAAAATTACAACACGTGTAATAATGTACAGCTAGTACAATTGACGTTACACGTACAATTACCGTTCTGGGAAAATTTTCTAATCCCAACCTTGTCGTATTGGTTTCTAAGTCCTGAGTCATGAACGTAACTTAATTAAGAGGTACAAGGTGTTACAATATCTCCCCTTTGGGATCATTCGTCTTCGAATGATGGGTCATCATTAAGGACTATATTGTGGATGTTATTGTGTTATAAATGAGAAGAATAAATCTTCTATTTATAGAAGTATAAATTTTCTCCTACAAGAAAAGGAATAAATATGGTAGAATCTTTTTCACAAAGAAAACTTTTTCTACCAAAAAATCTTTTTTGAACTAGAACACAATTATAGTAAAATTCAAATAAGGTAGGAAATTCAGGGCAAACCCTAACGCAAACTGCCATAAAGAAGCATTTTTTGTGTAGTGATATATATTACATGACCCAGTAATGAGAGGAGGATGATGTCAGTTCTTATAGAGGAACTTCCTCACTTACAATTTATTAATGTTTAGTTACACTATGTTTTAGGCCTAAGAGCACATTTACAGTTTTAATTCAAAATGTATGACATTTCATAAATAATCTTCATGATTTCGATGACTTTATCATCATTGCATTATGTTTTTCTAAAGTCTCGTCCGACTTTTTAGTACGAATTTATGATGCTTGTTGAGTACCAATCATGTACTTAGGCTCCCCTTGCCATGATTCCCTGTATAAGAACATTTCATAAATAATCTTCATGATTTCGATGACTTTATCATCATTGCATTATGTTTTTCTAAAGTCTCGTCCGACTTTTCAGTACGAATTTATGATGCTTATTGAGTACCAATCATGTACTTAGGCTCCCCTTGCCATGATTCCATGTATAAGAACATTAGACATTTTGCCGTGAGTTAGTGATTCTCGCATTCCATTATACACTTGCTAACCCCACTATGAGGCTTACACCGATCTCATGAGGTCGGTTTTTTCGACCTCAATTGAGATCGGTCTTTTGAGGTCGATAAATGCAGTTATTTTAGTAGTGTCTAGAGGATTCCATTTGGTACATCGCCTTTCTTTTGTATAGTAGGGATACACATCCCGTGCCAGCTGTGTTCATATGTCTGATAGTAGAGGTTCCATGATACATCGTGGGTGGGTTATCTAATCTCCATAAGTCATCATATTATTTGCCAACATGTTGCAAGAATAATACTTTAAAGTACAATATTATGATTAGGCTAATGAGCCACTTGATACAATTATTGTAAATACGAATATTTTCCTGAATTTTGACATGCATTTTCATGGATAGCTATGTTTAGTTAGTTCGCTCGATCAAAGTCAGAGACATTGGGTACTGTGTCATTTCTCACTCTGGGATTTGGAGCCTGACAAATACATTATGGATTTTTATCTTCATGTTTTCTCTCTCTTATTTTTTTCTGTGAAAAAAATATTATACAAGTCTTTTGGAAGGTTTGTTTTCATTCAAACTATCATTTTTTCTAGATAACTTCTTTTCCCATGGTACGCTAATATTTCGTGTAAACATTTCTAAATTCCTTTATCTGAAGACAACAATATCTACATAGATGTTCCCATGGATTATGTCCAATTAAATACACGAATTATTAAAAGAAAAATCGATTAGGTGGAGACCTCCATTTCCAGTCAACAGACCAACTTTGACGTCCAGCTAGGTCAACTGTCTTATTCACAAGGATTAGTCTTATTTGAATATTTTAGTACTAACACGCTGTCACATGGTTGTTATGCTCTATAACAATAAGAAGTACTAATAATAAATGAGCCTTCCAACAATTATTCTCCTATATATGAGACCCGCACTTTTGTAACCCAGAAAAAAAAATTTGAAATCAAACTAACCCATTAAAAAAAAAAAAAAATCAAACTAGGCTTCACGTATAGATTCTGAGCGTGAAAGGGCCAAAGTGTACATTTACATTTTGTCCCTTTCACGCACAGATCTACATTTACATTTTGTCCCTTTCACGCACAGAATCTGTGCGTGAACCCTTCCCTAAAACCCCCGACCCAACCTTTATTCTTTCTCTTCTCTTTCATTTTCTCCATCTTCACCCTTTCAACACACTTTTGCACTTCCAAAAACATGTCTCAAAGTTTTGAAACTTCAATGTTTGCTATACAACCCGATATTTGCGAATGCAGTTATTACTGTAAACTAAAAACATCAAAGACCCAAGATAATCTGGGTCACCGTTTTTGGCGTTGTAAAGTGCCCAAAGTAAGTGTTTTTACATTTTTTTAGTGTTTCTTTTTTTTTTTACGTTATTCATATATTTTACTTTAAAAAACTAATTTTCTTGTAATGTTTATAGGATATCGGCGGTTGCAAATACTTTCAGTGGGAAGATAGCATTCACGTGGATAAAACGGTGGCGGCGAAGTTTAAAAATTCAGTTTTGGATAGAGACACCGCGACTTCACGTATCTCTAAAGATACCGCTAAGTTGGACTCGCAATTTAAGCTTGTGGAAGCTGAAGAAAAAATTGAAGGTTTGGAGGTGTTGCTCACCGATTCCGAAAAAAAATGAAATTTGCTGAAGGCTAAATTTAGAGAGGCTAAACATGAAAAAATAGCTTTGAAAGAAAAACTTAAATTGTGGAAGATTATTTGTGCTATGTTGTTGTTCATTATTTATATGTATTTTGTTTATTAAGTTTAATATTTCTATGAATTATGTTTTTTACTAATTGTACCTTTTCCCCTATAATGTAATCCACACCCTTTATGTACTAATGTAGTTGTGTTTCTTTGTTAAAATGTCAATTAATAATAGACTTTAACAATAAAAGAAAATTAAAAACATGCCAAACTAATTCAAATTGATGACTTCATCATAAAATAAAAATACAAATTAACAGCCTTAGTCCGAAACTTAAATGACCCATAATCTAAGACAGTGAGCCTAAATAGACCCTAATCGTCATCAGAATAGAAGTCCTCAATATCGTCCTCAGAACGATATTGGCGGTCTCTTAACACACATTTTTTTTCAAGAGATGTTAGTTCTCTACCGGTTGATGATGCTTGTTCTTCAGCTAACTTTAGCATGTAAAATCTACAATGTCTTGCCAGCATTCTGTTATTTTCTTTTCTAATCCTTTGTACGACCATCTCGCAAGTTGCTGGACCTACTCGAGGCATGGTTAATGAGTACCTTGTTGGGATTGGAGCGTTGAGATTTTCCAAGTCACGAATAAGACGTTCTGATTCGGCAATCCGATGTGACCATTCTCGGCTTAAACCGCAATAATATTCTCGCGGATCTGAATATTTCACACTGCAAAAATCATCATTACGCTCTACAAGAAGGTGCGGATTTAGCTCGTCTAGTTTGAAATCACCGGTATTACTTGAAAAACTGCTATGATTTGAACTCTTATCATCACTGCTATTTGGTTCTTTTGGAAGGAGTAAAGACCAAGCTGAGTTTCTACTACTCGACATTGAATATGGTGTAGTCTAATAACAAAAGAAAGGGCTACTTATATAGTTGCAAACCCCAAAGTACCCTCGGGGGGGGGGGGGGGGGGGGGGGGGGGGAGGGTCTTTTTGACCCTACCTACTTACCTTATTATAAAAAAAATGTTAATCTTCATTGGACATTTCACAGTCCGAATCCCACTTGGATCTAAATCTTGTGCTACCATGTATACCATATTCTACCCTATGGTAACGTTTTTGCATTCGATTGTTCTCTTCGCGAAAACGATTAAGAGCAAAATTAAACTCTTGTGGAGTTCCGCGAGGCATTGACATAGCACGTTTTTTTGGGCGTTTAAGCCCTATTGAAGCTAACTTTTGCTCCAGTGCTTCAGCCTCCCTAACACGCCAATTTCACTCCTCTCTCATTGTTTTATTGTATTCTTGATTGAATCTTTTGTTAAGGTTATTTGAGTAATGAAAAGCATCATCATCTAGTTCCCATGTCCTACCCATTGCTTCAAATATTTTTGCTGGGGTAAAACATGTAATAGAATCAAGATTTCCAAATTGGTTGTACAATGTCATGATAACTCGTTTTACAGTGAATACTAGTTGTTTGTCAATCAGGTTATATATAGTACTGCATTTTTTGACCGTTTATTTGAATTAAATTCATATTACGCAATGTTCTTGTGCACAATAGGACATGACTTGACAACACATCATGCATGCCAATTTCAGCTTTTTTATGACACCTAAAGGACCGATTGGACAACACAATGCTGAATTTTTGACCGTTTATTTGAATTAAATTCATATTACACAATGTTCTTGTGCGCAATAGGACATGATTTGACAACACATCATGCATGCCAATTTCAGTTTTTTATAACACCTAAAGGACCGATTAGACAACACAACGCTGAATTTTTGACTGTTTGTTTAAATTAAATTCATATTACGCATTGTTCTTGTGCGCAATAGGGGTGAATATGAATCTATTTAAGAAGAATGTTGGACGAGGTAAAAACTCATCCATTTCATAAGTTTAAGTCTCTTAAGTCATTCAAAAAACCTATCTTAAGTCATACAAAAAATGGCTCAAGATATTCAACCAGTTAAGGTTTCAATACATTGGGATGGTCTTATTCTTGATGATAATAGTACAGTTCGTTACAGTAAAAGACCAAACGTTCATGTTAAGCGTATCTAGAACTTAATTTTTTTTGGGCATGATAAGCGTTCATGTGGGCAAAACTCCCGTGGTGGCAGCACATCTGGAAGTAGAAGAGTGTCTAGAACTTGATTTTTTTTTTTAAGTCTATTGTAATTTAATGATGTATTTCGTTGCTAATTGAATGAAATATTTTTCAATTATTATGAACCTCTCGTATTGGATGAATTATTTTTAAATTTTATATTTATTTTTGCATATTCAAAAAGTGCAGATTACACAATACAATAACAAAATAAAAAAGACAAAAAAGAATCCGCACCCTATAAAATATGGTACTTAAACCTAAATATAACAAGTTTTCAAACGTACTTCGGAGCACTGTACAACCCCTAAAACGACAATCAAAATGTATATGTATACTTGATGTAATGAGCCGATATTATTGTACACTAAAAAAAATTAAGTTCTATATAAAATATTTATATTCCGGTGTTTTGAAACGTGACTAATCTTCGGTCAAAGTACGCAAAAAACCTTAATTTTTGAGATTGAGAAGAGAAAGAATAAAGGTTGGGTCGGGGGTTTTAGGGAAGGGCTTCACGCACAGACAGATTCTGTGCGTGAAGCCTAGTTTGATTCTTTTTTTTTAATGGGTTAGTTTAGTTCCAATTTTTTTTTTATGGGTTACAAAAGTGCCGGACTCCCTATATATAAAGCTTGATGAGCCTAGGAAATTCACAATACACAGAAAAAGAAAGTCAGCTAATTAAGTTCAGTGCAGAGACATGAAGAGCAAGATTAGAGTTCTGTTTGAATCTCTCATATCATGTGGAAAACCTGCTAAAGGTACGTTTGAGTTGAAGACTATAATCATGTTTAGGAATTAACTATCAATGTTCTACTCAGTTAATTTCATAGTTTCTTTTTTCTTTTTTTAACTAATACAACCATTTATATTATTTTGAAAAGGGAAAAGTTTCAAAATTATTCTGAAGTATTCGATTTGTCTTACATTTGTCCTATATTTTACCTTTTGGTCCATGAATGCCGAACCATTAATTTCTTCTTTTATGCGTCGTTCTCCTAGTTAAAGTTTTCCAGCTTAGCTCTCACAATTGCCATATAGACAAATTAATACCCAAATTTAATTCTAAACCATATTTTTTCCTTTTTTTTTTTTTTTTTTTTTTTTTCTTAACACTCCCTCAGGAGCTCCCCTTTTTGCTTCCTTGGTGGCTCGAACCCACAACTTCGAGTTGAAGGGCTGAATGTACTCCTAAACAACTAAAAAGATCCAAATATACCTTACGTGCTTCCACCTATCAGACAAATTATACCAATTTCCCATAGTGTGAAATCATAATTAGTTGGAGAAGCATACATCAAAAGAAAGATAAAGGTGGACTTCCATGGACCGGAAGGTAAACTGAGGACTAGGGGTATATATGGATTGGGTTGGTTTGCATTTTTTAAATACCAACCTAAACTAATTGTGTCGGGTTTTTAAATCGATAAACCAAACCAAACCAATAAACTTCGGGTTTTCCAACCTCAGTTTTTTCGGGTTTTTTGGTTTTTTTTTTTCCAAAAAAAAAATTCATACAAAATATAACTTTTACTTCAAATATTTCTTTAGCCCTAGTAATATACAACTATATAATTAAGGTATTTCTTAAGAAAATAACAAAAATATGAAATGTGTGATGGCATTGTAATAAAATATTCAACAAAAAAGATAATGAAATAACATAAAATAAATTTAGCTAATTAATAAGGCATAATGAAAATGATCATCATATAAAAATACTAAATCATGCTAAAATAAGTACGGCTAGTAAGTATTACTTACAGAATAAATAAAAAAGAAATTAAGCTAATTATGTCATTTCATTATCTAAATTAACAATGCAAAACTAAAGAATAGATTTATATATCCAAAATTATTATCATCCCTAGTGTTAGGATTGAATTACTTTTTTTAGCATTAATATTGATTTGGTTTTGACTTTCTTTCAGTTACTAACATCTATGAGCTATAAATCTTATTGGAACATTCAAAATTTTAAGTCCAAATTACTTGAAATAATATGTTAAAAGACAAAAATTATGAAAAAACTTAGGAGATATTAATAAATTAAATTATAAGTAAATCTTTTATGTATAAAATATTTTAAAATTTTATATACATGTAATGTCGGGTTGGTTTGGTTCGGTTTGACTTGTTTTAGTTAAAACCAAACCAAACCAATTATGATCGAGTTTTTTCCAACACCAAACCAAATCAAACCAAACCACTAGTCAGGTTTTTTTCTCGGTTTGATTCGGATGATCAATTTAGTGTGGTTTATCGGTTTACTTTGTACACCCCTACTGAGGACAAACTTAAGACAAATTAAATAGCAAATGTTAAGGGTATATTTTAATCCTTTCCCTTCTAAAAAATATTTTGAATTGATTTTAGTGCAAATTCATATATATATATATATCCGAAAACGTTTTCAAGAAAACATTTTCTATCAACCAAACGAACATGAGAAAATAAGTAAGAAATTAACTTATTTTTCACTACCCAAATGAACATGAGAAAATAAGTGGAAATTCACTTATTTTCTAGGAAAACATTTTCCTCCATACCGAACACACCCTAACTCTCCGAGGATTTTCTCGGGAGTGGAAAATCTCATCCATTGAAGGCGAACCAATGATAAAGGACAAAGTATTTGCGCGTCTGTGAGCTAATTTTAATACATGAATCTCTTTGTGTTTCTTCTATTCAGACAACATGAAGGTGAAATAAAAAGCAATGAAATAGCTAGTTTTGGACACGACCAGAACATTATTTCGGATGATGCTATAAGTTAACTAAGTAAATGAAATATTTGATTTACCAAAAAAAAAAAAAAAAAACACGGAGCTTTTCATACCGATCTGCAAGACTCTACTAGACACGTCCTTGTATAACGAGATTCACGAACCTAGGCTCTGATACCAACTGTCACAACACTAATTACAGATCGTGCGGGCACCTACCTTATTATCACTAGTAGGCGCACCCTTATCCGTTAACACATTAATCATTAGCCAATTTTATGGGTAGCTATGTTTAGTTAGTTCGCTCGATCAAAGTCAGAGACACGGGTAGCTATGTTTAGTTAGTTCGCTCGATCAAAGTCAGAGACATTGGGTACTGTGTCATTCCTCGCTCTAGGATTTGGGGCGTGACAAATACATTATGACTTTTTATCTTCATGTTTTCTCTCTCTTATTTTTTTTCTGTGGAAAAATATTATACAAGTCTTTTGGGAGGTTCGTTGTCGTTCAAACTATCATTTTTTCTGGATAACTTTTCCGATGGTACGCTAATATTTCGTGTAAATATTAATTGGTCTAAATTGCTTTATCAGTAGACAACAATATCTATATAGATGTTCCCATGGATTATGTCCAATTAAATACAAGAATAATTAAAAGAAAAATCGATTAGGTGGAGACCTCCATTTCCAGTCAACATACCAACTTTGAAGTCCAGCTAAGTCAACTGTCTTATTCTCAAGAATTAGTCTTATTTGAATATTTTAGTACTAACACGCTGCCACATGGTTCTTATGCTCTATAACAATAAGAAGTACTAATAATAAATGAGCCATCCAACAATTATTCTCCTCTATATATAGAGCTTGATGAGCCTACGAAATTCGCAATACACAGAAAGAGAAAGTCAGCTAATTAGGTTCACTGCAGAGTCATGAAGAGCAAGATTAAAGTTCTGTTTGAATCTCTCATTTCATGTGGAAAACCTGCTAAAGGTACGTTTCACTTGAAGACTATAATCATGTCTAGAAAGTAATTATCAATGTTCTACTCTGTTAATTTCATAGTTTCGTTTTTTACTTATAGAAACATTTATATTATTTTGAAAATGGAAAAGGTTCATAATTACTCTGAATTATTTGATTTGTCTTACATTTATCCTCTGTTTACCCTTTTGTGTGTCGTTCCCCTAATAGTTTTCCAGCTTAGCTCTGACAACTGCTACGTGGAGCTATATAGACGACAAAATATACAAATTTACTTCTAAAAATTATAAATCAAGAGACAACCAAATGTACCCTTACGTGCTTCCATCCATCAGCCAAATTATACCAATTTTCTGTAGTGGGAAACCATGTAAGTAGTTGGCGGGGCATATTTTAAAGAGAAAGATAAAAGGTGGACTTCCATGGACCGGAAGGTAAACTAAGGACAAACGTAAGACATATTAAATCACAAATGTTAAGGATATATATTTTAATCCTTTCCCTTTTGAAAATTAATTTGAACTGATTTCAGTACAAATTCATATTATCATATATATAGTCGATCGCAACGTGCTTGATATTGAACAGTTCTAGTCATAGTTGTTGACTTGTTATTACAGTATAGTGGAAGTAGTATTGTGAAGTGTGAACTCATTTGGGTATACTTCTTTCGTTTTGTCTGAACCAGGAGATGACAAAGACCAAGGATCCATAGTAACAGATGACTCAAAACATGCACAACAAGAACAAGAACATCAAAAAGTGACAAAAGATGAACAAAAACATGCACAAGGCCATGGACTAATAGTGAAACATGAACCAAATATTGCACAAGGACAAGTGAAAGATGAAACAAAAAAAGCAAAAGAACAAGTGCAAGGGGCTTTTGTATATAAAGCACGTATAACAACATATCAAAAAATAACAATATCTTCACTACAAGCAAGATCTCCATCCAGACGAAGACCTCGTTCTCCTCCAACTGGCTGAACTAATACAATCCTTGGATATTATATTAGCACTTTTTTTACTTTGGAAAAACCAATGTGTGGTTTTTTCCAAATTTTTAGTTTTAGTCCTGATCTTTTTATAATATTTGGATTTCTTTCCTCTCTTTGGGAAGGAAGGGCAGAACATTTACCATATAATTGGCTTTTTACTTTTCCTAAAAGGAAGGCTATGTCTTTTTTTCGAAGGAAAACATGTTTTGGATTTCTATAATTCAGAATCCTTCCTTATCAGCTCAATATTCACGATGTTATTTTTAAGAGAGCCTTGTTTAGGGGATGTTATTTTTAAGAGAGCCTTGTTTAGGGGAAGAAGTATTCTCTTAATATTTTTGCACTCTCTTTTATATTAATGAATTGCTTTTATGTAGGTCAATTGATCAAATATTATTAAATTATTTGGTATCTTTTTGTATACTTCTCTTTTATTGTCTGATTTATTATTTTTTAAAGATGTATTGTGTTAATTTATACACGACACCTAATTATTTTGATGCCAACACTACTTTCTCAATTTTAGTAGTTCCGGTTTATCAAATATGAGATGGGAAATTAATGACTTGTATAATTTTTTGTAGTTTCTTTCATAGACAATGAAGGACACAGTAACATCGGTTCTTTTACCACCAAAAGATGTGATGCAGTGGATGAGGCTGCTTCTTCCTTAACTAGAAGTCTCGGGTTCGAGCCCTGGATATGGAAATATCCTTGATAGGGAGCGCTACCTCCTGAAATGGGCCTTACCCGGCACGAATCCAAATATAGTCGGGCTCTAATATGGATACCAGACATCGGGTGAGAAACATAAAAAACACCTATTCTTTATATTTCTGCATTCATCATGGTCACACTTGGCAAAACTAACCGTAGAAGTGCACAAATAGCCTATTTCAAGACCTCCATTTAAGTTATATTAGGAGTTCCTACACTTTTGCAAGTTTATCCACTTAAAACACAACGGATAATTAATTTCAAACATGTGATATTTGAAATTTTGGTATTAACGCCTGAAGTTGGGTTTGCCAAAGCCTAACTTCTAAAAATTATAAATCAAAGAGAACTTTAAGCACATTCGTTTGAAGTTTAGCCATTTTTTACCTTAACTTGAGGCACATAAACGTGAAGTTTAGTCATTTTTTTCTAAACTTTAGCACATATGCCTAAGGTTCAGTCATTTTTTGCTCGAATTTTCAGCCATATTTGCCTCAATGAAATTTTTCCAAAAAAAACTTTTTTTTTCTTTCTGAATTTTAACAATCCAACACACAAATCTACTCTAAATGAGCTCAAATTTGAAACAAAAATTCCAAATATAGTAAAGAACAAATTAACCACAAACATCAATTAGTCAAAACAACGACAAATCTAACAAACTCATATATTCAACAATGTTAATTTTGCAATATCTTCAAGCTTTTCCAATAACACCCATTGATTTGAACTTACATTTCATATTCAAAATTCAAGATATTTCTTTCTTCTTTAAAGCATTATAGTTTAATTGCTCTAGATCGAAAAAAACACTATTGTACAACAACTAAGAAAGAAGAAGAAGAACTATATTTCAGCGTGTTTTGATAAGATGTTTGCTAAAATTGGATACAAGTTAAATAATTTTAAAAATCGGCTACAACGTAAATGACAACTACCAGATGGAACGCCCCATGAAATTAGGGCAATTTGCACGATTGCTCTTATTCAGGGTGATCTTTAATTTTTGCTCTTCGCCTTAAATAGCCTCAGGTTTAGGGTTCAAACTCCGACTCAATAAAAAAAAAAAATAATTCGCAAGACAAAGTGTCGTAGCAAAATGAATGCCGAACTTTTGAATTCCTGCAAAGTAAAATTAGGCAGAATTTTAAGGCACATTCTGCCTTATAAGACAGACTTTTCGTGAAGCCTTGCCTTGCGATTTTTTTTAACGGAGCGGTGTTACGCCCTATTTTGAACGGGTCCAATATAGTTTGCAACTTCCCGGTTCTTCTAACTGGTATAAAAGGGTTAGAGTCGCCACCTTATTTTTAAGGAAAAACAGGAAACCAGTATGTATTTGTGTGTCCACTCCATTTTAAGTCCACGAAACATATGAGATTCTAGATAAGGGTTTTATTTACCCCGTGGGGAAGGTATTAAGTATTCCACAGAGTCTTCCCGAAAATAGTCCTTAAACGTTGTTTAACTAAACACTAGAGGGGGATTATCTATCTGTTTATCATTATTTTTACCTGTTTTCAAAATGTTGTGATTTCATGAAAAGCTACACTAGGTGATAATATACTAAGTATATACAGTGTATAAAAATGTATTTATATTAAGTATCAAGTATTTATAAAGAATGTATATTAAAAAAGAATATATAAAAGAGTATAAAGAGAATGTACCCGGGTAAGTATAAAAGTGTATAAGGATTCGATAGTCTTCGGGTTCCTTCCGAGTGTCTTCTTCGGGATGTGTTTCCGGGTACCTCGTAAGCATAAAAGTGTATAAGGATTCGATGAAGTCTTCAGGTTCCTTCCGAGTGTCGTCTTCGGGATGTGTCTTCGGGTACCTGTATAAACACTTAGTAAAAGTGTTAGTAAGAGAATAAATAACTATCGAATGAATTAAAGATATAATAAATAAACTTAACATTAAAACCCGTCTTTTGTATATGGGAGGCCTCGGAAATCGACGAAAATTTCTTCATCGGCCAAGAGTGTAATATTTGTAATAAATTGTAAAATGAAAGAAAAATATGTTAGTTAAAGAAGTTTGAGAAAGTCAAAAAATAAGGGATGTTGCATAAAGATTTTAAAATGTGATTTGACATAAAGCCTTTGAAAAGTGATATAACATAAAGTCTTTGAAAAGTGATTTGATATAAAGCCTTTAAAAAAATGATTTGACATAAAGTTTATTAAACTTGACAAAAGGGAGATAAAACTTATTTTGACCCTAGAATTGGTGCAGTATACACGGTGTAAGAATGTATATGTATATGGTATATGTATAAAATATAAGAATAAAAAAATGAAAATAAATTTAAATGTAAAAATAATTTATAGACAATGTAGAAAAAATATAAAGAACAAAATGTGTAAAATATAATAAAATAAAAATGAGCATGTAATGTGATGATATTGACAAAAAGGTAAAAGAAAATGCTTGCAAGTGTATGAAAAATATTTAGAGGGGAGTAAAAAAAATGTATGCAAATTTAAAGAAAAAGTAGAGAAAATGTATGAAGAAAATGTAGAGATAATTAAATAAATATAAACAAAATTCATGAACAAATATAAAGACAGATGCATGAATAAATGTTAAGATAAATGCATGAATAAATATAAATTAGGACAATGCATGAATAAATGTAAAGATAATGTATGAATAAATATAAAGACAATGTATGTAATGTATATAAAAATATAAAGTCTATGCATATAATGAATGTAAAGACAAGGCATATAAAAGCGTAAAGACAATGTATGAAAAAAGAAGAGAAAAAAATAAAAGAGGAGGAAGATGCTAGTCTTCCTATAAAAAGAAAATATGGAGAGTGTAGAGAGAAGAAAAATATATGTGAGGTAGTGCATGTGAAGTGGTGAGAAAAATGAGAGGGGAAGTCCTCTTTTATAAAGGTAAAGGTAAACCACTTTTTATCTAAACCAATGTGCCAAAACCATGGGCTTCACAAAACCATGGACTTTACAAAACCATGGCTTCTCAAAACAATGTGCTAAATCTTATCTGTGTTTAAAATTAGTTCCTCCGACTTCCATGTACTAATAGACTGTAACTAAAATAATAAAGTATAAAATATATATTTAAGGTAATTTCGTGAATAAAGTAAAAAATGTGATTTGAATTAAGGAGACCTGTTAATTAATTGAAGTAAAGATGTATTAGCATGTTGTTTATATACAAACGACGGTAACAAAATAATTATTTAAAGTGAAAAATAAATTGATAAAAATTCCTATTATTTAAAAACAAGGACAATCATCAATAAATTATATTAAAGTTAAAAAAATGTATAAAAACAGTATTTTGTGCTATTTAATGAATAGAAAGCCTAAAGAAGTTAATTTTTAAATATAGAGGGCCAAAATTTGGTGTCAAAAGCTTGTCCCTCTTCGACCGGAGATGATGAAAGAGTTTTTGAATGAAGACGTTGACGTGTAGCCAATTTTGGCTCGGCAAGGAATTGTTAAAATGATATGTATAGAGAAAGAAACCAGAAGTTAGTAGAGCTTTGACAATACTCTTTGTTCGTCGACGGTGTTGTTATAAGAAGAAAAATGAAAATGGTAAAGAGGGAAGAATTGTTTGATGACGAAAAGCATTCACGTACCTTCGGCATCGCTTCCAAATTTGTCTCAGTATCGAGTTACGAGACGCTGGGAGGATGTAAGGTTGCATACATACTAGGGGGAAGAATGACACTTGCTCTGATATGACCGAACTCTGCATAGAGCTTCCTACATATCTCGTCCATCATGAGATTCAGGTCAATGTAGTTCGAAAGGTGGTAGCTAATAGATGTTGTGGCAAATTTTGATCGTCCGTTCAAAATTTTGTCCCAGTGTTGTTAGAATGGTCCTAGAAAGTGTAGACGAAGAACGGTCGTGCTCGAATTCGAGCTACCTACGTATTCCTGAGATAGGAGTCAGACCGATTATACTTCGGGAAAATGATTTATTGCTATAGGGGCAACCGAACTCTGAGCCATGGATTGAAATGGACTATAGAGTTGTGTGTCAGGATCCTGATGAAACTTCAGGTTGTGTGCCGAAGCTTTAAATGGAGATGGGCCCTGGATAGTGTATGAGAACCTTGATGCATACTCCGGCTTGTGTGCCGGAGCCTTGGAATGAAATGATATCTCGTGTTGTGTGCCGAGATCCTGATGCATACTCTGGTTTGTGTGCCAGAGCTTTGAATGGAATACCCGCATTAGAAGGTGGGCGCCTGGAGTGAAATTGAAATACCCATATTAGAAGGTAGGTACCTGATTGAATGAAAATACCTGCATTAGAAGGTGGGTGCCTAAACTGGAATTAAAATACTCGCATTAGAAGGTGGGCGCCTGACTAAATTTAAAATACCTTCATTAGAAGGTGGGTGCCTGAACTGGAATTAAAATGCCCACATTAAAAGGTGGGTGCCTGAACTGGAATTAAAATGCCCACATTAGAAGGTGGACGCCTGAACTGAAATTTAAAATACCCACATTAGAAGGTGGGTGCCTGAACTGGAATTAAAATGCCCACATTAAAAGGTGGACGCCTGAACTGAAATTAAAATGCCCACATTAGAAGGTGGGCGCCTGAACTGAAATTTAAAATACCCGCATTAGAAGTTGGGTGCCTGACTAAAATTGAAATACCTGCATTAGAAGGTGGGTGCTTGAACTGAAATTAAAATACCCGCATTAGAAGGTGGGTGCCTGACTGAAATTAAAATACTCGCATTAGGATGTGGATGCCTGACTGAAAGTAAAATACCCGCATTAGAAGGTGAGTGCCTGACTGAAATTAAAATACCCGCATTAGAAGGTGGGTGCCTGAATTGGAATTGAAATACCCGCATTAGAAGGTGGGTATCTGACTGAAATTAAAATACCCGCATTAGGAGGTGAGCACCTGGCATAAAGTAAAATACCCGCATTAGAAGGTGGGTGCCTGACTGAAATTAAAATACCAGCACTAGAAGGTGGGCACCTATAATTTTTTTTTTCTTTTATGCGTTTTTCGTTGTTTTTGTTGTAAAGAGTATTGGAAAATGAAGAAGGGAAGAGAATCGTGTCTTGACTTCAGTTGGTACCAACAATTAGTTTTGTGCATAAGAATTTCATCAGTTTCTTCCCAACTAACCGAGATTGACTTTGAGATAATTCCTAGAGCTTCAAGTGGTACCTCAGACATACTTAAGTATCGACAAGATTTGTTCGTCTTGCTTCAAGAAAAGGTTTTGGACTATACCCATCCTCATGTTTCAAGTGCCCTTACTAGAAATAAAGTCCCTTTTTTCACACATATTCAGTATTTTTGAACCTTGGGACGTCTAGAGAAGTACACTCACACTCATACTGATAAATATGTTCAATGCATATAATTGTGATACCATAAGCTTGGTCGTCATGTAAGTATCCACTAATGTGAGAACCCTTGGCATAGGATGACGTAGGGCTTGTTATGGGTTTGTAATGTAGGCTTGGGAAAAAGGTATGATATCATTTCTGTAAGGAGTGACTAATCCTTCCCTGAGCGTTGCACTATGGTTGTGCTTTGTATTTGTGTGCTCTTATGCTGATCTGCTTCGTTTTGTTGTCCCTTTCTTTTGTACTTGTGCGACTTCTTTTGCAAGTTGGAGCTTTGTTTTTTGGGAGTTCGGGGTTGTATGCTCGAGACTCTGTGGGGATTAAGAGAATTGACCTAGGTTGTATGCCCGAAGTCTTGCTGCTAATTCCGGGTTGTGTGCCGGAGTGTGAAAAATAAAAAGGAATAACAAGTTGTATGTCCGAGATCCTGAATGATAACTGATATTTTTTTTTTGCTCCTTCTTACTTTGGAGGTTGTTGTTCGTCTTTGGTTTTATGGGACCTTTGTATTTTTTTTTGTTTTGTTGGCAACTTCAGCTTGGATCTTTATCCGCGGAAGCACGTTTCTAGTGCGCTCAGCGAGGTTGGGCCAAGATAGGGATAGTGCGTGTAAGCACTCAGAAATAGTATAGTCTTATGATGTGGTTGTCAAAGAAAAGGCTTTAGGCTCAAAGGGGGAATGCTAAGGATAATGCCATTTGGTAGGATAGAAAGACTCAAATGGGTCAAAGAAGGCCTACGATCCTTTCCTATACCAAGTGTTACTCATAATTTCGCCTCAACAGATATTCAGGCCAAGTTCTAGATCACAATGCAATGCAATTGAATGATATCTAAAGCTCACCACACAATGCATATGAAATAATGAGGTTGGTTTTGTCCTTGTCTTATAAGCATACAAGAAAATTTTTCAAGTGTCACTTAAGGTGTGAATGAGAGATACCAAAAGAATCTATGGTTTACCATGAAGTCAGTCTTCTCCATCATATCGATTGTTACGTGTTCCTTTCCTATGCACACTCCTAACTGTGTTGGTACCAACCAATTCAAAGATATAATTCTATAAAAAAATTGTACTTTTTGAATAAGGGGTACCGAACCCAAAAGGGATGCCTACGTATCTCATCAAAGAAGAGAATCAGGTGTACGTAGTTCTTGCAGATAAGATATAAGAAGATGTGCTGATTGAAGGCAGAATTTTACAAGTACCCCGACAGACAGTAGAAGGGTGTGTCAATCGTAGGCATGGGGCTTTGAAAATTATTCAGGAAGGGATCAATCGTAGGATCAGAGCTTGGACAATACTATAGCCAGTTGGCCGAAAAAAGGACTGATCGTAGCCAAGATTTGAAAATACCTTGACAGGCGGTCAGAAAAAATGAATATCGCAGCCAGAGCTTTGAAAATACTCTAAGAGGCAGCCGAGAAGAAGGACGTCAACCGCAGATGGAGCCTTGACATTACTCCAGTACGCTGACAAAATTGTTATGGAGGAGAAGGTCGGACATTGGTAGAGTTTTGACATTACTCTGCGTCCATTGGCATGGTTGGCTATGAGGAAATGTCAACATCAGCGGAGCTTTAAAAATAATCTGTGTCTACTGGCAAGGTGATAAGAGGGGATGTCGACTTTTATGGGAGCCCGTCGGTAAGATTGCAATGATTGGGTACCAAACTGTTTGCGGAGCTTCGACATTACTCCTTGTCACTTGGCACGATTATTGTATAGTTAGGGGGAAGGATTTATTTGTGTTGAACCCTTGGGGTTGAAAATAAAGGCCGACATGCCAAATTTCCTTGTCCTGCGATGCTTGGAAAAAGAAAAAAAGCTTATATCCCAAATTTTGGGACCAAAACCAGGTGACGGTAGGGGTAAGGCTGGTATTGACACTGTTGGGTTTTGAATTTCAGGGGATTGATTGACGCTGTTGGAAGATTTTTTGGAGAGCATCTTGAATTGCTCCAAAGTAATTATCCCAGATTAGATTTTTATTCCGGTGAATTATTTTGAAACAGTGGGGAGACCGAACCCTTATGTAGGGTTGCCTATGTATATTGCCAGGACAAGAATCAGGTTAGACGTAGATCGGGAAGATATGGTGTTGTATGTAATTTGTATGATTTCTATGAATTGGTGGTTGTATTGAACATAAGTGAGGCTATGAACAAGAGTTCGAATCTGAAAAAGTCTGTTCCATAGAGGGAAAAAATGTACAAGGCTGTATTGACATTTCTTGAAAAAGATGGTAAAGTCCAAATGATAATAGCGAAGATCGGAAATGGGTATAAAAAATAATGTGATTGTGAAGGTGGTCGTTAAGACCGAAAAATAGGTGTGAGAGTTTGGAAAGGCACCAAGCTCAACACAAGTCAATCAAAATTGTTCGATAAAGCAGACAAGGCGGAAGAAGGTATGTCTAGTATATATGTACAACCAAAGAATGTCTAATAAATTCAATATGTAAAACAAATAAAGAATATGTAAGATGCAAAGAGCATGTAGCAAATAAAGAATATGTGACAAATAAAAAATGAAATTAATCCGGCTAGAGCGGTGATCAAAATTATTCGTACAACGGCCTAAGAATTCTAAGAGTAGATTCACCTAAGCTGATAAAGAATATTCGGACAACTGCGAGATATCAAGTAGTAAGACTAGCCTACCAATCTCTGAAACTAAGGAGTTGGAAGAAGGTTCGGAGGAGCGCAAAGCACAACTCGCGTGTACAATTTGTTTATGTGCACGGCCAAAGACTCAACTGAAAGTGCGAGGACAGTATAAAAAAAACTGTAACATGTAGTGTCTTCAAACAAATAAGGAACGCAAGTTTGGCTTTGGCTTGCGTCCTTTCAAAGATAATATTATAGCAGTTCACGATATATATAACAAGTAATAATACTAAAAATAGCTAAATAATCACATATCCCTCAAGTGCTCACTTAAACTAAGTCTGTCAAGGTTAAAACCTAGTCAAGTCCCCAGCTGAGTCGCCATTCTGTTATGCCCTATTTTGAACAGGTCCAATAGAGTTTGCAACTTCCTGGTTCTTCTAACTGGTATAAAAGGGTTAGAGTCTCCACCTTATTTTTAAGGAAAAATAGGAAACCTGAATGTATTTGTGTGTCTATTCCATTTTAAGTCTACGAAACATATGAGATTTTAGATAAGGGTTTTATTTACCCCGTGGGGAAGGTATTAAATATTCACAGAGCCTGCCCGAAAATAGTCCTTAAACATAGTTTAACTGAACACTAGAGGAGGATTATCTATCTGTTTATCATTATTTGTACCTGTTTTCAAAATGTTGTGACTTCATGAAAAGCTACACTAGGTGATAATATACTAAGTATATACAGTGTATAAAAATGTATTTATATTAAGTATCAAGTATTTATAAAGAATGTATATTAAAAAAGAATATATAAAAGAGTATAAAGAGAATGTACCCGGGTAAGTATAAAAGTGTATAAGGATTCGATAGTCTTCGGGTTCCTTCCGATTGTCTTCTTCGGGATGTGTTTCCGGGTACCTCGTAAGCATAAAAGTGTATAAGGATTCGATGAAGTCTTCAGGTTCCTTCCGAGTGTCGTCTTCGGGATGTGTCTTCGGGTACCTGTATAAACACTTAGTAAAAGTGTTAGTAAGAGAATAAATAACTATCGAATGAATTAAAGAAATAATAAATAAACTTAACATTAAAACCCGTCTTTTGTACATGGGAGGCCTTGAAAATTTCTTCATCGGCCAAGAGTGTAATATTTGTAATAAATTGTAAAATGAAAGAAAAATATGTTAGTTAAAGAAGTTTGAGAAAGTCAAAAAATAAGGGATGTTGCATAAAGCTTTTAAAATGTGATTTGACATAAAGCCTTTGAAAAGTGATATAATATAAAGTCTTTGAAAAGTGATTTGACATAAAGCCATTAAAAAAACGATTTGACATAAAGTTTATTAAACTTGACAAAAGGGAGATAAAACTTGTTTTGACCCTAGAATTGGTGCAGTATACACGGTGTAAGAATGTATATGTATAAAATATAAGAATAAAAAAATGAAAATAAATGTAAATGTAAAAATAATTTATAGACAATGTAGAAAAAATATAAAGAACAAAATGTGTAAAAAATAATAAAATAAAAATGAGCATGTAATGTGATGATATTGACAAAAAGGTAAAAGCAAATGCTTGGAAGTGTATGAAAAATATTTAGAGGGGAGTAAAAAAAATGTATGCAAATTTAAAGAAAAAGTAGAGAAAATATATGAAGAAAATGTAGAGACAATGTATGAATAAATATAAACAAAATGCATGAACAAATATAAAGACAAATGCATGAATAAATGTAAAGATAAATGCACGAATAAATATAAATTAGGACAATGCATGAATAAATGTAAAGATAAATGCATGAATAAATATAAAGACAATGTATGTAATGTATATAAAAATATAAAGGCTATGCATATAATGAATGTAAAGACAAGGTATATAAAAGGGTAAAGACAATGTATGAAAAAAGAAGAGAAAATAAAAAATAAAAAAGAGGAGGATATGCTAGTCCTGCTAGTCTTCCTATGAAAAGAAAATATTGAGAGTGTAGAGAGAAGAAAAATATATGTGAGGTAGTGTGAAGTGGTGAGAAAAATGAGAGGGAAGTCCTCTTTTATATAGGCAAAGGTAAACCACTTTTTATTTAAATCCATGTGCCAAAACCATGGGACCATGGGCTTCACAAAACCATGACTTCTCAAAACCATGTGCTAAATCTTATCTGTGTTTAAAATTAGTTCCTCTGACTCCCATGTAATAATAGACTGTAACGAAAATAATAAAGTATAAAAATATATTTACGGTAATTTCGTAAATAAAATAAAAAATGTGATTTGAATTAAGGAGACCTGCTAATTAATTGAAGTAAAAATGTATTAGCATGTTGTTTATATACAAACGACGGTAACAAAATAATTATTTAAAATGAAAAAATAAATTGATAAAAATTCCTATTATTTAAAAATAACGACAATAATCAATAAATTATATTAAAGTTAAAAGACGTATAAAAACAGTATTTTGTGCTAGTTAATGAATAGGAAGCCTAAAGAAGTTAATTTTTAAATATAGAGGGCCAAAATTGGGTGTCAACAAGTGGGGGTTCAAACCCAAAAACTCGGAGTGTTTTTGACCTTTTTTGAAGCGAAGGAAAAAATTAAAGACCAATAATTTGAGGAGCAAAACTTAAAGACCCATCACCTTTGAAGGGAAATTCGTGCAAAAGAAATGATGAATTCTTTGCAAAATTAACTCAACTTTTATCCGGCTCATGTTTACACGGGATGGATATGATTCATTTTTGTTAACTTGACTTAGAGCTTGTTTGGATTGGCTTATAAGTTGCTTATAAGCTGTTTTCAGCTTTTTTGAGTGTTTGACTGACTAGCTTAAAGTCGTTTTGTGCTTAAAATAAGCCCAAAGAAATAATTGGGCCCGTTTGACTTAGCTTATTTAAAGCAACTTATAAGCTGCTTTTTTTAAGCCCATCCAAACAGGCTCTTAATGCGTTGGATCCAAAAATGGATAATCAAATTAACTAGTCAATGCACGGGTAGCATCGTTTTTGTGCGATTGCCCTTCTTTTGGGGTGGTCTTTAATTTATTCCCCTCAAATTGTTGGTCTTTAAGTTTTTCCCTTCGCTTGAAAGGGTGGTCGAATATATCATGAGGTTTTGGGTTCGAACCCTTGCTCAGTAAAAAAAAATTCACAAGGCAAGACTTTGCAAAATGTTCTGGCTTAAGCGGCACACTTTGCCTTAAGGCATAACTAAAAGTTTGCCCCATAAAACAGAATTTTTCCCTAAGGCATAGAATTTGCCTTATAAGGCAAACTTTTAGTTATGCCTTAAGGAAAATATTGTCTTATGGGGCAGACTTTTAGCTATGCCTAACAGAAAAATTCTGCCTCATGGGGCAGACTTTGCCTTAAGGCATAACTAAAAGTTTGCCTTAAGGAAAAGTTTTGCCTTATGCTGCAGACTTTTACTTATGCCTTAAGGCAAAGTCTGTCCAATAAGACAGAACTTTTCCTTAAGGCATAACTAAAAGTTTGTCACATAAGGCAAAGTTCTGCCCTCTCCGGCAGACTTTTAGTCATGCCATAAAGGCAAAGTCTGCCGCATAAGGCTGAACATTTTGCAAAGCCTTGTCTTGCAATTTTATTTTTTATTTTTATGACTAAGCTAAGGTCATTGTTTTAAAAGGCAGTGTCAGGACTCGCCCCGAGGCGGGCTCGCCTCGGGGCAAGGCAGTGGCAAAACGCTCTGGGGCTAACGTGCGGGGCTTAGTTCCTATGAGGCTTACGCCCTAAGAGCCCAACCGTACGCCCTAAACACGCCAAACGCTCAACGCCCAGGGCTCGCCTAATAGTTCTTACACAAATTATATTTTAAATTCCTTAATTAAAATCATTCACCCTCATAATTATTTAACAAAATAATGATACTTTATAGTTTTTCATCTATAGAAATAGAAGATTGGGTGTAACTCATATAACAAGTCGTAGTATTGGATATTTACTATTTGAGAACGTCGTGAGGGTGAATATCATTTAATTTTTAAAAATAAAACACATAGCGGAATAGTACATTTTCACTTGTCATTGGTCATAAGTCCTATATATCAGAATTATCATATAATTTTATATTTTGTTCATGAAGAAGTTATGTTTTAATTGTAATATTGATAAATTTTATTGATTATTTGCTTATAGGGAGATAAAATGAATAGTATGATAGTAATAGTGTTTTAAGAAACTGTGTTTTTTCCGTGTTTGAAAGTTAAAATGTTAGAATTGTTTTGCATTTCATAATAACTTTTATTTCATTGTATTGTTTATACTTGTAAAATTATGTTATATATAATTACAAGTTATAAGCGGTGTATAATGTATTGCTTTGATCATTTTTTTGTGAGGATCAAGCGCGCGCGCGCGCTCACACACACACCATATATATATATATATATATATATATATATATATATATATATATATATATATATATATATATATATCATTTATTTACAGTTTTCTTTTATTTTTTTAATGTAATTTTACCTATTTAAAAATATTTATTATAATTATATTATTTTAAAAAATACTAAAAATTAAATACCCATTGAGGCTTACGCTCCGTGCCTCGAGGCTTACGCCTCGTCGAGGCGTATGTAAAATGCCCCGCCTTACGCCCCCGCCTTTTAAAACACTGGCTGAGGTTCAAACCCAGAATCTCGAGGTATTTTAAGCGAAAGGCAAAAATTAAAAACCATCAATTTGAGGGGCCAAAACTAAAGACCACCCCAACAAAGGGATCGTGCAACTTGTCCTTAACATAACAAGTTAAAATGCAACCCAAACTTCAAATACACAAAATCAATTTGTTTGGAAATTGAAAATTACGTAGATTTAGAAGAATTGAAACTAATTATTTAAGAAAAGCACATTATATTTCACTTTTTCTCCACGCATTATGCTCTTGGACTTTGGAATAGATAGCTAGAATCCAAATAATCAGGCTAAATTTCATTGGTAGTCAACTGACATTTAAATAGTAGTATAAAATTATTTGATTAGCTAGGAAAGTTAATTTTCTAGTGATAGTCCAACTGGCCCACTGGAAAAAGACAGGTGTAAATTTGTTATCATATATGAATATTATAGCCATAACACGCTATCGCGTGTCTGAATTAATATTCACAAATATGGTTTCCAAGCTCTATCTTTCTTAACTGTCATTATAAAAGCTTTATTATTTTGAAATTTTTTGAGAGATTATATACGTATATGTCTTCCATGGTGAGAACATGACGAATTCATCGATCCAAATCGTAGCAACATTCTTAGTATAAATATTTGCTCTTCAAAAATCAAATATATGCAACAATTGCAGATTTTTTCTCGTTCAAACTGCATTTTTTCTTGATAAATAAAGAAAAAGTTTCCCTTAAAAACTAGTACTACTATGTATTGTCTGGTAAATACTTTCCTGCACATAGCACTTATAGTAAATTAAATTAACTTAATTATCATGGCTAAATGCTTAAATAAGGTGAAAATGTATATTATTTAGTTATGATTAATTGATTAGAAAAACAATGCAAAAACATGATATGCATCTATTTGTTTAGTATAAATATCAGATGTGGGCAAATTTTTGTTCATATTGCCGAGTATATAGATTCCAATTAATTATTCTAGGTTGCATCCTTTAGCAGACAACAATATCTACGTTCACATGGATAATTTCCAATTGAATTGAAAAAGAATCGATTAGGTATGAAATAACGAAACTCCATTTCCCATCAACAGTTCAATCTTAAGAGAACTTAGTCAACTAATCTCTTATTGGAAAGAGAGATGTAATTATGTGAATATTATAGACAACAACTAGCTAACCACGTCTCGAAATTAATAATTTCTCACATGGTTCTCAAGCTATAATTTAATAACAAGTACAATTAATTAATGAACCTTTCAACATCAAGAGCCCGTTTGGATTGGCTTATAAGTTGGCTTATAAGCTGTTTTCAGCTTTTTTGAGTGTTTGGCTGGCCAGCTTAAAGTCATTTTATGCTTAAAATAAGCTCAAAAAAATAATTGAACCCATTTGACTTAGTTTATCTAAAGCAGCTTATAAGCTGAAAACAGCTTATAAGCCAAAAAAAATAAGTTGGACTACCCCAACTTATTTTTTTCAGCTTATAAGCTGCAAACAGCTTTAAGCTGTAAGCCAATCCAAACGGGCTCCAAATCACCTATAAAGCTCATTCTGATCTGTTGGAACTAGGAAACAGTACCTCAGAAAAGAAAGAAAAATGGCTAAATTCATCACAGATACGAAGAACAAGGTTCACGATCTATTCGTATACGTTGTTTCATGTGGAAAATCTTCTAAAGGTAAGAGTTGAGAACCATATATCTTTTCTAGAAAACATTGACTCTCTTTCTTACTAATAATACATGTTAGAAACTCTTCCTTTTGTTATTGTTGCTCTAAGTTTTTTAGTTAGCATTTGGCCATAGATTTTGGATATTTATCTCCAAATGTTTGTTTGGCCATAAAAATTACCTTTTTAAAGGTGTAATGTTAAAATCAGACAAATAAATTAAAATGAAGGAAGTACTTATTAAGAGATCTACTTATATTTACTTAAGAATTTACGTTATACATGCTCACAATGTAATAAATTGATAGATTATCAGCGTGATTTAAAATGTTAACATGTTGCTTATTATTTATTATACATTACAAATCAGTACATTTGGAATCAGGGAAGGATGCCCAATATGAGATATGGGTTATTCGAATCGAGTAATTTTATCTCAAATTCAATATGTGTTAAGATATCTATTACTCACTCCGAAAAAAAAAAAGAGTGTCCACTTAGCCATTTTTTTAATAAAAAAGAGTGTGCACTTATCAAATCAAGAAGACTTAAATTCATCTTTTCAGATTTGCCTACTATTAAGTGTTATGTGATCAAATCCACCTATTTAATTAGGGACAATTTAGTCAAATTACCTATTTTTATCTAGGAGTTAGTATTTTTCTAAAGAATGTGCAAATGGCTAAATGAACACTCGTTTTTATCCGGAGGGATTAATATGTAAAACTATTAAATTATGAATCCGATAACTCAAATTGTCAGTGGGTTCATGTCATCCCAAACACAAAATTCTAAATTCTTATTCCGCTTCTACTTATAATTATCTCTTAAATGATCTGATTATGTGTAATTTTTTTTTTTTTACATATTTAATACGCCAAGCATTAAGCTCTTATTCAACAAGTGACTTGATTGAATAAATATTTTATCCTTGTCAATGCATAAAATTTAAACTCGTGTTCAATTTTGTCAGAACCAGGAACTGATCAGCGAGGGCTAGCACAGGACCATGGACTAGTAATAATACCAGGAAATGCACAAGATGGCTATGCACCAATAGTACCAATAATAATAGGTGATGAACCAAGAAATGAACAAGGCAATAATGGACCAATAGTACCAATTGGTGAACAACAAGACTTTGCAATTTTTCCACCAGGAGATGAAAGGAATAATTTTATTGATTTGCCAGAAGATGCACAAGAAAAGGACAAGGAAAATAATAATGAAGAATATCATGGAGGTCCTGTACACCCTGATGGTAAAGCATATACTTCAAGACCTCCAGGCAAAAGATCACCTCCTGGTCCTAAAACTGGTTCATATAATAAATAAACACAAAAATGTATAAATCCTACTAATGTTGTTCATTTGAACAATATGTATCCTGCATGTGTGCCTGTGGAGTTGTGTTTTTTATTTTTGTCTTTTTGTTATTTACTTTGTAGTATTTGTTATGTTCATCTTTCTCATATTTCCTGTGTTTAATCAGTACTGGTTTATTATCAATGAGGAGTGTTATTTTAGAATATCACCTAAGACATAAGAAGGAGAGTGAATTAATTGTGTTTAATTTTGTCGAATTTTTTACTTCTTAAGATTTTGTCTAGCTCGAATAACAAACTGTTGAACTGATTCTTTTGAGAATAACAATTTCTTCAAACTTGATAAAATTTTATACATATTAGTGTGATTCCTGTTAATCAAATTGTAATCTGTCTATATAAACTAAAGGACAATATGTTTATTTCAAGCCCACAGAAAAACTGTGTTTCCTTAAAGAATTTAGTCCCCTCACAGTTGCCAAAGGTTTAGATTAATTCTTCCCAGGATAGAACGAAATTCTATTCTGTAATACCGGCAATGGAATTTGCAGAATTTCAGCGAACTCAACGAATGGTAGTAATCACACGATACTTACTGATTTTTGGTTTTGAAAAGAATGCAGTATGAGGGGAAAGAAAAATTGCGTTTTTCAAAAGGCAAAAATGTTTTCAGTTTTTCGTTTTCAGTGTGTAAAAAATGAGGCGAAGCCTCTGAAAATTTATAGCTTGTTATTTTGATCTGAACAGGTGTGAAAGTGCCTGTTCGGTGAAGGAGATGACCAATTATGTCCGTTGGAAAAAAATTCCGTTGGGAAAAAATAATTCCGCGAATTTAACGAGTTAAGTTAAATTTCGCGTGAATTAATTAATAGCCAGATTTGAAATATTAAGTAACGAAAATGGAAATAAAATAAATTTGGTCCAAAAAGATTATCAATCAGATCATTTGACCAAATCCAAATCCAAATCCGAGCCGAGCGACGACGACGGCGCGAGGGGTGGTCCTCTTCTCAACCCTTTATGAGCTAGAGAATGTGTTGCTTAATATAAGCACACACATAACACTTTCAACTCCCAATGTGAGAGAAATGTTCACTTGAAAGGTTATTTTTTCAAACTTTCATTTCCCTCCACTTTTGTTTCCCTCCATTTCTCAATTCATACTTCATCTTTAAAGTCCCTCACTTAATGCATTTGTGGACTTTAAACTTAACAATCCCCTACATGAATGGGGAATGGCTATATATGGAACATGCCTAAAAAACAAACTTGTGTGATTACAGGTAAGCATTAACCGCATCTGGGTAAGTTGGTTTCCCTTTGAACTTTCCATAGTGAACATACATCGGATATACTCGATTAATCGGTAGATTTGATATCTTTGAACTGTCGATCTTTAATGTATATCTAGACAACATATGTCACACACTTAACCCTTAACCATTTTTGGTTCTTATTGTTGTGTTCGTTTCAGCCTTGAACACCGCCTGGTTTCATGAGTGTGTAGAGAACTGGCCTTACTCTAATTCTCCTTGAAGCGGCTTCCACTTCACGCTCACATAGGTGATTCCTAAATGTGTCATCCTGTAGATACACAATTTGATATACTTCGCATCAAACTTATAAACCATTAAAAAGCCTTTGCGCTTTATCCTTGTTCTTGAACATTGTCTTATCATGAGAATGGATTGAGTTTGACGACAATGTTGAACTATCATTCATAACTTTGTTTGATCTCCTTGAACCTAGATCTTGGGATTTCCAGTTAGTTAGGTGGAGTTACCATTATTATTACTTGTTCTTGACCATAATCCTATTCCCTCTGATGATTTATCAACCGCCTCTCTAGTTAGGCCTTTCGTAAGTGGATCCGACACATTATCCTTTGACTTTACATAGTCAAATTGTGATAATTCCACTAGAGAGTAATTGTCTAACGGTAATATGTCTTCGTCGTATGTGATGAGATTTTCCGTTATACATGACGCTGCCAGCCCTTCCTATTGTATCTTGACTATCACAATGTATACATATAAGTGCCACTAGTTTAGGCCAAAACGGAATGTCTTCCAAGAAATTTTGTAGCCATTCAGCTTCCTCACCAGCTTTATCCAAAGCTATAAACTCTGACTCCTTTGTAGAGTGAGCGATACATGTTGACTTGGATGATTTCCATGACACTGCTCCTCCTCCAATGGTGAAAACGTATCCACTTGTGGATTTAACTTCAGATGATCCGGTGATCCAATTTGCATCACTATGTTCTTCAATTACCGCAGGATATTTATTATAGTGCAAAGCATAGTCTTGGGTGTATTGTAAATACCCCAAAACTCTTTGCATTGCCATCCAATGAGTTTGGTCAGGATTACTTGTGTAACGACTCAGTTTACTTATTGCACAAGCTATATATGGTCGTGTATAATTCATAATGCACATCAAACTTCCCAACACTCGAGCATAGTCTAACTGAGACTTGCTTTGACCTTGGTTCTTTGTAAGAGCAAGGAGTCTATCGGAGTCTTTGCAACATTAAACTCCAGATACTTGAATTTTTCAAGTACCATCTTAACATAGTGAGTTTGTGACAATGCTAGACCTTGTGAAGTTCTATGGATCTTAATTCCTAGAATTAAATCAGCAACTCCTAAGTCTTTCATATCAAACTTGCTAGCAAGCATACACTTAGTAGCATTTATGTAGGCAATGTCTTTGCTCATTATCAACATATCATCAACATACAGGCAAACAATGACTAAGTGATTTGGAACATTCTTAACGTAAACACATTTATCACATTCATTAATTTTAAATCCATTTGTCAACATTGTTTGGTCAAATTTTCCATGCCACTGTTTGGGTGCTTGTTTAAGTCCATAAAGTGACTTAACAAGTCGACACACCTTCTTCTCTTTTCCGGGAGTTATGAACCCTTCGGGTTGATCCATATAGATTTCTTCCTCTAACTCTCCATTCAAGAAGGCTGTTTTCACGTCTATTTGATGGATATGGAGTCCGTACACCACAACCAACGCTATCAACACTCGAATGGATGTTATCCTTGTTACCGATGAGTATGTATCAAAATAATCAAGACCTTCTCGTTGTCTTAATCCTTTGACAACAAGTCTTGCCTTATATTTATCACTAGTGCCATCATCTTTCATTTTCTTCTTGAAAATCCATTTGGAGCCTAAAGGTTTGTTTCCCGGAGGAAGATCAACCAGTTCCCAAGTATGATTGTTTAATATGGATTCTATTTCACTATTGATTGCCTCTTTCCAATATTGTGCTTCGGTGGAAGACATTGCTTCCTTGAAAGTTTGAGGCTCATTCTCTACTAAGAATGTCAAAAAGTCTGGACCAAGGGAAGTCGATGTTCTTTGACGTTTGCTACGTCTTGGATTCTCTTCGTTAGGCATATTTTCCTTTGTTTCTTCCCGAGGTCGTTTAGGTCTTTCACCTGACGACTCACATTCTATTTTATACGGATAAATATTCTAAAAAAATTCAGCATTATCAGATTGCATTACCATATTAACATGAATGTCGGGATTTTCTGATTTATGAACCAGAAAATGATACGCTTTACTATTGGTGGCGTATCCTATAAAAACACAATCAATAGTTTTTGGGTCCAATGTTTACCCTTTTGGGTTTAGGAATTTGTACTTTGGCTAAACACCCCCACACTTTGAAATATTTTAAGCTAGGCTTTCTACCTTTCCATTGTTCATAAGGAATGGACTTTGTTTTGCTATGGGGCACTCGGTTGAGTATTCGGCTTGTTGTAAGGATAGCTTCGCCCCACCAGTTTTGCGGTAAACCAGAACTTATCAATAAGGCATTCATTATCTCCTTCAATGTTCAATTCTTTCTTTCCGCAATTTCATTGGATTGTGTGGTGTATGGGGCAGTAGTTTGATGAATAATTTTATATTCTAAGCATATTTCTTCAAAGGGAGATTCATACTCTCCACCCCTATCACTTCTAATCATTTTGATTTTCTTGTTCAGTTGTGTTTCAACTTCATTTTTGTATTGTTTAAATGCATTAATATGTTCGTCTTTGCTATTAAGTAAATACACATAGCAATATCGAATGCTATCGTCAATAAAAGTTATAAAGTACTTTTTCCCACCGCGTGATGGTGTTGACTTCATATCACAAATGTCGGTATGAATTAAGTCTAAAATATTGGAATTCCTTTCAATAGGCTTATAAGGATGCTTAGCATACTTGGATTCAACACATACTTGACATTTGGATTTATTGCATTCAAACTTAGGAAGTATTTCCAAGTTAATCATTTTTCGCAATGCTTTATAATTAACATGTCCCAAACGTGCATGCCATAAGCTATTTTACTCAAGTAAATGAGATGAAGGAGAAATTTTATTCATATCAATTGAGATTACATTGAGTTTGAAAAGACCCTCTGTGAGGTAGCCCTTTCCAACATACATATCGTTTTTGCTAACAACAACCTTATTAGAAACAAAAACACATTTCAATCCATTCTTGACTAGTAGTGAAGTTGAGACTAAGTTCTTCCGCATTTCTGGAACATGAAGGACATTCTTGAGCGTCACAATCTTTCCATACGTCATCTTCAAGGCAATGTTGCCTGTTCCCTTGATTTTGGCAATAGCAGAATTGGCCATGAAGATCGTCTCGTTGGGTCCAACTGCATCATAAGAAGAAAAGAATTCCTTGTTAGAACACACGTGGCGAGTAGCACCCGAGTCTATCCACCATTCTCGCGGGTTACCTACCAAGTTGCATTCGGACAACATGGCACATAGATTATCCACTTCATTATTCATTTCAGCCATATTGGCTTGACCTTTCTTCTTCTCCTTATCCTTTTTCGGAGCACGACAGTCTGAAGCCATGTGTCCAATTTTGCCATAATTGTAACAACTTCCTTTGAATTTCTTCTTGCTTGGAACATTCTTCCCTCCAGAAGCCCGCTTCCTTTTCTTTGTACTTGTCGGGGCAGTTTCAACGGTGTTTGCCCCTATTATTGCTTGTTTTCCATTGGTCTTCTTCTCAACAGATCTGTTGTCTTCCTCAATTCTAAGACGGACGATTAGATCTTCTAATGTCATTTCCTTACGTTTGTGCTTTAAGTAGTTTTTAAAATCCTTCCACAAAGGCCGCAACCTAGAAAGCTCCATTGACTACCATTCCTTCCGCAAGAAGATCTTGTGTAATCACTTGAAGTTCTTGGACCTGCGACATGACAAATTTATGATCTACCATTTTAAAGTCCAAGAACTTCGCAGCAACAAACTTTTTCAACCCAGCATCCTCGATCTTATATTTCTTGTCCAAAGCATTCCATAATTCCTTAGACGTCTTACAGCCGCTATAGACATTATATAGACCATCATCCAGCCCATTGAGAATATAGGTTTTACGTAGAAAATCAGAATGATTCCATGCCTCTGTCAGGACGAAATGTTCGTTGTTCGGAGTCTCTTCTAGTAGAACAGGAACTTCCTCAGTAATAAATTTTTGCAGATTGAGGGTTGTTAAGTAGAAGAACATTTTCTGTTGCCAGCGTTTAAAGTCTATGCCCGAAAATTTTTTGGGCTTCTCTGCCGCAGCCATCGCAGGGACAGTTGTGTTGCGACTGGAAGAGGCGACAATCTTTGCACCAGAGCCAGTAGCGTTCTTGACAGTGATATCAGCCATTTTCTGTTTGACAACAAAACAGAACCAGAATCAATAAATAGAACGCACAAAGTAATAATGTCGATGAAGTTTTTATATTCTTCTAATCGAACACACAAAGTAATAATCTCGATGAAGTTTTTATATCTTCAAATCGGGTAGATTACTGGAGTAGAAAATCCGAGGATTTTAGTCTCCAACCAGAACAAAATATTAGATGAAATAGAAGTATAATTATTAAATTCTTTAAGTTTGTGATTCCTGTTAATCAAATTGTAATCTGTCTATATAAACTAAAGGACAATATGTTTATTTCGAGCCCACATAAAAACTGTGTTTCCTTAAAGAATTTAATCCCCTCACAGTTGCCAAAGGTTTGGATTAATTCTTCCCAGGATAGAACGAAATTCTATTCTGCAATACCGGCAATGGAAATTGCAGAATTTCAGCGAACTCAACGAATGGCAGTAATCACACGACACTTACTGATTTTTGGTTTTGAAAAGAATGCAGTATGAGGGGAAAAATTGCGTTTTTCAGAAGGCAAAAATGTTTTCAGTTTTTCATTTTCAGTGTGTAAAAATGAGGCGAAGCCTCTGAAAATTTATAGCCTGTTATTTTGATCCTAACAGGTGTGAAATTTTTTTTCACGAATTTAATGAATTATGTTAAATTTCGCGTGAATTAATTAATATCCGAATTGGAAATATTAAGTAACGAAAATGGAAATAAAATAAATTTGGTCCAAAAAAATTATCAATCAAATCATTTGAGCAAATCCAAATCCAAAGCTGAAGCCGAGCCAAGCGCCAACGACAGCGCGAGGGGTGGTCCTCTTCTCAACCCTTTATGAGCTAGAGAATGTGTTGCTTAATATAAGCACACACATAACACTTTCAACCACCAATGTGGGAGAAGTGTTCACTTGAAAGGTTGTTTTTTCAAACTTTCATTTCCCTCCATTTCTCAATTCATACTTCACCTTTAAAGTCCATCACTTAATACATTTGTGGACTTTAAACTTAACAATTAGTTGATATTTTAATATAAATACAAGATTTGAGTTTGAGCTAGTTTTGTCGAACTCGTAATCACAATGCCGACTCTACCTTTGCCTATCAGCACGAGTCCAATTTAGTTGGATTTATAAATTTTGAGTATCAAATGGTTAAATAAAAGAAGCACAGACTAACTTTCCAGAAAATTCTAATGTCTTTCTTAATTGTAATTATATAACTTCTATGTCATTTTTCATAAAAGAATTTGGGAGATAATATAGGTATATGTCTTCCATTGTTAGAACATGAAGGATTCGTCGATCTAACTATATATGCACTGTCTTTGCAACATTCGGATGATTGGACACATATGACTTTGTTTTTTAAAAGATAACATTTTAAAATAGAACACATAAAATGCAATTACGATAGTTGGGAGGTACCTGAAATCAAGACCCCAAATTGACACAATTAGGTCAAAATTCGATGAAACTTTCGCCTGAAAATGCACAAGTCAAGATTGGGGTTATTGATAATTTTGATGTTTTCCTGACTTTCAACAACAATGTGATTCTATACAAACGTGTAATTGAAGTTGACGGATACCAAATCTGGCTCTAAAAATGGTCGCCTGACTTCAAGCAGGAAGAGGATATTCCTATTGTTCCGGTATGGGTGCTCCTACAGGGCTCCCATTTCATATGCACTCATGGCTGTATACTAAACAAATCACTGCTGAAGCAGGTACACCTATAGAACTTGACATGGTTACTGAATCCATGAATAGACTAAGCATGGCTAAGGTAAGAGTAGAAATTGATTTATTGAAACCTCTAATTCATAGCGTTTGGATTGTAACGGGAGATGATAATGAACCTTTAAGAGGTTTTGCCCAAAAGCTTGAATATGAAAACATTCCCAAATGCTATAAGCATTGTAGAAACTTGGTCATGTTTTGATTGAATGTCGAATATTGGAAAGGAAAAAAGAAAAAGAAAGAAAGGAAATTGAGATAGTTAGACAGCACAATACTCCTAGAGAACAAATGAATGTATCTGATGCTAACCCTCAGGAAAATAGGATCAACAACTAAAATGGAGATGAGGCTCAAGTGAAGCAGGTTGAATCGATGGTTACATATAAAGATCAGACCAACCAAAGAGGCAGGGGAATTCAAAGGGGGAAAAGTGCCCCCGCTTTACCCCCTCCCCCCTCCCACAAGGCAAAACAGAGGAAAAAGTGCTCCACCAAAGCAAACATTCAAATCAACTAGGCGAGTGGATAGAACACATCCTGTTACTTACATCAATAATGAAGAGATTTCCAATAAACAGTCTCAAAGTCAGGATGAGACATCTAGAATTGAACAAGCCTCTACCATGATTTCTCCTGATCACAATGTGATAGAAACTAATGGGGAAGGCGAACAGATGACCTGCAATGAAACTGATATTCTAGAGCATGTTGAAGTGGAGGATAAAGAGCAAGAAGAACTAGTTGGAGTCAATGAAGCTAGTGGGACACCTTGTGGTAAACAAATTGTTATAACTGATGAGACAAATACCCGTAATGATGCTCGCTAAATAGTGTCTTTTACTATCAAGAACCCCATGATCTACAAGTTGTGTTACAACAAGAAGAATGGCAAACAGTTAGTAGAAGGCGCAAGAGGAACTCTCAAAGACATAAAAGGAAGATGAATGAGACATGGGAGGGAAGCAAAGATAAGGATCATAGCACTGGAGCAGAGGAATTCTAGGACCCAATCTCAAATAACATTTTTAATGCTCTTAACAACATTGAACCACTCCAAGCCACAGAAGAAGCAAAAATGGTCAAAGGAGATCCACCTAATGAATGGGCAGAAGGAGAATCCATAGAAGAAAAAAACACAGATGAATCTTTAGAAGGATCTATGGAAGTGGAGAAAGATGATCAAGACAATGATACAAACACAAAGGGAAATGAAAACAACATTATTGACCGAGGTGACCTTAGCACTAAAAACGATCCTGACTTTGTGGCACCTAGCAAGTATCAACGAAGAAAGCATGCACAAAAGGCTTCTACTACTAGGAGCCAAAGAAAGTTATCTAAAAATTCCTCCAACAAGAACCTTAAATGATTAAGGTCCTTAGTTGGAATAGGGCATGAAGTCTCAAGCTGCAACTGAAAGATTGAAGAATATAAGAAATCAACACAACATTTATTTGGTTGCTATACAAGAACCTTTCATCACAGAGGAGAAAATTGGATTCTATAAACAAAAATTGGGTATACATGGATGCTTTGTGAATTCTAGCAGTAAAATTTGGGTCTTTTGGAGCCATGATCTGAAATGTGATATCTATGCTAATGATAACCAAATGCTTACCTGTAAAATCCTGCATAACAAGGTCAATGTGGAAATTTACATATCAGTGGTGTATACAAGGACCAGATCTGCTGGTAGGGTCAATTTGTGGGAACATATGAGGGGCTTTACATCCACTATCAATCATCCCTGGATAGTATGTGGTGATTTTAACTGCATACTTGACCCTGAAGAAAAATTAGGTGGGATCCCTCATAATTTGAGCAAAAATATTGATTTTTTTTGGAGTGTTTAACTGAATGTGGACTCTCAGATATGGGATACAGTGGTAATCCCTTCACCTGGTGTAATGAAAGGAAGAAAGAGGAAATCATTTGGAAAAGATTGGATAGGATGGTGGCTAATGATGACATGGGAGCTAAGTTTACCTCTATCTCTGTCCAACATTTAGCAAGAGTGAGTTTAAATCACTATCTTCTTTTCATTACCCTACAAGATCAGACTTCTAACACCATAAGATATTTCAAGTTTTTGAATTTTTGGGTTGAACAAGAAGGATTCCAAGATATTGTGAAAGAGCAGTGGAACCAACATGTGGAAGGGAATTCTTTTTGGATCATTCAACAAAAATTAAAAAGGGTGAGCAAAGCCTTAACTGAGTGGTCCAAAACAAAAATAGGTGATATTTTTATTAAGACAAATCAATTAGAGGAGCAGGGGAAGATTTGTGAGGAAAAATATATGAACACTTTGGATCAAGCAAACAGAATGACCTTAAGGGCCTGTTTGGAAAGCCACCTGGTAATTGGAATCGGTGCAATTACTAGGATAGTAATTACACATTAGTGTAATAATGTAATTATAGTGTAATTGCAAACGTGTTGTTTGGTTACACAAGTGTAATTACACTGCTAGTTTAATTTTAAAATAAAATTTAATTATAAAAATATTAAAATTAATATTTAAAAAATATTTGCCTTTAAATGATATTAAGTTAGTTATTTAATAATAAATTTTTTCTTCAAAATATATTAATTAATAATCATATATTTGTAACTAATATTGTAAAAAATAATTGATATATATATTTCAAATTAATAATATTTAATTTTAATTAATTTTATAAAATTAACAAAAGACTTTTTTTTGGTGTGAACATCATGGATTGGATGTTTGACAAAAAAAATTATAAATATAATTCCATAACATTATTCAAATGTTTAACACAAAAAATCCAACAAATGTAACTGAAAAATAAACAACATGCAATGTGAAAGCAAATAACTTAAAATCGAAAATATAACCTAAATTCAAAAGAAAAAGGAAAAGTTTAACATAATACTCTTATGTCAAATTCCAACATTACATAAGTAGGTTTCATCGTAACTTAAGTAAATAATTCAAAAGAAAGGGAAAATATAAGTCTATAACCTCATTCACAACAAAATTCTATTTTAATAAGTTAACACGGCCTGGGCGTAACACAGCACTCGGTGCCTTACTGCATGTGACTGAGCGAACTACATGGCTTGCTGAATCATCATAAGGCATAACATGAGCGGAATATAACGTGAATGCATGATGAGCTTTTATAAAATGCAATAAGTCATAATACTTAATCAAAATACTTGTTTAAACATGAGTGTGGAAATAACATGAATGAGCCAAAATGGCTATACGACTCCGAAAGTGTGACATGACATAACTGACTTGTCTAGTCTATGAAACCTCTATCATGAGTCTGATTAGAAAACATGCTTACTGGGACAAGGCACTCAGCATACCTTAGATGCATAGCTAATTATAAAATAAAGAGTTGACTAAACCCCGAATGAGATGGGGCTCACCAATAAGCTGATACGAATATTGTCCTACTGAGCAGATGTGTCGTCCTGTAAATCAATACCTGCATCGTGAAATGCAGGCCCCCGGGCAATAAAAAGGAACGTCAGCACATTGAATGTACTGGTATGTAAAGTAACTGAAAGAAATAACATGGCACATGGAATAACATGATAAGAACTGAAACTGAAAACCTGGATATGAACATGAGCTTGAGCATGAGCATGAGCATGGATACATATATATAACATAAGTAAAACATGATAAGTATGGAGAGCATTTCATAAACCGAGAACATGATATCACCACGTGGATACGTGGAGTCTGGTACCTCGCCGGACCAGCAAAGCCCCCATACCTTGCCAGGGTATAAGGTGGTAACGTGCCTAATGGATCCATTCAGTGTGAAATTAAGGAATCGTCCTAACTGGGCGGAGCGATCCTCGTCCTACGGTGGCTACGTAGTTTCAGGCTATCTGAGCCTTCTCTGTAATTCGTGCAACTCCAAAAAACATGAACATGATATAATTGGCTAAGAAGCCCATGATTTTCGTGAATTGACTTGTATTTGTCTTGTAATCATGATTTCACGAAATAACTTGTAAACATGGTTTCATGAAATAACTTGTAAACATGGTTTCATGAAATAACTTGTATTTAGAATGTATGTATCTTGAGTCATGGCATGAATATAGTTATATAACACAATTGCATGAAAACTTGTAGACATGTAGGATATTCATGAAATAAGCATTTTTATTTAAAAACATGCATGCAATAACCCATGGAATACAAGATATGGGTTTTCATGGATTACGGACGGATTCTCAATAATCATAAAGAAATATTAAGAACTCAATGATGGAATTATAACAATTTATATATAATATAATCATGGACATGGACCTAGGGCTATCATGAGCATGGTATAGAAACCCCAGTTTTAGTAGAGATCATAATTTATGGATTATGAGGCGTGGGAAAGAACAATGATATTCCCACATGTAGATAGTAACTCTACGTACCTGGTAATGCCCCAAACTTGAATTAAAGACTCTAACTTTGAAGATGTCACGACCCAACCCCGTGGGCCGCGACCAGTGCCCGAGCTGGGCACCTATACGTACCCGATACCCCAAATTAGCATATTAATAGAATAATAATATAATAATAATATTAGTGGTCGCTACAGAATTTAGCAGAAAAGCAGACTTGGCACACATAGGCCGATAAGGCCATCACAGAACAGAATATCCCAAACATATGTACAGAACCCACACAGATGTATCCACAGACCTCTACAGAACATATCATAATCATAAGACGGGACAGGGCCCCGTCATACCCTGAACAAAGTACATATCCAGATAGCAGTGACAGACTGTACCAAAAGATGGGCTCTGTAGAAGAGAGCGCCCCAAATAGCAGAAATAGGATCCTAAACGTGTGGATCAGCGAACCTGTCGTCAGTACCTGCGCGGCATGAAAACGCAGCCCCCGAAGAAAGGGGGTCAGTACGAAATATGTACTGAATATGTAAAGCAGAATCACAGAAGTCAAATCATAATGGTTACAGAAAATGAGTACAGAATCCAGAGTGTCAAATGCATATTTCCAAAACAGACAGAATGCGTACAGAAACATATGTCATATCATATCATATCCGGTCCCTGACACGGGACTCGGCAGACAGAATGTGGCCACCCTCCCGACGCTGGTGCCACTATACAGAGGAATCAGAAAAAGGGGCGTGGCCCCGTATCATATAATGTCATATCAAAATGGCCATACAGATCAGATCAGAATAGGCGGACATGGCACATCATACTCCACAGACCCATGTACGCGTATACCTGCCCCCTCACATCGGGACGCGGCGAACAATGCAGAGAATTTCGCTTGACAACATATCCTGGCCCGGGCTCAGTGTGGGAAACATTGGGACATCCACGAATGGAGTAGTGAGAGACTAATGCAATTTAAAAATATCATAAATGTTTTCAAAGACTCGATGAAGCGTATCAAAGACAAACCAATCCAATGGAGTCGGACGGAATCATAATAAATGTATTTCGGATATCATAATAAATTACAGAAGTATAACTTTCCCGAAGTCATTCCGAGTGTCAAAATAATTTATAATATTTAACAGAATATTTAAAATAATATTCGTTAAGCGATTAGTAGAGTAATTAAAACATTTCTTTCAAAAATCGCTTAAAAAGGAAGCTTTAACACATTAGGGGCAAAACCGTAAATAGCGGGCCCGCCTTGGGACAAACAAGGCGGCGGACTCAAATTGTGCCCTCTAAGCATATAGTATCACCTAAAAAGGTTATACAAACATTCTATGATTTTCTGAATAATTTAGAGCAAAATTGCATAATTTCAGAAAAAAGCGTATCAAAATGGTTCAATTCTACTGAAGGAAAAACTGAAATTTTGTCTTGCGGATTCCGAGGGCCAAGAGGTCCTTCGAGGCCCGGATCCAACCCTAACACACTAGGGGCATGCCAAGGGAAGAATTGGGGTTGCTTTACATACCTTTCGCGCTCCTTAAGCCTTTCCAAACCCACTTCCCGTTTCGTCGAAAAACTGCAATTGGTCAAGTTTACCAATTGTGAATTATTAATGCCATTATTTCAACTTTAAGCATATTTGGCTACCGAAATTTCGGCAGCACTTCCCCTATACATATGACACCCCGAGAATTCAACTCGGCTATAAATCATCAACAACAACCCAAACGACAACAACAATATCAACAATGAACATTAAAACACAAATATCCTTCAACTAGTCATTTTTCTCACAAGTTGACATAATCTTCAATTCAACCCAACTTTCAACTAAGATCAATAATTTCATATTCAACAACCATCATGATCATCACCATATAGTTCTAGAAACATTTCATATCGTTTTCCTTAAGATATACACTCGATATACATGATATACAATCTTCCGCCAAAATCATAACTTATGCAAAACATCAAATCTTTGGCATACAACTTCATAACAAGTTTCCAACTTCCAAATTCATCAACCATAATCATAATTCACATCTTAACAACTTCATTTCCATAATATCACAAAATTATTCTAAAGTGACATAATCATCTACATTCCAACTTCAACCAAAATTCATTCAACTTTCATTCCCAATATAATTTCCATCATAACCACAACTAGAATGCAACATAAAATTTAACTCATATATGTATACAACATATATACACCCATGGCTACATATATATATACATACCCACTTTGCAAACTTCCTTATTTCCATAATTTCTACTCATTTCCACATACCACAACATAAACAAACCTTCATAACATAAGAAAAAGAAATTGATTCTTACCTTTTTCTACAAACTTCTTCACTTGAACAAGTTGTCAACTTGAAGAAATAAGTGCTCCTTCTTCCAAAACAATTACACCAAGTTGTAGAGGACACTTAATTTAGTAGGAATTCAACAAGAACATAATTTTAGAGGCAAGATTTTGAGGGGTGATTTTTCTATGGCCAAACCCGAAATGCCCTCTTTTTGTTCTTGTTTTTCTCTTGTTTTTCCTCCTATTCTTTCTCTTGAAAGTTCTATGGAATTTGGATGATTAAGTGGTCTTTTATTCATTGACCACATGACTTAATTCCATGGGCTTGGATCCTTTTTATGGACCATGGCCGAATGGCTCCTCACTTGGGCCTGATTTTTTTTTTTTTCATTTTTTTGGGCCAACTCGGTTGGTCCCGAGTTGGGCCTAGCCCACTGACCTTTCGACCTTAAAACGTTCATATCTCCTTGTACCGACGTCACCTGGGAACCCACGACCTATGGATGGAAAGCTAATTCAATTATCTACAACTTCTATTTCAAGGTATTTTCGAAATTCCAAACTTACAATACAGTTTTTGCCCCCCAAAGTCAGGTCACCCGAAAACGTTTTTTTAAAAATATTCGTTTGGAGGGTTTCCACTTTGATTTGGTCCAAAGGTACTTCATGAGTTGTGTTTAACTTTACATATGTGATTCATATGACTTTTCAGATGTTCCAAAAAAAAATCTCGGTATGTGGGCCCCACCCCAGCAGATGCTCCGAGGTTCAAAAATACGGGATATAACAGAAGAGGATTTCCAAAATCTTGAATTCTTAAACTTTGAGATGGGTTTTCTTGAAAACCTTAGTTTTAGAATGATAATTTCTTGTTTAAATTACAAGGATATGTATTAGAATTGACTTGAAATAATTAGAATAGGCTTACCTTGTTTTCTTGATGATGGAGAAGGGTAGGAGGTCGTGCTAGGGATTGAAGGAATGAAAAATAATGATTTGAACCGATATGGACGAATATATACTGTTCTGGAAAATTGAATTTTACGCCCAGTTAAATACTGGCTGTATTTTGAAATACAGTCCGTATTCCGTATGGACTACACTGCGTCTCTTCAGTAAAATGGCCATAACTCTTTGTACAGATGTCCGTTTGACCCCCATAATATACCGTTGGAAAGGTATTTCAAAGATCTACAACTTTCTTCAAGGAAGATTTCTGAAATTCCAAATAATGTTTGAAATAAGGGCCGTATTTTGAAATACGGTCCGTATTTAACGATGTAACCTCTAAGTGTCAAATTCCAGAATGCTCAGAAATCTTTGGTACCAGTTTACGACTTGAAATACGGGCCGTATACTGAAATACGGTCACTGTTCATGGGCATAAACCACCATCTTACAACTGAAGAGGAAATTTCAAATTCCCACATTCTTTATCTGGTTTTCTAAGTCTAGGATCATGGTCAAAGCTTAGGTTAAAGGAACGGGGTGTTACAATATCTACCCCTTGGGATCATTCGTCCTCGAATGATGGGTCATGGTTAAGAACATGACTAGACATGGCTTGAATACATGAACATGAAAGAAACATGACGTAAAATATAAGAGCTTGACATGGTTACATGGGAACATGGTCATGGATCATGAGAACTGAATACGTGATTACATGGAAACATGTACATGGGGAACATGAAGCTGAGTAGCACCTACATGAATGAGAATCATGAAACATTTGTCCTCGATTTATGACTAGCGATTAAGAATCGCTACTAACTCTAGAATCTACAAAACTTATGGCAGGACTTCCTTCATAATTCGGACCCTCACAATATTTCTCAAATGCCTGTCAACTGACTAAAGTACCAACACACAACTCACACGGTATCTTAATACGCATGATGTGACATAACGTGATTACTACATCTTGAATGTAGCTAACCTAAATACTGAGCTGGCTTGAACACACGAATATTGGTTGAATGATTACGTGATTACTATATATGGGGTTTGGAATAAAATCCGTAGGCACGAATAACATGAGTACTTAAAATAGGCACGAACATAACATGATTACCTGGGCGTAAGACGCATGACATGGGACATAAATATATGAAACTGGATGACATGAACTGTCATGAGATATGAATACGTGTAAACTTGGATATCGTAACATGGGATCTGAGTGTCGAAAACATGATTGTTGAATACTAAGCGCGGGTAGGATTTGGATACTTAGAGACTTGATCATAGACGTTCTTATGTCACCATGGTAATATGAGATAGGAGTATGACTTAGGCTTTGAATGTAAGCGCAACTCGATGTGAATGCGACATTGAGTCGTATAACCTGAATATGATCCTAACATCGGTATTCATAAATCTTTATCATAGGCATGACATGAATAAGTCAAATCAGAGTAGAATACTCGTGAGATAAGTATCACAGGGTACATGAAAAGATATCTATTTGAATATAGGAATGCACCTTACTTCTGGTTATCTTATTAGCTGTCACTCATGATTATGAATACCTTGGCTCATCTTGCTCATTCTCGTGAGTGAATTATAGAGGATTGAGAGAAAAGGAATTATTGGTACTATTCACATGAGATACTTTGCTTTAGAGAACAGACATGACATGGTGCATCGTACATGGAGGACGTAACGTGGAACATGCGTACATGGGGACGTGATTCATATGGCACGAAATGTGAATAGCATGACATGGGACATGGGTTCATGAAAAACATGGCGTTTACATGAGTATCTGCATACCATGGCGTATGGACTTGAGTTCATGAGCATTGAAGTAAGACTAAGGCATAAGTGTGACTTGCGTGGAGTACAATTGTAGGCTAACTCTTGGGTACTCATAGATGTAAGGCATGGATAAAGTATTACCTTTAGAACTTAGATATACTGAAATGATGGGACATGATTCAACATAGCTTACTCTTATCATCGTGAGTAATTGCCCCTGTTATAAATAAGGCTCATGAAAAAAATAGATTATAGGCATGAATAATTCGTTCCTCGAGCATCTAAGACATGGGTAGAAAGTTACTTTGAACATAAAAATGGCATAGGTACTTCAGAAAAGATAACGGCATCCTTTGTGTCAAGCTACGAAATGGTTTAAAACATTAGCCAAAGAAACATAAGCACGAATTACATAGAATCATGGGTAAGACATCCATTTTGGTTCACCTTCATTATTATCTAACAAAATCATTGTTATGATACCGCTATAAGTGGGATGCATAGCGAAGTGGATTGGGGCACGAGTATGTGGTAATCATGGATAACATAATCATAGGGGTCAAGATCATCATCAGATTTGAAAATCACTTAGATGCTAGAACATGGACATGAGTATAAAAGCATGATAGATTCGTGTGACCTGAATGCGGTTTTTAACTTTAGACATGAGCACACTTGATGTGAGAAACATGAAAGGACATTCCCTTGCATAGCTTACTATCGTATGAAGACTTAATTCTTGTATCTTAAACGTGGAGTGTAAAGCTCTAACATGGGCATGATATGGGTACGAAAGGCACGAGTAGAGTACGTCTGGGCATTAGTACCATATAGTACATGAATTACTATGGAATTGAAACCGTTATACCCTTAAAACCCGCTATTCAATCTAGAACTTTATCTCATAACATAATTATCTAGTACTTGATCCCAACAGCATGACAAAAATCACATTCTACGCTCCTTATCTTGGCTACATGAAACTGTGATCCTCTGACATAATTTCCTTAACACCTATCAACTTACGAAACACACAATCTATAGCGGCACCGTATCACACGATCTCCTCCTTAGTTCAAAAGCTGACGTTTAAAGCCTGTGGATCCCTTGAGTTAGCAATAAGTGGTCATCTAGTGGTTCCGCTAATTTCCTCTAACATACTGATACTCATTTCTTCAACTTACTTCAAGCAGGTCTTACTTATTGGGAAAACTAGATTACTTACATAAACGGGTTTCTAATGTACATAACTGGCATACTAGCTTTGTCAGTCTTGGGGGAAACTCTTTTTTCTGATAGCACTTAAAGGCTCTTTTTTCTGTAGCTTACTCTCTTACTGCTTAGATAGTTTTCTTCTTTCACCAATTTCTATACCTCAAATTTAACTCAAACCCTTTGGTTTCTAATACGCCTTCGGTGTATTCAGACAGTTATCCACCTAGTAGTGCTAACTTCACCAAGTAACTCAAATCGTACTTCTACTAACTCTGCTAAAAATTTCTAATTCACTGTATCCATTCAAACTTACTTACTATGCTTCTGTTAACGACTTGCTAGCATCATATTCTCTAATTCTTCTCTGGGTACTAAAGTGAAGCATAAGGTTATTTCTAACTTTTCATCCTTATCTGACTCTATTCTGGAGTTGTATACTATCTTTCTGAACTATAGACATGGATCACACTTAGGGAAATTTCATCTGTCTCAAACAAGGAATTGGAACAACTAACCCCAAACTCCCTATACACTTTCAAAATTATATCATACTATACACATCAGGGATAAATACTTAATCACATAACCTAAGAGGGAATTGTCATATCTTTTATCTCATAGTAATATCTGCTTCTTGTAGTAACTTACTAACGTCATACTCTTTAGGTCTGATCTGAATAAGCTTAAATAATTTAAAACTAACCCTAAAAAAAATCAATATCGTCTGCTCGTGGTTTTCTTATCGCATCAGTCCCTTCCTAGTAATGTGCATAGATCATATGGCAAAAATATATATATCCTTGAAAAAGTCGAGACTTTCTAGTATTACAGGTGGTTGGCTCTTAGGCTATTTCCTGCTCAAAACTACGGTGGACAATTTATGCTTGCTGCGATTAGCTTCATAACATGCTATCTCATAGGGTCTTAAATATGAACCATCACCCTTATACTATAGCTCCATGTTCAAAGAGTCCAAACAAACTTACTCTATAGGGTATATAACCTACGTGTGCTACCATACCGAAATTTGTCTTTCAAATGGTAATAACACCTGATAAACACACCATGCACTATTTGGCAAGTCTTGGGTCTCGAATTTCCTTCTTGCCGCTTACACATTTGATACGTTCAGAATTCGATGGAAAAAGAATGTTACTTACTACTCTAAGCTTCATGGCACGAATTAGAATAATTCCTGATGACTCCATCTGAAAGAAACACATCGATAATGATTAGATTATATCTTTCTCATCCATTGAGACGTGGCGTATTCGGTAGAATGGGAAACAACGCACGAGTCGGGGTGATTTCTGAGAACATAGCTCTATTGCACGATCTAGAGTTTAAAGAAGTGAGAAAATCTTAAATGTCTTGGTGGGCAACTGTTTATATGTGTGGGCACCACACACATATAAAAGTGACCCCACTGGGCACGATTTCATAGAATCCCTAAGACGCTTGAACCAAGGGCTCTGATACCAAGCTTTGTCACGCCCCGAACCATGGCCTGGGCGTAACACAGCACTCGGTGCCTTACTGCATGTGACTGACCGAACCACATGGCTTGCTGAATCATCATGAGGCATAACATGAGCGGAATATAACGTGAATGCATGATGAGCTTTTATAAAATTCAATAAGTCATAATACTTAATCAAAATACTTGTTTAAACATGAATGAGCCAAAATGGCTATACGACTCCGAAAGTGTGACATGACATAACTGACTTGTCTAGTCTATGAAACCTCTATCATGAGTCTGACTAGAAAACATGCTTACTGGGACAAGGCCCCCAACATACCTTAGATGCATAGCTAATCATAAAATAAAGAATTGACTAAACCCTGAATGAGATGGGGCTCACCAATAAGCTGATACGAATACTGTCCTACTGAGCAGATGTGTCGTTTTGTAAATCAGGACCTGCATCGTGAAATGCAGGCCCCCGGGCAATAAAAAAGGACGTCAGCACATTGAATGTAATGGTATGTAAAGTAACTGAAAGAAATAACATGGCACATGGAATAACATGATAAGAACTGAAACTGTTAACCTGGATATGAACATGAGCATGAGCATGAGCATGCGCATGAGCATGGATACATATATATAACATAAGTAAAACATGATAAGTAGGGAGAGCATTTCATAAACCGAGAACATGATATCATCATGTGGATACGTGGAGTCTGGTACCTCACCGGACCAGCAGAGCCCCCATACCTTTCCAAGGTATAAGGTGGTAACATGCCTGATGGATCCATTCAGTGTGAAATTAAGGAATCGTCCTAACTGGGCGGAGCGATCCTTGTCCTACGGTGGCTACGTAGTTTCAGGCTATCTGAGCCTTCTCGGTAATTTGTGCAACTCCCAAAAACATTAACATGATATAATTGGCTAAGAAGCCCATGATTTTCGTGAATTAACTTGTACTTGTCTTGTAATCATGATTTCACAAAATAACTTGTAAACGTGATTTCATGAAATAACTTGTAAACATGGTTTCATGAAATAACTTGTATTTAGAATGTATGCATCTTGAGTCATGGCATGAAGATAGTTATATAATACAATTGCATGAAAACTTGTAGACATGTAGGATATTCATGAAATAAGCATTTTTATTTAAAAGCACGCATGCAATAACCCATGGAATACAAGATATGAGTTTTCATGGATTACAGATGGATTCTCAATAATGATAAAGAAATATTAAGAACTCAATGATGGAATTATAACAATTCATACATAATATAATCATGGACATGGACCTAGGGTTATCATGAGCATGGTATAGAAACCCTAGTTTTAGTAGAGGATCATAATTTATGGATTATGAGGCATGGGTAATGATATTCTCACACGTAGATAGTAACTCTACATACCTGGTAATGCCCCAAACTTGAACTAAAGACTCTAACTTTGAAGAGGATTTCCAAAATCTTGAATTCTTGAACTTTGAGATGGGTTTTCTTGAAAATCCTAGTTTTAGAATGATGATTTCTTGTTTAGATTACAAGGATATGTATTAGAATTGACTTGGAATAATTAGAGTAGGCTTACCTTGGTGTTCTTGATGATGGAAGAGGGTAGGAGGTTGTGCTAGGGCTTGAAGGAATGAAAAATAATGATTTGAACTGATATGGAATATATATTGTTTTGAAAAATTGAATTTTACGCCCAGTTAAATACTGGCTGTATTTTGAAATACAGTCCGTATTCCGTATGGACTGCACTGCGTCTCTTCAGTAAAATGGCCATAACTCTTTGCACAGATGTCTGTTTGACCCCCATAATATACCGTTGGAAAGGTATTTCAAATCTATACAACTTGAATCAAGGAAGTTTTCTCAAATTCCAAATAAGTTTTGAACTAAGGGCTGTATTTTGAAATACGGTCCGTATTTAACGATGTAACCTCTAAGTGTCAAATTCCAGAATGCTCAGAAATCTTTAGTACCAGTTTACGACTTGAAATACGGGTCGTATAGTGAAATACGGTCACTGTTCATGGGCATAAACCAGCATCTTACAACTGAAGAGGAAATTTCAAATTCCCACATTCTTTATCTAGTTTTATAAGTCTAGGATCCTGGTCAAAGCTAAGGTTAAAGGTACGGGGTGTTACAGTTCCATCGTAACTTAAGTAAATAATTCAAAAGAAAGGGAAAATATAAGTCTATAACCTCGTTCACAATAAAATTCTATTTTAATAACATCATTCGTTATATATCAAGTTTGTTAATGACTCGTTCTTTCCAATATTCAGAGGTGTAGTTTCAAAAATTAGAATAATAACACGGTTATGATAAATGAATAAAATAAAAATAAAAAAATGAGCAATTACATAGAACCACAAGACGTAAAGGTTAGGAATGAGAAGAAAGGAAATGAAAAATAAATAATATATATAAAAAAAATACATTTTAAAAAAATAAAAATGTAACGACCTGCGTGGTCGTTATTGGACCTTCCACAACCCGTATATGAAAACCCAGGATATCGTCATAAGATTAGTCCCCGGGGCAGTTTTAAGTGTAATATTTTGTCGTAGTTAAAATTAATTAGGAGTTAAAGAGTTGTGGGCCCAGGGGGTATGTTCTTGCTGCAGCGGGTAACAAACTGCCATAGCAAGCCCGCTGTAGAGGAGGATCAGTCCGCTGCAGCGGTATGCACGAACCAGAACCCGCGTTTAATGACCTGATTTCGGGATTTTACAACTTTTATCCTCAAACCCCTCTTCTAAGCCGTCATTAGGGTATTCCCAGAGTAAAACACTTGGTGACTAAGGAAAGGTGGCTCTCCAAAGATCCTTCGGGTTATCTTCCTTAAAGAGTTCTCTATCACGGTTTTCGAGTTCAAGACGGGATGGTGGATACTCTATGAACGTTCGTGATAGCTGCTCGACAACGAGGTAGGTTATGGTTTAGTTGAGTTAGACTTTGATTAGTAAATCGTATATATGTTATAGAATTGACTGGAGAAAGCATGATTAGGTCTTTGGACAGGGAGTTCGGACGGACATTGTTTAGGTTAAGATGAATGTTTATTTATGTGGGTGTCGTGTCATTAAGTAAATAAGTGAAATAAGATGCGTAGTTGATATGCCAAAAGGGGTAGCAAGTAGTCGTTATAGTTTGTTATTGATCCAGTTAGAGGGTAGGTATGTGCGATTGTCAAACTGGCCAAAATAGTGTCTTATTGTACCATGGATAGGGGAGGCATATTCCTAAATTGTAGGTGTCCTCATTGGGTATTCATGTTTTCATTATTCTATGTATTGAGCATGCGGGAATCTTCAGTATTTTAATTTCAATCAGGCACCCACATTCTAATGCGAGTATTTTAATTTCAGTCAGGCACTCACCTTCTAATGCAGGAATTTTAATTTCAGTCAGACACCCACCTTCTAATGCGGGTATTCTAATTTCAGTCAGACGCCTACCTTCCAATGCAGGCATTTTAATTTCAGTCAGGCACCCACCTTCCAATGCGGGCATTTTAATTTCAGTCATGTTATACCCTATTTTAACCGGAGTCAAAATAGTTTACAATATTTTGGTAATTCCAGGGTTAATTAAAGTTAAGGAGTCACCACCTAATTATTTATGGTGAATTAGAACACCTAAAGTTTATTAAAGTAATTATTTAAAGTTAACTCCGTTTTAATGTCTACGAAACTTAAGAATCTAGGTAAGGGTTCAATTAGTCTAAAGGGAAGGTATTAGGCATCCTTTAAGACCCATTAACAATGGTTAACCGGCCGAACTTAGTATTAACTTAAAAGGCTAGGTGTAAGGCGTTTTGGAAAACTTCCAAGAGAAAATATGAAGTTGATCGTAGAACCGAATGTAAAAGACACGGTACTTTATTTTGAAAATTGGGGTTCATAAATAAACAAAGTTTCCGAATGCAATAAATTTCATATCTAAAACTTGATTAAAGGACCTGAGTTTTCAAAACGTTTGGCGAAGAGTATGGGAAACTAATGACTTGAGAAATTGGGTAACGGGGAGTTTTGAAATGGTATTGTGGGAACTTTAAAAATACCTCTTTAAGTTTCTGGGAACAAACTTGAGCTCAAAGTTGGACTCACACCATAAATCATTTTAGAGTTAAAATTTTTGGTTGGCAAATCATTTTGCTAATTTTAGTCCTCGTTTCTTATTTTTTATCGTTAACTAGAGACAAAACACCTATGTAATCAGCTAACTTTGGTGGGAACTTCTAGTTAGACTAAACTGGTTTCCTAGATCCTAAAAATATGCTCTCTAATAAATAAATTACTCTTTCTATAAGGCTAAGGAAAGAACCTAAATAATCACGTAAGACAAGGCTGGTAGCAGCTAATTATCAAACTAAAAATATCAGTCACACCAACAAATAAACAAACATCAAAGAATGTAAATGAGATGATTAGAGCCATATTTGGCTTCCATAGAAGAGTAGAGTTTTCAGCGGTTCGCCGTTTGGCTAGCCACTCTCTTTGTTTTCTGTTCGGATGAGTGTCGGGAGAATGAGAGCCGAATAGGAATGCGCATGCAAAGTCCAAATGCCGCAGAATCTCAAAATGAGACTGTTCGGATAACGAGTCTTTGTGGAGACTCCATATCGCTCCGAAGTGTACATGTAAAAAAAAAAAAGGCAAATATTAGTGACAAGGAAATTTACCTGAGGATATCATGGTTTTAAATGCATACATAGCATGAATTTAACGTGACCACATAGGTACTGATTTATTTTAGCTAATTCTCGTGACACAACAAAGTCCAATCCGGATTACAAATGCAAAGAAAAGAAAAACCAAGTTTAAACATCAAAGGGGGAAGCAATCCCAGGTCTAGATCAAAACCTGAACTGTGCATGTATTTTTGAACGTATAGGTCCAGAAATGACTAATATGCAAAAGGGGAGGTGCCCACTTTATTATCAAAGCAGTAAAAGGGGGAAAGCACAACCAGCCCGAGATGATATTTATAAGGCATATAATATGAATTTCTTCTAGTAATATATGTAGTATACCTTCCCATATACACCTAAGTGTATACTGGCCATGTATATCTCATATATTTCATGTAAATGAGCAAGATTTTAACCCAGAATGCAGCAAAATGAAGCAAAGGAAAAGGCAAGCCTGTACATGACAAACTAAATGCTTGTAACAGACAGACAAGTGATTATGGTTTGATCCATTGGAAAGTATGCAGTGTAGTCAAGAAATTTGGAAACTTAGATAGGCACAACCAATCATTATGAGGATGCAAGTCAGCATTTAGACAATTTTAGACATGCATTCTAATCAATACAGGATATTCATAAGCTGATTTTTTCTCAACTAACCACAGAGAAACCAGAGTTTGTAGACAGGTGATGAAAGCAAGAAGAGACACAATGGGTTAAAGCCATTTCTTTATTTATTCTAGCAGAAACAGAACAATAGATTCTTGACACAAATTTCCCATTCAACAAACACAAACTTATGGCTTCAACTTAAAAGAGTAAAACAACATTCATATTCAATTTAATGGGCATACACAGTTCCGAACAGACGTACGCTAAACAGATCGAATCAAACCAATCCTCTATTTTCAAATTAGGCGTATGATCACTCATGTTTGAATAAAGAGACAAGACGCAAACTACCTAAAACACATAATTCGCACATTTCTGGTGATAACAGTAATTCTCAGAACACACATTCTTTACCTCAACAGTTTGACGATATGAGTCTATTCCAACACGACTTATACTAACAAAAACAAAGTACTGTTTGATCACATAATTTAAAAATGTTTTAATCAATGTCTCCCCTATCAACATTTAGCCTAATCATATTTTAGCCAAAACACTGGATTTTCGCTTTTATCTAAGTAGAAATCTAAACAAACAAGAAATACCATTTTAGACTACCGCAAATTGAACCGAGCTCTACTAAACAAAACATGTAAACACATAGAGGCATGCAACACTCATATGGAACATTAGATAACTGAGTTAAGCACAGAAAGATTACATATGCAAACACATAATCACAAATTCCGATTGAATTAAATCGAAACTAAATGGGAAAAAGAGAGGGATTGCACTGACCTTTCTCGTGTGCAGTGAACAGGGCTTTAAGTCCCGATCTACACTCGATTTTAAAGTAACAACAGAAAGAATAAATGACTTAATCCTTCAACTGAGTATTCCCAGGTATAGTGAAAAAAGTGTAAATATTTTAGGAGGGGTTCTGGCGGCTGAAAAGAACTCCCCTTTTCTATGGCTCAAGAAACGAATATTTATAGTAGAATCCCTAGGGTTTCGTTTGAATTCCAGATTCTTGGCTCCAAACAAAAGTTCATGGAGCCGTTTGAATTTAAAATTCGAATCTCTAAAGCTAATTTGTTTCAGAAAGTATTTTGGCCATTTGTTGACTCGAGCGTTGAAGATAGGATAGAGAAAGATATTGCACGAAAGTGGGGGTAACAAAGGCCTGTGATGGTGAAAGGGGGATGTTTTGTAACCGAAAATGGAGAGGAGAGAGAGAGAGAGAGTAGAGAGAGGGCAGAGAGAAGGGAAAAGAAAGAGGGCAGCCGCGGATCTTTTGTGAAGAAAAGGTTTAGATGTAGACGACGTGGGCCGGGTCGGGTAGAAAGAGTGGGCTGGATCGGGTAGGAAACGGGTGTAGGCTGATCGAATTTAACATGTGGGTTGCGGATTTTGTGGGCTGGTCGTTTGAGTTGAGCTGGCCGAATTAGGCCTTAGCCCAAATGGTTTTTAGGGTTAATTACAGGCTGAATTAATATTTTGGGCTTCTAAATTAGATCAAATATATTATGTAGTAATAATAATAACAATAATAATAAATTTCATAATTAGCGTTAATATGATAATCTTATCATTAGTATATAAAATATAAGCAAAGTAATAATAGAGTAAAAATATTACCTAAGTTATATCTTATGATCAATACATAATAAGCAAGTAGCGATGTACGACGTATTAATACTTAACAATACTAATATAGTAGTAGAAATTATAATAAAGTAAGGGCGAAAATAAGATATTTGATTTATTAATAACTTAGAAGCTCAAGAAAATGAATTGGAATAAAGGAGGGACGGAATTGAGTGTCAACAGATGCCCCTGTTCGACCGGAGACGATGTAAGAGTTTTCGGGCGAACAAGTTGACATAGTAGCCAATTTTGTTCCGACCACAAATATGAACTTGGAAGAACTTGAGAAAATATGGGTTAGGAGAATTGGTGAAAAATATTATGGGGGTTGAAGGGATTATGGCCGAACCCGTTTCGAGTTGCCCACCTATCTCGGGTTCCATCAAGTTGTATGTAGTTCGAAAGAAGCGGGTCGATATAGACGCTACACTTTTTGCCCCAGTGTTGAATTATGGTGAGACCGGATATAGAAAGGGATACAAGATTGTGAAAAGAGTTGATTAAGTAGGGTTTTAGCGGTGGATATGAAAGAAAATTAACCTACGTATCACGTGTTTGTGGACGTAGGCGGAATTGAGTTCGAGAGTAGATCCGTGACCTTTGCTTGTGAGTTTGATATTCCTTTTTATCATATTTGCCCTAGTTCACTGCATAAGATAGAGTTTCACATTGCGCTGTGTTTCTGTAGATTGTACTTTCTGTCAAAACTGAAATTCATGTTAGAATCATTAATAAAGTTCGGGGTAAAGTTGAAAGTGTAAAACTCATAAGGAGTGTAAAATGATAGTAAAAATGAGTGTGAGAATGAGAATGAAGCTGTGTGGCTTATAATGAGGCAGTGTGGCAAAATGTTGTCTCTGGTTGTCTTCAGAGACTTGAATGAATGCATGATGTTTATGCTGAAGATGTAATAATATCTCCAGTTGTATTTGAAGACTTTAATGATAATAATAAGGCCTCCGGCTGTCTTCCGGGACTCGATGATGAATGATATCTGTGGAATTTAAGGTAAAGTTTTTAGAGTAGGTAAAGTGAATGATAAAGTAAAGTGATAAAGTAGAGAGCAAAGTAAGTGTATAGCCGTTTGGCTTATGCAGATGAGGCTGTGTAGCCATGTGATGTCTCCGGCTATCTTCGGAGACTTGATGAAGACTCCTGTAAAGTTCAGGGTAAAGTCGTTAAAGTAGGTAAAGTAAATGATAAAATAGAGAGTAAAGTAATAGTGTAGCCGTTTGGCTTGTGCACATGAGGCTGTATAGACAAATGATGCCCCCGGTTGTTTTCGGAGACTTAATGATAATTCCTATAAAGTTCAGGATAAAGTTGGTAAAGTAAATGATAAAGTAATTGGTAGAGTAAAGTGATAGTGTAGCCGTTCGGCTAATGCAGAAGAGGCTGTATAGCCAAATGATGCCTCCGGTTGTTTTTGAAGACTTAATGATGATTCCCGTAAAGTCCGGGGTAAAGTCGTTAAAGTAGGTAAAGTGAATGATGTCTCCGGTTGTCTTCGGGGACTTAATGATGATTCCCGTAAAGTCCGGGGTAAAGTCGTTAAAGTAGGTAAAATGAATGATGTCTCCGGTTGTCTTCGGGGACTTAATGATGATTCTCGTAAAGTTCGGGGTAAAGTCGTTAAAGTTGGTAAAGTGAATGATGTCTCCGGTTGTCTTCGGAGACTTGATGAAGATTCCTGTAAAGTTCAGGATAAAGTCATTAAAGTTGGTAAAGTAAATGATAAAGTAGAGAGTAGAGTAAGAGTGTAGCCATCTAGCTTATGAAAATGAGGCTGTATAGCCAAATGATGCCCCCGGTTGTCTTCGGAGACTTGATGATAATTCCTGTAAAGTTCAGGGTAAAGTCGTTAAAGTTGGTAAAGTAAATGATAAAGTAATTGGTAAAGTATAGAGTAAAGTGATAGTGTAGCCGTTTTGGCAAATGATGTTGATGAGATCGTGATGGGCCCAATTAATGACGTCTTCGGTTTTCGACATGTAATCCTGATTTAACTAGCCTTCGGTTTCGACAACCTACAAAAATAGGTGTCTTTGTCAATAAGTCATAAAGTTATTGTGATGAAAATAAAATTAAAGATAAAGTTGGAAATAAAGCCGTTTGGCTTTTAAGGCTAGGCCATAATGAGCCAAATGATGTTTTTCGGCCATGATTGATAGACTTGACTGTTGGTCTCGCGGTCTTTTAATTTCTGTGCTCAAATAAAAATTCTTAGTGTGGGAGGGGGAAGTCGATTCGTGTTGACTCGGAGCTTGACGGTGTTGGCGCTTCATTCGTCTTGTTTGTTTAGATCTTGTGATATCCGTTCAGCCTCGGTAGATGAATAGTAGTGAAAACAATTGAAAGAAAATGTTTCATTTGAAAAATATATATGTAAGTATATGTATATAAGGAAAGATATATATGTAAATATATATATGAGTTGTAAATATTTCTGCCAACTTTAGATTGTGACGCTTCCAAAACAATTGAAAGGTCATTTGTCTATACTATTTCCTGTATGGTAGCCTTAATCTTATCGATGTCCAACTCTTCTCTTGTCTAATCTTTCAAAATATGCCCCAGTTTTGACTTCGGGAGGGTACACTAAAATTATGTTGTGGTGTGTTATAAGTGGTAGGTAGTTGGTTTGGTGGGTTTAGAGGAGTAGTTGTAGGTGGTGGATTAGTGTTGATGGGTAAAGGAACATAAGGAGTGTGAACTAGCGATTGACTTGGTGGGTTGACGAATGGTGGATTAGGAGTAGCATAGGTAGTGTAGGTGGGTGGTTGACTTTGTGGAGGGGTATAGACGGATGATAGATTTGGTGGATTTGCGAGGGTGATTGGAGGAAAGTTGTTGTTGGTAGGTGCATTATTTCGTGAAGGAAAATGTTCAGGAACTGGAGATTCAAGTGATGGAAAACGAGGTAGATTTGGTGCGACATTTCTAGGTTCAGGAGGTGGACGTTGGAGTGTAACAGACAAATTGGTCAGGTCCCTAACCCGATTCAGTTCTCCACGTAGATCCTCAATCTCTTGAGTCAGGCGGGCGATATGTTCATCATGTTGAATAGTAGTTCTATGTTCGGAGGTCTCGGGGGGATCACTAGAGATCACGATGTTTTCCAAACCAGTTGAAATATGTGCGGCTGGATCAGACATAATAATTTCCTTTCCTTGAACAACCCAACTACGTCGAGGTAATGATGACGTCTTCAACCTCGTGAGGTAAGGATGGTCGGCCAGCTCGAGTGTCAACACGAATCAACTCTTTTAGGAATAAAAATAAAAAGAAACATAATAAGAAAAAGGAAACATAAAATGCAAATGATATCAGCCTCATTAACATATCTAGGTAAAGTGATGATCACGTAGAGTCAAGTAACTCATGTAGCAAATAATTCATCAAATAAAGTCAAACAAGTTGTCAAATGTAAATGAGTATATCAAACAATAACGTGTCCTAATACGCATGTGACCTCTTTGTGCCAGAGGTAGGCCTAACGTTTGTTTGAAGGGTAAAGTGTGCCATAATACGTCATCCTATTGCTTTTGGCTAATTAAACAAGTTCTATTTCCCAAAATAAAGTACAAGAGTAATGTAATATTTATTACATACAACATAAAATGTTTCCTAATCTAAGTAAAGTAAATACAATGTCCCAATTTCTAGCTCCATTTTGTGATGTCCTTGATTCTCGTCAGTTGTTGATCACGGACATACTGCAATGTAGAATCCATACCTGTCATAGAAATGTTAGTCATTCCCTCCCTCCTAAAGTTTAATTAGTTAAAGAAAATAGTCAATATTTAGGCACAATTGTCCTTCAAACATGCACATAGAGTATGATTAGTGTCACTTGGGGTCGTGAACCCACTTGGACTTTTGGGTAAAGTCATCTAATGGGCTTAATACACCAAGGGTATTAAACCTCCTAGGTCATGAAATGTATGCTCCTAATAAAGGGTGTTGGTTTAGCTCTAATCTAGGTTGATTAAGAGCAGGTTCACTAGACGCAAGGTTCTCGAGCGGACAACTCGAGTGAGAAGGCTACGCGGTCACACGGAAAATCCGGACACCCCGTGCATATGCCAACTCTCCTAAAATTTGGGATTTTGAAAGAAATTTGCGGGTGCGCAAAACACACCTCGCGTGTACGTGTGATAGTGTGAATTTCCAGATGTGGAGAAAAGTGATACGAGATGATAGTTTATATCAAAACAGTAACACATAAACAGTTTGTATCAAACAAAGAATTAATAGCATGTAAAAACAGTTAACAACAAATAAAGTAATTAAGACAAGCACACAAAGCCTAATTAAACTAAGTTCGTTATAGTTAGAACCTAAGTATTCCCCAGCGGAGTCGCCAAGCTGTTATACCCTATTTTAACTGGAGTCAAAATAGTTTACAACATTCCGGTAATTTCGGGGTTAATTAAAGTTAAGGAGTCGCCACCTAATTATTTATGGTGAATTAGGACACCTAAAGTTTATTAAAGTAATTATCTAAAGTTAACTCCGTTTTAATGTCTACGAAACTTAAGATTCTAGGTAAGGGTTCAATTAGTCTAAAGGGAAGGTATTAGGCATCCTTTAAGACCCATTAACAATGGTTAACCGACCGAACTTAGTATTAACTTAAAAGGCTAGGTGTAAGGCGTTTTGGAAAACTTCCAAGAGAAAATATGAAGTTGATCGTAATATGCATCAAGGTCCTCACACATAATCTAAGACCCCTCTCCATTCAAAGCTTCGGCACGCAACCCGAAGTTTTCATCGGGATCCCGACATACAACTCTGTAGTAATTTCAATCCATGGCTCTGAGTTCAGTCGCTCCTATAGCAATTAATCATTTTCCTCCTCAACAAGTTTTCCCGAACTACAATTGGTCTGACTCCCATCTCAGTGATATGTCGGTAGCTCGAATTCGAGCACGACAGTTCTTCATCCCACTAGGACCACTCCAACGACACTGGAGCAAAATTTTGATCTGACGATCAAAATTTGCCACAAAATCCTTTAGTTATCAACCTTTCGAACTACATTGACAAGATTCTCATGATGGACGAGATATGTAGGAAGCTCTACGTAGAGTTCGGTCACATCGAGGCGAGAATCATTCTTTCCCCAGCAAGTATACAATCTTGCACCCTCCTAGTGTCTCATAGTTCGACGCTGGGGAAATTTTGGAAGCGATGACGTGGATACGTGAATGTTTTTTGGCCCTGAACAATCCTTCCCTTTTTATCATTTTTCCTTTTATCATAACCCTTCCGAGGACGGAGAGTATTGTCAAAGCTCTATCAACATCTAGCTTCTTTCTCTATACATATCCTTTTAGTAATTCTTTACCGAGCCAAAATAGGCTACACATCAACGTCTTAGTCTGAAAACTCTTTCATCGTCTCCGGTCGAAGAGGGACAAGATGTTGACACCTAATTTTTGCTCGCTATGCTTAAAATTAACGTTTCAGGGGTCCTGATTCGTTAAAGAACACGAAATAGAATTTTTACATTTTTTGATAACTTATTGATGATTATCCTTATTTTAGGAATTTTATCAATTTATTGTCATTTTCAAGAATCATAATTTTTGCACATGTACAGCGTAATACTACCATTTTTGTGCAATTAATAATTGTTTCTTAATTTTATAGCAATAAATTTTCATATCTTATACATGAATATTTATATTTTATATTTACATTATTATTATTACACATGTATTAGTTAACTATATTTTGGTACAGTCTGTCAATGTAGAGAAAATCGAAGCGATTAATTCTTAAATGCAGAGCAAGAATTCGATCAAGTCAAGGTCTCGTCACCTTTTTAAAAAGTTGACATTTGAGGTGATGGGTTGGATTCTTCATCCATTGATTAATATATTTTTACACATGGGTTAAAGGGGGTAAAGGGGACAAGAGGGGGAAGACCATTATTCTTTGGACAATAAGATGGGTCATTTTGTTTTATAAAAGAAGTTAAGGGTTCAATTTTATTTTCATCATCTTCTACACACACAACAAAAAACATTTTTCAGATTTACCCCTCTTCCAAACCTAATAGCATATTATTTCTCTTTCCTCCCTCCACTTCACCTACAACCGCCGACCACCATCCTCACTGCCACCTCCAACACTGACCACCGTCTGGCCAGGCAACGCTCTACCACTACTTGACGTCCCCACTGCCCCACCACTTCATCTTCCCCTCTCTCCATCAACGCCGACCACACAACCCTCTACTCCCTCCGCTACACCTCTCTCCACTGTCAGCTTCCTCCAACCCAACCCCGACGAACTCCCAATGTCGAAGCTCCAGCAGATCCCCACCACGAAACCACTAGCCAAACGCCCGCACTCCTTTCTCTCTCCCCTGTTCTCTCTACTGTTATCATGTCACAACCCTCACCACCATCGTAGCTCCGATGAACACCACCGCCACGAATGAAACAACATCCCTGACCACGATGACCCCATTTTCTCTCCCTCACTGCTGCTCGTGCCACCGCCATCACTGCTGGTGGTAAAGGATCAGATTTGGCCGAAGAAACTCCTCTGGCAAAGTTTTGTTAATCTTAAGGCGCTATGCCCTTTTTTCTAACGAGTTTTACCTCTTCGACGACTCCCGTTTGTTCCGTGTTTTGTACATTTTTGTATATGTATCATTGTGTTTATTTGTTGTGCTACTGTTGGACTATTTTTTTGCTTTTCCAGGTAATCCGTTTTGTTCGGCTTCAGATCCGGCCGGAGTTGAATTTTCCAGTGACTGTTTGAGTTCTTCGGCCAGCGTTTAAATGATTAGTGTTTGCTACTTTTTTTTTCATTTTTGGACTGGTTTTGCACTTATTTTTTATTTTCCAGTGATGAGCTTCATCTTCGAGGGAGAAACTTGCTTCCTTTGGCTACTGCCCGCTGTTACTGTTGATATTTGATTATTTTACATCACCTTTTGCTAAATAAATGTTGGTTCCAGAAAATGCTCCTGGTAGCCAACGAGGTTCGAATCCTTCCGTCCCAGAACATATATATATCCTATGAGAATATAGATTGCTTTTTTAATAATGTTTAATTTAAAATCGAAATGTTAGCTGGAATGTGGTTAGGGAGCAAAAACTTGACACTTTTACTCTTTTTACCATTTATTTAAATTCATTTGGGCGAATACTAAACCCAAATAGCCAATGAAGAAATTTCCGTTGATTTTCAAGGCTTCCCCTGTACAAAAGGCGGATTTTTATTTTAAGTTTATGTATCATTTCTTTAATGCATTAGATAGTTATTTATTCTCTTACTGACATATTTACGAAGTGCTTATACAGGTACCGAGAAATACATCTCGAAGATAATACTCCGAAGGAACTCGAATCACTGTTTGTATTTACTTTCCGCGTTCTTTATAACTGTACAAAATATAAACTCATAGTATAGAAACTTTGTATTTTGAATGACGGGCTGATATATTTATTTATTTATTGCCTTGTCTGTTTAACTTAACGGGCTGATATATCTTTATAAATACTTGATACTTGGTATAAATACATTTTTTATACACTGTATATGCTTAGCATATAATCACCTAGTGTAGCTTTTAATGAAATCACAACATTTTGAAAACAAGTAATAATAATGATAAAATAGATAGATAATCCCCTTTAGTGTTCCGTTAAACTAAGTTTAAGGACTGTCTTCGGACGGGCTATGAGGGATGCTTAATACCTTTTAGTTCAGGCACCCACCTCATAATGCGGGTATTTTATATTTCAGTTCAGGCACCCACCTCATAATGCGGGTATTTTATATTTCAGTTCAGGCACTCACCTCATAATGCGGGTATTTTATATTTCAGTTCAGCCACCCACCTCATAATGCGGGTATTTTAAATTTCAGTTCAGGCACCCACCTCATAATGCGGGTATTTTCAATTCCAATTCAGGTACCCACCTCATAATGCGGGTATTTTAAATTCCAGTGGAAGTGGATGTGGATTTATATTTTTTACCGTGGAAGTGGATGTGGATTTATATTTTCTTGTATAGTGGAAGCGGATGTGGATTTATATTTTTCCTTAAAATAAACGTGGATGTGGATTTAGCTGCGTTAAGGTGGATATCAATGTCGACTTAATTCCTCTTCAAGTGGAAACCATGAATTTAATTCATCTCCAAAATATATTGTGGATTCAACTTCCGAAACAGGGGTTACAAGTGTAAACTTCTCCAACCCTATCTTATTTACACATATATTTCTTTATTTCTAACAATTGTTTTTAGCTGGTGGCTTTTGACAATATCGAAGTTGGCATCACACATCAACTCGTGGAACTATTTCTTCGGCAGCGAACTGGGGCAATTTGTCGGGAAGGATAATCAGACTTCCCGACACGGGTTAAGGATCTACCTCGAACACTCGTCTCTAATCACAAGTATTCTTTTGCATTCCAACAGTTCAATTTTCAGGATTCTCAAGTTCTATCATAATATCCAGTGTCATCATAATTCAACACCGGACAATATTTTGCAAAGATTCGCGCCAATTGGGATTCATTAATCATAAGGTGTCGTAGTTGTCCCAGAACTACACTCGACCTGATTTTCGTGCAGCCCGAGATATGTAGGCAACTCAGAGACCGGAGTTCGGTCATAATCCTCTCAAGTTTCCTTTAGCCGAGACAAAATAGGCTATTGAGTCAACGTCTTTGCCCGACAACTCTTTTCATCATTACCGGGCAAAGAGGGACAAGTTGTTGACACCCAATTTTGTCCCGCCTCTCCTCCGAAATACCTATTTATGCTTCTAACATTTTTGGAAAATTAAAAAAAAAAAAAAAAATATATATATATATATATATATATATATATATATATATATATATATTATATTTTACTATAATTATTAGCCTTTTATCAATGCCAGCGTTTCACTATTCTATTACAATACTAATTTTTATTATTGCTATTATTATTATTATTAATATTATTATAACTCACATTTTATCATTTCAGCACATTTTACCGGCTTACGCACTCACATCGCATTTATCTTCACATAATTAAATAATAATTTTATTTACTGTGGATTTTCGAAATATTATTGCACGGCCATTACAACGCCATTTTTATCTGAGCACTAATAATTGCATATCTTATATTAAGTAATATTTTAATACAGGTTATTTAAATAGGTCTTTTATTTAAATTTATAAAGCCCATATTTTAAATCCATCAGTCAATTTTGGGGCTCATCCGTTCCACAAACCTGTTTGGACCAGTCCATTAATGACCAGCCCAGTTTTAATACCCAGCCCACGTTTTAGATCAGCCCACAACCCAAATCCTACCCGGTCCAGCCCAAATCATTACCCGACCCGATTGACCCATTCTCTTTAACAAAAGAGATGAAACCCGCACACCCCTTCCGCCCCATTCCCTCTCTTCTCTTTCTCCCTCCTCTCTCCCTTGTCTTCCCCCCACGTTATCTCTACCACCCCCATTCCGTCTTGTCCCCCCACGCTTCTGTTCCCCCCACGTTGCCACTGCCACCCCACTCCTTCCTGTTCCCCCCATGCCTCTGCCATCTCCACGTCCCCTTGTTCCCCATGCCTCTCCTTCTCTCTTCCTTCAAACAAAGTGAAAAACTATAAAGAGGGGTGATCAGATCGAAAACGGGGAGGAGAAAAAAAAAAGAGAAAAAGGGCTGGAACGGAGAAATCCCCTGGAAATAGAGCTCTCTGAGTCATCCGAAATTCCCCTAAAAATAACAAGCTTGTAGTGGTTTAGATAATTCAAAAACATCGAGTCCAAAATATTAGGATATTTGTTTTCCTGTTTTTGTCTGCTTTGTTGGTCGCTGTGAATTCGAGCATCGCAAGCTCTGGTTCAGTAGTTTTCGAGTGGATATCGAAACCTTCGCCTCACTTCGCTGCACCTGAAGAAGGTAAATTTCCTTCCTATAAGTCATGTTAGTATTCGTTTGAGCGTTTGAAACTGTTTTATGTGGTTTGTTTGCTTAGTTGTATTTCAATTTCGTTAGCAGTTATTTTAGTCGTATTAAGCATATTTAGTCCCTGTTTAGTTCAGTTCTGTGATGGTGTTAACTTTATATGCAAGTTTAGATTAACCTGGTGCTTTAAGTTTACATTTGTCGACTGGTATGTCATTGGATTAATCATGTGTTGATTTAAATTAGGCGACCCGTTAATCGTGTTTGCGTGCATTAGCCTTCTTCCATGATTAGTTAGTCTGAATCTCATCTGATCAGGATCTAATAAGGACCATTATCATGCCTATTCTATTTGCTTCTACATACTGTTTAGAAGAGTGATGTTAATCCTCGCTTGTACTCTAAATCTGGGTTTGTTGGTTCACTGCTATGACATCTAATGAGTTTTATATTCAGTTATGATCTAGAAGTCTACCAATCTTGCCTATGTGGTTAAAATTTGTTATGATTGGTCAGCCTATTAATTGTTTATGTCAAATCTGGATTATACTTCATGTATATGTACATCACTTATGTAATGTATAGTCTATATTATCATTTGGTGTTGTTTTAAATTCTGCGCGTCGCTAAAAGCACATTTCAGTTGGTTATGTATATTTGCGCATACTACTGGTATATCTATATTTAAAACCGCTACGAATGTGTATACACGAAGTATACTTGAATATACATAATATGTACCCAATCTGCCGACTTGTTTGAGTTTTATATTTCATATGTTTAACATTATTCACTGATCGTATACTGATCCTTTTCCTTTCATTTTTTTTTTTTGCATGATCACCGCATACGAGTCTGAGGGACTCGTTCTTCTTCCATATTCGGGGTTGGGCTAAAAGCCCAACAAAACCATCTCCGCCCAGCCCAATCCGCAGCCAAAAACCCAAAAGAAAGAAAAAATGGAAGTTCTGGGCCAAGGCCCAATAGCGTGGACAGTTCTCAGCAGTCAAAAAAATGGGCTGGCCCCATTCGATATTTATTTACCTCTTTTATTTTATTTTGTGCATATTAATTTGTATTATGCAACTAACTTTTTGCTTGTTTTGTTTTCTTAATTTAGATAAATCCTAATGAATTAATAGGTTTAGTTTTAGTAATGGGTAGTTTAGTTTAAGGAAGACTAACAATTAATTCCATAAGTTAATACTATTCTTTTTCATGTTTCATTTTTATTTGGGATAATTGATTTGCAAAATGGGAATCATGTTTTCATTATAAACGTTTCAAAAACGTCACTAATATGCAAGTATAAACTCAAGTATATTTTATAGATAACTCTTCAAGTTTGAATCAATCATGCATATTTTTAACTAAGCATAATTAATAAGAAAACTCACTTCCTTTTGAATCCTATTTATAAGCTTACATTTTCTACATTGCTACATTCACATAAAGTTCAAAATTGCTAAATCTCTTCTCAAAAGCTATTATTTACGGGCAAAATCGTTATATTTCCTACAAGTCTTATCTTAAATAGCATTTACTATATTTCATATAAAGTCTTAGCAACATTTTGAGCTTTATTTAAATAGCATCTAAAATCCTCTTTATGCAAAATATCTTTTATAAGTTTTATTTCTAAATAGCATCTTATTTAAAGCCTTAGCAATATTTATAAGTTTTATTTAAAATGGCATTTAACGTCCTCTTTTATACAAATTCTCACCTTAATTAATTAACCTAAGTTTCGCCGGACAACCGTAGTTAGCGGATTCTAAAGGATGCTTAACCCCTTCCCTTTAGGATAATATAGAGCCCTTATCTAGAATCACATTGGTTAAGCAGACTATTAACGGAGGTTTAGTTTTAACTTTACCTTAGTTAACATTTAGGTGTCCTAATTCACCGTTAAATTAATTAGGTGGCGACTCCTTTAAAACAAGCAAATAAATAGGAATCATCAATATGTTGTACTTCTACTTTAACCCGGTTAAAAAGGGGTATGACAATTCCAATATATGGTGGGACAATTAGTTGGGAACTAGAAAAATTGCTCAACTCATAGGCACCAATACATCAATCAACAGCCCTATATATGACTACTTTCAAAATGGTGAATGAGATATACACAAGTTGAGAAAGATACTACCAATGAGTGTGGTGAACAAGATCCAAGAAGTCAAAAATCCACAACATGAAAATCAATGACACTCCTATGTGGAGTGCCACCAGTGATGGCACTTTTAGCTGCAAATCTGCTTGGAAATCTATCAAGGAGTACCATCATATATCTCTCACTAACAAAAAGATGTGTCATAAGAAAATTTTCTTATGCCTTTTAAAGTTTTCTTTCTTCATATGGAGACTGTTTAGAGACAAAGTTGTTGTTGATGACAATCTTAAAAGAATCAAAATCCAACTAACTTCTAAATGTTCTTGTTGCAGGAATGGAAATCAAGAAACTCAAGAACACCTTTTCAACAACAACATGATTAGCAAAGATGTATGGAAACATTTCACTCATATGTTTGTCATCAAGGCAGGATCTGGAAATATCTGACAACGAGTTTTATCATGGTGGATCACAAAGAAGAAAAATCCTATTCAAGGCATGATATTACAAGTGATACCATGCATTCTAATTTGGAAAATCTGGAAGAAAAGGTGCAAAAGCAGATTTGAGAATCTCAACATGTCCAGATCCAGAGTGTTCAACAATACTTACCAGCAAACAATTTTGATACTCCATATTTGAGAAACAATTTACCCCACGGGGATTTAGTTTATCTAACATGGCCAAAGTATATACTTCTTATACACTTCAGCTGTATAGATAGATTATAGGTATGTATATTATATGTATATCTATGTATAATATACATATTTAGTTGGCTAAATTCCTAGATAGGCTCTTTAACTTCACACAATTTTTAAGTTAGACACTTTAACTTAGTTGGTGACCAGATAGACACCTCAACTTGGTAGAAATGTATCTTTTAAACACACAAGTCAGGAAAACCAAGTGCGTGTGCATCACTTGCTGATGATGTGTCAAAGAACGAATAAGATAGAGACACGTGGAATAAAACAAATCTCCAGCACAACCCCCTTTGATCTTCTTCTTCGTTCCAAAAGAGGCAATCAAACTTTGCCTTCATTCTCCATTATTTGCTTCTGCAAATTCACATGTAAGTTATAGCAGTCAATTATTATATTCTTCTTCTCCAATGGTTCCCTTCATCTCTCTTCCTTCTCCCTTACCACCGCCCATGTCCCACTCTCACTTAACCCAGAGACAAGTATAGGTTTTCTTTTATTGATAGATGAAGGCCTAAAAGTAAAGAGGTTACGTTTTGTCTAATTTTTCTAGTTTTATGAACCAGCATTTTTTTTTTACTAAGTAGGAAATCAATGCAAATTTTCAAGATTAATGGTATTGTCTTGGTTGAAACGTTAAAAAGGGAATTTACAAAATCCCTCTAAGCCTAAAGTTTGAGTCTTTAACATTTTAAACCTGACTCTGTTTATTAAACTGTCAAAGCTTCCTAATAATAATTTGGCCTTTATTTGCTTCATTTTGTTTCAAACGAGTATGAAGATCATGGGATAAAAGAGAATGTGTGAAAAAAATAATATAAAAACAGGAATTAGTATGGAACTTTAGTTGTAGTTGTGCTTTTTAGAGATGGAGAAGAGAGGTTTATGCCGCCAAGGCTTTTCTTTTAACAATGGTGAAGATGAATTTGAGGAAGATGAGGGTAAATTTGGGTTATAAATTTTTTTTGTTGATAGAAGAGCTGACTCAGCAGTTCTCTAACTTTGACTCACGCGCCTACATTGAACAAAAGAGTACGTGATATGCCATGTAGGACTAGTGTGTTTAAGTGATGCATTTCTACCAAGTTGAGGTGTCTATCTGGTCACCAACTAAGTTAAAGTGTCTAACTTAAAAATTGTGTCAAGTTAAAGAGCCTATCTAGGTATTTAGCCCAGATTTGAGAATCTCAACATGTCCAGATCCAGAGTGATCAACAATACTTACCAACAAACAATTTTGATACTCCATATTTGAGAAACAATTTACCCCACAGGGATTTAGTTTATCTAACATGGCCAAAGTATATACTTCTTATACACTTGAGCTGTATAGATAGATTATAGGTATGTATATTATATGTATAGCTATGTATAATATACATATTTAGTATACTTTATATACTACCAATTTACTCTCTCTCTCTCTCTCTCTCTCTCTCTCTCTCTCTCTCTCTCTATATATATATATATATATATATATATATATATATATATATGTTGTAAACTAGATGACCGAATGATATTTAGCTGTAATTTTCCTGCTACACATCTCTTGCAGGCTATTCATTGTTCAGACTGTCGGGGACACATATTCCAATTAGTCCATTTAATTTCACATGAATAATTTCCAATTGAATTGGAAAAGAAGTTAAAAGAATGGGATAATAGCATTTTCGGTCCCTCATTTCTTGGTAAACTCTGATTTTGATCTTTTTGATATATGTATGACTCAACACAATTAACCTTTAATTAATTAAAATATATTTTTTTGGTCCATTTATATAGAAATATTATGTTATTTTTGGATTGTTTTTAAAAGTATATCACCCTCGGACATGAAGTAACAATACAAGTTAAAGATAATACATAGGTAATTAAATGGTGGAACAATTAATAATTCTGAAAATTTGTGAATATTCACAAGCAGATAAAAAATCTACATCATTTAAAGTAATTAAAGATCTGATGTAGTTTGTCTTATATAACAAAAACTAAAAATGAAAATTATATTTTTAAGAAAATCAATAGTCAACTATATACTATCTTATTACAAAGAGAGACGTAGCTACCAAGTCTCGGAATTAATAATTTCTCACATGGTTCTCAAGCTCTTTTTTATTTTTAATAAATAAGCAGATAATGAACCTTTCAACATTTAATCTCCTATAAAGCTCATTGGATCCATGTAAGACAATAGCTAGAAAAATTAAAGATGGCTAATTTCATCGCAGATACGAAGAACAAGATTCAAGATCTATTCGTATACCTTGTTTCTTGTGGAAAATCTTCTAAAGGTAAGATTTGAAAACTATCTTTAATTTCTGGAAAATTTTGACAATCTTTCTTAATTTTGATGTTAAAAACTCTTAATTTGGGTTGATATTTTTGGCAAGTGATTTGGGTGTAAGTTGTGTTTAACGGATTTATGTTATAGAACTCCGCCTGTGTGAGCTCGCTCACATTGCCGGTCCCAAGCCCGGATAAAGGAGGAGGGTTGCCGAGGGTCAATCGGAAACAGCCTCCCTACCCAGGTAGGGGTAAGACTGCGTACATCTTACCCTCCCTAGACCCCACTATTGTGGGATTACACTGGGTAGTGACCAGACCAGATACTGATAGCTAGTGTGACACATAAAATGGTACAAAAGGAGTAATACTTATCAGCAGATTTACATATCTACTCTTCCTGTCCTATATAAGTATTTTCTAGCTTTTTGAATTTAGTTCAAAATCAGTAATCTCTTAAAAATCAAGAAGGTATTAACTTTTCTTTTTTTCCAAAAATTTTCGTTTCTAATAAATGATTAAACAAATTTCTAGGAAGTCTTTCAACTCTTCTTTACATTGTAAATGATCTTTTAGTCAAATAACCCTCTTAATTGATGTTATTAAGTGACTTTCTTAATAAATGCGACAAATTCTTAAAAGTCACTTGTATAATATCAGAGAAAGTAATTACTTAATAAATGACCTAATTATGTTTTATAACGTCAGTACATAAAACTTATACTTGTATATTGAATTTTGTCAGAACCAGGAAATGGGCAAGGGCTAGCAATAGATGTCCCAGGAAATGCACACGACCATGGACTGGTAATAATAGATATATCAGGAAATGCTGAAGGCCAAGAACCACTAGTACCAATAAGTAGTGAACCAGAAAATTCAAAAGAACAAGAGAAGGAAAATGATGAAATGTTTTATGGGAAGACTGTAAAGCCTGATAATAAAGCTTATATTTCAACACCTCCAGGCAAAAGAGAAGCTCCTCCTCCTAAGACTGGTTAAAATAATAAATTAATAGCCCCAAAATATTTGTCACGCTTTGATTCTCGAGAGTTAATTTGACTAATCTTTGGAGCTGGATTGTATTAGATTATTAATCTAGTATTTGAAATTAAATTTTAAATATTCAAACACCATACGAGAAGCGCCTATAAGTTGCAATTCTTCTCATATTAATATGGTGAAGAAAATACACCTAAAAGTTATTGTCAAAATTTATGTAGTTTGAACCTCGAGAAACGAATAGTGATAAGCATTTTGGGACGGGGGAGTACAAAGTTATAGAAATCTCAAAGTTGTTCATTTGAAGAATCCTGCATATGGGGTTTGTGCTAATCCTTCTCTTTTGTTATGCTTACGTTGCATTTGATTTTCTATTGTTCATATTACTCCTTCTTTATGTTTTGTTTTTGTTTATATCAATAAGAAGAGTAAATGCAAGGTTGTGTAAATTCTTAATAAGGCAAAGGCTCAAATATGCCTCTGAATTAAACAAAATTGCACATATTTACCCGTTGTTAAAAGGTTGTGCAAAGATGGCCCTAACGTTTTTTTTTTGGCTATATATGCCTTTGAGTTAACGGAAAATATTGCAGGGCATATTTGTTCAGTTTCGCATAGTATAGGGGCATATTTGATCCATTGAAATTCTTGAATATTATGGCACAAACTATCATTACATTCCAAAACATAAAAAAACATTTGTAATAACAATCTATCCACCATTGCATTACATCAAAATTATGCAACTAAAAGAGCAGATGCAATTACAATCATCTTTTAAAGACTGATTTCACAAAAAAAAGCACCATTTCCCCTTTTCAAAAGATTTTTTTTTACTAATGATAATACCATTTTTATTTTTCAATTTGTTGATGATCTGGATATTTTTCGTCTTTTCAGTCTCAATATCTACACGATAATGGATGCAACAATTGCCGCAATAAAACATAAATATAAAAAAGGAGATAACTTGCATTAGACTTATGACACATGAAAAAATGTCTTCCGCAGTGCTCAAAATTTTGATTATAATAATAGAAAGAGTATCACATTTTAAGCATTTATACGGTTTCTTACATAACATTCAATGTGGTTTGGCCCTTTCGCGAATTTCACGCATAACCGAAATTTAGTAGAATTATTTGAAGTCCATAAGTGAGATGGAGTGCAGTAACTCCACGTCCACAAACCCTTCCACAACTTCACATCTGCAAACCCTTCCACAACTATTTGAAGAACTCGAAACTTCCGACATTTCATAAACAAGTGAAAGAATAAGAGAGAAAAGTGAGGGGTTGTACGATAAGTGTGGAGTTTCAAAATGCCGTTGCAATAAATCATTGGCTAGCATAAAGTGCACTATAAAAAAATCTGAGAACTATTTGTGCCATAATATTCAGAAATTTGAATGGATCAAATATGTCCCTATACTATGCGAAACTGAACAAATATGCCCTGCAATATTTTCCGTTAACTCAAGGGCATATATAGCCAAAAAAAACGTTAGGGACATCTTTGCACCAACCTTTTAACGACAGGCAAATATGTGCAATTTCGTATAGTTCAGGGGCATATTTGAGCATTTGCCGTTCTTAATATTCTCTCATAAGTTGTATGAGTAAAAAGAATAATTGTTAATTATACATGAGTTGTATAGTTCAACATGATGAGTAAATCATGATATGAAAATTGTGCTTGTTTTAATTAGTTATGAATTGGAAAAAAGAAAGAAAAGATCAGTGTGAATGTTAAAAATTTAGCATCAAAATTCCCCATAGCTTGCACGCTAGAGGTCTTTGAGTTGACTTCAATATGAAGGATAGTAGACTTTTAGATTGACAAGATCTCTCAAAAGGAACAGTTCAAGCAAATTGCACATTAAAAACGCAGCAGAAAGTGAAAGTTTTATAGGACAAATTATAAATTCATATAATACGTGATGCACGCTTTTGAACTCGATGCTAACATAGTTCAAGGATAAATCCAACTAAATATATAAATTCATATAATACGCGATACACACTTCTGAACTCATCTGAACTCAATGATAACTTAGTTCAAGAACAAATCCAACTAAATCTAGGAGTGGCTGAAATTAAAGATGAATGTAGCCCTATCGCTGAATTGTCAGGATTAGTTACGATTATTTTTCCAGGATCAAACAAACCTATACCTTCACAGGGGAGCTGGAAACAAGAAAAGCAAATTTAAATAACAAAATCAGTAAATTGGGAAGCGAGTAATGATGGACTGGTAGATAAATTAATTCTTCTTGTTTGTGCTTTATTAAATGAAGAAGTTATAATGGCTATATATAGGTGTATGAAGGTGGCCACTGGTCCAGGACGCAATTGTTATCCAAATTGTGCTCAAAACAATAATCATCGTTAGCAAAATAATATGTCCTTAAGGAATTTAATCCCCCAAATATCTGAAGTTATGAATTGCTTCCTCCCAGAATAAAACGGATAAACTTGTCAAAGGAGTAGCGGGAATCACAAGACACTGACTCTGTTTTTTTTTTTTTATTTTGTAAAAGTACGCAGAATGCAGATGGTATGCAGAATTTTTCGATGCAAAAAGGGTGAGGGAATGACCCTCTATTTAAAGCCAAAAATCTGGTGCAAAATGGTGAGACCTTTTGCATACCAGCGGGAACATATTTGTGTCTGTTCAGAAAGACTCTTCGTGTATGGTTGGTTCCGCGAACGGGAAAATAATTCAAATTATTTCGCGCGGAAATAATATCATAAATTGGAAAATGAAGTAAAGGGAATGGAAAATAAATTTGGTAAATGAAAAATAAAGTTTGTCCAAAATATTTATCAATTAATCACATCCGGATCTAAAGCGAAGCGATGACAGCGTGAGGGGTGGCTCTCTTCTTAACTCTTTAAGAGCTAGAAGAAGTGGAATTTATGACCGAAGTAAGCCATTATTTAAACCAATTCAACAAAATAATACGTTTTTTTGAAAATTTACAGAACTAGATTAAACGTATTCCGCAGTAACGTATTAGGCATTATTTTATTCAAAAAATCTAACGGGCAAAAAAATTAGTGGTTGACGGTGTTAAAGGATAATATGTACTTGTGAGTAACGTTTTACATAATATGTTCTAAACATAGGCGGAGCTATGATTTAAAATTTTGATGTTATGAACCCATCATCAAATGGACAGCTCGTTTTACTAATTCGTGTGCAATTAAAATAGCTATAATAAAGTGATCTATCACATTCTTTCAAAACCAAATTATTAAACTCGCTCACTGGATCACTATAGAAACGACACCGTCAGTTACGTTTTAGCCTGAAGTCGTTACTCTGAGTTATGACTTTAAAATCAATTAATGTCAGATTTTGTACAAAAGTTGTATGTGCCTGGAGTCTTAGAGTCATTACTCTTAGTTACGTATTAGTGATAAAACGTTACTAACAAGTATGTATTATCCTTTAACACCGTCAACCACTAACTTTTTTGCCCGTTAGTTTTTTTAATAAAATAATGCCTAATACGTTACTGCGGAATACGTTTATTCTAGTTCTGCAAAAAAAAAAAAAAAAAATTAAAATTGTATTGTTTTGATAAATTGGTTTATATAATGGTTTTCTTTGGTCAAAAATTCAAAGAAATGCTTCTTTCTTTAAGCACGCTTATTTTTCTTTCCACTACCTATGTCATATGTGGGACAAAACTCCTTCCCAAAAAGGACTTTGCTTTAAATTTCATTTTTCCTCCATTTCTCATTCAAACCCACTTAGCTAGCTTCGTTCATTAGCTAGCTCCAATAGCAACACGTGTCCAGTGACTAATTACAAAAATTACATGGACGTGTCACATTTTAGCCAAGGTTAAGGATACCCGCAAAACGCATCTTCCCGCTAATCAGGCATAGTGCACTACTAAAAACTGGCAAAAACCGACGGATTCCGTCGGTTTTTAGAGCAAAAAAACAGCATATTTAAATCAATGTAAGTATATGAACAAAAAATATCAGTGGTCTAGTGGTAAAGCCCTTTAATGCCAAGGAACATACTCGGGTTCGTTTCCAAGTTCCTACATTTCATTCTTTAATTTTCAAAAAAAAAAAAAAAGACGGAATCCGGTTTTTTTAATTTTTTTTTTCTATTTTACCAAACCCACGGACTCCGTCGGTTTTAACCGACGCAATCCTTAGGTTTCGAAAAGCGATGTAACGTAAATCGACGGACCGTGTTGGGTCGATTTTCCGTCGGTTTTCACTAAAAACTGACGCAGTCCGTTGTTTTTTGCTATCGATAATTTTTCCTGTTTTTTAGTAGTGGTGACACGTGCCTTATGTTGTTGCGAGTAGGATGATGTGACAAGTGTCCTGCTACAACTAACCTTCAAATTTGCCAATAAAATCTTTTCAAGTATCATATATTGTCAGAGATAGTAACATAGAAGGTCATCCAACTATGGGTAATGATCTCTCAAAGTCATGTTTCTTTGTTTTGTAACAAGGTCACTCAACTTTTCCTATATCACATCAAAAGTCACCCAATAAAAATCTGGCAAATAAAATACGACATGACTTTTAATCTAGTATACATGAATTTTTCCTTCTTTTTTTCTTATTCCACGTGGCAAAAAGGCCCGACCCGACCCAAATCCAAATTAACCCTATTCTTTCTTAATTAAAATAGAGTTTCTCTCTCTGAAAAAAATTGGCCCATCATTTTATTTAAATCGTGTCTCTTCTTTTTCCTTCTCTCATTTGGCTTGACTAATGACCAAGTTGACGTCACAAAAGGTTTTGAAGGTGTCAATAAAGAAAAAGTAAAAGTCGCGGAGAGTGTGAATGATGAACAAATTACATTTTCTGGTGTTATGTGTGTGCCAAGTGATGTGGGTGTTTCAAAAGGAGGTAGGCTTTTTAAGAAAAGAGTCATGAAGGACTGTGTTCAAAAAGTCACAAAGAAGTCTAAGAAGAATTAAAGAAGGAAAAAGAAGATGACGCGATTTTAATAAAATGATGGGCCAATTTTTTTCAGAGAGAGAGAAACTCTATTTTAAATAGGGGAAATATCACGAATGCCCACTCAAACCAAAAAAATTACCCGCCCATACCGCCATTACTTTCGTGCCCCCAGAAAAAATTAAAAGTATTTACTCGAGATGCCCCCCAACTATGATATCAAAATGATATATAAATATACTGATATGGTATCATGGAAGATGCTTCAGTCCTTCTCTTAGTCCTCCATGATACCATCATGATAGATCAATATACCAAGATGGTATCACGTAAGATGCTTCAGTCCTTCTCTTAATCCTCCATGATACCATCATGGTATATAAATATACTGAGACAGTATTATGAATGATCAATATTCATTTATTAAAAATAACACACTTTTCTCGAAAAAAAAACCTCTATGATACCATCGTCTTATATACATATACTGTGATGATGTCATGGAGGACTGCTTCAGTCCTTCAACGAAACACTCCTTAGCATCATGGTGTCATCGTGGTATATAAATATAATGAACAGTATCATATAGGACTGTTTCAGTCGTTCTCTTAGTCCTCCATTATACCATCATGATATATAAATATACTGCGATGATATCATGAAGGAAGGGGTTTAGGCGAGGTAGGCACATCGGGTAAATAATTTTGGACAAGGGGGTACAACAGGTAATTAGTTTAGAAGGGGCATGGGGCGTATAATTATTTTCATTTTAGGGGTATTTCAATTAGTTTTCCATTTACTTAAGGGAGAATAGGGTTAATTTGGGTTTGGGTCAGGTCGGGTTGGGTCTTTTGCCACTTGGACCGAGAAAAAAAAGTTCATGTGGACTAAATGTCATGTCATATTTTATTTGTCAAATATTTATTGAGTGACTTTTGATGTGATATAGAAAAAGTTAGGTGACCTTGTTGTTACAAAACAAAAAAACATGATCTTAAGAGATCATTACCCATAGTTGGGTGACCTTCTGTGTTACTACCTCTATATTGTCAACACTTATCCCTTTGGAAATTAAGATGGATTCCATAGAGTTTACTATCTTTTTTTTTTTTTTTTTTTGCCCGGATTGCCCTTCATTTGGGATGGTCTTTAATTTTTGCCCTTCAAGTTGGTGGTCTTTAAGTTTTGCCTTTCGTCAAATACCCGAGGTTGCGGGTTCGAACCCCAACTCAGTAAAAACAAAAAAAAATTGCATGCAAATTCTGCCTAAGGACAAAAGTTAAAGACCACCATTTTGAGGGACAAAAATTAAAGATCACCCCCGCAAAGGCCAATCGTGCAAATTGCTTATTATCAATGTATTAAAAAGGGAATTTTACATAATTGACTACATTTTGGGGGTTTAAAATTTGCCATAGCTACATTTTCAATATTTACAGGGCATAGCTACTTTTTTTTCCACTGTATTTTTTTTCCGCTGTATTCATGAATACAACAATTTTTTTTTATTGTATTCATGAAATGACTATTTGTATTCATAAAGGGGCTCGTTGTATTCATGAATACAACGAGTAAAACTGAATACATAAAAACATATATACTCCAAAAATTAACAAAAACACCCTAAAAAAATGAATACAATCTAAAATATTAACAAAAAAAACTCAAAAAGGCGAATACAATCGTCTTATTCATGAATACAACAACACCAACCACTAGTTCTGGCTAGATCTGATGGAAATTTCACAACAACAACAACAAACAACGGTTCTGCTAACAAATACACCCTAAAAAAATGAATACAATCGAAAAATTTAACAAAAAAAGCTCAAAAAAGTGAATACAATTGCCGTATTTGTGAATACAACAACTTCCGGCCAGATCTGACACTGACGCCACCAAATCTACGAAAACATCGCCGTCACCAACAACCGTCGTTGTTATCCTTCATCGTCATCGTCACCAACAACTCCGCCATTAAAACGAAATTGAAGATTGTTCAAGAACCTGACAATGTCAGAAACGTTTTTTGTTAAAATAAAAAAAAATGGAAGAAGATATTCAACAAAGTACACATAAAAAAACAACTAAAAACGAAAGAATTGTTGTGTGTGTTTTTAGAGAGAGAAAGAAAATCGGTGAGTATTTCTAGAGAGAGAATGGAGATTTTTCGAGAGAGAAGATAGTTGAAGAAGAAGCAGGTGGGTAAGTATAGAGAAAGAAAATGGAGATTTTTAGAGAGAGAAGATAGTTGAAGAAGAAGAAGAAGGTGGGTAAGTAGAGAGAGAGAGTCAAAGAACTGACATTTCCAATGCTTTTTTCTTTCTTCCCTTTTTTTTAACTTTATTTTATTTTAATAGTTATTAAGTGTCATTAAAATACAACTATTAGCTATGGAATGTAATTAATTGAAATTGTAACTATTAAATATAATTAGATAATAGTAGTTAGTTACGTCCCGTAATTATTCCTATTAAAAACCATCCTGCTTTATGCGATTACTACCTGTAATGCTTTGGCCCATCTGTGTAACATAGTGCTTTACAGAGCACCACTCTATCTTGTAACTATGTTGAATATTAATGTAGAAACAAATAGCTAGACCGTCTCTCAAATTAATAATTCACACACTATTCTCAAGCTATAATATTTAATATAAAGTAATTATTAACACTTAAGACAATTGATCATATCTACTATATATAAAGCTCATTTTGATCCTGGGAAATACCTAGAAATTAAAGGGGGAAAAAAGATGGCTAATAAGTTCATTGCAGATACGAAGAACAAGATTCAAGATCTGTTCGTTTACGTTGTCTCTTGTGGAAAATCTTCTAATGGTAAGAGTTGAAAACTATCTTGTTTACTCATCTGCTTCAATTTACGTTTTTCTTTTTTTTTTTAAATTTGTTTAAAAAGGAATATCACATTTATATTTAGTAATAATTTTCATAAATTTAAACGTCCCTATATGACATATTTAGACCACAAGATTCAAAAGACATTTTGATTGTTACATAGTTCATCTTTAGTTTAAGATCACAAAATTAAAAAATCTCCTATATTTCTTAATAAATGGAACAGATGGAGCATAAAAGTCTCACTCTTTTTTAATTTTCATTTTAAAAACTTTATGTTATTTTGGATGTCTTTGAGAAGTGATTTTGGTATTCAGTTTAGATTTTATGCATTGATGATGTAAAAGATATTTAATTTACCCAATTAGATCACATACTATGTAATTATAGGTAATTATCTCAATTAAATATTACTTTAATAATCTGATAAAAATGATAAATAATTTGCTATCACATGTTAAAATTTACTTATATTACAAATGTAATTTTGCACAGCCAGTTTATATAATTTATGTATGCTTTCAAATTTTTTCAGATGACTCAGATATTCCACAAGGCCAAGGACAAATAATACCAACATGTGAACCAGAAAATGCACAAGGACAAGGACTAGTAATTATACCAGATAATGTACAAGGCCAAGGGCTAGTAATAATAGATATATGGGAGCAGAAAATTTACAAGAACGAGAACAAGAAAATGATGAATTAGCAGGAAATTATGAAGAATATCGGGGTCAGATAAAACCTGAAGGTAAAGCAAAATTTTCAAAACCTCCAGGCAGACGACCGCCTCCTCCTCCCAAGACTGGTTGAAATAATACATACTCCCTCCGTCTTATAATAAGTGTCACCTTAGCCAAAAACACGCATATTAAGAAATCAATCATGCAATATAAATTTTACTAAACTACCCCTATATAACAAAAATGTTAGCGGAAACGTAAAAGAAAGAACACAAGATTTAACGTGGTTCGGATCAAAATGATCTTACATCCACCAGAGAACAGTTGCTCAAATTTAAGAGAATTGCTCTCTCAATTAGCTCAAATTTCGTGCTTCCTTGTACTTTAATTTTCTCATAATTGAATTTTTTGTGTGAATTTTGCCCTCATTTTCTTCGGTTTCCCTGATTTAGCAGTGGCTAAGGCGTCTCTATCACTCACTTTGGCATAGAAATCGACAGGTATCTCTTCAATTACAGTTATTTTTACAAATGGTTCTTTCATCTTTCCTATTTTTGGGTTTGTGTAATCTGTAATTTGTGTATTTTTTAATGGCTTGTAAATCTGTTTCCGCGGGTTTTTTGGGTACTATCTGTTGGATGTGGGTTTTCTCTGTTTATTTTAGATTTCTTTGTTGAATTGGTGTGTTGCTATTGTATATTGACTCCTTTTCTTAACCTAAAATCCTCTAAACAGATTAATTAATTAAAGCTTCAGTTTTAGAGCATTTATAGCTTGTCTTTGTTGGCTCACAACCAAAACGAGACATTCAAACTTAGTCGATGCTACTTATTTCTCAAATCGTCATTCTATGCACCTTCAAGTTTTGTAGAAATTATGTTATGTCGCAAAGCATATTTTTTAGGTGTGGCTAAATCTGCACTAATCTTATAATTCTATATTGTATTCTAGTAGACCAAGCTGCAGGTATAGTTCACTTAACTTTGGTGGTGTTTGAATATTGGTGGTGTAGTAACTGCAACTCTAAAATAGAGATTTCACTTAACTTACTTCTCAATGTTTGCAGCAAGATTTCACTATGTGGAGTTCTGTTCTTATTTGTTACATATTTTAAAGATTTTTATGCCTTCGAGGTTTTAGGCCGTGGAGGTTTCCGTCAATTTCTTGTGGTGATAGTGGTACTTTGTCAAATTTAGCATTTATCGAGCACCCTATACTTCTGCTTGTGGAGTTCTATTCTCATTTGTTACATATTTTATAGATTTTTATGTCTGTGTTTTAGTTTTAGTGAATTTCTTGTGCTGATAGTGATTGGAGTTGTTGGCCTTATTTTGTCAAATGAAACATTTTTCGAGCACCCTTTACTTCTGTTTGTGGAGTTCTATTTTCATATGTTACATATTTTAAAGATTTTTATGTATGTGTGTTTTAGGATTTAGAGGTGTTTGTGAATTTCTTGTGGTGTTAGTGATAGTTGGCTCCAAAGTGCTTCACTTGTCCCTAAATGATTCTGTAATTTTTTTTTTTTTTTTGGTTTCTAAAGTTTGTTTTTGATATCATTTGTGTAGCAGTTTGAAATTGTCGTATTTATCTTCTGCGCTAAATTTCTCGTTAGGTGCAAGGTTTGTTTTGGATTTCTCATTGTTGGAAAGACAACTGTTTGTGTGCCCTTTGGAGATAAATATATTTCTTAGTTTCACTTTCTTGCAGTTTGTTTGCCTCTTGACTTATGATGTACATATTTTTGTTCTTTTGGGCACTATTTTAACTTCTTAAATCTAAGCTGCTCATTCTAGTCCATATTAGATGACAACCAATACAACTATTCCTAGATAGTAGGAATAACTGCTTCAGAATCATAATTGAGAGGGAAAAATCATGTAGCATTCATCCAAGTTTACAAACTTCTCTGTTTTTTTGTTTCAATAAGGAAATACGAGATGGGAAGAGGGTGAACACATTCTTAATCTAAATAACTGCTTAAAGGATAAAACATAAAGGAAGTAGTTTATTACCTCACTAAATCCAGTTGCTTTAGGAAGGCAGATCAAAAATGGAAAAATTAAAAGTGATATCCAATTCTATATGAAAATTCACCAAAAAAAAAAGTTCTGCTTTGTATTCTCCAGTAAGCCTGTCAGTGACAAAATTGAATTACTGAACTTTTTAGGAGAGTTATGGTAAATCAAAGTATTATTAGCATGAACTTTAAAATTCATACAACAAATGTGTTAGTCATATATTAGTCTATAGAGCCATTATTTCTCAAGTCGTCATTCTCTGCACCTTCAAGTTGTGTAGAAATAATTTTTTGGTTACGTACGTTCTCTGTTAGAATTCATTATTTTTACATTTTCTATTTTCTTCACTTATGCTAATAGACATCTCATTTTCTTTCTCACGAATTCTTATAGGTGATATTGTTGCACACTAATCTAATTTTTAATGGATAAATCCTGGATTGGAATGCCAAGGAACACCCCAGAGTATGTGATTGGTTTGAATCAATTTCTGAATTTTGCATTTAACAATGGAGCTATAAGAGATAAAATAAAATGTCCATGTCCTATATGTGGTTCTCGAAAGTGGCAGACCAGAAAAATAGTGTTTAATCATTTGATTGACAAGCCGTTTCCTCAAAATTATGTCACTTGGTTTATGCACGAGGAAACAAATGTATTGCATAATTCTAGAAACAGAGAGGTTGCTCAAGATGAACCACCTGTTATATCTCGTATTTTTGAACCCCAGAGTATCTGCTGGGGTGGGGCCCACACACCGAGATTTTTTTTTGGAACATCTGAAAAGTCATATGAATCACATATGTAAAGTTAAACATAACTCATGAAGTACCCTTGGGCCAAATCAAAGTGGAAGCACTCCAAACGAATATTTTTAAGAAAACGTTTTCGGGTGACTTGACTTTGAGGGGCAAAGACGGTATTATAAGTTTGGAATTTGGAAAACTACCAAGAATTAGAAGTTGTAGATAATTGAATTAGCTTTCCATCCATAGGTCGTGGGTTCCCAGGTGACGTCGGTACAAGGAGATATGAACGTTTTAAGGTCGAAAGGTCAGTGGGCTAGGCCCAACTCGGGATCAACCGAGTTGGCCCAAAAAAATAAAATGAAAATTTAGGCCCAATGTTTAAGGGGTGGCCGGCCAAGTGAGGCCCAACCCATGGCTTTAATGAATATTTCCATGTGCTAATTAATTATAAATGGTCATTATCTAATAGAATTTTCAAGAAGCAAAGAAAGAAGAGAAAGGAGAAAAACCAAGAGCAAACATAAGAGCCATTTCGGGTTGGCCATAGAAAAATCACCCTAAAAAATCTTGACTCCAAAATTATTTTCTTGTTGAATTCCTACTAAATTAAGTGTCCTCTACAACTTGGTGTAGTTGTTTTGGAAGATTGAGCATTAGTTTCATCAATCTCACACTTTGGACAAGTGAAGAAGATTGGAGAAAAAGGTAAGAATTCATACCTTTTTATTATGTTATGAAGGTTTGGTTGTGTTGTAATATATGGAAATGAGTAGAAACTATGGAAATATGGAAGTTTACAAAGTATATATATATATATATATATATATATATGTAGCCGTGAGTGTATATATGTTGTATACATATGGTGAGTTAAATCTTATATTGTATTCTAGTTGTGGTTATGGTGAAAATTATATTGGGAATGAATTTTGGTTGAAGTTGGAATGTAGAAGATTATGTCACTTTAGAATGATTTTGTGATATTATGGAAATGAAGTTGTTAAGATGTGAATTATGATTATGGTTGATGAAATTGGAAGATGGAAGTATGTTATGAATATGTAGGTTGAATATTTGAAGTTTTGGATGAATTATGACTTTGGTGGGAAGTTTGTATATTTTGTATATCTTGTGAATATTTTGTGGAAATGATATGAAATGCTTCTGAATTATGTTGTAATGATCTTGATTAGTAATGAATATGAAAATGTCGATATTGATTTGAAAATACGAAGTTGGAATGAAGGCTACGACGTTATGTTGGAAAGATGACTAATTATGTTATATTGTGTTTTGTAGTGATTATTGTTGTTGGTGGTGTTGTTGTTGGGTTGTTGTTGATTGTTTTGGCCGAGTTGAATTCTCGGGGGCGCTATATGTATAGGGGAGGTGCTGCCCAAATTTTTGTAGAAAATGTTGACTCAAGATTTAGGTCTTAAGTCTTATGGCTAACAATTGGTAAACGTGATCATTTGTAGATTTCAGGCGAAACGGGAATTGAATTCGGAAAGGCGTAAAGACCATATAAGGTATGTAAAGCTATCCCGATTCTTCTTTTGGCATGCCCTAGGTGTACTAGGATCGGATTTGAGCCTCGGAAAGTGTTCTGCTCATCGGAATCCGCATTTGAAAATACCCCTTTTTCATTCAATGGAATTGAACCCTATAAGTATGCTTTATTGAAAGAATTGTGCAAACTTCCGCAAATTGTCTAGAAAATTATGGGATGCCCCCAGAACCGCCGTATGTGACTTTATAAGCTTAAAATACGTAATTTGACCCCACCGCTTTGTTTGTCCCGAGGTGGGCCCACTATTTCCGATTTTACCCTTTTGTGTTTATGACTTGTCTACGAGCGGCTTTAAAGGAAATGTTTTAACTACTCCTCTAACTATTAATTAAAAATTATTTTAAATATTCCGTTAAGTTTTATAAATTGTTTTGAAACTTGGAAATGATTTCAGAAAGATTATGCATCCGTAATCCATTATGACATCCGAAATATGCTTACTATAGTTCTGTCCAGTTTTATCATTTCGATTTGTTATTCGATATGCTTCATTGAGTCCCTGGAAATAGATGGTATTTTTATTGCATTTAGTTTCTCACTACTCCATTCGTCGATGCCTCAATGTTTCCCCCACTGAGCCCGGGCCAGGATATGTTCTCAAGCGACTCCCACTGCATTGTTCGCCGTGCCTCGATGTGAGGGGGCAGGTATACATGTACATGGGTTGTGGAGTATGTTGTGCCATGTACACTATTCTGATATGATCTGATATGGCCATCTGATATGATATGATATGCTATGCTACGGGGTTATCCCCTATTCTGATCCTTATGTGTTGTGGCACCAATGTCGGGAGAGTGACCACGTTTTGTCGGCCGAGTCCCTTGGCGGGGGCCGGATATGATATGGCATATGTTCTGTACATACTCCTTGTTGACACCCAATTTTGTCCCTCCTTTATTTAATTTTATTTACTCGGGCTTCTAAATTTACTGAGAAGCTAAATACTTTATTTTTTCACTATTTTTTTTTATTATTGCTACTACTATTAATAGCGCTACTTTTTTTTTTAACATTACAACTGTTACTTTATCACAAATTATAAATGGTTCGTCATCGTTTCATTTTTTTGGGGGTTTGGACTCGTTAAGTTAATTACAGAACAACACTTTGTTAAATCCTTATTTTTTTAAATATTAATTGTCTTCTATGTATTGTACTAGTTGTTAAATTAGAAGCCCAAGAATAATTAAATAAAGAATGAAGGGTCAACGATTTCAGTCAAATAAATAGCCCAAATTATCAACCCACACTCTAATTAATTCAACCAACCCACATTATTCCCTACCCAAAAAAAAAACAACTCAGCCCATATTATTTCCCTACCCAGCCCAAAATTATCAACACCCGGCCCAATATTTTTACCCTAAAACCTATTCTCTTACTCTTTTTCCGCCTCCCTCTTTTATTTTCGTCTCCGCCTCCTCTCTCTCTCTATACTCTCTCTCTCTCTCCCTTTCCCTCATTCCCGCTCCTCCTTTTTCTTTTCCTCTTCACACCACCGCCCCCACCTCACTCCTCTCTCTACCCTATCACTACGCTCCCTCCACTCACCGCCACACGCTCCTCCTCTACCCTACCTCTCTTTCTTTTTCTCCTTTTTATTATCACCGCCGCTACCCCACTCTCCACTCACCGCCGCTCCTCCTCTACCCTACCTCTCTTTCCTTTTCTCCTTTCATCATCACCACCACCCCGCTCCTCTTTCCTTTCTCTTAAACCCTATAAATAATACGAATTGGGAGGACATCTGGGGGGGATTCAGATTTTTGAGGGACACAAACCATCTTCCAAACTAGGATTTTACTTTTCCGGTGAACTTTAGTCGGAGATTACTCGACGTTTTTTCAGAGAGATGTTTTTTATCAGTAGCCTACTCCAAACTTCATACCATTTGATAATCATTTTTACCCGTTCTTAAACATTTTCTCACACGAAAACTTTCGGATTCGTTTCGATCTGGGATTTGAATCTGTTCGAGTGTAGCTCTGTGGATCGAGCCTAGTTCACTGCACTCGAAGAAGGTAAACGATCTTTCTTTAAGTAGTTTAATTTCAGTTTAGTAGGCTAAGAATTATTTATTATGTTCACGCATGTTTGTTTCATTTGGTTGAATCTTAGTTTATGACTTGTAGTATCGAGCATCTTCAGGATTGGTTAGTCTGATTTTGGTTTTAATGGTGTTTGTATGATTGTGTCTTAATTTAATTCGGGTTTTGCAGTTTAGAAGTTGACAAAATCTATTTGTTTAGGTCTTAATTTTAGTTTAGTTTAATTTCAGTTTTGTTGACGTTTGGATGTTCGTACGAGTTTACATAGGGATGATTATGATGATAGTGTTTGATCTCTAATTTGACATAGTCATGTTTGTTTGGACCTGTTTAGATTAGTTTAGTCATTTGCTGGTTTTCGTTTAAGGTGATTTTGGTGTTTAAAGTCAGTGTGTTCTTCAATCAAATTCATGTCGATTCAATTCATGTAACTTGATATCTATGTACATGTGTGATCATCTTTAGGCGGTTTACCCAACACTGTTTACTTCCCTGCCCTGTTGAACCTGTGCGTGTTAGTCTTTCCCTGCAAATTTGAATAATATAAGACTATGTTATCATTCCACATGTTTAACTCTTAATCAAAGTCTGAAATGTCAAAAAAAAAAATACTAATCCTGCTTACCTAAATGTTTTTGTCTAACTATTGGTATCTCAGTAGCTTTAGCTCGAATAGCCTTTCTTAGTCTTCTCATCTGAATTGCCTGGGATTACTTATTTGCGTGTCTATGTTCTAAAAAACTGCTTAACCACTGCTTTGTTGTCACACTTAGATTATGCTTAAACCCATGCATTATAGTAGTTGTCGAATCCATGAAGTCAACAATTCATTTGTCTGATCTCAGAGTCTGTCAGCTTGACCTAGCAGCCTGCACATATTCGAAACAAGTTTGATACCTTGGTTTTTTCCTAGTCAAAACCAGAATGATTCTTATCCTAGTGTGTAAATATGATAGTATATGTCATCTACCATAATTCATGTATAAACTCTATAAGTGCAATTGTGTTCAATTAAGTTAGTACCCCCTTGATAATGTTTCTGTTAGTTGAAATACCAGGCATCTCCATTTATGGTTTGTCACTGCCTCATGCTTGCTTTTGCATAACCCCTCCCCTTCAAACATGCTGTAACTTGCCTGTTTTCTTTCATCTTGGCTGCTGCATACCCATGCTACTTTGTGCTACTGTTTCCTTCTGACTTTTGCATGACACTCCTGCTCCTTCTTGACTTGTTTTCTTGTGTTCTCTCTCCTCTCTTGCTTCTTATTCTAGTTAAGACACTCTGTATGCTTGTTCTGTGTAATCATATGGCCTCCAAGTCATTTCATCTTGCTTAGTGTTGTGACCTGCATTTGATCAGGCATCCTATGTCTAGAAATATTTTCGCCAACTGTTTTCTTCTCTTTTGTTTTTCCGAACAGAAACTGCTCAATCCTTACTTTTATGCCTCTGGGAATTTGAATCCTGTTGTAATCCCATTTTTTTTCTTCTTTAAAATGATGTATACCTGCACATAGTGTTTGGACTTTTGGAACTTGTTCTGTTTGACCCTTAGGACAGTTAATGTGACATGATCCTAGTTTGTGAGTTGTGTTGTACTTTGCCTAATTTTTTTTTCAGTTAAACCACTTATGGAAGCATGTCTATTCTGCTTGTTTTTTTTTAGTCGGATATTGAACCCCACATGCAGTAGTCTAGTTGGTGTGGATCAGTGAGGATTTTCAGAGATTTATGTACATTTGTCTTACCCTGTTTGCGATCAGTTGCAGCTAGGAAGTACGTTGATTAAGCTCAATGAACATTTTATCATCAAGATCATTTCCCTGTTGTTAATTATGTGGGATAAATCATTTGTTGAGTCAAGTATGTGGGTGCCTTTCTTTTGCTACATCAGTACTATGCTATATTATGTGTCTTTATCTACTTTTGCAGCCTCTCTACCATGTCCACAGTTATCTCAGTATTGCTCAAAATTTCTTGTTACGATTAACTCCCTGAGTTTGAACTTGCTTTTGCTCTTATATCTATGTTTTCCATGCCATTTGATCACTGCATTTTGCCTAACCTACTGGACCAGTTTCATTTTTTTTAGTTATTTCAATACCACGGCTGCTATATCTATGCTTTCTGTTTTGACCGAATTCTACATACGTCTAAGTACAATAAATATTACACTATTTGATTCTGCCTATTTTTTAAGTATTGTCTTGTTTATATGTCATAGGTGTGTCGTGGCTGAATTATGTACATGCACATTATATACATAATCTACTGATTTGTTTTGAGTGTATATTTTACGTGTTGAATCTTATTCATTGATTATATACTAATCCTTTTCTTTCGTTTTTATGCATGAACATCGCATACGAGTCTGAGGGACTCGTCATAACCCGCATTCGGTGTTGGGTCAAAGCCCAACAAAGATCTTCTTCCCAAGTCAGCCCTGTCCACAGCACAAATAGAAAACAAATCTGGGCCAAAGCCCAATATACAAGAACAACATTCAGCAGCAAGATATAAATGATTCTGGGCCGAAGCCAATAGCAAACAGAGTGCAGCAGTTTCCAGAAAATGGGCTGAGCCCATTTAATCATCTTTGCTCCTTTATCTTTGTGTCTTTAATTTGCATTATTTGACTAACACTTTTCTTATTTTGGTTTTTCCTTAGCTTAGATGAATTGTAGGAAATTAGTATGGATAATCTTAGAAGTCATGGGTGTTTAATTTAAGGAGAAGCAACGATTAATTCCATAAATTTCATCTTCCTTTTTTTTAAAAAACTACTTATAGTACCTATATTGTTATTTCAATTGATTTTTTAAAATAGCGTGACTACATATTTTGAATATTGGAAACATAATTTATGCTTACTGTCTTAGAAGTTTAAAACGTCACAAATTTTACACTAACGTTAGCTTATCCTAAGAAATAAAAGGCAAACTAGTTTCAACAGATAATTCTCACACTTTAGTTCTTTTCAACACTTGAAATACATATTTGTTTAAAACATCCTTCGCACAGTTTACATTGCTAATAGTTTTTCTATAAAACCTTTTAAATAACTCTTTTTAATTTGTTAGTTGACATAACTCATTTCCTCCAAATACATATAAATGCTACACATCTTTTTTTTTTAAGTTTTTTTTTTTTCACTAACTCTTTTATGCAAATATTATTTTCTACAAGTTTTACTTTAAATAAGTTTAGCAATACTTACAATATATTTTCTTAAACATGTAAATATTACATCTACACTTAGCTTAACTAATCATAAGTCCGGTCGGTTAACCATTATTAATGGGTCTTAAAGGATGCCCAATACCTTCCCTTTAGACTAATTGAACCCTTACTCAGATCTTTTGGTTTCGTAGACTTTAAAATAAAATCAACTTTAGATAATTACTTTAATTAACTTTAGGTGTCCTAATTCACCGTAAATAATTAGGTGGCGACTCCTTAAAACAAATAAACAAAAAACAGAAATCCCCAATATGTCGTACTTCTACTTTAACCCGGTTAAAATGGGGTATGACACTCCTTATGTTTTGAAAATATGCATTTGATATTCTGGATTTTGCATTCCTTTTCTGTTCGCTCTGTTTACGGTTATGATTTTGTTTCTGTACTTCAAGCTTTACATATTCAGTACATATTCCGTACTGACCCCATTCTTCGGGGGCTGCGTTTTCATGCCGTGCAGGTACAGACGACAGGTTTGCTGATCCGCCCGTTTAGGATCTTACTCTGATATCTTGGAGCGCTCCTTTATCCGGAGCCCATATTTTGGAACAGTCTTCTGCTATCGTATATATGTACATTATTCAGGGGTACGACGGGGCCCTGTCCCGTCTTATGATTCTGTTATGTTCTGTAGAGGTCTGTAGACATACTTGTGTGGGTTCTGTATATGTTCTGGGTTGTTTTGATCTGTGATGGCCTTATCGGCTTCCACGTGCTATATTCGTTCGTCTGCGATATCTAGTAACGCCAAATAACTTTTATATTGACATATTGTGCAAATATACTCGTTTGGGTTATTGGGTACGTTTGGGTGTCCAGTACGGACACTAGTCACGGCCTACGGGGTTGGGTCGTGACAAAAGTGGTATCAGAGCAGTTTGGTTCTCGGAATGTCTACAGACCGTGTCTAGTAGAGTCTTGTTTATCGGTGTGTCGTGCACCACATCTATAAACAGGAGGCTACAGGGCATTTAGGATGTTACCCTTTCTTCTGTCTTAAATCGTGCGATAGAGCTGTGTTATCAGGATGATTCCTCCCTAACAAATTGTTACATTTGTAGTCATGCCTCCAAAAAGGGCGACAGCGGCCCAGAAGGCCAAGTCAGCGGCAGCGGGAGAGGCCAGCCAGGCCCAGAGGATTACCAGGGCCCACGCACTGATTATTCCCGAGCGTATGCCCCAATCAGAGGGCTCTTCTACACCGCCACCACTGGAGGAGATTGGGGCAGCCGCAGCTGTAGATTAGGGGGCGGCCTCACCGCCGGCTCCTGAGATTCCAGTACCTGAGCCTCCAGCTCCACGGCCAGGGACTGAGGATCAGACTATGAGAGAGGTGGTCCAGTTGTTGACCAGACTTGTGGCGGGACAGGTTCAGGGGCACGGACTTAGGGATGATCGGGCAGACAGACGGGATAGTTCGAGAGTTCGTGAGTTCCTGACTTGTGGTCCTCCAGAGTTCTTTGGGACAAAGCCCCAGGAGGATCCCGAGGAGTTTATCAGAAAGATGCGGCGCACGTTGCATTTGATTAAGGCCTCTGCGACAGAGTCGGTCGAGTTGGCTTCGTACCGGTTGTATAATGTAGCAGCTAATTGGTACGAGTCTTGGGAATTAGCCAGAGGCGTTGGTGCTCCCCCAGCAGTCTGGGATGAGTTTTCTGAGGCTTTTCTTGGCCATTTTCTGCCTCCGGAGTTACGGCGGGCCAGGGCTGACAGGTTTCTATTGCTGAGACAGAGGGGCCGCAGCGTTCGAGATTACAGTCTGGAGTTTGATTCGTTGGCCCGATATGCACCTGCTGTGGTAGCTACTATGACTGACAGGATGCACATGTACATTATGGGGCTGGACGATTATTTGGTCGACAATTGTTTGGTGTTGGTCGCTCAGCCCAGTATGGATATCGCCCGTATACAGGCACATGCCCAGGGTATGGAGGACCGGTACAGGGGACATCAACCCGACAGGAGCCAGGATCGGAGACGGCCCAAGAGGGCCAGATCAACTGGGTATTCTGGGGATTTTCGGAGCAGGCAGCCCCAGCAGCAGCAGTAGGCTAGCAGACAGTCTTGCCAGCCGGCACAGAGTGCACCTCCATAGGTTACAGGCCGGAGATTTGATAGCCCAGGGTATTTAGGAGCAGGCCAGAGCTCCAGGGCTTCAGGTTCGCGGGTAGACAGGAGTTTCGGTCAGACGAGGCCACCCCGGCCTCAGTGTTTTTATTGTGGCAGATACCATCCTGGAGAGTGCTACCGGGCCACCGGCGCTTGTTTTTCTTGTGGCCGCCAGGGCCATTCTGTGAGAGATTGCCCGTATAAGGGTAATTTGGGTAGTGCAACGCAGCCTACCGGATCAGCCGCTGGGTCATCATCTTCCTCGGTGGCTATGCGCCCTACGAGGCTGAGCACATCAGCACCAGCAGGTCGCGGCAGAGGCCATGGTGGAGTTCCCAGTACTAGCGGTCCTTCGAACCGCAGTTATGCTTTGGCCAGCCGCCAGGATCAGGAGGTTTCGCCTAATGTTGTCACAGGTACATTACTAGTTTTCGCCCGATCTGTATATGCTTTGATAGATCCCGGTTCTACCTTGTCGTATATTTCCCCTTTGGTTGCTAATAAAATTGGAATAACTTCTGAACCTATAGAACCATTTGAAGTAGCTACTCCGGTAGGAGATTTTATTTTAGCGAGGCGAGTATCTAAAGATTGTTCTGTAATCATATGTGGCCGAGATGCTAAGGCGGATCTGGTGGAGCTAGATATGATTGAATTTGACGTTATTATGGGAATGGATTGGCTAGCTTCCTGTTATGCCAATGTTGATTGCCAGAAAAAGTTAGTTCGCTTCCAATTCCCTGGCGAACCAGTGATAGAATGGGCAGGTAATACAGCGTCACCGAAAGGCAAGTTCATTTCATACCTTAAGGCGAGAAAGATGATCAGAAAAGGGTATGTTTATCATCTGGTTCGTGTACAAGACGTGAACGCCGAAGCACCGACTCTTCAGTCAGTCCCTATGGTAAATGAATTTCCAGATGTATTCCCGAATGAGCTTCCAGGTCTTCCTCCGGAGCGGGAGATAGATTTTACTATTGATTTGCTGCCAGATACGCAACCTATATCTATTCCTCTGTACAGAATGACACCTGCAGAATTAAAAGAATTGAAAGAGCAGCTAAAGGATCTGTTGGAAAAAGGGCTTTATCAGACCCAGCACTTCGCCTTGGGGAGCCCCGGTATTGTTTGTACGGAAGAAAGACGGGTCGTTGCGTATGTGTATTGATTATCGATAGCTGAATAAGGTAACCATAAAGAATAAATACCCCTCCCCAGAATTGACGATTTGTTTGATCAGTTGCAGGGTGCTAAATGTTTCTCGAAGATAGATCTGCGGTCAGGATATCACCAGGTACGGGTACGTGAGGCCGATATTCCTAAGACAGCATTCCGGACTCGCTATGGGCATTATGAGTTCAGAGTGATGTCTTTTGGGCTGACTAATGCTCCAGCGGTATTCATGGATCTGATGAATCGGGTATTCAGGCCGTTCTTAGATATGTTCGTAATTGTATTCATTGATGATATTCTGGTTTATTCTCGGTCAGAGGAGGAGCACGCAGATCATCTGAGGGCGGTACTTGGGGTACTTCGGCATCAGAAATTATATGCAAAATTTTCTAAATGTGAATTCTGGCTAGCTTCAGTGGCATTCTTGGGACATATTATTTCGGCTGATGGTGTTCGGGTGGATACACAGAAGATTGAGGCTGTCAAGAATTGGCCTAGACCCACGACGCCCACGGAGGTACGAAGTTTTCTGGGATTAGCGGGCTATTATAGAAGATTTGTGGAAAAGTTTGCTTCAATTTCAGCGCCTTTAACGAGGCTAACTCAGAAGGGAGCTAAGTTCCAGTGGACTGATGCTTGTGAACGAAGCTTCCAGTTGCTGAAAGAAAAGTTGACTTCAGCTCCAGTTTTGACTCTCCCAGAGGGACCAGACGGGTATGTTATTTATTGTGATGTTTCTGGTGTGGGGTTAGGCTGTGTACTAATGCAACACGGCAGAGTTACAGCCTATGCTTCCCGGAAGCTTAAAAAGCATGAAAGGAATTATCCTACACACGATCTGGAGCTAGCAGCGGTAATCCATGCTTTGAAGATATGGAGACACTATTTATATGGCGTTCATGTGGATATTTATACAGATCATAAGAGCCTCCAGTATATTTTTAAGCAGAAAGAGCTTAATTTGCGGCAGCGGCGGTGGCTGGAGCTACTGAAAGACTATGATGTGGATATTCTGTATCATCCGGGCAAAGCTAATGTTGTTGCGGACGCACTCAGCCGCAAGTCTATGGGCAGTTTGGCAAATCTACAGCCAGACAGGAAAGAGATAGCACGTGATATTCATCAGCTGGCTAATCTTGGAGTTCGTCTGGCCTATTCTGGAGGTACGCAGGTTTCCGTCCGAGGGGTTTCTGAATCATCTATTAAGGAAGATATTAAGCGGCACCAATATGAAGATCCTGTTTTAGCTCGGTATAGAGACACAACCCATGAAAAGGAGAAGACTCCGTTCAAGTTTACATCGGACAGGGCATTATTGTACAAAGGCAGGTTGTGTGTACTGGATGTTGCAGGGTTACGACAGCAGGTTATGAGCGAGGCACATTATGCCCGTTATTCTGTTCATCCTGGATCGACGAAGATGTACCATGATCTCAGATGCCTATATTGGTGGGATGGCATGAAATGGGATATTGCAGAATTCGTCGCCCAGTGCCCAAATTGTCAGCAGGTCAAAATTGAGCATCAGAAGCCGGGTGGTCTGTTACAAGAAATGGAAATTCCGACATGGAAATGAGAGATAATTAATATGGACTTCATTACAGGTTTGCCTCGCACTCCGCGGAAGTATGACTCCATCTGGGTTATTGTTGATAGGCTGACAAAATCAGCCCATTTCCTCCCCGTCAGAACTACTTATTCAGCTGAGGATTATGCCAGGCTATATATTAAGGAAATAGTGCGACTTCACGGAGTTCCAATATCTATTATCACTGACAGAAATCATTTCAGGAAGGGTTAGGAACCCAGGTGAATCTTAGCACAACATTCCATCCTCAGACTGACGGGCAGGCCGAGGGCACTATACAGACGCTGGAAGATATGTTGCGGGCTTGTGCTATTGATTTCAGAGGTAGCTGGGATGATCATCTGCCGCTGATCGAGTTTTCTTATAATAACAACTACCATTCTAGTGTCCAGATGGCTCCGTACGAGGCTCTGTATGGCAGAAAGTGCAGGTCTCCGATTGGCTGGTTCGATGTTGGCGAAACTGCCTTAATATGCCCAGATATGGTCCAGCAGGCGGTTGATAAGGTAAAACTTATTCAGGAGCGGTTACTAGCAGCTCAGAGTCGACAGAAATCATATGCCGATAAACGACGTCGACCTTTGGAGTTCCAGGTTAGTGATTGGGTATTCCTGAAGCTATCGCCTATGAAAAGGCGTCATGATATTTGGCAAAAAGGGGAAGCTCAATCCGAGATATGTCGGCCCTTATCAAATCATCCGCAAGGTAGGCAAATTTGCCTATGAATTGGACCTGCCATCTGACTTAGAAGCAGTGCATCCGGTATTTCATGTATCCATGCTCCGCAAATGTGTTGGCGATCCTTCCAGAATATTTCCAGTGAATGATATTCAGGTGACAGAAGAGTTATCTTACGAAGAGCAGCCTATAACCGTTCTGGATCGCCAGGTGAGGAGATTGCGCAATAAGGATGTAGCCTCGGTTAAAATACTGTGGCGAAATAAGAACAGGGAGGAGATGACTTGGGAGGCTGAAGAAGAAATGAAGAAGAAGTACCCTCACCTGTTTCCTCCGTCTACAGGTAATTTAAATTCTGTAACGGATTATGTTGATTGATAAATAAGTTATGTATGCTGCCCATATAAGGAACCTTCCCCCAAAATGCTTACAAGACCTTATAAGATTAATCTAACATTCGAGGACGAATGTTCTAAAGGGGGGGGGGGATGTTATATCTCGTATTTTTGAACCCCGGAGTATCTGCTGGGGTGGGGCCCACACACCGATATTTTTTTTTTTGGAACATCTGAAAAGTCATATGAATCACATATGTAAAGTTAAACACAACTTATGAAGTACCCTTGGGCCAAATCAAAGTGGAAGCACTCCAAACGAATATTTTTAAGAAAACGTTTTTGGGTGACCTGACTTTGAGGGGCAAAAACGGTATCATAAGTTTGGAATTTGGAAAACTACCAAGAAATATAAGTTGTAGATAATTGAATTAGCTTTCCATCCATAGGTCGTGGGTTCCCAAGTGACGTCGGTACAAGAAGATATGAACGTTTTAAGGTCGAATGGTCAGTGGGCTAGGCCCAACTCGGGATCAACCGAGTTGGCCCAAAAAAATAAAATGAAAATTTAGGCCCAATGTTTAAGGGGTGGCCGGCCAAGTGAGCCCAACCCATGGCTTTAATGAATATTTCCATGTGCTAATTAATTATAAATGGTCATTATCTAATAGAATTTTCAAGAAGCAAAGAAAGAAGAGAAAGGAGAAAAACCAAGAGCAAACATAAGAGCCATTTCGGGTTGGCCATAGAAAAATCACCCTAAAAAATCTTGACGCTAAAATTATTTTCTTGTTGAATTCCTACTAAATTAAGTGTCCTCTACAACTTGGTGTAGTTGTTTTGGAAGATTGAGCATTAGTTTCATCAATCTCACACTTTGGACAAGTGAAGAAGATTGGAGAAAAAGGTAAGAATTCATACCTTTTTATTATGTTATGAAGGCTTGGTTGTGTTGTAATAAATGGAAATGAGTAGAAACTATGGAAATATGGAAGTTTACAAAGTGTGTGTGTGTATATATATATATATATATATATATATATATATATATATATATATATATATATGTAGCCGTGAGTGTATATTTGTTGTATACATATGGTGAGTTGAATCTTATGTTGTATTCTAGTTGTGGTTATGGTGAAAATTATATTGGGAATGAATTTTGGTTGAAGTTGGAATGTAGAAGATTATGTCACTTTAGAATGATTTTGTGATATTATGGAAATGAAGTTGTTAAGATGTGAATTATGATTATGGTTGATGAAATTGGAAGATGGAAGTATGTTATGAATATGTAGGTTGAATATTTGAAGTTTTGGATGAATTATGACTTTAGTGGGAAGTTTGTATATTTTGTATATCTTGTGAATATTTTGTGGAAATGATATGAAATGCTTCCGAATTATGTTGTAATGATCTTGATTAGTAATGAATATGAAAATGTCGATATTGATTTGAAAATACGAAGTTGGAATGAAGGCTACGACGTTATGTTGGAAAGATGACTAATTATGTTATATTGTGTTTTGTAGTGATTATTGTTGTTATTGGGTTGTTGTTGATTGTTTTGGCCGAGTTGAATTCTCGGGGGCGCTATATGTATAGGGGAGGTGCTGCCCAAATTTTTGTAGAAAATGTTGGCTCAAGATTTAGGTCTTAAGTCTTATGGCTAACAATTGGTAAACGTGACCATTTGTAGATTTCAGGCGAAACGGGAATTGAATTCGGAAAGGCGTAAAGACCATATAAGGTATGTAAAGCTATCCCGATTCTTCTTTTGGCATGCCCTAGGTGTACTAGGATCGGATTTGAGCCTCGGAAAGTGTTCTGCTCATCGGAATCCGCATTTGAAAATACCCCTTTTTCATTCAATGGAATTGAACCCTATAAGTATGCTTTATTGAAAGAATTGTGCAAACTTCCGCAAATTGTCTAGAAAATTATGGGATGCCCCCAGAACCGTCGTATGTGACTTTATAAGCTTAAAATACGTAATTTGACCCCACCGCTTTGTTTGTCCCGAGGTGGGCCCACTATTTCCGATTTTACCCTTTTGTGTTTATGACTTGTCTACGAGCGGCTTTAAAGGAAATGTTTTAACTACTCCTCTAACTATTAATTAAAAATTATTTTAAATATTCTGTTAAGTTTTATAAATTGTTTTGAAACTTGGAAATGATTTCAGAAAGATTATGCATCCGTAATCCATTATGACATCCGAAATATGCTTACTATAGTTCTGTCCAGTTTTATCATTTCGATTTGTTATTCGATATGCTTCATTGAGTCCCTGGAAATAGATGGTATTTTTATTGCATTTAGTTTCTCACTACTCCATTCGTCGATGCCTCAATGTTTCCCCCACTGAGCCCGGGCCAGGATATGTTCTCAAGCGACTCCCACTGCATTGTTCGCCGTGCCTCGATGTGAGGGGGCAGGTATACATGTACATGGGTTGTGGAGTATGTTGTGCCATGTACACTATTCTGATATGATCTGATATGGCCATCTGATATGATATGATATGCTATGCTACGGGGTTATCCCCTATTCTGATCCTTATGTGTTGTGGCACCAATGTCGGGAGGGTGACCACGTTTTGTCGGCCGAGTCCCTTGGCGGGGGCCGGATATGATATGGCATATGTTCTGTACATACTCCTTATGTTTTGAAAATATGCATTTGATATTCTGGATTTTGCATTCCTTTTCTGCTCGCTCTGTTTACGGTTATGATTTTGTTTCTGTACTTCAGGCTTTACATATTCAGTACATATTCCGTACTGACCCCCATTCTTCGGGGGCTGCATTTTCATGCCGCGCAAGTACAGACGACAGGTTTGCTGATCCGCCTATTTAGGATCTTACTCTGCTATCTTGGAGCGCTCCTTTATCCGGAGCCCATATTTTGGTACAGTCTTCTGCTATCGTATATATGTACATTATTCAGGGGTACGACGGGGCCCTGTCCCGTCTTATGATTCTGTTATGTTCTGTAGAGGTCTGTAGACATACTTGTGTGGGTTCTGTATATGTTCTGGGTTGTTATGATCTGTGATGGCCTTATCGGCTTCCACGTGCAATATCCGTTCGTCTGCGATATCTAGTAATGCCAAATAACTTTTATATTGACATATTGTGCAAATATGCTCGTTTGGGTTATTGGGTACGTTTGGGTGTCCAGTACGGACACTAGTCACGGCCTACGGGGTTGGGTCGTGACACCACCCATTGAAAATCCTGTAGAATTGTTGATTAATGAAGCATTCGGGGGCTCAAGGCATGAGGGTGTTGGCATAGGTATGTCACAAGTGGTGGGAGAAGAAGAAATGTTACATGATATGCCTGCTTCAAATAATAAAGATTTTTTTGAGTTGCTTAGTGATGGACGCCAAGAATTGTATGAAGGGTCGAAGTACTCAAAGTTGGAATTTTTATTAAAGCTTTATCACATAAAGTGTTTGTCTGGGTTAAGTGACAAGGGAATGACTATGATACTAGATCTACTCAGAGATGCATTTAAATTTGCAAAGATTCCTAATTCTTTTTATGATGCCAAGAAAACCATCAAGAAGTTGTGTCTTGATTATACCAAGATAGATGCTTGTCCAAATGATTGCATGTTGTACTGGGAAGATGATGTTGATGCAGAAACATGCAAGTATTGCCAAACTTCTAGATGGAAGCCCGAGAAGGAGAGAAATAAAGATCATGCACCTACTACAAGTAAGAAACAAAAGAAAAATAAAAAGAAAAAGCCTGCAAAAATTTTGCGCTACTTTCCATTAAAACCAAGATTACAAAGATTGTTCATGTGCTCTAAGATTGCAGAGCATATGAGCTGGCATGCGGAGGATGGTAACAAAGATGGAAAAATAAGATACCCTAGAGATGGTGAGGCATGGAAGAGGTTTGATACAACTTTTCCTGAATTTCCTTCTGATCCTCGAAATGTTCGATTAGGCCTAGCTAGTGATGGTTTCAATCCTTTTGGGACAATGAGTACTAATTATAGTATTTGGCCTGTGGTTTTGGTTCCATATAACCTTCCTCCTTGGTTGTGTATGAAGCAACCAAATTTCATCCTCTCAGTGATCATTCCAGGTCCACGTACGGCAGGGAATAACATCAATGTATACCTACAACCCTTTATTAAAGAGTTGAATGAGTTGTGGAGTGAAGGTGTGGACACTTTTGATTCGTCAAAGGATGAAATGTTTAGAATGCGAGCAGCTCTTATGTGGACAGTTAGCGATTTTCCTTGACTTGATATCTTATCTGGTTAGAACACACATACTAGCCTTGCATGCCCCTCTTATAATTTTGACGCAGAACCTTGTCGACTCCGTCATAGTAGAAAGTGGTGTTTTATTGGCCATCGTCGGTTTTTGGGAAGAAATCATAAATTTAGAATGATGAGGCATCGCTTTGATGGGAATGTCGAAGAGAGGACCCCTCCGAAGAAGTTATCAGGGTCAAACATTTTGCAACAAGTGAAAGATATCAATGTCACATTTGGAAGACAAGCCAAATTGAATGATAAAAGGAAATGTAATAGGAAAGGGAGTGTTGGGGAAGCTGGAACTCAACAATGGAGAAAAAAAAGCATATTCTTCAATCTTCCATATTGGGAGTATAACTCGTTGCACCATAATTTAGATGTTATGCATATTGAAAAGAATGTGTTTGACAATATTATACACTCTTTGCTAAATGATAAAGAAAAATCAAAGGATCATGTTAAGGCTCGAAGAGATCTGCAAGATATGGGTATAAGGCGTGATCTTTGGCCGGATGAGAATGATGAATGTCGGCTTGGTGTCCAAAGGAGAAGAAAGTGGCCTTCCTCAAGACTTTAAAGAATATCTCAGTGCCAGATGGTTATTAAAGTAATATATCTCGTTGTGTTTATTTGGATCAGAAAAGAATCTTTGGACTAAAAAGTCATGATTGTCACATCCTTATGGAACAATTATTACCGATAGCAATTCGCAATGTACTTCCAAACCAGGTTGTTGCAACTTTGGTAGAGCTTTCCTCCTTTTTTAGGCATCTTTGTCTGAAAAGCTTAACCCTCTCAAACTTTCAAAAGCTACAAAATCGAATTGTGGAAACTCTTTGCCATCTAGAGATGCTGTTCCCTCCATCATTCTTTACTGTAATGGTTCATCTAACTGTTCATCTAGTGGATGAAGTAATACAAGGTGGCCCGGTACATTATCGGTGGATGTATTTTGTTGAAAGGTAAAATATTTCTTATTCAAAATTATTTTAATCGATCTTGTAATAGTATTTCAATGTAAATGCTTCTTCTAACACCTTATTATTTTCGTTATAGATTGTTAGGTCACTTCAAGTCCCTTGTAGGGAATAAATCACAGCCAGAAGGTTCGATAGCTGAAGGTTACATAGTTGAAGAAGCTTTAACTCTTTATTCTCGTTATTTTGAGGGAATTGAGTCAAGGTTAAATCGACCTAAACGTGTAAACGATGAACCAAATTGTGATGAGGCTTCTGAAAAGTCATCAATGTTCCCTCAACAAGGTAAACTTGTTGGAGGCTCCACAATAGAACCATTGACTCTTTTGGAGAAAACGCAAGCTCGTCGATATGTGTTACTTAATTGCGCAATAGTGAAACCATTTATTGGCTCCAAGCAATGCATCTTTGGCTCTAAGAAATGCATTCTTTGGCTCCAAGTAAATCATCCTTTGGCTCTATGTAATAGAAATCATCCAACTAAAATTGTCACATGGATTTTTCTATCACATGACAAAAAACCAACTGTTTCAATCTCCACCTTGGTTTGCGTCATGAGCATGCATATGAACAACTCCGGCCAAAACTTCTAAGCTTACTGGGCAACCCCGTTGTAAGAAACAAGAAGAATCAAACCATCGTTGAACATACCACCTCTGCCTAACAACTATTCTCTTGGAGTTGCATCAGTTGATGCGTACTCCCGCTAAGTCCTTGCAATGTGCAAACTTAGCGAACGAGACTATCTTGGTCAACATATCTGCAGCGTTATCGTTTGTGATAACCTTCACGACCTTGATAGTTCCCTCTTCAACAACATCTCGAATAAAATGAAATCTGACATCAATGTGTTTAGTGTGCCCATGAAATCTCTGATTTTTAATCAAATGAATAGCACTCTGACTATCATATCTAAGGGTTGATTCCTGCTGAACCAAACTCAATTCTGCCACCATACCTTTCAACTAGATAGCTTCTTTCACCGCCTCCGCTGCTGCCATATATTCTGCTTCTGTCGTCGACAAAGCGACAATCGACTGCAAAGTCGATTTCCAACTAACGGCACTGCCAACAAGAGTAAAGATGTATCCAGTTGTGGACCTCCTTCTGTCAAGATCCCCTGCATAGTCAGAATCCACATAACCGAGAATTGAAATACCTTCACCACATTTTTGAAAGGTCAGACCAACATCAGAAGCTCCATTGATATATCTCAATATCCACTTGACGGCTTCCCAATGCCTCTTTCCTGGGTTGGACATGTATCTGCTTACCACACTTACAGATTGAGAAATATCTGGACGTGTGCATACCATATCATACATAATGCTACCAACTGCGCTGGCATAAGGAACCTTTGACATATGCTCCACCTCATCTTCGAACCGAGGCATTCGTAACTCTGAAAGTTTAAAATGGGGAGCTAACGGTGTACTTACAGTCTTGCACGTATGCATATTGAATCTCTCGAGAACCCTTTCAATGTACCTCTTCTGCGAAAGATGTACAACACCGTCTTCTCTTGAAATCTCCATACCAAGAATTTTCTTTGCAGCTCCCAGATCCTTCATGTCAAATTCCTTACTTAACAGTTTCTTTAAAGCATTTATCTCTGTAATGTTGTTAGCAGCAATAAGTATATCATCAACATACAACAGTAAATAAATCATTGAGTTACCAGATGTCTTCTTGTGATACACAAAACTATTAGATGCACTATTTGATAATTCATGTGTAGTCATGAATGCATCAAACCTTTTGTACCATTGTCGAGGGGATTGCTTCAAACCATACAAAAACCTCTTGAGTTGGCATACATATAGATTGTCTCTTCTAAATCACCATGTAAGAAAGCAATTTTGACATCAAGCTGTTGAAGCTCCAAGTCAAATTGTGCAAACAATGCTAGTAGCATGCGAATTGAGCTATGCTTCACGACCGGAGAGAAAATGTCATTGTAGTCAATTCCCTCCTTCTGACTGAAACCCTTTGCAACCAATCTCGCCTTGAACCTAGCATCTTCCACTTCTGGAATTCTCTCTTTCTTTCTGTAGACCCATTTGCATCCAACTGTCCTTTTCCCCTTTTGCCTTTTCACTAAGACCCATGTCTGATTCTTATGAAGAGACTCCACCTCTTCCGTCATGGCTAAACACAATTGTGTAGCATCCTTGCAAGAATTTGCTTCAACATACGAGGAGGGATCCAGATCCTTAATCTCTTCTTCTGCAGCTACGAACGCATATGCAATCATGTTTGCTTGATCTATAAGGCGTTCCGATCTTCGTATCTGCCTCTTCTCCCTTCCCTTCGCAATTGTGTATGGTTCATTGATAGCAAGTTCTTCAAGATCTACATCTTTTGACTCATTATTAACCTGAGTCTTTTGATCCTTTTCCTTGGTAAGCTCCACCTTAAGCACCACCTGCTTGTTGTTCTCGTTTCCTGAAAACTCCACAGAAACTTTACGGGGATCAAGCATAGAGGATTCATCAAAGGTGACATCTCTACTAACTATAATTTGAGTAAAGATAAACACCAAAGTTTGTACCCTTTTACTCCATCCACATACCCTATGAATATGGCCTGCTTATCCCTTGGTTCAAGCTTTCCTTCATTAACTTGATAATAAGCTAGACACCCAAATACTCGTAAGTATGAATAGTTAGAGGGTTCACCTAACCATACCTCATTCGGAGTCTTAAAGTCAATCGCCGATGCTGGAGATCGATTGAAAATATGAGCAGCAGTGTGAACTGCTTTAGCCCAAAATACTTTGGACATTTTGGTTTGTAAGAGCATACAACGAGCCTTTTTCAAGAAGAGTTCTGTTCATTCTCTCGGCAACTCCATTCTGCTGCGGGGTGTGCCTAACAGTCTTATGTCTTGAGATCCCATGAACCTTGTAGAAATCATTAAACTCTTCGCTGCAAAACTCCAAGCCATTATCTGTGCGAAGATACTTGATTTTTCGCTCCATTTGATTTTCAACCAAAATCTCCCACTCTTTAAATGCTTCAAAAACATCACTTTTTGCCTTAAAAAACGTACCCAAACCTTCGTGAGAAATCATCAATAAAAGCATAAAGATACCTCTTTTCTCCCTTCGATAGAAGTTTAGAGGGACCCTATAAATCTGAATGGATGTAGTCTAGCACCCTTCCGATCTTGTGCTTACCAGTGCTGAAGCTGACCTTCTTCTGCTTCCCTAGAACGCAGTGCTCACAAAATTTAAGTGTGCTGATCTTCTCACCTTTCAAAAGGTTACGGTTGCTCAACATCCCCAGTCCACGTGTGTTCATATGACCCAATCTCATGTGCCATAATCTTGCCTTGACATCATCAGATAATTGCACTGTAAATGCATTTGCAGAGCCAATAATGGTGCTTCTTGCCAATGTGTAAAGGCCATCCTCCAGCTTGCCTTTCAACATGACTACAGAACCTTTAGTCACTTTCATAGTTCCTCCTTCGCTCAAGTACTTGTAGCCTTGTTCATCCAGAGTACCCAGGGAGATTAAATTCTTTTTCAGATCAGGAACATGACGGACTTTTGTAATAGTCCTCACTTTTCTATCATGGCAGTGAACCCGAACTGAGTCAATGCCAACTATTGCAAAAGTTGCATTATTGCCCATTACTACGGTTCCTCCACTTTTCTCATAGCTGCTAAACCAGTCTTTTCGGAACATCATATGCAGAGTACAAGCTGAGACTAACACCCGTTTATTTCCATAACTTCCATTATTGTTTGATGTTGTAAGCACATAATCATTATTAGAATCATGTACCTGCTCAACTGTGGATGCACTCGCATTTTCCTTGCACTTTGACGTTGGGCAATCTCATTCAAAGTGCCCCTTCTTTCCGCAGCCCCAACAATCTGCATTCTTCTTGTTCACGCGAGACTTTGATCTGTGCTTTGATTTGCTCCTTCCCTGTTGGCTAGTCCGGCCTCTCACAAAGAGCCCACTTGCCTGATCATCTCTGTCTCCTTCAAAATGCCTCCTCACATCACTAGAGTTAAGTGCTTGCCGCACTTGATCAAGGTTGATAGGCTCCTTGCTATACATCATTGAATTCTCGATATCACGATATCCTGAAGTCAATGAAAATAGCAAAGCACATGCAAGCGTCTCCTCGTCCTTTTTAATTCTTGCAATTTGTAAGTCCATGACAAGTTTATTGAACGCATCTAAATGATCTTGTAACGAATTACCTAACCCCATCTTAAATGTGTGAAGACGCCGTTGTAACAACATCCTTGTTGTCACCGATCGGTCCTGGTAAAGCCCTTGTAGCTTGTCCCATAACTGCTTGGCCATCTCTTCGATACTTGTACTCACTTCACAAAGCACGTTAGGTGCAAGGGACAGTTGGATTACACTCAATGCATCTCTTTCAATCTTCTACTTGTCGGAAGCCGATGTACCATCGAGATACTTTCCGTCAATAGCATGGATTGAACCTTCCCTTCGCAGTAACGCCATAATTTGGATCTTCCAGATATTGAAGTTGTGGCTTCCACTGAATCTATCAATTTCAAACTTCATGGAACTCATCTTTGCTTGTTCTTCCTCCTAGGATCTTTAAAGATTCCTAACGCTCTGATACCAATTGTTAGCGGAAACGTAAAAGAAAGAACACAAGATTTAACGTGGTTCCGATCAAAATGATCCTACGTCCACCAGAGAACAGTTGCCTTTTTATTATTAACAAAGAAAGGGGATATTTCCCAATTACACTTAAGAGAATTGTTCTCTTAACTCTCTACTCACTACAAAGGATTGTATGAATTTTGGGATGATGAACAAAGAAGAATTCAACTAGCCGATTTCAAAAGTTTTCAGATTGACCACCAAAGGATGTGATGCAGTGGTTGGATTAGTCCTCTCTTAATCAGAGGTCTCAGGTTCTAGCTCTAGGTATGGAATAATTCTTGGCAGGGAGCGCTTCCCACAAATAAGTCCTAAACGATGCGAATCCGGAATAATTGGGCTCCAACGCGATTACCAAATCTGGAGGAAAAAAATAAAATAAAAAAAGTTTTCAGATTGAGGTGGGGGAAATTTGCCTGATTGCCCTTATTTGGGGGTGGTCTTTAATTTTTACCCCTCAAATTTATGGTCTTTTTTTTACCCTTCGCTAAAAACTCCTTGGTTCCAGGATCGAACCCCCGCTCAGTTTAAAAAAAAATAAAAAAATCGCAAGGCTGACTTTGGATTTCGCAAGTGCAAAATTCTGCCTTTTGATACGTTCAGGCAGAGTTTCAAACTATCACACCCCATCCTTGGTAGGGCGTGATTGGCACCCGGCACCTTACGGAAACCGAGCGAACCAACTTATAACTTACATCCTTCGTGTCTCAAATGGAAACAATAGGATCGAGAGGCTAAATGCGAACATAATATCATGCATACGTATATGTACATTGGATCCATGATGCCAACATTACTATCGTCACACTATGACTAAGCTGTACACAGGAACTGTCTGCAAAGCCTCTATGAACATGACTGAAGTATACAAGTCGGAACAGGGCCCCCGACATACCCTGAACAAAATCATACATATATATATGTGTGTGTGTGTGTGTGTGTGTGTCTATACTCGACAGTGCTCCAGGAAGAGATGGAGCTCACCAATCAGAACTGGTACCTGAAGGCAGCCTACTATGGAAGATCCTTGTCTCGTCTATCTACACCTGCGGGCATGAATGCAGTGTCCACAAGAAGGGACGTCAGTACGAGCAATATACTGAGTATGTAAGGCATGAATAGTAATATATTAAGAAATACCGAACATGGAAAATTAATATAATGAACGTATGGGATAAAGTAATATAACAAGATCAACCTGTGCCTTTGAATGCCCTTTTAAGGCAAATGTCGTGCATGCTTAGCTTTTTAATAATTTTTCCATACATATCCATACATATATAGTATCTCGTCCGGTCGTTAAGGCGCGGTAATATATATATAGATACATCTATTTATATACATATAGCATTTTACATGGTGTTATCTTACTCGGCCCTTTCGGGACTCGGTGTCATCTTACCCGGCCCTTTCGAGACTCGGTGTTATCTTACCCAACTGATCAGAGGGAGGCAACGCATACATACACACACACACACATACACACACACACACACACACACATATATATATATATATGCATAAATGAAATCAACATCATCATTAGCATTACCATTATCATCATATCAATCCTTAAAGGATCAACCATTGCAAGATGAAATCGACGACGTCACGGGAGTCTCGAGAATCATGAACTTAGGTAGCACTGGAAATAGAATCGTTAACATCGCTATATCTCACCTCAAAGGAACGAGTAACATGAGGTGAGACCATCAACAATAAGTACGATTAAGGGATTCATGTAATGGCTCAATAATCTCATAATCCCTCAAATCATAGCTTCGGAGTTTCAAAAGAAGAGAATCATCATCATCGTCACAATCATCATAGAACATATTCCATTTAACATCATAAGAGGCTTTAAGAGTCATGAACTTCGAGCTTTTGAAAAAAAGGCTATTATGGAAACATTTATGGAATTATAACATAGGAATCATGTCTTTGAAAGAAAGGGACGAGCCTTAACATACTTGTTCGACCTCCTACTAGCTACGCTTATGCGTCCGATCTCGAAAGTCTACATTTAAGAGGATTTACACTAACGTTAGCCTCTTCATCGCACAGTCGTACCAAGTTTCAAATCAAACTATTCTATATTCTGCCGAAAATCAGGCAACATCTCCCTTGTTTATACGCCTAGCCCGAATTCTCAATTCAACAACCACCACCACCAACAACAACAACAATACCAACATCAATAGCATCATTTCCAACACCAAAGTATTCCATAGAACAGCCCACACGCTGTTTTCTAACTTCCATAACTAACCAACCCATTATACAATTATTTAACCACGCTTTCTTCATAAATAAGTCGGTATTAACATAAATAGAAAGATATTCATACCTTTATCTTGGTAATACTGCAATATCTTCACTTATCCACCATATACTTAAGCCACAACGCATTACTATACAATTTTGTAGTTGTAACTATACGTCGCCTGGACCGGAATTTGGGACGTTTTACCTGGTTTGGGCTGAAAAGTTGGCTTGGGGGTTTGGGGAGAATTCTCCAGATTTTTGGAGAATATTTGAGGTGTTTGTTGGGGAAAATAAGGGGTAAGCCCTTTTAAATAGTGGTCCAGGTTCTGCCTGGACCGACTTAAAATTCCTTCAGCGCGATCGCGCCCCTTTTGGGCGCGTTCGCGCAGGCCTAATTTTTCTGACTGCGCATTCGTTCAGTAAAGAGGTCATAACTCTTGATCCCGATATCGTGTGAGGGCCCACAACCTATGGTTGGAAAGATAATTCAATTATCTACAACTTTAGTTCTTGGAGGTTTTCCAAATTCCAAACTTATAAGGGCGTTTTGGCCCCTCAAAGTCATATCATCCGAAAATGTTTCCTTAAATCGTCCTTTTGGAGGGTTTATGCCCATATTTGGCTTAAGGGTCCTCTTAGGACTTGCTCAACTTTCCATATACTACTCATATGTATCTTCACATGTCCTTTATAAAACTCCCAGGGTGTGGGCCGCACTTAGCTTACTGTAACGAGGGCTTTTCGTCAAGTAACATATGAACCAATTCACACCATATGGTCCCCAAATGTCATATACATATATATTATTAGACGTAGATCACCTAATCTTCATCCCTAATCCTTGTATGACTTTACTCTTTTCCGAGCTCGTACCACGCCGTCTACAATCTTGTAGCGCAAAATTTTCCGGGGTGTAACACAAACTTTACCTTAAGGTAGAGTTTGCAGTCAAACTCTGCAAACTCTACTTAAGGTAAAGTTTTGCCTTTAGGCATAAGGCAAACTCTACCTTAAGTAAGGTAGAGTTTTGCCTTCAGGCATTAGGCAAAACTCTACCTTAAGGTAGAGGTTTGCATTAAGGCAATTTTTTTTCTATTTCGTTGGAGTTTTCCAAAACTCTGCCTTAAGGCCTAACTTTTGCCTGAATAGGTCTAATTTTGCTACCAAACTCTGCCTTGCGATTTTTTTTTCTAACTGAGCCAGGGTTCAAACCCCAAACCTCATCATATTAGGCCAAGGGAAAAAATTAGACCATCAATTCGAGGGGTTTGAAGGGAATTCGCACAAAAAAAAATGTTGAGGTGATGTTAGTCTTGTATTTGATATTTGAAAGTTACTGGTCCAACTAATTTAGATTTAGCCCGCGCAGGGCCCATTAAGGAGGAAACATTCACTATCAGGAAATTCTCCTATCTCAAGGCTCGAACCAAAGACCTCGGAAAGAGAATCTCGTCCATCCCCCGACCTCCTTCATTGTTTTTGACTTTGTATTGTTTATTCTTCTCCTTTGATGGCAGCAAGTTAGACAGTATCTAAAATTTAAATTATCTCACAAATTTTATAAAAATAAAAAGGAAATTGTAATTACAAATTTTGTTGTTGTTCAGCATGATAAGTGACTGAAGATTGTCTTTGTGTTTAAATTCACACATGAAATATCACTTTTTTCGAGTTTCCAGCACAATCAGATACTAGTTGGATGTGTTTGATAAATAGTTGGTGATAGTTCAAGTACGAAATGCAAACACTTAATAGTTCAAGTGTGTTTTGATAAATAGTGGGTGATAGCTTTGATAGGAAACACACTCACGAAATAATTCCTTCCTGAAAATATTGAATAAAGAATATCAAGTGAGTGTGAACGTGAAAAACATTTAGCATCAAATTTCGCCAATAGCTTGCACCCTATTGGTTTTAAAATTCTCTCTTTATTAAAAGGTCTTTGAGTTGACTTCTAGTCATTGGATACTCCTCCATCTCAATTTAGTATTAGTAAAATATTATAGTATGAACATGCAAAAAACGAACTCATAAAAAAAAATGAAGACGTCAAAAGAAAAATCAGAGAATAATATGGCATATATTATTATTATAGGATAAGCAGTGAAAATAGTGGAAACAACTGTCAACGCCGTATTAAATCATCTAATAGACAAATTATAATGGAAACCAACTAGCAATATATCAACAACAATTGTCTTTCTTCATCATTGTTAATTAAATATGACCAAACAAGAGTTTGGTGGAATAGAAAAAATCCCTCCACCCTCAATTAAAGATCTCATGTTCAAGCTTTGGATATAAAAAAATTCTATTAAAAAGTGTTTCTCTTTAAATAGGTCTTGTGATGCGAATCTGAATTAATTGAAACACCAATGCATGTACTAGCCCATGAATGAAAACAAAAATAAAAAACAACTACTAAATATGACATCCACATTATTATTAAAATGGCTGCTACGTTATTACTTATTAGTACATACAAGTCATATAAAGTTTTGTCTACGTGGCAAATCACGAACTCGGCTACAATAGATATTATTGTTCACATCAGCATAACCCTCATTAAATATTTTTCGACTTGGCAACCACGAAAGTAGAACCGTCTACTATTCAATTCTACCAATGTTACCCAAAAAAAAAAAAAAAACAGATTCATTTGTCGGCCGTTTTTGTTGATAATCTGCGACGACGATTGCTTACATTATGCAAATATCTTTTTTTCGGTTTCTATTCAATTTTTGTCCCTATTTTGTAAGAGTTTGACAAATATACCCTTTGGAAAATTATCTTTTCAGATAATATTAAACTCGGTTTTAATTTGTTTTATTTAATTATTTTAGTAAATGACCTTTTGTTTTACTTGTTATACATTTAATGCTTTAAACACGGTCTAAACAAAATTTCAGGCTAAACTTGGCCTTGAATGTGGCTGGGCCTGTCCAGGAAGAGTCCATTACATGTCATTTTCACGAATACCAATCTTGGTAGGGTGGTCTTTAATTTTTATCCCTCAAATCACTGGTCTTTAATTTTTGCTCTTTGGCACTCTAAGTAATAAAATGTGGGCATAAATACACTTGACATCGAAAAAACAAAATAAAAAAAATATTCGGATCTATGACCTAATTTCACAAGGCAAGATTTAATAGAAACTATGCCTATTCGAGCAAAGTTACATAGAAACTATGCCTTGTCCGACATAGTTCTGTAGAAATTAATTATTAGGCATAACTTCATTTCTACAGAACTTGTGCCGGACAAAGTATAGTTTCTATGTAACTTAATTAGCCCGAATAGTTTCTATCAAATCTTGCCGAGTGAATTAGTTACTACACAACTTATGCCGGATAACTTATTTTCTATAGAACAATAGGATACAAGGCATAGTTTCTATGTAACTTTGCCCTAATAGACATATGTTTCTATGAAACCTTACCTTGCAAAATTTTTTTTTTATTTTTTTTATTTTTTTTGTTTTAGTCTGCTGGAGATCGAACTCAGAATCTCAAATTTCGTAGACCAATGAATAAGGATACTTTGACCCACAATTTGTTTTTTAAAATGAAGTAGGGTGAAAATAATTAAAGACCAGCTACTTGAGGGACAAAAATTAAAGAGCTCAAAAATTAAAGCAGTCCATATGAAGAGCAATAAGCGCAATTTTTTGAAACTACTATTGCGGGTATAGGAGAGTCCAATTAATTGTTCTAAAATGCATCCCTTTGTAGACAACAATATCAATGTTCCCATGAATTATATCCAATTGAATTGAAAAATGAGTTAAAGGAATTAATTGGGTAAAGAATTCCTTTTCCCATCAAATAAGAAAATCAGTGGTCAACTATTTCACTTGAAAGAGAGATGTAATCATGTGAATAGCAATACAGTTGTCACGTCTTAAATAATAATTCCTCACATGGATCTCAAGCTCTATTTTAATAACAAGTGATTATTGAACCTTTCAACAATTAATCTCCTATAAAGCTCATTACATCCCTGGGAAACAATAGCTAGAAAAAATGGATAAGTTCGTCACATATACAAAGGACAAGTTTCAAGATCTATTCGAATACCTTGTTTCATGTGGAAAATATTCTAAAGGTAAGAGTTGAAAACTATCTTCTTATATATATATATATATATATATATATAGGGGGTAGGGAAAGGAGAAATGAGAGAAAGGATTATAATGTGGGGATTCGAACCCTCATTAATAAGGTGAAAGTTCAGGTAGCCAACCAACTAAGCTACTAGATCCTACAAACAGTGGTACATTGGAAGTGATTTTGGTAGCCAGATGTAGCAGTGGCAAAATCTTAATATGAAAATATGATTCGTTCTACCCGTTCTAATTTGGGTGGGTTAGTGACCCCTCCATCGATTTATTAATTTGGATTATTTGACTAGCCCAATTCAGCCAATCTAAAGGTTGGTTGATTTAAACTAAATACGTAACCCAAATAGATCCTCCCCTCTCCACCACTCACTATTAAAAAAACCGGGATTTTCGACTAAAAATTTCGACCACACGAGGTCGAAAAGACCTTTATTTCGACTAATTTTTCGACCACACGCGTAGGTCGCTAACAGGTAGGTCGAATTTTTTTTTCGACCACACGTGGTCGCAATCACATTCTACCGAAATTAAGGGAAAATTATTTTCGACCACATGTGGTCGAAAAAATATTTTTATATTAAATTATATATTTAACTTTATCGACTACGTGTGGTCGAAAACACTATTTATATTTAAATATAAAAAAATTATTTTCACAATTTCGACCACATATGGTCGAAATTTGGCAACCATATTGCTAAATTTCGACCACACGTGGTCGAAATTGTATTTTTCTAGGTACAATTTCGACCATATGTGGTCGAAATTGTGAAATATCTGGGCTGATTTTTGACCACCTGTGGTCGAAAATCTAGAATATTTTTTCTAGCATTTGCCTATTTTTGACATCCCACCTGCCAATTTTCAAATAACCAAATTCATCAACCAAAACAGTCATCCAATTCATCAACAATGCAACATAACAATCATAAACAATGTTCAAACACTTGAACACTTAAACATTGTCCATTCAAACACTTAAACATCATAAACTACGTTCAAACACTTAAACATCTTAAACTTAAAAGTACTTGTAGTTCAAATTAAAACTACATTCAAACCCTTAAACATAATATACATATCTATTTAAACATAGCAGAATTAGAATCCAAAAGCACATTAATCAAAAAGGTCAATGTTCGGTGTCCAAGAGCTTCAGAAACTCTGAGAATACTCTCTCTTCCCCATTTTCTTGCTTGCATCCGCCCAAACATCAACATAGTCTCTAGCAGTAACACATGCTTCCTCAATTGTTTGCTTGAGTTGCTTCCACTCATCCAGATATAACATGCATGAAGACTTGAAGCCGTGACCATCCTTGATGACACTTGCAACCCTTGTACAACATTCTCTACTTTCTTCCACCAATCAGAAAACCATGAAGGGCTGTGGTTGAAAAGCAGGACGTTAATAAGACTTCAAGGAAACTAACTAAAAGACATCAACAAGGAGACAATACCACCTGTCCACATTTGACTGCTTCTGATCTAGGACAATATTTAGAAGAGCCCTGCTCCTTTCACATTGTACAGTAGTACTATTTATTTCCTTGTGTTGCAATTATATATTACCAGGTAATTAACCCGCGCTTTGCTCGATTGTGAATAACCTCTTTTGACACGGAACATCCAATTTTATTTTTCTTATTTCTTATTACATTTAGACAGCTACATTTTTAGACCTGCTATTTGTATTCAAGTTTGTCTGTGTTGTTGGCCAGTTTGTTGAAACACGGATAATCATATAAGATAACGTTACAAAAGTTTTTATTCTGATTAGTTGTTGTTATACTAAGAGCACTTGAGTTCAATGAATTATAATCTTGTGATTTATATAAATCAGGATATTCAACCCACCTAAATAATTTTATCAAAATATTATGCTCTCAATGCACACATTTTTTTTTCACCACTGTAATTAAAAAACCAAGAACCATTTTAGTTACTACATACCCTTGAAAATTCAAATAAACAGAGTGCAGCAACGCATTAGATAAGCTAATCACAATTGTTTCTACACAACATTACCTATCAATGCGAACCAAGTTTATGAAGATAGACCCGCAAAAGCCCAATCTGTGTCCGCAACCAAGTTTACCTTCCCGTTCTTTACAGTCTGCACCATGTCCTGCTTCACAATGGGAAGGGAAAGATAAAGGACTATAATTTCTTTCTCCTTGTTTTAGAGTACTATATTTGGTTCTTCTGGCATCCAATTATTTTTGTTTCTTTCATTTTTCTTGTTTCCATTCCATTCCTCTGCTCCATTTATTTGAAGTTGGCCCATTGAATATAGTAAAAATCTGTTTTCTTTCCAAAATTAGACTAAACATACTAAAACTAAGAATATTACCATGTCAGGAAATTTAAATGTACTACGTACAATGTTTTACCACATTCTTGGATATAACTCTAATAACCAAAAAGAAAAAGAAGAGAACGCAGAAACCACAAGGCGTCAGAGTAAAGAGAAAAAGATAATTTGTCAGATTTCAATATAGGCTGAAGTACATCTACTTATTATGACATATATGTAACAACAGAAGAACACACCCAAATATTTTCGGGGGAGAATCCTATGCTGCAACTTGGCTACGACTCAGCATCTACGATGATCACTTCACCAAAATACTATTTTAAACTGAAGTAGACTTCTCGCAATTTCACTCTTTTGTTGAGATGAACTTTTAAGATGAGCATAAATGTATGAAGATATTGATAGAAATAAAGAACCAAAATAAATAAATAAATAAATAAATAAATAGCACATAAATAAAGAATCAAAATAGTCCCAAAAAAAGGGACCAAAACATCCCAAAAAATAACATTCAATTTCAACTCAAAATCCAAAAAAAAAAAAATAACATAAAATAAACCCTAAAACAAATATTGAACACTAAATAAAGTTATCAAATCTACTAAATATAGAAGGTAATGTAGCTAATAACATGAGATTATTATGCATTGGTAAGTGTTCATGACATTGGAAAAAAGAACGTACCTGAAAATGCAAGGATTGTGCCGCCGACGGTGGACTGGCGGTGGTCGGAAGGCGATGGGTTGAGGGTCTGGGCTGGTGGGGCGGTGGGCTGGTGGTGTGGGTAGAGAGAGGAGAGGGAGAGAGGTGGTGTGTGTGGGTAGAGAGAGGAGAGGGAGAGAGGAAAGAGAGAGAAAGAAAAAATACAAATGTGGTCAAGTGTGCGTGAACAGATCTGTTCAAAATGTGTATATACAAATGTGGTCGAAAATTGTTTTTTTTTTATTTTTTTTTATTTTTAATTTAAACGTTTCCCATTTATTATTTATATAAAATTTAATTTCGACCACACGTGGTCGAAATTATATTTTCATTTTAAAATATCGACCCCGTGTGGTCGAAATCCTACTGAAAATAAAATAAAAATTAAATTCTTGATTTTTCGACCGCGCGTGGTCGATTTTTTTTCAACCAAAAATGTGGTCGAAATTTTTTGGTCGAAAACGCCCTTTTTTTTAGTAGTGACTGTACACACGCACATTCACGCACTTTTTTTTTTTTTTGGTAATAACCTATAAATCATTTTATTACCACCAACCATCAACAAAACAACTAGAAAAGAGCAATTGGCTGAGACACTTTTTTTAATTTGATATGCTATATATAGCTGTTATAAAGAAAATTTTTTTTATTAGGCAATCAAATAAATTATAAGAAAAACTAACTAAAGTATGTAAGAGTTGGGCCGGGTTGAGCATTGATCCATTGTTTAGCTCATCTCGTCTCAAGTAATCTTTGAGCGGGTCATTGACATGCTAATTTGTTAATTCAATCAATTTTGTCTTAGGAAATTATTCCAATAATTTTTGGAAATGAGTGGTCTTGAACTTTTGATCCTTGCTGGCCCCATGGGCAAATCTTCAAGGTCAAGGGGCGAGTGAGTACAAAAGTTCGAAACCACCTACCTCCAAAATCATTTATTTAAAGCCCATTCAACACCCGTAACTATTTTATTTTTCCCTAACTATATCTTCAATTTCATCAACAAAAATTCATATAATCAACTTCAACTTGTTTGAGACAGAAATTTAATTATCATTCTTTATTTTTGTCAGATCCGCAAGGACCAATAGATATAACAAATGTACCAGGAAGGGTAGTGGTACTTGGACCACCACCAGGAGATTTACGAGGACAAGGGATGGTATTTGAAGATCATGAACAAGAAAAAGGACAAGGACAAGGGCTTGAAAATGAAAGTAAACAAGAAGAAGGGATCCATGATAAAATAGCACAAATGTCAACGCCTCCAGGCAAACGAGCGCCACCTCGTCCTAAGACTGGTTAACTTATAATACAAATCTTGGGAATTATAAAGATTGATCATTTCAAGAAACTTATGTTTGCATAATAAATTAATAATGGCATGGTTGTTGACTTCGAATTTTTACCCTTCTTATTAGGGTAGTATGACTATTAGTACTATTATTATTTTGGTATTATTGATATTTGTTACTCCGTACTAGTGTTATCACATAATGTGCAAAACACACCTGGGCTATATTTGCGAGTTTCACATTCCAAATCTCAACTATCAGTTGTTCCTATTTCCTATATGAGCTATTACCATCTATATATCAAAACACACATAGTTGAGTAGATTGTGATAGTTTAGGTAGGAAAATGGAACAACTAATAGTTGACCTAATTAATCAGCTTAGAGGCGTGTTTTAATACATTGATGGTGATACTTCAGGTAGGAAAATGGAGCATCCCATAGTTGTAGTGTGAAACTCAAGAAAAAAGTGATAGCTCAATTGTGTTTTTGACCATTAACTCTAGCATTATTGATAGCAGTACTACCATTAATAATTCTTATTGATATGATTTAGTTTGTTAAATTATCATTGATGGTAATTTTATTTTATAATTCTTGTTTTCCTAATCTAGAATAAAAGAAAGAAAATGAGGATAAAAGGCGAGAAACAAAGAGCCCAACTCTGACGTCAAACTTAAAAGGCCAAAACCAATTGAAAAAAGAAAAAAATGATATAGTTTCATCAGTGATTGTAGTGGATTGGATCGGATCCACCGCTCTTTAACTAGATGCCTCGAACTCCAATCTTGGTACGAAAAATTCTAGCAAAGAGCTTTTTTTTCATTTAATTGATCTTATGCAGCATGAATTAAGAATAGCTGGGATAGGGCCTTAACGTAGGCGAAATATCATGTGGAAAACCAAAAAAATGTTACACAGTGATTTTTTCCTTCAAAATAAATGTCCCTTTAGAATATCTTCCAAAGGAGAAGGAATCTACTCCTGAAGTAATTTCTTTTAGTTTCTAAAAGATGGCGGCATATTTGTTTGGATCTGAAGATAAGAAAAGATCTTTAGAAGATGTCCGTACAAAGAACAAGTAGAAATAAAAGATACTGTTCTAATTAAATTTGATCATGACTAACTCGATTGAAATCTATTCTCAAATATTCCAAACAGTTCATCACATATCATCAATTGATTCTTTCTGAGAGAAAGTTTTAAGCTAGAAAATATTTGGTCCTTTGCTACCTTTGAAAGGCTAGTAAAAAAAAAATAAGAGATTGGAAATATGTTTGTGATCAGAAATACTAGCATTTCATCTTTGATAGAGTCATTGACTCTTTCGAGAGGTCATAATTACTGCGAGCAAAAATATTAATGATGAGCAAAACATTTTTATCATGCTACTAATACTTGATTTGCTTTTAAATTATCCTTTTTTTTTTTGGGTACAGAACCCGACCATATAATCGAAATAAGATTCATATACTTTCATCAGAAAAAAAAAAACCTAGGCATATTTGAGAGGTCAAATGCTTACTCTCTTGACATGATGTTTGATAGTGCACTCTCTTCTTTTGAGTTTTAATAAAGCATCAAGTGATGGTAGGTGTTTGATGAAATGTCAAAATTGATAATAAGCAATTATCCTGTTTGTTAAAAAACTATTGATAAAGATATTTTTAAGAAATATAAATTTAAAAGTAAATTATACAAGAAAAACTACAATAATTATAAAGAGAATTCAAGGTTTTATTTAGGAAAGTTATTTTTGGGACTACAAGAAAATAATAAGGATAAAATATCAAACATGTTGGTTGAAATAAAAGAATTACATAATCAATATATGACTTTTGACTGATCTTAACTTTTAATCACCACCTATTAAAGTTAACTGCAGTCCTAAAAATAACTTTTTACTTCTCTTATTAAATAAAATAAATTACATTCAGCTGGATTATGCTTTTATGATGGTTGACAAGGACTTACTATATATCACATCATTGGTTAACAAATTTGACTTCTGGCGTCCTGTTGGCTGACATACTTTATACTAGTATATTGGTGTATATGTTGTATATTTTCTATTTCTGTATTGAGCTTGGCCCGCATTATATTTTAATTGTAGCTAGTTGGGTGTTTATTACACTGGGCTTATATATATGCACTGGGCCCGGGTCATTTGTACAGATAGGAGAAATACTCTCATATTCAGTTTAGCGCATTAATGAGAATTCTATTTTCTTTCTGACCAACTCTTTTCATTTCTCCTTCGTTTGATCTCTGTTCTTCATATATTTCATCTCAAATTCAATTTGTAACATGATATCAGAACTTTGATCCTACAAAATCTACTTTTTCTTTTCCTTTAGCAACTCTTAATCTCGTTGTTTTTCATCGAAATTTTGGTTGTTCTGACCGATTTCACCTATATTTACTTGATTTGATGGTTTTCGAGTGTTATTTTCTTCAATATTTGAGGATATCTGTTCAAATTATCTCATTTTAGTGAAGATATTTGTTGCTTTGAGGTATCCGTTAAATTAGGGTCTTTTGGTTCATTTTTTTGCTCAGAGGTGGCACAATTTGAGTTAGGGTTTCTTTGGTTTGTGTTTTCGCTCAGTGGTGGCGCGGTTTGTTTCAAGGCTGTTGTTCTTTCTAGTTGTGAAGGAAATCGGTAACTTCGTTCTACTCTGCTCAACTCATTTGTATTTTTTGAAAATCACTTAGTTGTTACAATGACAAGCCCTGATGTTACGAGCACTAGTTCCCATTCCTGTACGTATACTTCCTCATCTACTGCTTTCCATAAAGATGACTATACCCATCCCTGCTATCCCTTCTATGTGCATTCTTCAAATGTATTGGGATATTCCTTAGTTTCAATACCTTGATTTTATCAATGATGATTGGAGGAAACCATCGGATGGTCCTCCTATGCTCAGACAGTGGCAAAGATGTAATGATTTAGTAATTTCTTGGCTGACTAACTTGATGACCATGGACATAACTAGAGTGTTGAATACTGTGAATTTTCTAAGGATATTTAGACTGAGTTAGAGGAAAGGTATAGGAAAGCTGATGCACCTAGGGTGTTTGAACTAAATAAAGACTCAGCTCATATTTCTCAGGGTTCTCTAGACATAGCCTCATACTTTAACAAAATCAAGCAGCTTTGGGATGAGATTGCTTCTCTTTCCACAATTCGTGTCAAATCTTGCACATGTGGTGCCAGTTCTGAGTATCAGAAGGATGATGATGTCCAGAGGGCCTATCAATTTTTGATGGGGTTGAATGACACCTATGTGCAGACTAGGAGCAATATTTTGATGCTTAAGCCTTTTCCTTATGTTGGGACTATCTATAGTATATGAAAAGCAAAGACAAGTTTCAACTTCATCCCAGTTTCCATGCAATTCTGCTTCCTTCAGTATAGGAGTTTCTAGGTAGAATTTTCCTCTAAAGGTTTCCTTTGACCAACAAAAGTCTTCTTTGATGTGCAGGTATTGCAAGAGACCAGGGCACACCATAGACAAGTGTTATAAGCTTCATGGTTACCTTTCCAATTTCAAATTCACCAAATCTGCTTCTCCTCACAAAACAGCTGCACATGTTGAGTTAGATACTAATGTGCCTTCTGGTTCTGGCATTATACTCCATTTTAACCGGGTTAAACTAGAAGTACAACATATTGGTGATTCCTATTTTTTGTTTAATGTTAAGGAGTCACCACCTAATTATTTACGGTGAATTAGGGCACCTAAGATTACTTAAAGTAATTATCTAAAGGTGATTTTATTTTAAAGTCTACGAAACCAAAAGATCTGAGTAAGGGTTCAATTAGTCTAAAGGGAAGGTATTAGACACCCTTTAAGACCTATTAACAATGGTTAACCGACCGGACTTATGATTAGTTAGGCTAAGTGTAAATATAGTATTATAGAAAGAACGTAGCTTTGTAAATGTGGCTAAAGTTATAGATAGACCTGTAAGAATGCTATTTAAAAGAGGACTTGTAGAAAACAATTATTTGTATAAAAGAAGATTTTGAGTGCTATTTAAAAGTAAGACTTACAAAAGACTATTAGTTCAATGTAGACTATGTAAGGATTATTTTAGCAAATATATTTGTTTCAAGCGTTGAAAAAGAGCTAAAGTGAAAGAGTTATCTGTTAAATTAGTTTGCCTTTTAGTCTCTCAAAATGAACTAACGTTAGTGTAAAATTTATGACGTTTTGACAAAAAAAATTGTGTTTATATGAATGGTTTTGAAGCCGGACTTAGTAATTTTTATTAAATTAGATTGGTTCAATCATACATTTAAAAGTTGGTCGCATGTTAATCTTAAACCATTGTATCATGTATCAAGAATATCAAACACGCACCCAACGAAATCATTCCAAACACACAGTCAAACAAAATAATAAGCGGAGTGAAGAGTTGAAAATTTAAAAAAAAAAAAAAAGAGAAAGGGGATCGCCATAGGCGAGCCTCAAGCGAATTTCCTTGTTTTCTTGCTGTGGATGAAATTGGGGAATAAAGAGTGTGTTGACTCCATGCACGGGTAACGTATTAATGCCGAGTCCCAATTTGAAACTCCGTTTTGAGTGAGTCCCGAATTAAGACTCTGTTTGCTCCAATGTGTACATGTAAAAGGAAAATATAATAAGGATTAGAGTCGTACGTAACTGTTAAATAAAGCAAAAACATATGTGATGTTAAACTTCGAAATACACATATTGATAGTAGACATAGAGAAAGTCGCAGCAAATTTTAGCCCAGACCATAACAATGTTTGGCTTCAAATGCAGTAGATAATATTCCCAAATATGCAGCGACTGTTTGGTCAAAAATGCAATCTAAAATCTGCCTGAATACAGCAGTTGCTTGGTCCCAATCTGCCTAGAGTGCAATAGCCATAGCAGCAAGTATTTTGCTCTTAATATTGTCTCAAAAGTGCCACATCTTGCAGCCACAAGACACAACAATGTTTTGGCCGAAACGTGCAGCCACTGGCAGCCTTAATGTGCCGCAGATAACCCATAAAAATGCTCAAAACAGTAGCAAATTAATTCAACTAAAAGGGTAGCAACAAGGGAGACTCAGATGCAGCAACAAGGTAGCTAAAAATACAGCAGTTCATGACCATAAGTAAAGCGAAAAATGGCTAAAAGGCAACACTTCATGGCCCAACGTAAAGCAGCAATATGGCTAAAAGCGCAGCAGCAGTTTCAACCCCAAGATACAACAGGAAAATAGCTAAAGTACACCAGCAATTCAAGAACTCATCGAACACCTAAAGGGCATTGCTTCTACAATAAGCTGAACGATTTTTAAACCAAGAGGCAAACCACACCAGTAAACACATAGCGTATTATGTGCTCATGACAAACATCGCAAGCATGCCTCTTTTTAGACATATACTCATATCATCCTAAATGTTTGAGACATTGAATTTTGTTCTTTTTCATTACTAGTCAAACAGTTAAGAAACCAAACTTAACCAACATCCCACATATTCATTAATGATGTGATAAGTTGAAAGAACACATACACACACACACAAAATTCTTAAGAAGAGACCGCAAACCAAGGTGAACAAATTACGTAATCAGCCAAACGTTATTGTTCTACGAAAAAAAAACAACAGATTAACTAGTTCCTACTTATTTCAAACCAAGTATAGAAAACAACGAAGAGAAGCTAAAACATGAGCAACATTATTTCTTTAAAACAGAAAGGAAACGAGTGAATAAAAGGGGGTCTACATGGGAAAAGGAATGCTGAAGATACATGCTATATGGGAAACAATTATATGACAGAAACATCTATGATGATATCAAGACTAATACTAAGGAGTGCTAATAAACCAGGACGCACTAATTATCAACCAGGTAAGGTTGCGTCTAGCCAAAACGAAGTCAAACAATTTAGGCATGATATTTGAGACACAGAACTCCACTAATTGAGAACCAAACTTATTCACAGAAATCTGAACAAACAGCTGGAAGCCAGCGCTGTGCTAGGCAATGACAAGGATCAAATTAAACACAGAGATGGGCAGTTCATACCAGACTACATGACGATTGAGCTAAATGAACTAAATACGATAACCAAACTAACAGGATATAGATACCACACTAAACATTGATAACCAAACTAAATTATACTAACCCGATAACTAAGCTAAACAGAAAACAAATATCACCCTAAACATGACAGCTAAATCAACAGGCAATAGAAAACAGGCGTAGCAAAACCAAGTTAAACGGATAAAAACACTAAAACACACAGGGGAATGTAAAAAATGCGATAAGGTAAAAGAGAATGGAGGATTGCTGACCTGTTTTGTGTACAGTGAAATGGGGCGTCGGTGGCCTTGGATTTATGCTCGAACTCGAACGAACCGAACCCAATTAAAGTTTACTAAAGTTTCAAAACGGAAAAAAAATGGAAATAGAGTAATTGTCCCCCACGGCTAAAGTTCACCTGAAAGGAAAATTGAGTTTGGAAAATGGTCTGTGTCCCTCAAAAACACTGAATCATTCATGTGTCCCTCCAAATATTGAAATCATTCCCCTGATCTCCTCCCAATTCGGATTATTTATAGGATTGTGATTAGAGTTTAAGAGAAGAGAAAGTGGAGCGTGGGAGAGAGAGGAGCGGGGGACAGAGAGAAGTGGAAGAGATAGGCGTGGGGGACAAGGGGAAGTGGAGAGGAGCGTGAGGAGAGAGGGTAAGGCGCGGTGGGGATGATGAAAAAGGAAGAGGAGCGGAAGAGAGAGAGTGAGGGAGGCGGCTGAGTGGGTTGAAGAAAGAGAGAGGAAGAGAGGGATTAAGGTAAAAGAATAAGGGAATTGGGCCGGTCGGGTCGGGTAATGGAGTTGGGCTGGACCGGATAAAGATTAAAACATGGGCTGCTCATTTTGAGTTGGGCTGGCCGAATTTAAAATGATGGCCTTTTCTCCTTCAATTTAATTCCTTTGGGCTTTTAACTTTGATTAGTACAATATATATTATGTGAAGGTAATTAATAATTAATATGTAGAAAAAATAAGGATTTAACAAAGTGTTGTCTTGTAATTAATTTAACGAGTCCAAACCCGAAAATGAAACGATGACGAATCATTTAAAATTTGTGATAAAGTAATGCTCGTAATGTTGAAAATAAAAGTAGCGAAAATAGAGTATTTAGCTCGTCAATAAATTTAGAAGCCTGAGTAAATAAAATTAAATAAAGGAGGGACAAAATTGGGTGTCAACATCTGGTTCTAAGATTTATTCCACATCAAATGAATAACTCTCACCTATACCTAGACTCACCAAAGACCAGCATTTTCAACTGATACATATGCTGCAACAACATCATTCGTATGCTTCTTGTGGTCCTAATCTTGTAGCTTCTGCAAACTTTATTGGTAAGTTGTTAACTGGTGGTGTGTGTTCTAAGATTAGTTTGTTGTCTGGAGTGGAAAGACTTGTATGGACACTAGATTCTGGAGCTACTGATCACATGACCTCTAATAAGTCCCATCTTTTCAATTTACAATCCCTTGCCATCCCTTACTTTATTTCTCTTCCCAATGGTACAAAGTTAGAGTCACTAATACTAGTTCACTTACTTTGTTTCCTGGTTTTACTCTACATAATGTGTTGTTCATTCATTTTTTTTCATTACAATCTTGTTTCTATTCACAAATTAATTGTTCAGTTTAACTGCTTTGCCATTTTTACCAAGACAAACTGTTTTATACAGACCCTTTTAATGAGGAAGCATCTGGTTCTTGGTAAATAGGACAAAGGATTATACAAACTAATTCAATTTTCTACATCTGTTTCTAAATCAAATACATCTGTTGATTCATTTGTTTCTGTTCCTTTTAACAGTATTCCTATATTGTGTACTTCTATTACCAACCCTAGTTCTGTGGTTTCTGTTTCTAGTTGTGTTCTTGATTCTATTGTTTTTGTTTCTAGTATTGTTCCTACTGTTTCAAATGTTTCTACCAATGTATCTGTTATTTCTACTGATAAGTGAATAAATTAGATGTTATGTGGCATTTTAGAGTTGGTCATATCCCTTTTTATAAAATGAAAATTCTTGTCTTGCCTGGTCATAATTTTTCATCCAAACAATATTTTACTTGTCCTATCTGTCCCTTCGCAAGACAAACACGACTTTCATTTTCTGATAGTACCATTAAAAGTACAAAAGTTTTTTGAACTCATCCATGTTGACACATGAGGTCCTTACCAGTCTTCTATATATGATGATTCTAGATATTTCTTAACATTTGTGGATGATTACTCCAGGGAAACTTGGACTCCAAGGCAACTTGGACTAACTTATTGGGTGCCAAGAGCAATTCTTTTACTCTTCTTAAGGCTTTCATTTCCATGGTTGAAACCCAATTCAATTTTGTAGTTCAAATTGTTAGAAGTGATAATGTCTTAGTTCTAGTAATGTAGGCACCCAGTTCTTTGCTAACAAAGGTATTATTCACCTGACCTCTTAGCGTCACACACTTTAACAAAATAGGGAAGTAGAAAGGAAACTTAGGCATTTACTTGAGGTTGCTAGGGCTTTATTATTTCAATCCAGTCTTCCCCTTAGGTTCTGAGTTGATTGCATCCTTATTGCCACCTATTTGGTCAACAGGTTTCCCTCTCCTTTATTAAATAAAAAATCACCTTATGAGGTGCTTTATGGGCATCCACCTAATTAAGATCATTTGAGATCTTTTGGATGTCTTTGTTATTCCACTGTGCCTAAGCCTCGTAGGGGCAAGTTCAAACCTCTTGCTACCCTTTGTGCTTTTATTGGGTACCACTTTGCCAAAAAGGGTTACAAGCTTTGTAACATTATTTCTAAATCTTGCTTTATATCCAAAGATGTTTTCTTTCATGAGTACCTCTTTCCTTTCTTCTTCTTCTTCTTCTTCTTCTTCTTCTTCTTCTTCTTCTTCTTTTTCTGCCCCTTTTACCTCTCCTCTCTCCAGTAGGTTTGATAATGTTCCTACAACCTCTACTCTAAACTCCTTTCCTGATTTTGATTCTCCTAATTCTCCCACTGCTCTATCTCCATCAATACATTCCTACTTCTTCCCCTTCTTCCTCTGTCCCTTCTCCTACTGTACTTCCATCTCCTCCTCCTGTTCTAAGGAAATTTACTAGGGGTCATCACCCACCTTCTTAACTTAATGATTTTATTTGCTCCTTTCCTTTTTCTTCTGTCTCCAGATCATTTTCTACTTTGGGATAGCCTCCTATCTTTGAGCCGCATTGTTATTCTTAGGATTCCACTGTTCCAGAATGGCAAGATGCCATGAGGAAAGAGTTTGAGGCTAATGGGACGTGGGATATTGTTCCCGTGACAAGAAAAGAAACCAATTGGGTGTAAGTGGGTGTATAAAAGCAAACATATGGTTTATGGTAGTATTGAAATGTATAAAGAAAGATTAGTGGTTAGGGTGTGTCACGACCCCATTTCGTGAATCGTGATGGCACCCACACTGTCCCCCCAAGGTAGGCGAACAATTCCTAAATCATTTACAAGAATTATGCGGAAATAGATAATAATTTAGCTAACAGATTTGAATCATATAGATAATAAATGCGGAAGTAATAACAACCACAAAATCTGCTCTGGACTAGTAGAAGAGCCACTATTTCATAGATAAAAATCTAATAGGAAGTACAATCTAAAATATCAATACTGTCTCAGAAATACATAGTAGACAGTTAAATATAAAGAAGAGTCTCCAGGTTGCGGATTTAGTCCAAAAGCTCACCCTGGAATCTCTGTCACGTAGACTCGGATCACCCTCGATGACAAGAACTGGAACTAGTAACAAACTTTGCCCTAAAAAAAGAGTATAACAAGAGTAGCATCATTACAAACAACACGTACTGAGTAAGCATCATAGGCGAACTAAGATTAGTTCACGCATACAAGCATAAAATCAACAAGATAAGCATATAGGCTCATAATACTCAATCCAAGGTCACAAAATATCCCATAACTGAATCACAACCTAAGAGGAAGCTTCTAAAACCACAAGTTCGTCGAGTCTCCATAATCTTAATCGATAATCGCAAATATAAGTCCTAAACCTAGGCAGAGTCACTACTCTGCAATCTGACCTAGTCCATAATGTGATCCATGCCACCATAGTGATACTAACAGACCATGCCAAATCAGAAATAAGAGCTATATAATGATGCAAATAAAATGTAATGATGTGCAATGCAATGCACTGGCCAAATACCTCAAACATGTACACACATGCTTATAGTATTGTTTTCCCAATAGTCATGACCCATGGGGGACTTGCGAAGTCCATGTACCCCTCGCTACGGAACATACCTCGGATCACGAGTTGACAAACAAGCCACATCCTCACCCCCTATCAAATGTGCCTTTATACATATGTTTTATGCAAAGTGAGTATTCGAAATGTGGTTCAAGTCTAGAACCTCAAGATGAAACATCAACTCAAAGTAAGCATGACTAATCAATGAAATCAATGCCAATAAAAGTGCAAGTCACAATGCCATAACCATATCAGGACATAGAATAATCAGCTCATTCCTGGGATAAATTATACAAATCCTCTCGATCAACATAAGAGCCCATGATACCCTTTACTTCCATAAATAGCAAGCACACCTCACAACTAAGTCTGGCATCCCCAACGTTTTCCATTTTCTTTCATAGTTTCCATAAGTCTTTAATCAATCATTTCTGAACCATTTTCATAATGTATGAATGTATAAATGCAGGAATGAGAAATTAGTGCAATGAATGTAAATGAATATGCTATGAAGATCACAAACACCATAAGTTGTATCAAATCTTGCATACTATTGTTACCATCAGTAAATGATATCAAGATCTTATTAACGCATTATCACAAATACACATCCAATTCAATAGTCTATATGAAACATGATTAGCCCATAATATTAAGGTCAATGAATACAAGGCACCATGCCATAAGTCATAATAAGACTTAGATAAATCACTCAACAACAACAAGGATATGCAACCATCTCAATCAACAAGAACAATATATATCGGCTCCTTCCTTCTCATATCACATTAAATACACCTCAGGTTTCAGTACATAAAGTAATGGCGATAAGCCGACATAATCAGAAATCATACCAACCTAGATAATAATCCAACCAAACACTGAAGACCTAATCATACTTTCTCCCGTCAATACTATACAATGTATACATTTCGCTACTCAAAGTCTAACTAAAGTAAGTCTTAACCTAACTCGGATGTAGAAAAGGATCCACGAACTACTCCACACGAGCCTTCCGTTTCCGAAGCGTCTCAGAACGGTCAAAGTCTAGCAATAATGCTAAGTAAGTGATAGAACTTCTAATAAATATAGGGACAACATTAGGGAATGGGACCCAATCACTTCTACCCTTTTCGAATGGTACAACAATCATTAAATGGTAAATTTATCAAAATTTCAATCCCAACAATCATAATCTTTCAATTTATGGGTTTCTAATCAATTTAATCCTTCCAGAACAGATTGTAGTCCAAATTTCTCTTTTTATTAGAACCCTAAGTCTCATTACAAAATTCCCAACACAATTAACCAATTTTCCATCCTAGAAGGTGATTACCCACCCTCCTAGATAATTAAACGAGAATAAAATCAACAACCCGTCAATTGTTCTTGGTTTAACAGTTGTAGGGTTCTAGTCTCTTTATTCACCATTAAAGAACCTTAACTACCATAAGAACTTAAAGATGATAAGGGAATGAACAATGAAAAGGGTTAAGACTTACCTTCACAGGAGAACGTCACCCTAGCCTTCGAAAATCACCTCTCACTTTCTTGGGAACTACTTTTAGAGTTTCGTGGTTAATGACTATGAAATTTGTAATATAAAAGTGGGTTTGTGTCTCCCGTCGACCGCTGAATCGGTCACTACATTCGCTGCAGCAGTCTGAACCACCGTTGTGGCGGACCTCATAAACTGCCTCAACCCTGAGGAGGCGACCGCCGCATAGCTGTGGCGGACTCGCTGCAGCGGTAGCATCCGATCAGTAACCCCTGATTTTTCACCAGATTTTCACCCAAAATCCCAACATCAATTCGAGGCTCTACAGACATGAACTAAATATGGATACATAAGTAAAAAAACGCGCTACGGACTCACTCGTGGCCTCGAAATTCACAACGGAGGTCTAATTTACTATGTCACTCCCCATAGAAATAAAACCAGTTTCCAACCAATGCACAACATACAATCAAATGCCTTGATTTTTAGAATTCTAACTCTTTAAGTTCTCACTGGACTCGCTTCTAGTCTCGAAAATAAACTATTAAGGGTAAAATGGTCAAAACTCTACTAACGACTTATCGGATCATTATAGGGTAATACTCAAGTGGAAGGTGTTGACATTCATGAAACCTTTTCCCCTATGGTAAAAATGTCTTCAATCAAAACCCTCATTGATGTTGCTGTAAGAAAACATTGGCCCCTTTTCCAACTTGATGTCAACAATGCATTTTTGCATGATGAATTCGATGAAGAGGTCTACATGAAGCTTCCACCTGGCCTTTCCCCTTCCCGTTCCTCTTTTTCTTCTTCACCCTTGGTACGTAAATTACAGAAATCCCTATATGGTTTGAGACATGCCTCTAGACAATAGTATGCAAAATTGTTCCAGGTTCTTTGTTCAAGAGGTTACTATCACTTCATGAATGACTATTCTGTGTTCAATAAGGGTTCAGAATCTGCAACTATTATATTGGTTGTATATGTGGATGATATCATTCTTACTAGGATTGATTTGGAAGAGATTATTTCCCTCAAGTCTTTTCTTCATGGCACTTTCAAGATCAAAGATTTGGGATTGTTGTGGTGACTTTTTGCTCAAGCCTGAAGAGTACAGGTGTCTTGTTGGCAAGTTAAATTTTTTAACTCACACTCGGCCTGATCTCTGTTTTGCTGTCTGACTGCTTAGTCAATTCATGCAGTAGCCCTGTTTACGCCATATGAAAGCTGCCGTGCATTTATTGAGATATTTGAAAGGCACTCCACTTTTGGTCTGTTCATCAGTTCTTCTCCTGATCTTTCCTTGTCTACATACTGTGATAGTGACTGGGGGGCTTGTCCTAATAGTCGTAAGTCAGTTTCTGGTTTTGCTATCTTCTTAGGTGATAGTCTTATTGGGTGAAAAACCAAGAAGCAACCAGTTGTGTCCTTATCCTCAGCTGAGGCTGAGTACCGAGCCATGAGCAAAGCAGTGGCAGAAATTAATTAGGTGGTTAATTTGTTGGCTGATTTTGGGGTTTCTACTACTTCTCATATTCTTTTGTTATGTGACAATCAGGCTCTCTTCACATTGCTAAAAATCCTTTTATCCATGTGCACGCGAAGCACATTGAATTGGATTGTCACGTTGTACGCGTCAAACTTGCTGAAGGCCTGATCAGTCTTTCTCATACTTCGAGTTCTACTCAGCTTGCTGATCTTTTCACCAAAATTCTTCCTGGTGCTGCTCATCGTCTTCATCTTCGCATGCTAGTTGTTCTATCATCCTCCAGCTTGGTGTTGGCTGACATACTTTGTACTGGTATTTTGGTGTATATGTTGTATATTCTCTATTTCTGTATTGGGATTGGCTCGCATTGTATTTTAATTGTAGCTAGTTGGGTGTTTGTTACACTAGGCCTATAGATATATATGCACTGGGCCCGGTTCATTTGTACAGATTGGAGAAATACTCTCATTTTAGTTTAGGACATTAATGAGAATTCTATTTTCTCTCTCACCGACTCTCTCCATTTCCCCTTAGTTTGATCTTTTTTAGTTTAGGACATTAATGAGGATTCTATTTTCTCTCTCACTGACTCTCTCCATTTCCCCTTAGTTTGATCTTTGTTCTTCATATATTTCATCTCAAATTCTGTTTGTAACACATCCCAAACGTTCCCCTGTTCTCCTTTACTAAGCTATCTGCAAACTGGAACACATTCCCCTGCAATTGCCTAAAAGGAAAAGTAACAAATCTTCTTATTGGCGGCAAGAAGATGTCATTCATATGTCACCTCAAAAGTCAAACCTTTTGTGGTAAAGAATATTTGCCATACCTGTTTGGCTGCGAGAATTATTCACTTTTTTCAGAAATTTCTTTTATTTTATTTGAAAATTAATATTTGGCCATGAAAATTTACAAAACATCTAAAACACTTTTTTCACTTTTTCCACTTTTACTACATTTAAATAACCAAATATTCTTTGCAAAAACTACAACCAAACACAATTCGATCCATCTTCAACTCTAACTTCAAAAATTTCAAATCAAGTGAAAAATATTTGGTTTCTATGGCCAAACTTTAAATACAACCTTGAAAGTGGAAAAATGAGTTGGAAAACGGGTTATAAACAGTTTTTCAAATTTAAAATACAACTTTAAAGTTTTCATAACCAAATATTAATTTTTAAATAAAGTAAAAAATTATATCGTGAACAAGCGAATAATTCCTACGGCCAAAAGGGTCCTAAGTTTCAAGATTCAGAGAAGCTATATTTTGATTGTTATATATAAAAACAAAATCTACGCAGCATCTTGCAATATGTTCATTGCGCCTTTTAAACTTTCAAAAAAATATCATAAATGCTTCACGAACTGCGAAAGAATTTAACGTCCAACCTGAAGTTTTAAGGTGAATAGGTGGAGTAGCTGATGATTAACTAAGCCCCTTTGGAAATTCTTACACAACCGAAGAGGGACACGTGATCTAACACTAAGAAAGAAAATTTTATCTCGAAACCCTTGATAAACGGATAAGTATTACTCCCTCCGTTCTAGTTTACGTGACATCTTTCAGAGTAATATGTAGAGTCAAACGAGATTTCTTTGATCGCGATATTTTCATGTACCTTTTTAATATTTTAAATTATCAATTATTGTGATTTATAGTACTTTTTACATGATTTTCAAATATTTAAATTTTATTTCAAAAAACTTAAAGATTCTATGTTCGAATTGGTGATCAAAATTAAGTTGCTTAACTCCTAGAGGGAGTACATAATTTTGACGTCCTAGAATCAAGATATACTTCAAGTAGAGGTGTTAGAGATCATTATTAAGAGCTTGGTACTGTTGATTTCACGTGATCGACCTTGTTGCGCGAAGTAGTATAAGAATAAAATGCAATACATAAACGTGCTCATTGAGTCATTGTTATTGACTTATTTCATGTTATCAGCTGTGAACAAAGCAAAATTACCACTAGATTTCCAAAAGAAAAGACTAGCTATGACCAAAGTATAACTATTTTAATACATCAAGAAGCAAAATGTGAGAGAAAACAGCCATCCGAAGCTAGAAGACTATATATTAGTGGTAAGTTTATTATCAAAACTCCTAGTAGACTTGCTAGCTACAAATTATTAATTTCTAAACCCAAATGGCATTAGCCCTTATGAGCAATTGTTTGAGCTGGCCCCTCACATTAAGGCTCATGATCTCATTTGCACCACCAACAAACTCATTCCCTATAAATATTGCTGGCACACTTGGTTGACACCCTAGTTCAATCAATGCCTTCTCCATTTTCATCCCATTTGGATGTGTATCGAGCTCGTAAACTGTAGGGTTTGCTCCAAAGCTACGGATTAAGGTATCGATGCTATGAGAAATGCAACAACTACTCTTGGTGAAAATCACCACTGGGCTTGCTGCTCCCAACTTCATAACCATATCCATTTTTAAACAATGTTGCCTCAAATGCCAAGATTTATAATTAACTTTCGTGAAGATGAAATAAGAAGTTATGAATGCTACAAGAAATTCTGAAGGTTTGTGAAGTGAATTCAGGTTGTTGAGAAAACTGAACCTTCCGTGAAGCTATATATAGAGGCATTATGTTAGCTAAAAGATAAAAAAGGACAAAATTGCTATAAGGATTACAAGTTGGTGGATATGTCTAGATTTTTCTTGATCATATGATAAATGCATGCATGCCTTATCTACCTGGAATGTAAAAGTTGCCCAAAATCCTCAAGATGAAAATGAAAAGAATATAATCTATCACCTTTAAAATATTCCCAGAACTTTGTATGGTCACTATACACCTTTTTTGCTCGGCTCGAGTCTTTAAGGCAGTTTTCTCTTTAGGACAAAAAAATTCATGTTTCAAAATGTAGAATTGTATGACCATTTTATTTCTATCTCAAGTTGTTAGAGATCAGATCACGTCTTTATTTACTTAATAAGTGTTTAATACGACTCTCAAGTGCAGACCTGATTTTGTTGCTATTATTTTTCAGTAAGTTTATAAAAGATTGACTTGTGTGTTTGAATAATTAGAAGGGATCGAGAAAAACATATATATATATATATATATATAGGATGTAGATGTTGCATGAATTATAAATATTTCTTTTCCAGTTTGTTCCGAAATCGACTAATTGCAACACTTATCTTTTATTAATTCGTTACATTCGAATAAGAAACAAAATATATTTTTTAAATGCCCTTTTCAAAACAATGTATCTTCTAAAGCGGAAAAAATGCTATCCAGCTGGAGCGATCTTTTTCAATAGAATCTTATATTTGATTTGAGAAAAAATGAAATCTCTTTTTTCAGAATATATCCTCATAGACGCGCTGCTGAAAATCAAGTCCGCCTTATGAATTTACGATTCGTACGTACCACAGAGAAACTTTGAAACTTATCCCCTAGTTTGGTTGATACATAACAATTTTGATTCAAATTCCATATGGTATGAAAGTATATCAACTCTATCAAGAAAAGAAAAGTAATACAAGTTGTTCTATATATTCTTACCCTTAAAAATGCTCTCTTACTACCTTGAAAGGTCACATATTATCGTAGTACGCTATTTTCCCTGGTTAAGGTATCAAATTATAACCGATTAATTCAGAAGAAATTGCACGATTTGGCCTTCAAATGGACTGATATTTATTTTTTCCCTTCAAAACCGAATTTATGCCTAGCGCGCCATAAGTTCTTTAAGGGAGGCCATAACTTGTGGAATATTATAATGAGAAAATATAAACTTATGCCCCGCGAAAAAGTAATTTATCTTGTCTTGGGGGACAAAAATTAAAGACCAACACAATACGGCCAAAAGTGCAAATGACCCATTAATTCAGAGTTGTGTTGGTAAACTGTCAACTTGGTCGATCCGGACCACAACAAGCTCTTTTAAAATTAATGGGCCGAGTGCCACAATTAACCCACGAGGCGATGACCCGTCCAACACGTTGATCCATCTATTTATTCGCTCAGACCATTTTATCCCAATTCATTTTAAAAATGGGTTTATAAGTAGCTCAAATTGGGCTGCTATGTGGCCTAAATCGACCATAGAATCAATATATATATATATATATATATATATATATATATATATATATATATATATATATCGCCATAGTGAAGAAAAAAAATAGTTTTATTATGTACTTAAAAATGTATAAAAGAGCAAACAAAGAAATTAAAACTTTGTAACAATAGGGCAGGTTGGGTTAAGACCAATTTTTAGCTCATTTTTGCCAATTCATTTTCAGCCCAAATAACCTACCCATAACTTACAAGAATAACTACCTTATTATAGTTTCTTACCATTCGTAGCTATCTTTTTCAATATTACCATTCGTAGCTACCTTTTCAATAATAATTGTGTGTATTCGTGTGTATTTGAATGTAGCTACATTAGGCATTTTTTGCTGTATTTGATGTATTTCGGTGTATTTGAATACACTGTTTAATTGTATCCAACCTTATCTTATGTCACATATAATTGACTGTATTTGAATGCATTCGAGTTGCCTTGAAGTTGAATAAATTAACTATGCATTCAAAATATATATGCCGAAATACACTCAGATACACTCAAATACAAGGAGAAGAAGCTAAGAAAAATAATGTGGCTGGTTGGGTTCGAATATGGGCGGCAGGGGGCGGATCCACACCTAATAACCACTCTAGCCACAGCCGCTTGATTTATTTTGGTATAGCTATGAATGGTAATTTACCAAATCACTGTAGCTATTAAATATAAATAAAATAAAAGGTAGATATCATCAATAATTACCTCTTAGAGATAGCTATGCCAAGTAATTATTATTAATTCAACTCATTTTGATCCACCCAAATCCTGCCTATTTGGCACCAGACCACACCAAGGTTTAGCTTGTAAATCAGTTTGCAGTGGGCTCCAGATTTATTGAATTGCTCTCGACTGAATCAACCCATTTAAAGGATTGGTGAATGGCCAGCCCCAAGCTGGGACCTAATTACTAAAAGGCAAAATTACAGCCAAATACTATTTGGCCATGTACATTTCAAAAAAGGGAGAAGGGCCAAAGATACCCCTGATCAGAAAAGAGACGACCCTTCGTTATACTTTGGGTTCAAATATATCCCTGGTGTTATACTTTGGGCTCAAATATACCTTTTCTCAGTTAAAATTATTCAAGGTGGACACCAAATCTACGTGGCACTGACAACTCGGTGAGGTGGACACCACGTGGCATGCCACCTCACTATCACACTTGTGTCTCTGTTCCAGTAGGCAGAACTAAATTATTTAAACCACTGTGCAGCAACTAGCTAGCTAGCTACACCCACCCACTCCGACTTGTTAGAAGTGCAGATATTTGCAGGCAGTTGGCGGTTTGCTAATCTTATACACAACTAGGGAATTTGACTGCGCTTCGCGCAGCAGTAATAGATCTCATTAAACTTTAAAAAATAAAAAAATTCAAATATTATGAATAAACAATATATAAATTCATATACATGCTTAAAAATTTGATTAAAAAAAATCTAATGTTATTTAACTCCTAGTGGTATATGTGTGTGTGTTGGGTTAAATTTTTTGCTTTGAGTTATAAATAAAAAGTATATAAGATTTGGCGTTATCATGCACATATCTCAAGAAAATCGAATGAGTAATTCGAAAAATAACTCTCGATGTATTTTTTCTTCTTTATGTTCTCATAACATTTATTTTCAGATATAACACTTTTCTTAATATCAATTGATCTCTTTTATAATAACCAAACATTGGATTTTCTATTTTCCTATCCATAGTAAGTAAAAAATCTTCATGCTTGACATATATCATACTCGTTCTAAAGAATGAAATTCTTCAAATAAACCATAAGCACCTAACATAAAACAAAGAGAAGCTCAGTTTTCTGAGTCTTTTTTCTTCAAATAAATAGAAAATGCAAATACAGAATCCTAAAATAAAAACTGAAAAGCTTAGAAATCAAAATTCAATTGCACAACAGAAAAAGCTCATAGGTCTCCCTCGATCAAATTAGATAATTGTGCGATAGACACACACGTGTTTCTAAGTATTGATTATCATAGATTATCTAGAATTGCTATGAATTTTAACTTTGGTATAGTATAATTCAAGTAATTTAGATTTTGTTATATTTTGCTCCTCAACATCATACAACATCATATGTCAGTTATGAAAAAACTCTAATATGACAACCTTTTTATTATTGCAAACACAATCTGCTCACATGCAATCAGAATGGTGTTCCTACAAAAAATTGTATATTTCAATCAAGTTCAATATTTTAACAAACAGAAATCAATCAAATACTTCAAACCCTGATAATACATCACAAAAATACTAAAAAGAAAAATTCTTAAAATCTCTACTTGAAATTTTTGTTATCGTTTGCCACCAGATTGTGACTGCGAATGATACCCTTAATTCAATACAGTACACTATCACTAAAAGGGCTAAAGAAAATCATCAGAAATAAAAAAAAAAATCCATAAGAAAAAGAAAAACCAAGTCACCACAAAAATATGACACCCACATTTCAAACTATCTAAATATCCAAATAGGAATCATAGTTCAATAAATAATTCAATTGAAAAAATATCTAAAAGAAAAGAGACGGAGGACTTGCATGGCTCAAGCAGTTAATCGTCCGGCAATTGTATTTTTGTCATTCTAAATAAATAGTCTCCAATGAACTTGAAGACAAATATATAACACTTTCAATTGAACTTTAAAGCAAATAAATTCCCTTCAATTGTTAAAACGTATAGTACGAGTGGTGACAATGCAATTATTAGAGGTTGAATGCCACTTTAATTGTTACTAAAGAACATGACTTTTGAGCTTCTTGAAACAAAACTAATAGAGGAAAAAAGAAAATATATGAGAAAAATATAAATATATAAAAGCTAAATTTAAGCCAGAGCAAAAGAGAATTTAATGCATATGAGTTTTGTTCGTACACTTAAATGCCATTTCATTCCTCCATACTATTGAGTTATGCACCGTTTCAATCATCTTTGGAATGAAATAAACTGAAGCAGATTTAATACTATAATTAAGAGATTTGAATGGTTATTTTTTGAGTTTTCTTACTTAGCAATATAAATGAGAAAAATTGGGGAAAATGTCAAAAAAAGGAGAAAAAAAATAATTGTGTTTCTTGGCCAAAGAGAGGTGCCACATCACTTTTTCTATTCCTAGCTTTATTATATATATTGATTAATATGAGAATTCCAATTTGCTTTACTAGAAATCCCCCTAATGAAGACTACATGATCAATTTTAATGACTTCCATCACAAATGAATAGAGTTTGGACCAAAAAAGACTTAAAAGATAACTAATCTTAAGCAGAATAGGTTCAAATGTCATATTTTATTTCTTGTTGAGTTAACAATCAAACCCAAACTAAGATAAACAGTAGGATGCAATAGGTCCCATATTTCCTTCAGATCCACCCTAAATTAAACTTTCGTATGGAAACATTTAAAGATAAGAGGATGTTTTTAAGTGGAAATGGAAAAGGAAGAGGAATGTGAAGTAAGTGGAAATGGCGGAAATTAACAATGGGATGGTGAGGTGGCATGCCACGTGTTGTCCACCTCACCGAGTTGTCAGTGCCACGTCAGATCTGGTGTTCACCATGTACATTTTTAACGGAGGAGGGGTTTATTTGGACCCAAAGTATAACAGCAGGGGTATATTTGAACTCAAAGTATAACGAGGGGTGTATTTGGCCCTTTTCCGATAGTACAGGGGTATATTTGGCCCTTTTCCGTTTCAAAAAAATCACACAGTGTATAGATAGAGTGTATACTTTATATTATATATACACATACTATACATACCTATACACGATAAATACAGCCGAAGTGTATACTTTATACTAAATATACATTTACTATACATACCTATACACATATACAACCTAATTGTATAGGTAGTGTATATTTTGGCCATGTTAGTAACTGGTTGGTAGAAGGGTACATTTACGTAAGTTCCCTTAATAAAACTGACAATCTTTAGCCGTTTTTCAACAATACAAAACAGTCTACCCATGGACGAGGCTAACTATAACATCATCCGTTAAAAATCAAATTTTATTATCACTATTAAAAGAATTACTTTTGAAATTTGTAGATAATAAATTGCCCACGGGTAATAGAGTTTTTGATAATCCATCGCTAATGCATTGTATAATAGTAACAATTTTTTGTTATTTAGCGACATAGAAGTTGTCTGTCGCTAATTATTATTTTTTAGAGTAAAAAAGGATGGATGATCTTCTTATATGGATCCTCCCCACATGAGCTAGCTTTTGAGGTTGAGTTCGGCTCAAGATCCATTTATTACGTGTTATCAGAGCAGGGCCCGTACCAATTCTTGTTTATTGATGCCAGGGCTCCATATTAAATTTTCCACGCTCCAAATGTCCAGGCGTGAGGTAGGGTGTTGAAGAGTCCAACATCGGATCGGATGAAAAAGAAATATATGGTGTTGGACAATCCTCCCCTCATGAGCTAACTTTTGGAATTGAGAGCCCATGATCCATTTCTTAATATAATATTGCCACCGAAAAAGCCAGTCAATGTGTTCCGGCATGGGCAGATCCATCTTCGGCGAAGGGTGGTCAGGTGCACACCCTTCGTCGGAAAATTATGCGGCCTACATAAGTTAAATGTTAGCTATAATGATTATATATTTAATTTAGCACACTCTTAACCCAAGTAAGAAAGAAAATTTGCACACCTTTCACCAAATTCCTGGCTCCGTCACTGTGTTCTGGCAGGGAATTAGTGATGGCCAGGTCGCAGCCGATAGATTATCAATTAGTCGTCATAAAAGACTACTATTGATGTTGAAAATTGAAGTAATGTTGATTATTAAGGTAACATCAAATTAAATATTACAATTATGTTTCAAATTGATAGACTATGCTCAATCGCAAAATGTAAAGATGATATGTATGTGAAGGGCACAAGAAATGATGAAGGTTTGTGAAGTGAATTTTAGGCTTGATTTGTTGTGTTGAGAAATTTGGAACTTCCATGAAGCTATATATCAAGGTTTCTGGCGTCTCGCACATTCTCATGTTCTCCAATAATATGCCTTTTGCAAATTGGAAGAGTTTCTCCTGCCATTGCAAAAGGAGAAAATGGCAAATCGTGCAATTGATGAATGGCAAGACTATTTACATTCATGATATGTCACCTCAAAATTCTCAAGGTAGGATTATTAGTTGCAAAAATATGTGTCATGCATGGATCTCTGGCATGTTAGAACAACTTGTGTGAATAAAAGAGTGACATTCTAAGTTTCTAACAAATCATTAAGTTTCACATCAAGACTCAGAACAATAGTATTCTAATTCATGTTAAAGAATAACAAAATCTACCAACATCTTGTTATCTTTTCATTGCACGCTTCACTACAAGAATTATAGACTTTTGTGGTGATCAGCAGCCACAAAAACCCCAACGGCACCACGAAAACGTTTTAGTGGCGAGTGAATTGCTGTTGAGTATAATCAAGTGGCTAAATCTTATTCGTGGCACCTTAGAGGAGTCGCCATCAAAAATAGTGTATTTGTGGCAATCTCACTGCCACAAAAAGTAAATAACATGTTGAAGAGTCCCCATCGAATGAAAAGGGGATGAATGATCTCCTCATATGGATCCTCCCCAAATGACCTAGCTTTTGAGGTTTAGTTCAGCTCAAGATCCATTTATTTACGTGTTATCGGAGCAGGGCCGTACCAATTCTTGTTTATTGATGTTAGGGCTCCATATTAAATTGTCCACGCTCCAAATGTCCTGGTGTGAGGTGAGTTGTTGAAGAGTTCAACATCCGATGAAAAAGAAATATATGGTCTTGGACAATTCTCCGCTCATGAGCTAACTTTTGGGATTGAGAGCCTATGATCCATTTTTTAACATAATATTGCCACAGAAAAAGCCAGCCAATGTGTTCCAGCAAGGAATTAGTGACGACCAGGCCGCAGCAGATAGATTACCATTTAGTCGTCATAAAAGACCACTATTGATGTTCAAAATTGAATTAATGCGGAAGATTAAGGTAACATCAAATTAAATATTACAATTATGTTTCAAATTGATAGACTTTTCTCAATCTCAAAATGAAAAAAATGATACGTATGTGAAGGGTACAAGAAATGATGAAGGTTTGTGAAGTGAATTTTCGGCTTGATTTGTTGTTGAGAAATTTTGACCTTCCATGAAGCTATATATGAAGGTTTCTGGCGTCTCGCACATTCTCATGTTGTCCAATAATATGCCTTTTGCAAATTGGAAGACATTCCCCTGCCATTGCAAAAGGAGAAAATGGCAAATCATGCAATTGATGCATGGCTAGACGATTTACATTCATGATATGTCACCTCAAAATTCTCAAAGTAGGAATATTAGTTGCAAAAATATGTGTCATGCATGGGCCTCTGGCTTGTTAGAACAACTTGTGTGAATAAGAGAATGACATTCTAAGTTTCTAACAAATCATTAAGTTTCATATCAAGACTCAAAACAACAGTGTTCCCATTCATGTTAAAAAAAAAATAAAAAAATCTATCAACATCTTGATATCTTTTCATTGCACCCTTCACTAAGGGTATCAAGTGGGTCGGGCCAGCCCTGACCCGGCCCGGCCCAAGCCCACTAAGAGGTGTAAGGAGCTAGGCTAGGTGGGTTTTATTAGGGGGCTGGGCCAAACAAGGTGGACAGCCCATCAGCCCGGCCCACCAGCAGCCCGGGTGATGGCCCACCGGGGCACCGGCCTGGCCCGGCCCACTTCAAATTAAAAAAAAAAGATAAGTACTACATTTATTACTAATAATAAGTATTTTAAAAATATTTTATCCCAATAAAATAGTTATAGCTACAATTGTGGGATTCTTAAAATTTTGGAAGCAAATATATGAAAGATTTATTAATTATTCAAACCATAGTTAGAATCTTACTTTAGTTAATTAAAACTTAACCATTAATTTTAACTCATGTAATGTGTCTCTTATTCAAGTAAGAACTTGGAGAAAATGAAGACAATGAAAATGGAGAGGAGTCGGATCCGTTAATATTTAATTGCTACTAAATGAAAACTAATTAGCTCTCTTTTAAAAATAAAAAATTAGTGGTCACTGGTCAGCTGAGCCCCACAGAATTAATAAAGTGGGCAGGGGCTTTTTCCAACGTTTGAAAACTAGTTAGCTCTTCCTTTGTTTTTTTTTCAAACTAGTTAGCACTTCCTTTGTTTTTTTTTTCAATTAATAATGGGCAGGTGGGCCCCACAGAATTAACAAAGTGACCACTAGTGACCGTTGCCAACGGAAAGATTGGCAATTCAACCGTTGGCCCAAAAAAGGACCCCTCAACCCCTTAAAACTATTTCTGACCTTTATGTTTAAAAAATTACAGTTTAACCCATTTTTCACCTATAAATACCTCATACATTTCATCATTTTTACTACAATCCTCTCATTTTATCTCACTTTCCCTCTTAATTTTCAGCAATTTCTATAATTTTAGTATTCTACTTTAATTGTTTTTGCAAACTTGCAATTAACAAGATCAAGTGGAAGGCTTCAAGTATTCAATTCATCAATTTACGATCACGTTGTTATTTCGTTATCTCCGAGAATTTGGTACCTTCGTTCCCTCTCTAAAATTGCTGATGGGTGAAATAAATCAAATATCCCCTTTTAAGCTACTATCTTGCTCTTGACCTACACAAGTTCAAAAATATTTCAATAGGTTATACAGTATATAATAATATAAACTATTAGTTATATATATATATATATATATAGTTTCAAATATTTTATATATAATAATAATTAAATATTTTTTAGCGTATTGAAATGTCTCCGCCGATGATGGAGGTGTGACAATCTGCACATGACATTAGGACTTAGGATCAAATGAGATAATTAAATTAAGAACATTGGTTTAGTATCAAAACTCATGTGCATTGTTCCCATTTAGATGAGTAGGAAATTTAGAGAAAGAGGAGAGTAGAGAATTGTGAGATAATATAGAGAGGAATGAATGGTATTTGTAGATTGAAAATACGGCCAAAGTATAATTTAAGGAACTTGATGGTTAAAATAAAGTTGACAACTACTAGATTTTAGAGTATCAAACTTAATAAATTCCAAAGTATAATTTAAGGAACTTGATGGTTAAAATAAAGTTGACAACAACTAGATTTTAAAGTATCAAACTTAATAAATTTTAGTATTAGAATTTTTTTAAAAAATAATTAAAATCCGGCCCCTTGTGGCCCACGTTAAAATGGCCCGGCCCGGCCCGACCCCCTTGACACCCATACCCTTCACTACAACCCCAATGGCGCCACAAAAACGTTTTAGAGGCAAGTGAAAGGCTTTTGAGTATAGTCAAGTGGCTAAATTTATTCGTGGCGACTTAGAGGAGTCGCCATCAAAAGTAGTGTATTTGTGGCGATCTCACTGCCACAAAAAGTAAATAATATGTTGACGAATCCTACATCAGATGAAAAGGGGATGGTAAGCCTGTCAATTGGGTCGGGTCGGCCTGGGACCGGCCCACCTAACCCAGCCCATAACCGGCCTGGCCCATCAACATCCCGGGTTCTGGCCCACCGGGGGCCCGGCCAGGCCCGACCCACTAAAAATTAATTTTAAAAAAATCATAATTAGGCATGTTTACATATATATAACAGATTTCGTAACTTCCACCATGTCACACCCCAATCCTGATAGGGCATGATGGGCACCCGACCCTTACTCAGAGTCGAGCGAACCCACTAGTTCTCGTTATGCTCATAATCTCACTGGACTTACAAGTCATGAATTGAAATGCATAATGGAAGCTTTTCAGAAAAATATTCTTTTCATCTTTCTTAAACCAAGTAAACTGTAATCATATGAAATCTGTAAAGTAGTGCATACTGAATACATCGGCTTAAATAGCTGCTTACTAGACTGACATACTATATACGTGACTCTGTCTGCAAAGTCTCTAACATAAATAATTATACCATAACACACATACTCTGACTCGGCAACACTCCGGAAAGAAATGGAGCTCGCCAATCCCGCTGGAACATCTTCTAGCAATATCCTCTACTCATCCGTATACACCTGCGTGGCATGAAATGCAGCGCCCACAAGAAGGGGCGTCAGTACGAATAATGTACTGAGTATGTAAGGCATGAGTAACAATATAACATAGATATGAAAAGTAACAAGGAATAAGAGATAACCTGTACATCTGAATGCCTCGTAGGCGGATGTCATGCATGCTTAGCCTTTAAAAAAAAACACATTTTTATACATATATATATATAGTAACATGCCCGGCCATTAAGGCGCGGTGTCATATATTATATCATGCCCGGCCATCAAGGCTCGGTGTTATCATCATTAGCCTGCGTCCAGGCCTCCCGCGTCCGGGGCAATATCATAACATGCCCACTGCAGTGGTGTGCACATCTACGTGCCTGCCCGGCCGACTATAGCGCGGCGCGGTGTGAGAAAATACATACATACATACACACACACACACACACACACACACACACACACACACACACACACACATATATATATATATATATATATATATATATATATATATATATATATATATATATATATATATATATATATATATATATAAAGCATGCATAAGAGCCCAATCAAAAGCCACAACTGTATCGGAGTGACGTAAGGTCGGTAGCCTCCGATTATATTATGGAATACTCATCGTCGCTTTGTCTCACCTTGAAGGAACAATGATTTTAAGGTGAGAATATCGATGAAGAATAGAATTAAGAGAAAACATAAAATAGGTTCGTAAATCTCATAAGGCATCAAGCCTTGTATTTTTGGAATCTTAAAAGAAATTAGTCATCATCCATGAATGAATTGAGAAATCAGTAAATAACTCAACATTCTTATATCGTCGTTGGAATCATAAATTTAGAACCTTTAAGCATGGATTCATTCTCATCATAGTCATCATAATAATATAAAGCTCATGTACATGGAAATCTCTATGAATACAAATTATCTCATAATAACATGAAATCCGTATGCCTTGGAGATTGGATAAATAAATCTCTCATAATCTTCGTCATGGTTATCATAAAAGAAATTATTCACATTTGCCATCATAGGACTTTAAGAGTCATAAATTCCTAACATTCTTAGAAATGAAAATTTTTATGGAATCCATACATAGTTTGGTAGGAAAAGATTCATGCTTCTAGAAATTCGATAACCTCATAAGGATCACGAAATTCATGGGTTTCTAGAATTTGCAGAATCAATGATATTATGGATACGACACAAAGGTTTATAACGAAAAGATCATGCCTTTAGAAAGAAGGAGACTAGCCTTAACATACCTGGAAGATAATTTCTCGACTTCCAACTCACTTCATGTCTTATAATTCACTTAAGGTCATTCGTAGCCCCGTAACCTACATATAAAACCATTCATAATATTGTTAGGCTCGTCATCAAGCACTTATCTCAAGACTTTAATTAAAATCCTTCTAAATTATGTCGAAATTCGGGCAGCATCTCCGCTGTTTATATGCCCAGCCCAATTCTCAATTCAACAACCAACACAACAATAACAATACCAATACCAACATCAACACAATCATTTCCATACCAATATACTTCCTAAAAAATCCCACACGATGCTTCCTAAATTTCTCAACTAACCCACTTGTGATACGACTATTTATTAACTTTATTTCCGTAAAGAAGCCGAAATTAATACTAACAACATCAATAACAACATCCTCAACATCCTCCACATCCTACAAGATAAATATGTGTGTTTTCATCCAAATTCCTCTTCAACCCTCAATCCATAATTCAACAACATCAACACAACACACCATAACCACTATTCTTGAAATTATTCCTTAATTCATATCGATAGAGAAATAGATTTGAAGATTCATACCTTGTTTTTATGCAAGTAGCAAAATCTTCAACATTTTATTGTTCCCATGCTCCTCTAACTCCATTCGAAATTATATTCGTGACTATGCGTTATCCGGACTTCGATTAGTACTTCGTAGCTTGAATTTTCATTCAAAACTCTCAATTTTATGTGGAATTTACGCCCCTTTTTGTTGCTGAATGTTCTGAAAATTTTCAGAGCTTTTGGATGAAGAAAAAAAATGGGATTTTAGCCCTTTTATAGTGAGCAAAGTCGGCATCACTGTAGCTACAGTACTGTAGCAGTTCTGTAGTAGTGCTGTTTCTGCGTCGACAGTTCAGTTTGTAACGTCTATAATTCTCTACTCCGATGTCCTATCAACGAGTGGTTTGTTGCATTACAAACTAGACTCGAAGAACTTCATTTTAGGCTTTTGAAACGCCTTAAAACTCCATATATACTAGGAGATATGCGCCTCCAAAGTTGACTAAAAATCTGTCCAACATTTCTCAAATTTTCGTCGAACTTATTTTCTTCAATTTTCTATCTCGAAATATTCCGAAACTCTCCATACATGGTACTTATCACTTATTATACTAATAATGGTCATGTTCTCGTGTTTCAAAATACTTTTTCCCGATTACGACTTACGAGATCGTAATTCATCCTTTTTCTTCGTTGTTACGTACTTCCCATGGCTTGTGCCTTTCAAAACATCATGGGACGTCTCCGTCGCTCCATTAGTACGGTGAGGTACATGTCATACTCATGCTCTGAAAACGCGGGGTATAACACACCATTTCTTCTTTTTTCTCCTATTTACTGTAAAAAATAAGTTGGTAACACCAAAAATTATGGCGGCAGAGAAAATATCTTTTCATGAACATGATTCGAGCAAATTAATATAATAACACTATTGAGCGTCATGGATATTATTATAAAAATTATCAATTAACATAATTAAAAGGAAGATAGTTATGTCAAAATGGTGTGTCATCAGTCATCCCTACTGATAGCTGAGTTTACAGAATAGTTAAAATGAAATAAAAGGATCAACTCACAGAGAAATTGGAAGATAGATTGTGATGAAGTACTAAAATGTAGAACAACCAATTCTAAGATCTTATTAGTTTCAAATATTTTATATATAATAATAATTAAATATTTTTTAGCGTATTTGAAATGTCTCCGCCGATGATGGAGAGGTGACAATCTGCACATGACATTAGGACTTAGGATCAGATGAGATAATTAAATTAAGAACTTTGGTTTAGTATCAAAATTCATGAGCATTGTTCCTATTTAGTTACTGTGTGATTTCATTTCAAACTTTTTTTTTGGGTTAAAAAGATTAGCTTATTTATAGCAAAAAAAAAGTTTCTAATTTATGTATATCTTGTATATGTTACTAGTATATTTGTGTATATCTTGAATATCTTGTTGGAATGAAGACTCCCAACGGCTATTTAAGTGATAAAAATTATAAAAAGTTGAGAATGTGATAGAAGACTAAATAAGTAATTTAAAATAAAACTTCAAACTTAAATTGATAACATTGAAAATTCAAAACATACAAACTTGAACGGTTAACTTATTACAAATGAAAAGTTCAAAACGCTAGCATCGATGGAGAAATTTAAAGAAGAGATAAAGTTCAAAGTTCAATTTTGTGCCTTTTGTCCAAGTGCCTACCTAACGGACCGGTACCCCCAAAAACCGGTTTGGACTTATGAAGATATATTTGACCACAATATTGACATTTAACATGTTCCTCGTCTACTCGCTCAAAATGCAAGCACAACGGACTTGAAATTGATCTTCGGACTAGAGGAGGAGGTGGAGGATTATTATTATCCATTAAATTTAAATTTTGAAATTTGAACTTGGAAGTTGGAAGAGAGAGAGAGAGAGAGAGAGAGAGAGAGAGAGAGAGAGAGAGAGAGAGAGAGATTTAGATGAGTAGGAAATTTAAGGAAAGAGGAGAGTAGGGAATTGCGAGATACTATGGAGAAGAATGAATGGTATTTATAGATTGCAAATAGGGCCAAAGTATAATTTAAGGAACTTGATGATTAAAATAAAGTTCACAACAATTAGATTTTAAAGTATCAAAATTAATAAATTTTAGTATTAGAATTTTTTAAAAAAATAATTAAAATCCGGCCCGGCCCACTAACTAAAACCCGGTCCGGCCCACTTAGCCCACTATGTACCCCTACCCGGGTAGGGGGCTGGGCCGGACACCCCTTTCCCTCGTCCAAACCGGCCCCCAACCTGGCCCACTAACTATGGCCCGGCTCGGCCCTATGTGACCAACATTTATATGGTCCGGCCCGGCCCGGCCTGACTCACTTGACAGGCTTAGGGGATGGATGATCTCATTATATGGATCCTCCCCACATGAGCTAGCTTTTGAGGTTGAGCTCGGCTCAAGATCCATTTATTTACGTGTTATCAGAGCAAAGCCCGTACCAATTCTTTTTTATTGATGTTAGGGCTCCATATTAAATTGGCCACGCTCCAAATGTCCAGGCGTGAGTTGGGGTGTTGAAGAGTCCAACATCGGATGAAAAAGAGATATATGGTCTTGAACAATCCTTCCCTCATGAGCTAACTTTTGGGATTGAGAACCCATGATCCATTTCCTAAGATAATATTGCCATAGAAAAAACCAGCTAATGTGTTCCGGCAGGGACTTAGTGGCGACCAGGTCGCAGCCGATAGATTACCAATTAGTCGTCATAAAAGACTACTATTGATGTTGAAAATTGAAGTAATGTTGAATATTCAGGTAACATCAAATTAAATATTACAATTATGTTTCAAATTGATAGACTTTGCTCAATCGCCAAATCTAAAAATGATACGTAGTAGAACTTAACGCATGCATGTATCCACAAATGCACTCTAGTATAAGATATTCTTAACTCCTTGGATAAAAATGTATGTAGTGCATGAAAATGCTCATTGTTGTTAACTTCTTGCATGTCATCAGCTGTGGATCAAAATCGACACTACATTGCCAAAAGAAAAGACTAGCTATGACCAAAGTATACTTCATTTATACATCAATTACAAGCAAATTAAAATGGGAGTAATAACAACCCTCCGAAGAAGCTTACAAATTTCTCTACAATGGCTGATTTATTGTCAAAACATCTAGAATTGCTACCAAGTCATTATTAATTTCTATGCCCAAATGGCATTAGCCCTTATGAGCAATTGTTTGAGCTTGCCCCTCACATTAAGGCTCATAAGCTCATTTGCACCACCAACTAACTTCTTCGCTATTAAAATTGCTGGCACACTTGGCTGCCACCCTAATTCAATCAGTGCCCTCTCCATTTGCTTCCCATTTGGATGTCTATCGAGCTCATAAACTATAGGGTTTGCTCCAGAACTACGAATAAGGTTTCGATGCAACGAAAAATGCAACAACTACTCTTAGTGAAAATCACCACTGGGCTTGCTGCTCCCAACTTCATGACCATACCCATTTTTAAACTTCTTCAAGAGAAAATGAGTTTGGGCAAATGCCAAGATATGTATGTAAGCTTTTAGTTAAGAGGATGAAAGTTCAAGAAATGTGTGTGACGGGTCCAGGAAATCATGAAGGTTTGTGAAGTGAATTTTAGGCTTGATTTGTTGTTGAGAAATTTGGACCCTCCATGAAGCTAAAGGCATGATGTTAGCTAAAAGGAAAAAAAATAGAAAGGGATGAAATTGCTGGAAGAGTTACAAGTTCGTTCTTGATCACTTGTGAGCCTTATCTGTCTAGCCTGGATTCTAAAGTAGCATAACATACTCAAGCTGAAATGAAAAGAATATAATCTATCACCTTTAAAACATTCCCAGAACATATGTCATTTGCTAAAGCTCATCTTGATTGACTCTTTTTTTTTCTTTTTTCTTTTCTAGTTTTTGCTTTCTTGTTTGAGAAAAAAAGCCTTAGTTTTCCAATAGAATATTACTTTTAATTTGAGGAAATATGAAATCTTTGTCAGAATATATCCTCATAGACGTGCTGTTGAAATCATGTCCACATTATACGATCCGTCCCACAAAGAAATTTTGAAACTTGTCCTAGTTCGGTTGATACATGACAAACTTGGTTAAAATTATTCTCTTAATGTAGATTACTCAATCAAGAAAGGGAATGTAGCACAAGCTGAGCTGATCTATTCTCATGCCCTTACTAGCTCGAAATGTCACCTATTACCGTGCAACAATAGAGTGATATGACAACTTTAAAAATAGGACAGGTTAAATAACCTTTGAAACCATTGATAGTTTAAAGTTTGTTTTAATTTGTTAGAGCCAAATCACTTTAAGATGAAATTTTTCATCTTGCCCAAGAACTATCATATAAAAAATATCGAGAATGTAAAACTAAATGCGGAAGCGTACCCTGAATCCATGAGTGCCATAGCAATTCTCCATCTTGCATTTATCGATCTTCCACGCCAAGACGTAGGCGGCTCAACTTTTCCAATGATGGGATATAAGAAAATACATCTGATTTGGCGACCATACCCTAATCATAATTGAATATAATTATGTAATTCTAGTTTTGGCCATCATTAAATTAGAATTACAACCGGGTATCCACACATAAAGCCCCATACTTTACAAGGTGTCTAATAGGCCCATATAACTTCAAGCCTTTAGAAATCATATACTATATATATAAGTATGTGTGTGTGCGTGCGCGCGCTCTCGTGAAGTTCATATATTCCTACATGTTTTACTTGCCAATGTATAAATTTAATTGAATTTTGATTTTATGATGCATGCTTGACAAGAACAATTCTTTATTGCATTATTGGTTCACAAGTTCGAGTCCTAGCGTCTCGCACATTCCCATGTACTTCAATAATATGCCTTTTGCAAATTGGAAGACATTCCCCTGCCATTGCAAAAGGAGAAAATGACAAATTGTCCAATTGATGCATGGCGAGAAGATTTATATTCATAACAACTACGTTTCAATTCATGTTAAAGAAAAACAATATCTACCTAACATTTTGAAATTTGTTCATTGCACCTTTACAGCAACATAACCTGTGAAATTTCACAAAGTGGGGTCTAGAGTGGAAAGAGTATACGTAGACCTTATTCCTCCTATTTTGGGAAGGTAGAGAGGTTGTTTTCGATATATATCTTGAAATCTACCTAAGGTCTTGAAATTTGTTCATTGCACCTTTATTACAAGAATTAAGACTTCTTTTGGCGACATTAATAATTGATTAACAAGTTTGAGTTCTGGCGTCACACCATTCACTTGTTCTCCTGTAGTATGCCTTAGAGAAACTGGAACACAATACCCTCCCATTGCGAAAAAGGGAAAATGACAAATCTTACTATTGATGGCCAGAAGATTTCATTCTTATGTCACCTCAAAAGTCAAATTTTTTGTGGTGCAATATGTGTGCCATGTGGTCTCCCGTTAGAACAAGTTGTTTGGATAAGAGAAAGTTATTAAGTTTCAAGATTCAGAACAACTATATTTTGATTGTTTAGTAACATCATGAACTTTGTTGATTGCCACCTATATAAAATTTCATTTTCTCCGAATGTCAGAGATATCATAAGTTGCATAGTGAAGTAATGCTGAAAAGGTAACATAAGTAATAAATATATTGAGAAAGTCATATTACAGATAATATTCTCAGATTTAAATGATGAGAAGGAAAATCAAATCCCCATCACCACGGGAGGTGAAAGCCTTGGTCAATGGTCTAATAGAAAGAAAAAAAGAGTTTGGTATTGTTTATTTCATATATATGATATACTGGTATTGTTTATTTCATATATATGATATACCTTGTTCAATCTCAAAATGTGAAAAAGATAAGTATAACGCACTCATGTAGCCATACAAAGTACTATGAGTTATTAGTAACACTTTAGGTTAAAATGCAGTTCATCATAAAAGATGCATGCTTATATATATTATAAACTTCTTTCATGTCATCAGCTGTGAACAGAGCAAAACCGGCACTAGCTATGACCAAAGTATAACTTTCTGAATACATCATGAAGTAAATTAAAAATATGGGACAAAAACAACCATCCGAAGCTAGAGGACTCTCTATAAGTGGTAACTTTATTATGAAAACCACTCATTCTATACCCAAATGGCAGTAGCTCTTATGAGCAATTGTTTAAGCTTGCCCCTCACATTAAGGCTCATAATCTCATTTGCACCACCAACTAACTCATTCCCTATAAAAATTGCAGGCACACTTGGCTGACACCCTAGTTCCATCAGTGCCTTCTCCAATTTCATCCCATTTGAATGTCTATCGAGCTCGTATATTGTAGGGTTTGCTCCAAAACTACGGATTAGGGTTTCGATGCTATGAGAAATGCAACAACTACTCTTAGTGAAGATCACCACTGGGCTTGCTGCTCCCAAATTCATCACCATATCCATTTTGAAACAACTTGACGAAATTATGAGTTTGGGCAAATGCCAAGATATGTATGTTAAGCTGTTAGTTAAGAGGATCAAAGTTCAAGAAATGTATGTGAAGGCTACAAGAAACGATGAAGGTTTGTAAAGTGAATATCAGGCTTGATTTGCTGTTGAGAAATTGAACCTATCATGAAGCTATATATAGATGCATTATGTTAGCTAAAAGAGAGAAGAAAAAAAAGGTGAAAATTTCTAGAAGATTTACAAGTTGGTGGATATATCTAGATTGTTCTTGATCACATGTATGATAACGGCATATTGTACAATCTATCACCTTTAAAATGAACGAATATAATCTATCATCTTTAATATATTCCCAGATCATAGGTCACAGGCTTACAGCATGAATATCTTATTGTTCTGCTCCTGTTTGTGGACCTCTTTTTGATCGGCTGTCACTGGTGGGCTCAATCCCTTTAGGGACCAAAGCTTCACGCATTAATGTTGCATTTCCTGTTTGTACCGAATCAATAGGAGGATTTAACTTATATACACTAACAATATAATTTATTTTTTAATTTATTAATGTATTTTAACTTGTGGTAGCAAACAGACCGTCAGTCTTATCTTTCAAGTTAACAATAAATCCATCTAATTTTTATGGATGATTATCTATAATTATCATTTAGAACCTCGGCAGTTTAAAAGTCTTTTCCGCTAGTATCACTACATAAGAAGTTAAACTCATCGATTATTAGCATTTTTTATCCTTTATTAATTAGTTTCCGGAATGAACATAATATACTGTATGTTCCATTTGAGAACAATGTATCTGCTAAAGGAAAAAGAAAGTTATCCAGCTAGAGTGATCTTTTCCAATACAGCCAAAGATATTGCAATCTCATTTCTAATAGAGAAAAATGAAATCTTTCCTTTTTCAGAATATATCCCATAGAAGTGCTGTTTGAAATAAAGTACGCATTATTATCCGTACAAAGTACATGCATGACTATATAACTTGGTACAAATTACATTTGGAATAAAGTAGATCAATTGATCAAGAAAGGGTATGTAGCACAACTCTATATTCTCACACTTAGAAAAGCTCCCTTGCTAGCTCGAAAGGTCGCATATATTGTCATGTTAGTTTCTAAAAGATGTAGCACATTTTTGGACCAATCGCACAAAAAAAAAAAAGCATATTAGATAATTAAAAAGCTATAATTTTGCAGCTATGACTTTTGATTGATTTTAACTTGTAATCCTTATGGAAATTAACTACAATCTTATAAGTAATTACTTTTAATTCCGATTATCAAATAAAATAAATTGCTGTTAAACAGGTCCGAGTTTTGGAATTCCAGTATTCCACACATTCCCTTGTTCTCCTACTATATTATGCGTTGTGCAAATTGCAACACATTCCCGGCCCTGCCATTGCTAAAAAGGGGAAATGACAAATCTTCCTATTCATGGCTAGAAGATTTACATTCTTATGTCATGTTAAAAAACTAAATTTTTAAACGAGAACTAATTTCCTTTTAGATGATACAATATTTGTTTAAAAGTGGTTTAATTGTTTCTACAAAATTTAGTCAGCTAAGGCACAAAATAGCTGACGGTTTCATTTACAGACAGAGGCGAAACCAGAATTTTTAGTTTATGAGTTCTGAATCATAACGAATGATTAAATACACATACTAAATGAAATTTTCAATACAAATACAGAATTTAATTCTAAGTTACTAAATTCGGACAAAATCATAACCGTAGTGCTGGCTCTGCCTCTTTTTACAGGTTCCGTTGTTCTTGTATAACTCTTAGCATCCTTTCAAAGGTAACAAAGGACCATTTATTGTAACAAAGGACCATTTATTCTTCTTAGCACTTTTTTTTTCTCAGAAAGAATCAATTAATGATAAGAGGAAGATTGATCATGTGATCTACGTACTGTTTCGAATGTTTGAGAAGAGATTTCAGCCAAGTTAGTCATGATCAAAGTAAAAAGGTGCCAAATTCTTTTATTTCTTCTTGTTCTTGTATGAGATCATTTGAAGATATTATTTTATCCTCGAATCCAAAAAAGTGCCACATCTTTTAGAAACTAAAATGATAATATATGTGGCCTTTCGAGGTGGTAAGGATCAATAATTTTTACTTTATACCAAACGAATTTGAACCAAGGCTGTCAAGTGTCAACCAACTAGGAGAAGTTTAAAAATTTCATTGTGGTACGGATCGTAATGTGGACCTGATTTCAACAACACGTCTATGAGGATATATTCTGAAAAGATTTCATTTTTTTTCTCAAATTAGAGTAAGACTCTATTGAAAAACTAAAACAGAAACAGAAAAAAACAAAGATCGACATAACATGAGCTTTAGCTAGTGACATTTATATGTTCCGGGAATATTTTAAAGGTGATATATTATATTTTTTTCATTATGTTATGCTTCTTTAGAATCCAGATAAGGCATACAAGTGATCAAGAAAAGTGTAGATATCTCCACCAGCTTGTAATTTTTCTAGCAATTTAATTTTCTCCCTTTTTTTGCCTTTTAGCTAACATAATGCCTCTATACATAGCTTCATGATAGGCTCAATTTTTTCAACAACAAAATCAAGCCTTAAATTGACCAACCTTCAAAATTTCTTGTATCCTTCACAACTTCTAATTTACTCTTCACTAAAAGTTTAAATCTTGGCATTTTGGCCAAACTACTCTTATTTCTTGAAGTTGTTTGAAAATGGATATGGTGATGAAGTTGGGAGCAGCAAGCTCAGTGGTGATATTGACCAAGAGTAGTTGTTGCATTTCTCATAGCATTGAAAACCTAATCCGTAGTTTTGGAGCAAATCCTGTAGTTTACGAACTCGATATACATCCAAGTGGGATGCAAATGGAGAAGGCACTAATTGAACTAGGGTGTCAGCCATGTGTGCCAGCAATTTTTATAGGGAAAGAGTTAGTTGGTGGTGCTAATTACTGAGATTATGAGCCTTAATGCGAGGGGAAAGGTTAAACAGTCGCTCATAAGGGCTAATGCCATTTGCGTATAGAAATTAATAATGCCTTAGATTCTTGGAAACAACTTTAGGAGTTTTGACAATAAATCAACAACTTGTAGAGAGATTTTTAACTTCTTCATGGGGTTGTGTTTTAATTTTCTCCCACTTGCATTTGCTTCTTGATGTTCTACAAAACTTATACTTTGGTCATAAATAGGTAGTTTTTTGCTTTGTTCACAGCTGATGACATGAAAGAAGTTAATTACAATGAGCATATTTATGTTTTAATCCAACGTAATAAGAATATCTTAAACTACGTACAGTACTACATGTGTGAATGCATGCCTTAAGTTTTACTACTAATCATTTTTACATTTTAAGATTGAGCAAGGTCCATCGAAATGATCTTTAAATTGCCACAAATAAGCTTTAGCCACTTGACGATCCTCAACTGTTTTTTTTTTAGTAAGGTCATTCATCTCATTGAGATTTGATGTTCATTTATTTCATCATCAAGAAGCTTTACAAAAGATGAATATTGGCATCCCAATATCCAGAACCTCCATGTTTGGAACAGACTCCAAGCATTACAGAGTAGGATAATAATTTCAGCTCTCAAAAATTGGCTGGGAGTAAGTGATTCCGTACAAGAATCTCCCTATACATAAGAGTTTTAAGGAACATCAAAAGAATAGTTTCTGAGGATTTGTGTGTCCAAGATAATCCTGTTCCTATCTTGTTTCTGTCTGAATGAGGGATAATTCAGTTTGTCCACGTTGATTCACCTCTAACTTCTCTAGGTAGTTGCTAGAAATCAGTAAAACCAAGTGAGCTGGTTGTAATTCAGTCCATGGTTGGCAAGTTTTTCTGCAGCTTTGTTGCCTTCTCTGAAGCAGTGTTGCACCTTTATATTGTCAAAAGTTTCAAGCATTTCCCTTATGTTGTTGATGTCATCTTGGAGTTTCCAAGGTGTGGAAGAGTTCTTCAGAATCTAGTTTATCAGTAGCATAGAAATACATTGAATTTCAAGATTCCTTACACTATTTGTCATGCACCATTCCACACCTATTTTCAAAGCACCAGTTTCTGCAAAGTGTTGGTTTCAATTCCCAAAGGTATAGCATAGGCAGTTACTAGATTGCCACAATTGCTTTTGATGATTCCTCCACCTCCACATTGTCTTGGGTTGCCTTTGGAGCATCCATCTGTGTTCAGCTTCAACCATCCAGCTTTAGGAGCCATCCAACTTACTGCTATAGTAGTGATACTAATCTTGGCCTTCTCCATGAGTTCAAAAAAGTGTATCCACTTCCTGTAAGGAGGGATCTTGGGGAATTTTTTGTGAGTGAGTTGTTTAATAGCCTTTAAGATGATCTGTTCCAACACATCCTTAAACCTTCAAACTTGCATTACATCTATCTTTCCAAATCTTCTAGAGAATGATTTCTGGTAAAATTTGTAGGGTTAGCTTATGGGAAAGATTATGATCCTTAACCATCCACCAGGTAATCAAATTTTGTCTAATACTTCTTTGTTCCATTCTAATGCCAAAAAGTTGGTTGAAATATTTCCAAAGATTAATACCAATTAGACTGTTCATGAATAAGTGTTCTTCATCTTCCAGGGCAGGAATAATGCAACAATCACATTTAGGGACTAAACATAAGTTAAATTTGCCTTTGCTAGAATCTACTGCAATTTTACATCTTAGCACTTTCCAAATAAAGAAAAGGATTTTGAAAGGAAGTTTTTTGTGCCAAATCAGGTTATTAAGGAGGGGAAAGTACTTTTCCCTAACAATATTCCAAGCATATATATATATATATATATATATATATATATATATATATATATATATATATTGGCAGTTCAAATAGGTTGGTTATCTAGATTATGAGGAGAGTGAATAGTGAGAGTGAATAGTAATTTCCTGAATATTATGAACCATAACAGGGGGCAAATGATTAGAAAGCTTACCAAGGTCCCACTGTCCATTGGTGATATAATCAGAAACTTTTGGTTTAATTGATGTACTTCCTCTGTTCACTTTTACATGTCCACTATTCCTAAAATAGTTTTTATTTTTACTTGTCATTTTTCACATATCAAGATAAGACAAATTCTTTTTTCCTGTTTTACCCTTAACATTAATTACTCATTCCAAATCATTTTTCAAAACCAATACCATTATATACCAATTAATATGGGCATCATGGTAAAATATACACTTTATTTATTATTTCTTAAACAGCGTGAAAAGTTAAAAGTGGACAAGTAAAAGTGAGCGGAGGGGGTAGAAGCTTGAATATAAAGAGACAGTCTACCCATACCTGACTAGTTGTCCCACCAAAAGTTATAGTTACCTATGTTGATCTTCCATTGAATTGGATGGTCCACTTTGAATCTAATCGTCATGACCCTCCTCCAAGTGTGTGAATGAGCGTAGTTCCATTTTCTGGCGATGGAGTGGATTCTTTGAGAATATTTAGCTTTCATGAATTTTGTCTACAAAAAATCCTTAGTCCTGAAGTGCCATCACAGTTTGCAAGATAAAGCATCTATAATATCCTGGAGTTTACTAATTCCTATGCCACCCTCCAGGGTTGGTCTGCATAAGTTCTCCCATTTGGTCTGGTGGCGCTTCTATTTAAGTCTAAAGAAGTTTCCTAGAACCTTTTCAATTTGGGTTATAAAGGTTTTGGGTGGTTGGCATATTGCTAGCATGTGCAAAGGCATAGCAGGGTTAATCAAGATTCTTTTTCCTCCCGGAGATAAGATGTTGCCAATTCCATGATCCCATTATTTGGATGATCGTAGTGACCATATCAGTGAAATAATTAACTCTCTTCCTCCCATAGAACAAAGGACATCAAAGATAAGTGATAGGAAATTCTTTCTGTTGGTAATTGAGAATTTTAGAGACAATTTTTCTCCTTTTTATTGGAGCATTCTCGTCCATCAGAAAGCAACTTATGCTGATGTTGATTAGTTGGCCATAATTTTTTTCATAATCAATCAGTGTCTTCTTGATAAGATTCAATATTGCATATTTACCAGAGCAAAAGATAATGATATCATCAGCATAAGACAAATGATTGATTTTTGGACAACTATCACGCATGCTAAAACCTATAAAATTAGGATTCTCATAAATATTATTTAGAAGCCTTGAGAAGACTTCAGCAGCTATCACAAAAAGGGAAGGAGATATGGGGTCCCCTTGTTTGATTTCTCTCCCAGATTTGAAGAAACCATGTCTCCTACCATTTACAATGATAGTATACCAATTGTTGGAAATCAGGTTCTATATGATTACTATCCATTGTTCTGCAAAGCCAATTTTCCTCATCACTGGACTCAGAAAGGACCAAGATAATCTGTCAGAAGCCTTATGCATATCCAATTTAATCACAACATTGCTACCATTGTTGGGTTTTTTGATATCATGGATAATTTCCTGAGCAAGCAAAACATTTTCACCAATAGTTTTGCTTTTAATGAATCCACTTTGGTTTTCAGAAATTAATTTAGGAAGGATCCTAGATAATCTATCATTTAAAACCTTAGAAACCAATTTTTGGGAACATTGCTAAGCTAATTGGCCTGAAATCTGAAAAAGATTGAAGTGCTTTAATTTTAGGAATGACTACTAAACAAGTAAAAGTAAAGAACTTAGGCATTTGTTCACCATTAAAAATATCCCTGACCATTTCCAAGATATTATTATCAATGATATCCTAAGATTTTTGAAAAAATATATTGTTAAAGCCATCAGGGCGAGCAGAACTATTGTGATTAATATCAAAAAGAGCAGTTCTAACTTCTTCCATAGATGATATATCAAGCAGCATAGCAATATCATTATCAGTAATAAGTCAAGGTAAACAGTTAAGGGTATTGGTATCCATGGAGATGTTCTCTTTGGAAAACAACTCCTGATAGAATTTCACAGTAGCACCAGCAATGTTTTCATTCCCTTCTATTCATTGATCATCAGCAAAGATTTTATGAATGTTGAGGAATTTCCTTATGCCCCTAACCATGTTGTTGAAGTAACTGGTATTCTCATCACCCTCCAAAAGCCATTTTAAATTGGCTTTTTCTTCCAAAAGGCATCCATCATTTTTTGATGAAGAACTAGATAAGCTTTTGCATGATTGAGATGCATTCTATCATCTTGATCTAAAGTGTCCATGTAAAGAGTTTCAAGATGGTCCACCTTGGTTTCCAGTGTGGTAGTGTTTTCAAAAATGTCACCAATCTTTGTTCTAGACCATTCACTAAGGCCCTACTGGTTCTTTTCATTTTTTGGTGAACTCTCCAAAAAATATTACCTGCAATCTCCTCATCCCGGTGTTATTTCACAATATCCAAAAAAATCTTCTTGATCAACCCAAAAATTCAAGAATTTGAAATATTTGATGTCTTCTTCTTCTTCTTCTTCTTCTTCTTCTTCTTCTTCTTCTTCTTCTTCTTCTTCTTCTTCTTCTTCAGTAATCATGAGTAAAGGACAATGGTCAGAACTGACCCTCTTAAGGTGTTGATAGTTTTTCCGGTAAAGCATGAGATCCATGCATCATTAACAACCAATCTATCCAATCTTTTTCATATTATATCAGTGCCTTTTCAACACGTGAAAGGATGACCAAAGTAACCTATATCAGATAGTACACAATCAAACAAATATTTCATGAAAGGTAGGCTCTTGGTCAGTCTGTGTGGGATACCACCCTTCGTCTCATCAACATTCAAAATGTTGTTGAAATCTCATATTACAGCCCAAGGGGAAGAAATGGTACTAGAGAATGTTCTCATTTCATTCCACTGTTCTTCCCTTCCTGCCTTTCTAGTCTTAAACATAGACAGTGGAAACAAAGTAAACCTTGTTAGAGTCTTTGGTGATGAGTTTACAAGTGATAATTTGGGCATGATTAGCATATACATTATAGACTAGTTCAGCGCTCCAAAAAATCCATATCTTATTGCTCAAGTTACTTAAACAATCCTGTATTCCTAAGATGCTGTTATAGGTATCAATACAGGTGTCTTGTAAGAAAGGTCCTTGTATAGCAACAAAAGTGATGTTGTATTGTTTCTCCATGTAGGAAAGTCTCTCAGTAGCTGCTTGGGACTTCATGCCCCTAATATTCCAATTCAGGAGTCTAATCATTAAACAGGCTTGTTAAGAGAGTTTTGTGAGGATTTCTTGCAATAGGAGACTTAATTCTTGAGAGAATCTTCTGAGGCACTTCCTGTTTCTCAATATTCTCTTCTTGTGCATCTTGGAATTCCTCTATCTCCTAGTGTCTACCTCCAAATGTTTGAGCTAGAAGTTTTATTTCTTCATCAGAATCTGGAACCTATATTATTTTTGTGACTACTTTAAAGTCTTTAAGAAATAATAATAATGAAAGGTCCAAAGAACAAATTTCAAGATGTTAGTTAGATTTCGTTTTCTTTAACATGAATCGAAATATAGTTTTTTTTTCCTAAATTTGATTTGAAACTTAAAGATTTCTTAGAATGGTGCCATTCTCTTATATATGCACACAACTTGTTCTAACAGGAGACCCATTTATGGCATATTTGCAACTAATATTCCTATCTACAAAAGTTTTGAGCTGACATATATACGAATAAATGCAAGTTTTTTTGTTTTTTTTGGAATGAATGTAAGTAGATCTTGTAGCCATGCATCACTTTCTGTTTTTGCAATGGCAGGGGAATGTCATCGAATTTGCGGAAGGCATAGATCTTCTAGTCATGCATCACTTTCTGTTTTTGCAATGGTAGGGGAATGTCATCGAATTTACAGAAGGCATATTACAAGAGATTAAGGAAATGGGTTGGATGCCAGAACTCGACATTATTAGACCAATAATGCAATAAACAACAGTCCTTGTCAAGCATGAATCCTAAAATTATAATTCAATTAAATATTATAATTACATCGACAATATAAGTAAACTTTAAACTAACGTGTCAAGAAATATCTTCCTGAGGATCTATTAGAAACTACCTCTCTATACCCCCACAAAGGTAGGAATAAGGTCAACGTACATCCTATATCCTCCTCGGTCCTCACTTGTGGAATTATACTGGGTGTGTTCTTGTTATTATAGTGTCAAATAAATATCTATGACTTGTTTTACACTACAAGTTTTAAAGGTCTTCCTTTTATTATTAAACTTTGCACCTAGTCTGTGACACCCTACCTTAGGAGAAGAGTCGATCCCAAATCGACAAACACAGAAAAGATGTTAGATCTCTAAATAAGCAGGTCTTACACTCTAGTGACGCGTTTTAGAGTCATGTGGATCTAAGCCCAAAGCAAACAATATCACTAATGGACTGAGCTGTTACATATGGTATCAGAACAGTTTTAGATTACGGGTTTCACAAAAGTTATTAGTGTAAAAATGGAAAGGGTATGAAAAGGCCATGGTTATGTCTCCATTTCTATTTCTAAGAAGTTCTTTATTATACTTGTCATGGCCTTTTCAAACCCCTTTCAATTCTCATTTGGTGAGACTAAGGACGGAGCTTTCATCCACATTGGAAGGGAAAGGCCCAAATAACCCAACAAACTAATTCGGTCAAACCTCTCTACAATGGCAGCGTTTGTCCGAATATTTTATGGCTGCTATAGTGAGGTGCTGTTATATATGTATACTAACATTTGATGTTTAGATCTCCATTTAGTTGTTATAAACAAAAGTACACAAATAATTATTTTTCTAAACTTTGTATGTTATAAACGAAAATAATATACTTGTTAATTTTAAAATCCCATTAATTAAAAATTGAAAAGACTAATAAATTCATAATTAGTTGTATCATACTGATAAAGAATTTGAATATAAGGAACATATGCATTTAAAATTAATTGAGAATTTAAAATTTTCAAGTTTGACGTAAGACTCCTTCAATTTGAGGTTATTCCGCAAATTCCAGTCTCTTAGTGATAATATAACGCTTGAATTAATGAAAAGTTTTGTCCAAACTTTAGCAAAACAGAATTTAATAGCTTTCCTTGAAGGCTATCTAAGGGCTTAACAATTAACCCTTCTACTATGTCCATGACATTAATGATGAATACCATAAATATTTTATAATACATTTCTTACAAAACATAATTACTCAATATTTGTATATGGCTGTTATAGAGAGGTAATTTTACAAAGAGTGCACCGCTATAAATGTTATTGCTGTAATAGGTAGAATGTTGTTATAGAGAAGTAAAATATAACATGAAAATTTGGTTCCGGAGAAAATTAGGTTGTTGTATATATAGGAAATGCACAAGAAAAAAAAATCAAGAGAAGAGAAATGATTTTGGACCTCTTCCATATAAATCAAGAATAGAGCAAATATTTCAAGGCCTTCAGGCAAAAGATCAGCTCCCTAAAACAGGTTGAAATAATTAATACAAGCTTTGGGAAATTCCAAAGTTGTGATCATTTAAAGATATTACCTAGCTGTTTTATTGGTTCTTTTATTTGTTCTTCTCCTTTTTATTTATGCTTTTTCTTTGTAATGATAGGAAGTTATGGGTTTATAAGTATGGTAGTAGATGAAAGATGTTATTAATTACTTGAACTAAATTTTGCGTCGGGAAAATTCAAGGTTTGTTTATGAGTTAAGTGTTTTAACTATTACTCCTTCCGTCCCACTTTAAGTGAGATGATTTAGAGTATGAGGATCAAACTATCTAATTGTCGATGTGAATTTGAGGACTGTTTTTTTCTTGAGACTTGCCAATGTTACTGTATCACACTGCCTAAGAGAAGTAAATCAGGTTGTCGACTTGCTGGCTAGCTAAATTGGCTACAACTCAACATGAAGACAAGATCTATTTTTCCTAGCAACAGCTTGCTTCCAATGTAAAAGGCCCCTTTTTTTTAATTTGTTGGATAGATGTCAATTGCCAAACATAAGAATTAGATACAATAAACGGAAAAGACTCAAATATGCCGTCGAATTATCAGAAATGACTCATTTATGCGGCTCGTCAATAGTTTAGTTCATTTATGTCATCGACATTACCAAAATGGCTTATTCATGTCATTTTTTATTAATACCGATTTTACAATATCATATATGACATGTGGCCTCCAATTAGAGGTCCACATCATTTATTTAAACCAACCTAATTTTAAATCGAAAAGTAATAAAAAATCTGACCCATACACCTGACCCACCTAAATTCCTTTTAGCCCACAACCATAATCTTATTTACATCTCCCTCATTCATTATAGATTAAAAGAAAAAGAAAAAGAAAAAACTAATCTCACCCATCTCCTCTCCTCTTCTTTTTCCAGCGAAAGATAGGACTTAAATGATACAGTTTGGCAATGCTTCATTAAAATTTTGATATGAAGTGTTCAAAAAGTCCTTAGGTGCAACTTAGTCTATGGTATTAACACCTAGACTTGTGTCCCGTCTTGTTCCAAGTAATATCAGTCGAATATGTTCATGAGATCATAAAATTCTTTTGTAACTTGAAGAATGGCAGAGACCATAAAATCAGTTTGTAAGTCAAGTTTGTACAATTGTTTTTGAGGAGGGAGGTTTTTTTTTTTTTTTTAATCGTATAATGAATGAGGGAGAGGGAAATAAGATTATGGTTCCGGGTTAAAAGGAATATAGGTGGATCGGGCGTATGGGTCAGACTATTTATTAATTGGGATTTAAAATTAGGCTGGTTTAATTAAACGACGTAGACCTCTAATTGGAGGGTATTGTAAAGCCGACATTAATGAAAAATGACATAGATGAGCCATTTTGGTAACGACGATGACATAAATGAATCATTTTCAATAATTCGATGGCCATACTTGAGCCTTTTCCGTAAAATAAATCCAATTTCTTTGTTAGTTAAATTGTATAGATAGAAGAGGAGGAGGGAAAATCAATTGTAGATTTTTGTCCATACAATCTCTCGCTCTGATTTTGCAAGGTTGCTGCGAAACCAATTTGCTGTACTTAGGAGGTAAAGTTATATCCCCCTCGGCTTAATACCTAGATGGACCCTTAAACTTGACATGTTTTGTAAGATAGGCATATAAACTTATAAGGTGACCAGATAGACACTTAAACTTACTCAAAGTGTATTTTTCAAGTTTTTCAGTTGTTTTGAAAACAAAAACTATATTTTTCAAACACTCACAATTTTCATGGCCAAACAAGCCCTAAATATATCACAAAATATTTTTTTAAAAATGCAAAAATAAGGCAAATGCATATACATGAGACTATAAATGTGCACTTAAACCAATAAATACTCGCTAATCGCAATTTTGCAGCTTTCAATTAACTCGGATTTTGTTTTACACTTGAATAATTAAAAAACAATAACTTTAACCAATAAAAATCCTTAAAAAAAGAAATTTCAAATTAAGAAATTTCTAAGTTCAGTATTTCAAGTGTAAAAGAAATTTCAAATTAAGAAAACTGTAAAGCCGAGAAGAAAATCCTTAAAAAAAAGAAATTTCTTAATTTGAAATTTCTTTTTTTAAGGATTTTTATTGGTTTAAGTGCACATTTATAGTCTCATGTATATGCGTTTGCCTTATTTTTGCATTTTAAAAAAAATATTTTGTGATAGATTTAGGGCTTGTTTGGCCATGAAAATTGTGAGTGTTTGAAAAATATAGTTTTTGTTTTCAAAATAACTGAAAAACTTGAAAAATACACTTTGAGTAAGTTTAAGTGTCTATCTGGTCACCTTATAAGTTTATATGCCTATCTTACAAAACATGTCAAGTTTAAAGGTCCATCTGGGTATTAAGCCATCCCCCTCCATTGGAATTAATTCAACGCCATCTAGGTTACCCTTTGATAATTACATTAAAAATAATTTGGATATAGAATTTTCAAGTTGTTTGAAATAAAATATATATTTAAAAAGTACATAATTAGTATAAGTTACAATAACTCTAGGGGCACTGCAGTTTGCATTCTAAGGTGGTTGTTAAACCTGTTATGAGTTGGATGGAACACCTTTTTTGAGAGCCAATAACACGCGGGTGTGGCCTAGCTCCTTGGAATATCTCCCTGAGTAGAGGGACTTATTACGTTTGTTTCCTCCTTCGAAAGTCTTTATTTCAAACCTAAGACTTTAGAGATAATTTTGAACACCCTAGATTGCTTGACCTAATCTTTTGCGTTTGTTCAGGGTATTCAAAAGTTAATATATGTACATAAATACAGAAAATCTTTCATATATATATATATACAACGTAACTTTTTGGCGAGTGTGTTCGGGTGAACACCTTCCCCTCCCTCTAAATCCGACCCTGATCACAATCCACTAAAATGGTATTTATTGTAGATTGATCTCGAGGTGGGGTTTAAATGAATTAATGAAAATTTTAAAATTGCTTTTACCTATAAACATGTACTTCCTCTGTTTCAATTTCTATGATATAGTTTGACTATTTAAAAAAATAAATGAAAATTTTTGAACTTGTGATCGAAAGCAAACCATAGATACTAGTGTTATGTAAATCATTTTATTAAGAGTAAAAGGAGAAGTTTTAAGATAAATTATTTTTAAATTTAGATATATCATTTTTTTAAGAAAGTATAGATAAAACCACATCAGATGCATTGCATTTGTAATTGGATAATATTATTATGGGTGGTCAGGGGTAGAGAATAAAGTACTATACATGTACACAGGACTACATAAATTAGACAAAATTGCATTAGGTAGTTAACAACATATAAGTTCATAAATAATAGGAAAAGGGCCTGATTTACCCCTTTACTATTGGAAATAGTCTATATTTACCCCCGTTATACTATCAGTACAAATTTGCTCCTATCATTACCTAACTTGCAATAGTTACCCCTATTTTTAACTGTGCTCTATGGCTATTAGAATTCCACGTGGCCTAACATTTGGATGAGGTGGGCGCCACATGGCATGCCACCTCACCACCCTCTCCCTCTTCATTTCTTTTTTCCACCTCCAACCAAATCAACCTCCCTACCGTTACATAACTTCAATGGTGAACTTAACTGTACCATTTCGGCCTTCCAAATCATTAACCACCAACTCCACCTTATAAGGAAAATTAGCTGATATTGGTTTGCCTTTATGAATAGCCACATACTGTTTTAAAGTCCCAATTTTTCCATCTAAATTCAATTCTTGAATTTTGGTAGATGATACACTTTCAATGGAACTGTAACTTTAACCTTAGAAACAACTTTCCCAATTGCCACAACATCTTTTTCATCAACTCCTTCACCTAAAGGGTTATCAACCGTAATGGACTTGAAATGAAATACCCACTTCCTTTTTTAGGGGTTCTTGATTTATTAATCTTGATTTGGGTAAATGAGTTAGGAGTTAAGATGTTCTTGGATTTGGGTATGTTAAGAATTGTGATGATGATAAGAAAGCTGGACTAGAAGAAGTCATGGTGATTTTTTTTTTTTTTTTTTTGATAATTTCTTGATGGAGTTTTTGTGGGGAGAGATTTGAGATTTTTGTGGTGGTGGTAATTTAAGACTAAATTTTTCTTGACATTTCCTCTCGAAAACAAAATTACAAAGAAACAGATCTTAACATCAATAAGAAAAGGGCTTACAACTTCAATGGTGGTTTAAGGTGGCTTTGGTTGGAGGTGGAAGAAAGAAATGAAGAGGAAAAGGGTGGTGAAGTGGCATGTCATGTGGCGCCCACTTCATCTAAATGTTCGGCCATGTGGAATTCTAATATCCATGCTGGAGCATAGTTAGAAATAGGGGCAAATATTGCAAGTTATGTAACGGTAGAAGCAAATTTGTGCTGATAGTATAATGAGAGGTATATCAGGCCCTTTTCCCTAAATAATATACAATTAAAATACCCGATGGAATCCTGTGAACTTATACATATGTAACACCCCGCATCTTGAAACTGAGCCAAAGCTCATATCATTAGAGTTCTAGTGGAAACATTGAAGGTTTGAACGTTTTGCGAAAATGGTTGATAGGCCTATTTCGGGCAGCGATAACTCCTTGATCGGTTTGGAATTTGGGAAGGTACTATCAATGAAGTTGTAGTATGTAGAAATACCTTTCTAACGATATAAGGACCAAGCCAATCAGAGATCGGAGCAAGGAGATATGATCGTTTCAATATGGCTAATAGTAAGACACTTGAAATCCTATAGAATCGGCTAAGTTTTCGATACATCTGCCTTCCAGTCGAATTTCGTGCAAATCTGTTGGGAATTTGAGAAAACTTCCTTGATGAAAGTTGTATCCCTTTGAAATAGCTTTCCAACGGTATCTTACGGGGGTCGAACGGACATCTTTGCAAAGAGTTATGCCCATTTTACTGAAGCCTGCTCACTGGAAATTCTGCCAGCGTAACGGTGACGTTACGGGCCGTACTTCGTGTTACGGGACGTAACAGTGGACCGTAACACACCGAAAATTTCCAGAACCTCACTGGAAATTTTCACCAAGTTACGGTACCAAGTTACGGTCCGTCCTTTGTGTTACGGGACCGTAACAGTGACCGTATCTTGGTCCGTATGTACGTTTCGGGTCACCTGATTTCGGGAGGCCATAACCCTATCATAAATTGGGAATTTGGGAAACCTCAAAGACCTAAAGTTGTCGATAATTGAAATACCTTTCCAACCATAGGTTGTGGGTTCACAGGCGACATCGGGATAGGAAGATATGGACGTTTTAAGACAGAAAGGTCCCAACCCGTTTTCAAGTTGGGTCAACCCATTTCCCCCTTAGTATTTAAGGAAAATGAAAACCCTAGCAGCCTCCATTTCCCTCAAATTTCAGATTTTTAGAGAGAGGAAGTGAGAGAGAGGAGAGATAGAGAGAGAAAGTAGAAAATCAACCAAGTTTAAGGCCCCAAATCCCGAAGCTCGTGAAGGATAAAGTGTAGTACAAGTTGTTGCCGTCATTTTAATCTAAAAATCGGACTTGGGGGTGTTGATTTCATGGTGACTACCCAAAAGGTAATGTTTATACTCCCTAATCATTTATAGTTGTGAATTGATGAATTCTTGGGAGAATAATAATTGGGTTTGTTGATGAGAATTATATGAACTATGCTAGAGTTGTTGGATTGTTGATTTGGGATTGTTGTATTCATATGGATGATGAAGAATGATGTTAATTACATCTAATTGAGATTGTAGTATTAGCTAGAAGTAAAAGAATGGGGATTTGGTGAAGAAAACACCATTAATGAGGCACTACAAAAAAAACTGGTTTTAGTGACGGATTTTAGCTACACAATTTTTTCCGTCGCTAGGTAACGACGGATTACCTACGAAATTGCATTTCTGTCGCCAAAAAGAAGGAAAAAGAAATGATATCTAAACTAACGACGGAATAGCGACGGATTTGAAAATTCGTCGCTATATTTTGGCGCGAACATTAAGCCCGTTTATTTTAGCTACAAAATTTACGACAAATTGTGGGCGGCAAAAATTATTGCAGATTAGCGACGGATTACATCCGTCGTTAGATAATATGTATGTATCGCCCTGCTTTAATATCAGTTGCTACGGATATTTCCGTCGTTAACTTCTAAAATGTCAAAATTTCATGTTATTATTAGCGACGGAACCTGTCCGTTAGTAAAACCGTTGGTACAAAAAATTAAATTTTTATTTTTATCAAAGAAATAAAACAAAATAGACCCCTCTAATAAGGGAAAGAATCCTGTCCAGTATTTAATGGTCCAGTAAATCTCAATGGTGTCATGGATAAAACACACCTGGTAGCTTAGAGTTTAAATGGCTTAGATGCATTTGATTTTTTTTTTTTTATATAAAAACAACATTTCAGTTCTTTCACAAAATAAATATGAGCAGACCGAGGACTGCATAGTTGGTACGTTATTTTACTCATTTATTTCAATGACAAAAGATAAATAAATATAACATATGATTGGAACAGTCTTGAAATCAGAAAAGTGGAGTATGTATTTTTTCTTCTAATAGTTGTGTTACCGATTTTTTTTTCTTTCTAACATGTGAACCAAAAAACTAGAATTTCTATATTACTAATACATTTTTTGTTGTTTAGTCTTTTTAGGTTCACTCAAAATAAATGCACAGATTTGTTTTCAGAAACAACGTTAATGTATAAATCTGTTAGTTTATTTTTCTTTAAAAAAAAAAACATTGATCCGAACCATTAAAACTATAAGCAACCAGGTGACATTTATCCATGGCACTATTGATATTTACTGGACCATTAGGTACTGGACTGAATCCTTTCCCCTCTAATAAACCCCCTAAATTTTCAGACCCACTAGAACTTTATCAACTCTCTCTTCAAACCCACAAAACTCTAAACCCACTAGCTCTCTCCGGCTATTCTCTCCGGCAATGGCCGGTGGGTCTTCCTAAATCATCACTCTCTCCTCACCTTGCTGCCCTCTTTGCAGAAAGAAAGCTTATTTTTGAAAATATTTCAGTTGATGTAAGAATTTGTTCTTGCCTTTGTACACAAATTATTTTGATTTTTCTGCTTGTTTGTACGTACCTTGGATACCTTTATGTAAGGTTCTACTAGACAGTTTATTTTATGAGCTTTCTGCTATTTTTATTGTTATACACTTATACTCATAAGAAGGGGTTAAAAATATCTCTGAGGAGCTTATTGTTGTCTGTGAAGTTAATTCAGCTTTCTTCGGTTTTGCGGGGGTAGTAGTCTTTGGTTTTGTATTTGTATTTGTGAATATCTGTCACTTGCTTCATTGAATAATCTAGGGTTTCTTGGTTTAAGAGTTGTCTATGCAAAATGAGGGTGTTGTTTTAACTGGATTGTCCTGGTATACATGGATTCTATGTTATATTTAGCCGTATTTAGCTTGTCATATCGTCTTATTTTTAGAAGATTATAGTTTTTTTTAGCATTGAAGAGGAAATAACATTTTGAAAGAGGTATCTCTTTCTCCCCCTGAGATGTTTTCTGGAAACACTAACATTTATTCTTTGACAGTATAAGGATGTTGTTTCTTTACCTTTTTTTTTTTTTTTTTTTTTTTAATTTAGTTAAAAATAATTCACAAGCATTTGGTTGATAAAAAATTGAGGGTTTGGGTATGTGTTTTTTTATTTCGTTTTCTATTCTGTTTAATATTTATGTTTGGACTGGTGGTGTTTTTGTGGTGGTGGTTGTTGAGAGGATGGGAGTTATTTGATTGTTTAAGAGTTGAGTTGATTCTGTTTGGGTTTGATTTGGCCATTTGACGTGGAAAATCCAACTCTTTAAGTGTTTGTCTATTTGGCTTCCAAGTTGTTGGTATTTAGAGCAAAGATTTTATGCCATGGGCGCTTCGTCTGATTTGGCTGTTGTGCATCAGACATAATTTGGTTGAAATAAGTATTTGAAATATGTGTTTGGACACCAAAAAAAAATGTTAAACACATCTAAACATATTCTTCAAACTTTAAATTATCTATTTAGGTGTTGTTATAGAACCTAAATTTTAGGGGGGGGGGGGGGGGGGGGGGGGGAAATTGCCATTGTGTGAAGTATACCTTTGTTTGATTAGCCTTGTGCTGAAATTATTTGTGGTTGATGGCGCATTTTAGTCAAGTTGTCTGGTTTAGTGTGATTATAGTATCTGTACATGCTTGTTTTGGAGTTGGACTAGAACAATGACTAATATTTGTCGGAAAACAGTTTGTGTCAATATTAGGTGGAAGATATTTAATAGATTTTTAATCTTTAGAGATTATTTTTTATTTCAATTGAAAAAGAATCGTTGTTTGCTCAATTAGACGAAGCCGACATTGAGTTTCATCTCCGTCCATGGAATAAGCTAAAGCATACGAGGTAGTTCTATTGGTTTGGATTGAAATTTCTTTTTTTTTTTTTTTGCTTTGTGAAGGTCCTTGCTGTAAATTTTAGCATCTTAATATATTCTGGTTGAACCTCTCTCTTGTTGATTATCTAAAAGATGATTACCTCTATTATTTTCTTGTAGATATGACTCGAGGCAGAGGTCGAGGTAGCACGGGCCGTGTAAGCAAGACCTCAATTAGAGGTCGAGGTAGCTCTAGTCGAGGTTTAATGCCTACTGTTCCCGTTCCCATAATTAGTTCTCAACAGGGTGGTACCAGTTCTTCAGGTGGGCAAGACCAGGTTCAAACATGTCCTACTACTACGCCACCCGTTCAAACATCGGGTCATGGTAGCACCCCATCCATTTCTGAACCATCTCCTATAATACCTAATGAGAGCAACGTAATAGGCGAGGGTGCGTCTACTCAGAGAAACGTAACAGGTGAAGGTACATCTGCTCAGAGTGACACAATAGGTGAAGGTGAGAGCCACAGTAACAGGGAGCGGACACTTGTTTTTCTTTCTCCTTCAGGGTTAGTTTCTGCTTGCACCATTATTATTTATATACTGTAGTTGCTTTATGATAGGCTTCATATAATGTCTTCCAATTTTTCCAGGTTGGAACCATTGAGATTATGCTCAGAGAAGATAACTGCGTCTTTCAAGAATGAACTTGAGCCTAAGGGAGTTAATTGGAAAAGTGTCTCAGAAGAGACAAAAGATTTTTATCTGGGAGAATTTGAGGTATAATAACTGAAACATTTGTCACTAGTTACACTTAGTGACAAATAGAAAAAGCAAATTTATGGAATCAAATAATGAGTACCAAAATAGCAGTATTGGGTCATTTATTGTGTTACACTGTCAACAAAACTAGAGAAGACAAGAATTATTAGAGATCTTGTTAATAGTTAAAGACAAATATAAAGAAGAGTAACTGTTTAAATAAATAATATCTTCTTCCTCTTTTCTCCTACTGATGAATCAATAGAATTCAAATGAATTAGCTCACTCTTAACGATTTAAGTTCAATATAGCATCAGGCGTGAAAAAAACTTAAAAAGCAGGATATCTATTACCTCTGCTATTTCTATTGGTCTTATATTGTTGATAAGCCTCGTTTTATTTGCAGTTCTTTTCTTTCCCGTTTATTGGGTGACTGATGGTGTTTGTCTTATAACTCATGTTTTATAACTTTTGTCTGCTGAAATGATGAGTTATTGTTATACTCTACTTTGTAAAATTATTTCAGAAGGCATTCTATTGGGATTCTTCGATTGATAGTGAAGTGAGGAAGCAATGGCGTAAAAAGGTAACGATAAAGTACAGTGATTTCATTAGCACAATAAAAACTGAAGGATTTCGGCCAGATTATGTTCCGATAGAAACATGGGAAAGTTGGATGAAATATTGGAAAGATCCTAAGGTTGTTGAAAAAACAAAATAGCTTCAAAGAATCGTTGTGGCGGTGAGAATGCAGTTGCTAGTGGGACTCACACGGGTGGCTCTATTACCATTGGAGAGCATCACAAGAGACTTCTAAGTTGATTCTGTGGCTTTGGCCTTTGCCTAACCAAATTGTCAACATGAAGGTGAATGCAACATTAGTTGCATATTATTTATGTTGGCAAGTTTTTTTGGGACTTTCTCACGCTTGTCACAATGAATAAGAAATAGTCTCTCTAGTCTCCAGGAACTAGCCTTGATATCTGTTGCCTATTTGTTGTTTTTGGAAATTTAGACTGCCTCATTAGTTGCAGGTTGAAAATGCTGAAAATTAATGATATAATTGTTCACCTTTTTACCATTTTGTATCTTTATCTGTACCAGCAGATAAATCAGAATCTGAGTTGCTTCTTATAAGCACTTTCCAGTGAGTGAGCTTCAGTTTTCTCTTGAGCACCAACACACTCCATAGTAAAATGGCTTTGTTGGAAAAATGACTGCTATGTTAGCTGCAACATGTCTGTTGTGACATTGGTTGCTGTTTTTGTTAGTTCTAAAAGTTACTAAACTATGTGGTGATTTTTTTTTGTATAGGCTATTAAAAAGGGTCGAGATCCAACACCAAGTGAGGTACATTTGCACATCCATACACATGGTCATGATGAGAAATCTTTTATTGGTGAATGAGCCCGAATCGTGCATGTGAGTCCAACATTCTATAATCTTATTGACTTTTTTTTTTGGGGGTAAAATGATGCACTTAAGAGTTATTTATGTTATATTTGTGTTGTTTGAGAATTTCAAAATTGCTATTGATTTGTAGTCATTTGGAGAATATGTGGATTATTTGAACAAAACATTTATCTATTATATAGGCTAGAATTACTCAAGTGTTGCGGTTGCTCATGAACATATCTTCTTTGTCTGGTACTACTACAATGATGTTTATTGCCTCTTGTTCGTGATGATTGCTAGGTTGCATTGATTCAGCTGTATATTAGGATGGAATTTATCTAGGTTTAAGTGAACTCTGCTGAAATTTTCATTGATCGGTTAGACTCACTCAATAGGCTATAAACATAGTGCTAGTCACAGTTTTCTAGTCGATCTGTTACACCCGGCCCAAAGCTTGCTGCCTTTGAACCCTTAATGGTGCAGTTAAGCCAATTTGAACCCCTCTTAGGCTTTGTTGGTTATTTATAATAGCTCGTGCTTTACTTTTACCAAGCGCCCTTAAAATGTTTAAACTTGGGATCTGCTTATCAAAGATATTCACATGTTTAACAAGTTGTTGGATTTTTATGGGAATTTACCAACACCGAAGAAATAAGTAAGAAATAGTAGATATATATGTACTACTGAAATGGCATTTATAATGAGCACCAACATAATATAGCTATATTTTCTTTAGTTATAAGACACTTAGCATGTGATCTACCTGACCAGTATCTGCCATATTCATTATATACTAGTACTTACTACTACTCTGACTCTATCCCTTGTTTATTCCTAGTACTATTTTAGTTGCACAGTATGAGTGCACTTGCCTTTTTTTTTTTTGGGTTAATTTTTCCTTTGTGAAGATTAAAAAAGAAAAAAACTTGGTATGTTGGTTGTTGTGTATTAAATGGTTGGTTTAACTATCATCTGATGTTTCATAAGTATTTATTTTGATCTTAGAAATATAAATTCTAGTTTAGCTAAACATTCGCATTACTATTAGATATCATCTTGTGACCATATGCTTAATGATTCATTTATCGGAAAAGGGTCAAATACGAACTGTTATTGAAATGAATTTCACAATTTCACTAATTATCACTCTTTTACAGGAAAAATATCAAGAAATATTACAACGCCAGACACTGACCCAATCTGAAGTTGATCAATGTCAAGCCTATTACGAAGCCGTGGGAGGAGTAAAGAAAAGAAGAATATACGGTCTTGGATCTCTAGCACAATTATATTATGGGCCGAATATTCGTCCCTCTTCTGGATCTGATGCTACATCCTCAATACCACTTGTGAATACTCAATCAGCAGCTACGGGAAATTTGGATGAGTTAGTGATGCGATTGATTCCTGCACTAACAGATCGCATGCTTCCTGTAATTGTTGAGTGGGTACGTGGATTGGTTTCTTCATCCTCTTCTCAGCTAGACACTCACACTCCTACTGACCATCCATTATCTATGGCACCTATAGTTCCAGTTGCAGCTATTGATGAGGTTCTTGCATCAGTTTCTGATGATGACCGTAGCTCTCCAGTCTCTCATTAGTTAGTTTTGTTGTTTGAACTTTATTGTTGTTGCATATGATTTTGGATTTTCTTGTTTTGGATATTATCGTTTTGGATGCTTTGAACTCGATTGCATTCTGCTATGTATTTTGGACCTTGTAGAATATTAGTTTCTATGAATTAAGTTATTTTATGAGTATCTAATATATGCTTGGACAAGTGTATTTAAAATATTATATAAAAACTAAAAAAAATTGCGATGGATTTTCTGTAGCTATAACTAATACAAAATCAAATTTTGCGACAAATTATTTTTGTCACCAAAAGGAATGCAGAAATTTTTATTAAAAGAATTGGCGACGGAATTAGCGATGGAAATTATTGATCGCCAATCAAATGAAACGACAAAATAACTCATAGATTTAGCGACGGAAATTACTAACATCGTGATAGATTTCATTTGTCGCTAATGTTGGCAACGGATGAAATCTGTCGCCAATCTGTCGTTAATCCTGTGACGGATTAGTTTTTTTTGTCGGTAAATGGTTAGCTACGAGGATTTTACCGACGGACTGAATTTCGTCATTATTCCGTCGCTATATTGGTTTAGCAACGGATATATGCTGTGTACCGACGGATTTTGTCCGTCGCTAAACTCATTTTTTTTTTTTTTGCAGTGAGGGTTATAGAGCTTCATGCCCACTAAGTGTTTGATAAAATGCTTAGATGAACAAAACATGGATATTGTTGCTAATATAGAATCCCTATGACTTGTATTGCTATAGATTGAAGTTGAAGGGGTTGAAGAACATTGGGATACGCTCAAAGGCGGGAAGTTAAGGTATGTAGAACTTCCATCCACATGTGGGAACCTCTACGTTCTTCCCCATGATCCGTTTCGTAAAATCTATGAAGTTCAAATCCTAGGGCATTAAACCCAACATATTGGTAGCCCGTAATTATGTATGTATGTATGTACATGAATCCCATATATATGTTCGTTATTGTATTCCTAACCTTCCATTATGGACATTAGGAATCCTAGCTTAATCCATGAATCATGAATTCTTCCTCATGTGTTCTCATTATGTTCATATGAAACTGCATGAGTTATTTTGCAAGTTATAAACATGTTTTCAAGTCAACTACAAATATATGATTATGAACTATTGTATTACTCATAAATCAAGAACATGTTTACAAGCTATTTCATGAAACCATGTTTACAAGCTATTTCATGAAACCATGTTTACAGGTTATTTCGTGAAATCATGATTTCAAGACAAGTACAAGTAAATTCACGAAAGTCATGGGCTTCTTAGCCAACTATATTATGTTCATGTTTTTAGGAGTTGCACGAATTACCGAGAAGGCTCAGATAGCCTGAAACTATGTAGCCACCATAAGACAAGGATCGCTCCGCCAGTTAGGACGATACCTTAATTTCACACTGAATGGTTCCATCAGGTACGTTATTACCTTATACCCTGGCAAGGTATAGGGGCTCTGCTGGTCCGGCGAGGTACCAGACTCCACGTATCCACGTGGTGATATCATGTGTCGGTTTATGAAATGCTCTCCCTACTTATCATGTTTTACTCATGTTATATAAATATATGTACTTATGCTCATGTTCATGTCCAAGTTTTCAGTTTCAGTTGTTATCATGTTATTCTATGTCCCATGTTGTTTCTTCCGGTTGCTTTACATACCCGTACATTCAATGTGCTGACGTCCCTTTTTTATTGCCCGGGGGCCTGTATTTCACGATGCAGGTACGAATTTATAGGACGACGCTTCTGATCATTAGGATTCGCTCGTACCAGCTTATTGGTGAGCCCCATCTCATTCGGGGTTTAGACAATGTATTTCTTTCCTTAGTTTTGCATTTAAAGGTATGCTGGGGGCCTTGTCCCAGTTAGTATGTTTTTCAGTCAGGCCCATGGTAGAGGTTTCATAGATTAGAACAGACAGTTATGTCATGTCAGACAATCGGAGTCGCATAGCCATTTTGGCTCACTCATGTTTAAACAAGTACTTTATTACGTATTATGATTTATTACGTTCTATAAAGGCTCATCATGCATTCACGTTATATTCCACTTATGTTATGCATCATGATGATTCAGCAAGTCATGTGGTTCGCTCGGTCACATGTAGTCAGACACCGAGTGCCGTGTTACGTCTAGGCCATGGTTCGGGGCGTGACAAAGCTTGGTATCAGAGCCTAGGTTCAAGGATCTTTAGGGAGTCTATGAAACCGTGTCCAGTGGGGTCTCTTTTATATGTGTGAGGGCCCCACACATATAAACATTTGACCACCAAGACATTCAGGATTGTCTCATTTCTTTCATATTCTAGATCGTGCAGTTAGAGCAATATTTTTAGGATGGCTTCCTAATTCGTGTGTGTACGTGTTTTCAGAAAATGTCGTACAAAAGAACTTACAAGAAGAAAAACACAGCCACCAGCCAAAGGGCTGCCGCCGAAGTAGCTCACGAAGATACTGTTCCGACTTAGGCAACAGCTCCAACCGCCTCTACCGTTACACCTCCTAGTGCTTCAGACAGGGATATTAGGAGTGCTATCAATATGCTCACCCAGCTGGTAGCAGCTCAGGCCCAACGTCAGGAATCTGGGTCAAGTTCAGGAGGTAATGGAGAATCTTCTAAGGCGAAGGACTTTCTCAGAATGAATCCCTCAGTATTCACGGGGACGAAAAAGGATGAAGATCCTCAGGACTACATTGATGCTCTCCAAAAGATCTTCAGGATTATGGCCGTTATCGAAACCGAAGCAGCTACTTTTGGAGCTCATCAGGTGTAGAGTATTGCTAACACGTGGTATGAATCTTGGGAATTGTCCCGAGGTGAGAATGCTCCTGACGCCACATGGGATGAATTTGCTAGCGCATTCCTAGACCATTTTATGCCAGTAGAGCTCAGAGAGGCTAAGGCTGAACAGTTCCTGAAGCTCAAACAAAATGGCAGGCCAGTTCAAGAATACTATTTGGAGTTCGTTAGCCTGGCAAAGCATGCCCCACACATGGTACCTGATATAAGAGCAAGAGTGAGAAGATTCGTTGGGGGTCTTGATTCCCATTTGTATGATGGAGCCAATATTGCTGCACAGAATGGGACAATGACTATTTCCAAGATGGTTGCTTTTGTACAGGGCAAGGAGACAAGGCTAAAGGAGGAAGAAACCTTACAAAAAGAGAAAGACAAGGAGTTCAACAAGAGGGTCAAGTCTACCGGACAATTCAGCGGGAACCGAAACAGGAACTTCTTTAAGAACAGGTCAGCAGTACCTGCTCCGTCCACAGCAAGTGCCCCACTTCCTAAGTTCCGCAATGATAAGAAGCCGAATTTCAGGCCATCAAGCTCGTACTCTCAAGCTAGTGGGGGTCAGTTGACTTATACTTATCCGATGTGCGGCAAGTGTAATAAGAGACACTTAGGTAATTGTCGTGTGGGTACTGATGCCTGTTTTAGATGTGGTCAGAAGGGCCATTTTCTGAGAGACTGTCCATCAGCCAGGCAGGGTACTGGAGGTAATATGACGCCATCCATAAATTCAGCAGTCCCTCGTAATAATCAGGCCCAGCAGGGGAACAATGCAGTTAGGTCTGGAAACACAAGCGGGGGGCGAAACCGCATGTATGCATTGACAGGCCGTCAGGATACAGAAGCTCGAGCGGATGTTGTTACAGATACCCTAACAGTTTTCACTTTCGATGTATATGCCCTTATTGACCCAGGATCCACTCTATCTTATGTAACCCCTTTTGTTGCTAAGAAATTTGGTATTGAACCTGAAAAATTGTATGAACCCTTTGAGGTGTCCACCCCCGTTGGGGAATCGCTCACAGTTAGACATATGTATAGGGGTTGCCCAGTTTTAGTCTACCATCGCAGAACCATAGCTGATTTAGCAGAATTAGAAATGGTAGACTTCGATGTGATCATGGGTATGGATTGGTTAGCTTCACGTTATACCACAGTATGTTGTAGAACTAAGGTGGTAAGATTCGAGTTTCCAAATGAGCCAGTCATAAAATGGAAGGGAACTTCGGTAGTACCCAGGGGTAGATTCATTTCTTACTTAAAGGCCAGAAAAATAATTTCCAAAGGTTATATCTACCACCTAGTTCGAGTCAAAGATTCAGATGCTCAGACTCCCACTTTCCAATCTGTTCCAGTTGTAAATGAATTTCCGGAAGTCTTCCCAGAAGATCTCCAGGAGTCCCTCCTGACAGGGAGATTGAATTTGGAATTGATCTACTTCCCGATACTCAGCCGATATCTATTCCGCCATACAGGATGGCCCCAGCAGAGTTAAAAGAGTTAAAATCCCAATTGAAAGATCTTCTTGATAAGGGGTTTATTAGGCCTAGTGTTTCGCCTTGGGGTGCACTAGTCCTATTTGTCCGAAAGAAGGATGGTTCTTTACGTATGTGTATAGATTACCGTCAGCTGAACAAGGTCACCATTAAGAATAGGTACCCTCTTCCTAGAATCGATGACTTATTTGATCAGCTGCAAGGCGCCCAATGTTATTCCAAGATTCACCTCAGAACAGGCTATCATCAGTTGAAGGTTAAGGAAGTTGATATTCCGAAGACAACTTTCAGGACTCGTTATGGCCATTTTGAATTTCTTGTTATGTCATTTGGGTTGACAAATGCGCCAGCTGCTTTCATGGATCTTATGAATAGGGTATTCAAACCTTATCTCGATTTATTCGTCATTGTCTTCATTGATGATATTTTGGTGTATTCCCGTAATGAGGCCGAACATGCAGAACATCTCAGAATAGTGTTGCAGACTCTTAAGGATCGTGAACTTTTTGCAAAATTCTCAAAGTGTGAGTTTTGGCTTAAATCAGTAGCATTCTTAGGCCATGTGATCTCGGGTGAAGGCGTTAAAGTTGATTCTCAAAAGATTGACGCCGTAAAGAGTTGGCCCAGACCCACCTCAGTTTCTGATATAAGAAGTTTCTTGGGTTTGGCAGGCTATTATAGACGCTTCGTAGAAGGGTTTTCCTCTATCTCTGCCCCATTGACTAAGCTGACTCGAAAGAAAGTTAAGTTCCAATGGTCAGATGCTTGTGAGCGAAGCTTTGAAGAGTTGAAGAAGAGATTGACTTCTGCTCCAGTTTTGACTCTGCCAGAGGGAACTGAAAGATTCGTGGTTTACTGTGATGCTTCGGGAATTGGTCTCGGATGTGTCTTAATGCAGCATGGTAAGGTTGTAGCTTATGCATCCCGTCAGCTCAAGGTTCACGAAAGGAATTACCCGACTCATGACTTAGAGTTAGCAGCTGTAGTTTTTGCACTTAAGATATGGTGACATTATTTGTATGAAGTGCACGTTGATATCTTCACGGATCATAAAAGCCTGCAGAATATCTTCAAGCAAAGGGAGCTAAATCTTAGACAGAGGAGATGGCTCGAATTGCTTAAGGATTATGATGTGGATATTCTTTATCATCCGGGAAAAGCGAATGTTGTAGCTAATGCTCATAGTCGGCATTCCATGGGGAGTTTAGCCCACGTGGATGTGGATAAGAGAGTCATGACAAAGGAAGTTCACCGTTTGGCCAATCTTGGAGTTCGACTTTTGGAATCCGAGGATGGTGGTGTGGTTGTTCAGAATAATGCTCTTTCCTCTTTAGTCGTTGAAGTCAAGGAGAAACAATTTAGTGATCCCTATTTATTGCAGCTGAAGGAAGGGATTCACAAACATAAGACAACAACTTTTGAATAAGGGGGAGATGATGGTACCTTGAGGTACCAAGGCAAATTATGTGTCCCAGATGTAGATGGGCTCAGAGAGCGAATCATGTCAGAAGCTCACAATTCCAGGTATTCCATTCACCCAGGTTCCACTAAGATGTATCATGACCTCAAGGAGATTTACTGGTGGAACGATATGAAGAAGGAAGTGGCAGATTTTGTGGCTAAGTGCCTGAACTGTCAGCAGGTGAAAGCCGAACACCAGAGGCCAGGTGGCTTGGCCCAGAATATTGATATTCCTGTCTAGAAATGGGAAATGATCAATATGGATTTCGTATCAGGTTTACCTCGTTCAGCTAGGAGACATGACACTATTTGGGTGATCGTTGACCGGCTTACTAAGTCAGCACACTTTTTGCCAATCAAGACCACATATTCAGCTGAAGATTATGCCAAGCTGTACGTTAATGAGATTATCAGATTGCATGGGACACCAGTGTCCATTATTTCAGATCGTGGTGCTCAGTTTACAGCGAACTTCTGGAAATCCTTTCAGAAATGATTAGGTACCAAGGTGAACCTCAGCACAGCTTTTCATCCACAAACAGATGGTCAGACAGAGCGTACTATTCAGACTCTGGAGGATATGTTGAGAGCATGTGTCTTGGATTTCAAAGGTAATTGGGATGATCACTTACCACTCATTGATTTTTCATATAATAACAGTTATCATGCTAGTATTGGGATGGCCCTATTTGAAGCTCTGTATGGGCGAAGATGCAGATCACCAATTGGTTGGTTTGAAGTAGGTGAAGCAGAGTTGTTAGGACCAGATTTGGTTTATCAAGCTATGGAGAAAGTCAAGTTAATACAGGAGCGTTTGAAAACAGCTCAGAGTCGCCAAAAGTCTTATACAGATGTGAGACGAAGGGATTTAGAATTTTCAGTTGATGATTGGGTGTTCCTTAAAGTCTCACCCATGAAGGGTGTTATGAGATTTGGCAAGAAACAGAAGCTAAGTCCCAGATATATTAGACCTTACAGAATTCTACGAAAGGTCGGTCTAGTGGCTTATGAACTTGAGTTGCCACAAGACTTGGCTGCTGTACATCCCGTGTTTCATGTGTCCATGTTGAGAAAGTGTGTAGGAGACCCATCGTTGGTTGTTCCTACTGATACTATCACAGTTAAGGATGGGTTGACTTATGAGGAGATCCCTGTAGCCATTCTTGATCGTCAAGTTCGCAAGTTGAGAACTAAGGAAGTAGCCTCAGTAAAGGTCTCGTGGAGGAGCCAGAAGGTTGAAGAGGCTACGTGGGAAGCCGAAGAAGACATGAAATCTAGATATCCTCACTTGTTTGAAGAGCAAGCAGATAGACTTCAAGGTAAATACCTTTAGTATCATGTCATGTCCCTTATGTATTCATGCCTCACATTTCACGTTCAAGTTCATGTATTCGCTATTCATGTCTCATATTTAGGCACTGATGTTTTCATGAAAATATGTCATGTTAGTTTCCATACCCCATGTCATGTTATGTCTCATGTTCCACGCTCATGTCAGCTATCCAGATAACCATGTCATGTTAGTTCAGTCTCCATGTTTCATGCCATGTTTCCTTCACGTTCATGTAGTCAAGCCATGTCCAACCATATTCTTAACCATGACCCATCATTCGAGGATGAATGATCCCAAGGGGGAGATATTGTAACACCCCGCATCTTGAAACTGAGTCAAAGCTCATATCATTAGAGTTCTAGTGGAAACATTGAAGGTTTGAACGTTTTGCGAAAATGGTTGATAGGCCTATTTCGGGCAGCGATAACTCCTTGATCGGTTTGGAATTTGGGAAGGTACTATCAATGAAGTTGTAGTATGTAGAAATACCTTTCTAACGATATAAGGACCAAGCCAATCAGAGATCGGAGCAAGGAGATATGATCGTTTCAATATGGCTAATAGTAAGGCACTTGAAATCCTATAGAATCGGCTAAGTTTTCGATACATCTGCCTTCCAGTCGAATTTAGTGCAAATATGTTGGGAATTTGAGACAACTTCCTTGATAAAAGTTGTATCCCTTTGAAATAGATTTCCAACGGTATCTTACGGGGGTCGAACGGACATCTGTGCAAAGAGTTATGCCCATTTTACTGAAGCCTGCTCGCTGGAAATTCTGCCAGCGTAACGGTGACGTTACGGGCCGTACTTCGTGTTACGGGACGTAACAGTGGACCGTAACACACCGAAAATTTCCAGAACCTCACTGGAAATTTTCACCAAGTTACGGTACCAAGTTACGGTCCGTCCTTTGTGTTACGGGACCTTAACAGTGACCGTATCTTGGTCCGTAAGTACGTTTCGGTTCACCTGATTTCGGGAGGCCATAACCCTATCATAAATTGTGAATTTGGGAAACCTCAAAGAACTAAAGTTGTAGATAATTGAAATACCTTTCGAACCATAGGTTGTGGGTTCACAGACGACATCGGGATAGGGAGATATGGACGTTTTAAGACAGAAAGGTCCCAACCCGTTTTCAAGTTGGGTCAACCCATTTCCCCCTTAGTATTTAAGGAAAATGAAAACCCTAGCAGCCTCCTTTTCCCTCAAATTTCAGATTTTTAGAGAGAATAAGTGAGAGAGAGGAGAGCTAGAGAGAGAAAGTAGAAAATCAACCAAGTTTAAGGCCCCAAATCTCAAAGCTCGTGAAGGATAAAGTGTAGTACAAGTTGTTGCCGTCATTTTAAGCTAAAAATCGGACTTGGGGGTGTTGATTTCGTGGTGACTACCCAAAAAGGTAATGTTTCTACTCCCTAATCATTTATAGTTGTGAATTGATGAATTCTTGGGTGAATAATAATTGGGTTTGTTGATGAGAATTATATGAATTATGCTAGAGTTGTTGGATTGTTGATTTGGGATTGTTGTATTCATATGGATGATGAAGAATGATGTTAATTACATCTAATTGAGATTGTAGTATTAGCTAGAAGTAAAAGAATGGGGATTTGGTGAAGAAAACACCATTAATGAGGGTTATAGAGCTTCATGCCCACTAAGTGTTTGATAAAATGCTTAGATGAACAAAACATGGATATTGTTGCTAATATAGAATCCCTATGACTTGTATTGCTATAGATTGAAGTTGAAGGGGTTGAAGAACATTGGGATACGCTCAAAGGCGGGAAGTTAAGGTATGTAGAACTTCCATCCACATGTGGGAACCTCTACGTTCTTCCCCATGATCCATTTCGTAAAATCTATGAAGTTCAAATCCTTGGGCATTAAACCCAACATATTGGTAGCCCGTAATTATGTATGTATGTACATGAATCCCGTATATATGTTCGTTATTGTATTCCTAACCTTCCATTACGGACATTAGAAATCCTAGCTTAATCCATGAATCATGAATTCTTCCTCATGTGTTCTCATTATGTTCATATGAAACTGCATGAGTTATTTTGCAAGTTATAAACATGTTTTCAAGTCAACTACAGATATATGATTATGAACTATTGTATTACTCATAAATCAAGAACATGTTTACAAGCTATTTCATGAAACCATATTTACAAGCTATTTCATAAAACGATGTTTACAAGCTATTTCATGAAACCATGTTTACAAGTTATTTCGTGAAATCATGATTTCAAGACAAGTACAAGTAAATTCACAAAAGCCATGGGCTTCTTAGCCAACTATATTATGTTCATGTTTTTGGGAGTTGCACGAATTACCGAGAAGGCTCAGATAGCCTGAAACTATGTAGCCACCATAGGTCAAGGATCGCTCCGCCAGTTAGGACGATACCTTAATTTCACACTGAATGGTTCCATCAGGTACGTTATTACCTTATACCCTGGCAAGGTATAGGGGCTCTGCTGGTCCGGCGAGGTACCAGACTCCACGTATCCACGTGGTGATATCATGTGTCGGTTTATGAAATGCTCTCCCTACTTATCATGTTTTACTCATGTTATATAAATATATGTACTTATGCTCATGTTCATGTCCAAGTTTTCAGTTTCAGTTGTTATCATGTTATTCTATGTCCCATGTTGTTTCTTCCGGTTGCTTTACATACCAGTACATTCAATGTGCTGACGTCCCCTTTTTATTGCCCGGGGGCCTGTATTTCACGATGCAGGTACGGATTTACAGGACAACGCTTCTGATTATTAGGATTCGCTCGTACCAGCTTATTGGTGAGCCCCATCTCATTCGGGGTTTAGACAATGTATTTCTTTCCTTAGTTTTGCATTTAAAGGTATGCTGGGGGCCTTTTCCCAGTTAGTATGTTTTTCAGTCAGGCCCATGGTAGAGGTTTCATAGACTAGAACAGACAGTTAAGTCATGTCAGACAATCGGAGTCGCATAGCCATTTTGGCTCACTCATGTTTAAACAAGTACTTTATTAAGTATTATGATTTATTACGTTCTATAAAGGCTCATCATGCATTCACGTTATGTTCCGCTTATGTTATGCATCATGATGATTCAGCAAGTCATGTGGTTCGCTCGGTCACATGTAGTCAGGCACCGAGTGCCGTGTTACGTCCAGGCCATGGTTCGGGGCGTGACAACATATACATAATTGATAATACAATAGGCCCGTTTGTATAAAATACTACTAATAATAATAATTTAAGTTATCAACTTGATTTTAAATAAAGAAGTAATGAACTACCTTTTTTTGGACATGAGTAATGAACTACCAACACTTAATTTCTTATAAATTAAGTTCATTTGACACTTGTGGAAAAAATACCCAGAACAAAAGATGGTCAAGTTCATCGAAGATATCAAGAACAAGATTCAAGATCTGTTGGAATGCCTTTTTTCATGTGGAAAATCTTCTGAAGGTAAAGAGTTCTGAAAACTCTCTTATTTACATAATTTTCAGTCTTTTAGGGTGTGTTCGGTCTGAAGGAGGTTTTTTTTTTTCCTTGTAGAAAACACTTTCCTGAAGAAATTTTATCTTACTATCCAACATTGTCGAATTAGAAACTATTATAAATGGACTAACAGGAAGAAGAAAAAAGGCAAAGAAGACTCTAACGCATTGAAAATGGTTTGAATTTGCCCTTCTTCTATCTATTAGACTCTAATTCCATTTAGTGTTAATTTTGAATTAAAATGCTCATCCTTATAATTCTAAAGTAACTATGAGATAACAGATGTGGGGCTAATAATTAAATAAGTAACATTGATTTATTGATCCACAAGGATATTAGACCCAGCATATAAATAGCCCAACCCTTTTGGATGAACAAAAACTAAAACATAAATCTTAAGCTTACCCTTGCCTGCCGAAAGAAAAAACAAACAGAAGGTCGTCGATTATCAAGAGATTACCGACCAAAAAACGATGGACCATGTTTTCCTCCACTATCACCACTAAAATAATGTGTTTTACCGAGGAAAGAAACTAAGGAACACCATCGGTTATCAGGGTAAGCCTGTCAATTGGGCCGGGTCAGCTCGGGACCGGCCCAGCCCCCAACCCAGTAAAAGGGTGGTGGGCTGGCCTAGTGAAACAAATTAGGGGGCTGGGCCGGACATGCCATTTAACCGGTAGCCCGGCTCACCATATATATATATATATACGGGGGCCCGGCCCGGCCCACTTTGAATTAATTTTTTTTTAAAATATATATTATTAAAGTGGTATATTTGTGTATATCTTGAATATGTTGTTGGAATGAAGACTCCCAACAGCTATTTAAGTGCTAAAAATTATAAAAAGTTGAGAATGTGATCCAAGGCTACATAAGTAATTTAAAATAAAACTTCAAACTTAAATTGATAACATTGCAAATTCAAAACATACAAACTTGAACGATTAACTTATTACAAATGAAAAGTTCAAAACGCTAACATCGATGGAGAAATTTAAAGAATAGATAAACTTCAAAGTTCAATTTTGTGCCCTTTGTCCAAGTGCCTACGTAATAGACCGGTACCCCCAAAAACCGGTTCGGACTTATGGAGATATATTTGACCATAATGTTGACATTTAACATGTTCCTCATCTAATCGCTCAAAATGCAACCACACCGGTCTTCGAACTGGAGGATGAGGTGGAGGATTATCATTATCCATTAAATTTGAATTTTGAAATTTGAACTTGGAAGTTGGAAGGGGGGAGAGGGAGAGAGAGAGAGATTTAGATGAGTAGGAAATTTAGGGAAAGAGGAGAGTAGGGAATTGTGAGACAATATGGAGAAGAATGAATGATATTCATAGATTGAAAATAGGGCCAAAGTATAATTTAGGAACTTGATGGTTAAAATAAAATTGACAACAACTAGATTTTAAAGTATCAAACTTAATAAATTGTAGTATTAGATTTTTTTTTAAAATAATTAAAATCTGCCCCGATCCACTAACTACAACTTGGTCCGGCCCACTTAGCCCACTATGTATCCCTACCTGGGTAGGGGCTGGGCCAGACACCCCTTTCCCTCCTCCAACCTGGCCCCCAACCCGACCCACTAACTATGATCCGGCCCGACATTTGACAGACTTATATCAGGGATTATCGACCAAAAATATTCGGATCACACTCCGCTTGAGATAATAATCGTCGATAAAAATAACTGACGGACATTGCCGAAAATTACCAATAGACACAATCTTATAATTAAATTAAACATATGGCATTATTTTGTGATAACTCAGAGGGGAGAAATCTAAATCGACACAGTTAACCGACTAAGTCCGTCGATTTTATAATTTTTTTTAAGGGAAGATATTTGGAGGAAGAAAACCTCTTGATAGAGATCTCTCTCTATCTCTCTTTTTGTTCTTTGAGAAAAACATTATGCAACTCTTTTGCAGAGGTTTAATTTCGTCCAAACTATCATTTATTTCTTGGTAGCTTTTTTGTACCTTAGTAAGCTTATAGTATTGATGAATAATTGGTAGACAACAATATCTACAATTCTACATATCTATGTTGCACGTGATAAGAGAAAGTTGCTCAGATGATCAGTAAACATCTTTCACTTTCAACTCAAAAGTTATAAATTCGAAAAAAAAAAGGTAAGCTTCTAGAGGAGATGTCAAGAAAAAAGTGAATTAGATCCAGTTAAATGGAGTACTTAATTTGGAGAATGATATAGTCAAAGAAAAATCGATTACGAAACCCATTTCCAGTCAAAGTAAATAGTCCATCTTAGTCAACTGTCGTGTATTTGACTATTTTAGTACTCACCCGCTGCCACGTATCCTAGGGTTCTGAATTACTCTAATAATTTACAAAAATCACATGGTTCTTATGCTCTAATTAACATAAGGTGTACTCTCCTCCGTCATGGTTACTAAATATAATTGTTTCTCATTTTACCCGTAACAAACTTTGTCATTAATAGAAACGACGCATAAATAAAATAACATCTAATGAAGAAAAATTACAATTTAGACATAAATAAACGTAATTAATCAAATAAAATAAAAAAGCCACAGATAATTTGAGACGGAGGGAGTAATGAATGAACCTTCCACGTTCCAACACATATTCTCGTATATATATAAAGAAACTTCAAAATACACGGAAAATGAAAGTCCGTAATTAATTTCACTGTAGAGACATGAAGAGCAAGATTAGAGTTCTCTTTTGAGTCCGTTGTATCATGTAGAAAAAGGCACTTAGTATTTGAAGATTATAATCTTTTTCTACAAATTAAATCAATGTTCTACTCTCTTGATTTCATAGTTTTTTTTATTTTTATTTTTTATAACTAATAGTAGAAACATAGTATTATTTTGAAAAGGGAAGCATAATTTATTTCTGAAGTATCTAATTTGTCTTATATTTGCTCTATGTTTACCTTTGTGTCCATGAATGCACCACACTGTTAATTTCATCTCATATTTGCCTCTCTTAATAGTTGTAGTAGTTTCGTCTCATATTTGCATGTTCTAATGGTGATCTATTCTTAGCTCTGACAATTGTCAAGGTAGAGCCACGTAGACAAGTAAAAGGTTCAAATAAGCAACAAAAGGGATCGATCAAATATTTTCTCTCTCTACACAACGGCTACCTCCCCCCAATTCTAGGCGACTGAAGCTCACTCTCCGGCCCCATGGGCACGCTGGAGACACCAGAATCGGCATGTCTCAACGACCAAGCAACAGTAAACACTATTCCGACTACAGTGACGGACCAATTTGCCTCTAATTCCAACTATGCTAAAGCAATTCAAAACCCTAAAGCTCCTATCTTGAAACAAAATCGAATGGGTAACCCAGAAATCACTACCAAATACACCACTCATAATGGAATACCAACTGCGCTATTAAACAACGGGGAATATTACGGTGTACTGTCTGATGAATGTAAATTTACTTTGGTTGGGAAGTTTATTCGATCCAGGCCCCAAATAGAAAAGCTACGAGCAAGATTTGCAGAGATAATCACTGTTAGAGGTAAAGTTACAATTGATGTTTATGATTATCGTACAGTCTTTCTCGATTTCTCAAATGAGGATGATTTTAAGACAGTTTGGTATAGACGCTCCATTGAAATTGATGAACAAGTTATGTGGTTAGAAAAGTGGACACCGGAGTTCAAATCGCATGAGGATTCTTCAGTAGTTCCTGTTTGGGTTCTATTACCTGGTTTGCCCTTTCACTTTCATTCGTGGAATTATATAAAATAAATAATAGCCCCGATAGGAACCCCTTTTATGATGGATCCTGCCACTGAGAATAGGACCAGGCCAAGTATGACAAAAGTGAGAGTTGAGGTGAATCTCACCAAGACTAAAATTAACTCTATCTTCATTGGTATTGAAAATGAAAATTGCCCTCGCAAAGGATTTTATCAGAAGCTTGAATATGAGAATGCCCCCAAATTTTGCACCCATTGCAAGATGCTGGGGCACTCAATAATCCAATGTAGAAAGGTTGAGAAGAAAAAGGAAAGGGATCAGATGTTAGAAGCGGAAGGACAAACCAGGCAGAATCAGTCTGAAAAAGGGGAAATACAACAATAAAAATCGAATACTGAAATGAATCAGGAGAATAATGATGGACAGGATGAGGATGGTTTCGTAGAAGTTACCAGGAGGAGGAATAAGAAGGTATTAAAGAGTACTAACACCCGGATTGGAAATGGTCACGCTAGAGGAACAGGGAAAAAGGATGCTCAAAACAAAACAGAGGAGAATCATCAGACACAGAGGACAATTCAATTTAATCAACAAGATGATCCTCAGTTCGAGGGGTAGGGGATTAAATGCATAAACACCAGTGGAAAACAGACTGGTCTGCAAGGCGACCAAACTGCCACTGGAAATAGCAAGGCGACCAAACTGCCCGTCAATGCCACTGGAAACAGCAAGCTGCCAGTCGCTGCCACTGGAAACAATAAGCTTCCAGTTGATGCCGCTGGAAACAGCAAGCTGCCAGTCGACCAAACAGTCACTGGAAATAGCAAGCTGCAAGTCGACCAAACAGTCACTGGAAACAGCAAGCAGGGTAACGAAATAATTCCTGGTGGGACGCAAAATCCTGAAGAAGAAAACAAGTAACATGAAATCAAAGGAATGGGAGCCAAAGGCCAAAAAAAGAAACAAAAGAAGAGAAAAAAGAAAGTTACTGCAACTAGATTTCTCAAGAACATGTTATGGGTAAAACAGAAATTAAGATGTGGTAATGGTCAAGAAATCCTCGAAGAAACTGATAAATCTTTAGATTGAAATAAGCGAACATAGGAGCAACACCAGAACAGTATGGAAGTCAATCAAGGTTTAGATGTGAATGACACAGCTGATAGCCAGGGCAGCAGTTCGAGAGGAATACAAAAGTATCATATGTCTCCTACAACAGCAGATACTGCGTGTCTATAGCTAAAAGGAGGCAGGATAGAGATTGATTTGGGAAACATTGAGTTCATTCCTCCTGAAAATAGACAAGGCACATTAGTAGACAATAACTCGGATCAGGAATATTGCTATGATACCAATGAAGAACAAATTGCTGAAATATCCTCGGATGAGGAAGTTGCTGATAGCTTCTTAGACGTCTCTGAAGAAGAAGAAGCACAAATCCTTGCCAGTTTATATGAAATCTTTGCTCCAAAAGAAAGCAAGGACCCTATCACACAAGAAATAGAACAAGCAATATTACAACAAGGTTGTCACCAAGAGGTAACAAAAACAAGAAAGGTAGGAAGAACAAAAAAGGAAACAAAAATAATGTTTCAGAAAAACCTGAACAATCTGAGAAGGTTGTCTTATCCCCAGAGGTTCCTTTATGATTAAGTATATAATTTGGAATATTAGAGGTAAAACCTCCAAGGGTGCTCTGGATAGACTTACTAAGATTGATAGACTTCACAAAATTAATTTTATAACTTTACAAGAACCTTTTCATACTAGCAACAAAATCGAGAAGTTTAGGAGAAGGATGGGGTTCGACCATGCCATCTCCAACTCTCATAGTAAAATTTGGATATTCTGGAATTCTAACTTTGTTTATTTAGTAGTTTCCAAGACTAGGCAACAGGTTACCTTGCAGGTTTATTTACAAGACAAAACGGATAATTTCTGGATAACAACTGTTTATGCCAGATCTAAAGCAAACAAAAGGAAGTATCTTTGGCAGAAGTTAAGAGACTTGAATTCCATCATTGGTGGCCCATGGGCCATCGGGGGTGATTTTAACTCTATAATGGAAGCCGAAGAAAAGAAATGGGGTGTTCCTTTTAGATTAAGTACCTGTTTCGATTTTATAAATTGTATGGATGATTGTGGTATGACAGATGCTGGTTTTGTAGGTAATGTTCACACTTGGTGCAATGGGAGAAGAGGGACGGAGAGAATTCATATGAGATTAGATAGGTTGTTACACAATGAAGAATGAAGTACTAAATTCCCAAACATCAATGTGGAGCACGTATCTAAGACTGGTTCTGATCACAATTTACTCCTTGTCAATTACACTAATGACAACCAACAGATAATTAAATACTTCAAATTTCTTAACTTTTGGACTGACCAAAAAGATTTTCTTCTTTTGGCTAAAACAGTCTGGGAAACAGAAGTATATGGAAACCCTATGTGGAGATTACAACAAAAGCTGAAAACTTTGGGTAGGGAGCTTAGTAAGTGGTCCAGAAACAATATTGGTGATGTGTTTGAAAATGTCAAGAAATTTGAGAAGGAAGTTTCAGATGCAGAAACCGCTTATCTAAACTCTGATGCTGATACTGATAGAATGCTGCTTAATAAGACTAAAGCTAAATACATCAAATGGTTGAAAATGGAAGACTCTATTTTACGGAAAAAAGCTAGAATCAAATAGGCAGAAGAAGGGGATTCCAATACGAAGTACTTTTATAGTACTATCAAGGCTAGGAGAAGAAAAGCCCAAATTTATAAGATTAAAGATGGAAATGATCATTGGGTAGAAGGTAACGCAAACATCTCCAAAGCTGCAATTGATCATTTCAGTGAAATTTTCACTGGCAACTCAAGGGATATGAATTTGGACTTTATTAGAGGATGTGATAATCTGGTCAGATCTGAGGACAACCACCTTTTAACAAGATATCCCACAGCAGAAGAGATTAAGATGGTAATAGATTCTATGGACCCTAACAGTTGTGCAGGACCAGATGGATTTAATGGTCATTTTTTTTAGCACTGCTGGGACATCATCAAAAGAGAGGTAATATCCTTTGTTCTTTCATTTTTCATGGTTCTGAACTCACAAAGTTCTATACTCATTCTTGTTTGACTTTGATTCCTAAGGTTACTTCTCCTTATTGTTTCTCTAAGCTCAGACCTATCAGTCTTAGTAATTTTTCAAACAAAATTCTATCTAAAATTCTTGCTTTAAGTATTAACAATATTTTGCCTAAGATTATATCTGAGAATCAATCTGGTTTTGTGAAAGGTAGGCAAATTATCGAGAATATTTTCTTAACACAAGAGATCATTCATGGTATTAGACCCAACCCGGAGAGCTGCAATGTTATTTTTAAATTAGATATGTCCAAAGCTTATGATAAATTGTCTTGGAATTTTTACTTATTTCCATTCTTAGAAAGATGGGATTTGATGAGTTTTTTTTATTTAGATTGTTTATAGATTGATTTCTAACAACTGGTATTTTGTCATAATAAATGGAGTTAGATATGGTTTCTTTAAATCTTCTAGAGGCTTAAAACAGGGAGACTCCCTATCTCATGCTCTTTTTATTATTGCTACTGAAAATCTGTCAAGAACCTTGAATAATCTTAATCAAAATGATAAGTTCATTAATTTTTCCATGCATAAAAAAGGGCCCCAAATTAATCACCTTAGCTATGCTGATGACCTTGTCCTTTTCACTTCTGCTGATAAATTTTCTATTAAGCTCATTATGAATCTGCTAAGGTTGTATCAAAATGCTTCTGGTCAGGAGATTAACAATGATAAGACCTTCTTTATCACCCATAGTAAGACTAACAGGATTTATAACAGGAGGATAAGAAGGTGGACTGGTTACAAACAATCTTCTTTCCCCTTCACTTATTTAGGTTGTCTTATGTACAGTGGTAGGAAGAGAATCTCTTATTTTTCTGATATTTCCAAAAAGGTTCTTAATAAGATTGCAAGTTGGCAAGGAAGATTCTTATCCCCTGGAGGTAAGGCCACCATTATTAAGCATGTTGTACAATCACAAGCCTTACATATATTTGCTGCTTTAATGCCACCTGTTACATCAATCTATGAGATTGAAATGCAGTTTGCTAATTTCTTTTAGGGTGAGAAAGACGGGAAAAACAGCTATCATTGGTCCTCTTGGGATAACATGAGTTATCCCACCAAAGAAGGGGGCTTGGGTCTCATGAGCTTACTTGACATCTGTCATATTTTTGTTGCTAAAAGATGGTGGAGATTGAGAACAGAACCTTCTTTGTGGGCACAATTTATTAGAGCAAAGTATTGCCAGAGAAGCAATCTCAACTCTAAGATAATTGCTCCAAAGGACTCGGCTGCTTGGAAAGATTTACTTCATATCAGAGATAAAATTGAGGCCAACATCAGTTGGAACATTAACTCTGGTAACATTCTTTTTTGGTGGGATAACTGGACTCAACATGGGTCTCTTTATCAGATGCTAAATCCTATGTCAAGCCTGGTAATGTAAAAGTTAAATATTTTTTAGTGAATCAGCAATAGGAGCTAGATGATAATCCTTTTTTCTTATCAAGGGATACTTTGAATTTGATCAAAAGTATTCACATTGGTAAAGAAGATAAAAAGGACTAGGGTATTTGGAATCTGAATAGCAATGGCCTTTTTACATGTTCCAGTGCTTTTGATTTACTGAGAAATAAACAAGTATCCCCTCCTATCTATAACTACATATGGATTAAAGAAATTCCTTTCAAGGTTTCTTTCTTCATGTGGAAGCTTTTAAAGAAAAATCTCCCTCTGGATGCTAATCTTTCAAGATTTAACATTGACAAAGGTGCTAGTTGTTGCTGTTGCAGGATTGTATATGTGGAAATTGGTAATCATGTTTTTGCACAAAGTGAACTTGCAAGACAAACATGGCAAATCATTACCAGACCTCTGGGGATTAGCATTACTGGCTCAACAGTTCAAACAGTTCTTTGGCAGTGGTGGAGACAAAAACCAAGAAATATTGTTCATAAATTCCTCCTACTTATCATTCCAATGATAGTATGTTGGGAAATTTGGAGAGCAAGGTGCACTAGGAAATTTGAATTCAAAAATATTACTGCATCTAATATATGTTTTCAATCTTTATTTCAGATCAAGGTGGCAATCAGAAAGAAATTCAAATCCATAGACTACACCTAGAACTGGAGCAAAGTTTGTTTACAAGCAAAAAATTTCAAAGCAGTGATAACAAGTAAGATGATCAAGTGGAGCAAACCAACAGGTAACACTTGGAAGCTCAACACGGATGGAAGCTACATGGAAAATCAAAACAAAGCAGGAGTCGGCGGTATTGTTAGGAACAGAAATGGGGATATGGTCATGGCCTCTGCACATCCATCCTAATTCTGCACTAACAATTATAGTGATGCATATACAGCTCTAGTCGGTAGTTCTTGGTGCGTCAATCATCCCTTTGAAGCCCTTGAAGTTGAATTGGATTCCAAGATGGTCGTACAAATGATTGAGGGTTCCATTAAACCTCCTTGGAGGTTACATGGCATCATAGAAAGCATTAAGTCAAAGATGGCTCATAGAAACATTTCAATACAACATTGCTATAGAGAAGGAAATGAGGTGGCAGATGCCCTAGCTAAATACACAACAAGAATACAAATCCCTAGAATTTTTTTGATTGAAGGTGACTTGCCGATGGAAGTTAGAGGACCACTCAGAATGAATAAACTCAAACTTCCTTCCTTTAGGACGAGAGTTAAAAAGAATGTAGGTTGGCACTTTGAACCTCCGTGATGTGACTTAGGCGAAATGTATTAACTGACTTAAAGTTTCAATGCATTAGTATATCTTTTGTATAGTTTTGAATGTAATCTTGTGTAAGGAGGTAAGGTACCATGTCCCCCTCCAATGTACCTGTATTTTGGAATCAATGGACATGGTAGGGGTCATGCCAAACCCCTCATCACTACGATGGTGATGGATTTTGGAAAAAAAAAAGTAAAAGGTTCAAATTTATTGTACTAAACTATCAAATTGGATTATAATATATCTTCTACAATAGTTTGAAGATAAATGATTCCTGAATAACTTAAAATGTGTCAATATATCTCTGAACAGCTGAAAAAGCTGAAACGTACACCTATTTAACTTCCACCCATTAGCCAAATTATACGATTTTTTCCATGATCCTGAACAATTGAAAATGTATAAATATAACCCCTGAACAATTGAAAATGTCTAAATAGAGGACGATAAGAAAAAAAAAGGGCAGTCAGGTACACAAAGCATTCCACGTTAGTAAGGTTCGGGGAAGGACCGCACCCCAAAGGGTCTGATGTAGACATCCTACACCAATGTAAGTATTAGTGGCTGCTTCCACGCTCAAATCCGCGTTCTAAGGTCACACAGCGACAACTTTGCTATTGCTAGTTCCAACGACATATTTTAACCTTATGAAAATTATTATGAACAAATTTTCAGTAAGGATTTATATAGCTCATCCTAGCTTGTTTAGAATTGAGGCGTTGTATTAATTATTGCAGCTTGTGAAATGTGAACTCATTTAGAGAAATGTCTTTCAGTTTTGCTTGATCAACCAGGAAATGACGAAGACCAACGATTAGTAGTAATAGATGAATCATCTGGAAATGCACAAGGACAAGTAAAAGGGCATCAAGTGGTGAAAGATGAACCAAATAAAAATGCACAAGGGCAAGTGAAAGATGAGCCTGAAAATGCAAAAGAACGTGTACAAGTACTGGGGGCGTTTCTACATAGAGCACTTATAACAATATATCGTAGAATAACAATATTTGCAAAACAAGCACGACCTCCGGGCAAACGATCGTCTCCTTCTCCAGGGACTGGGAATTGAGAAAAGACACCTTTTGAATTGCACCAAGAAAACACTTTTTGGATTGCATTTCTCCTTCTCACCCTTTCATTATTTATAAATTCAAAGGTCTTGCCTCAGATTTTATACGCCAAAATCTGAATTTTTTTTCCCATCTAAACTGTTCACTGCTTATTTTCAAAACAAAATTATAGTAGAGTCGTGTAATTTGCTGCGGCTATTGAGTTCGACGAAGTTCTGAAAATTGAATTGCCGCTATTACAAAATAGAATTCTGTTTTATCTTAGGAGCTAGGAATTAATCTGAAACCTTGGACAACAGTGAGGGAATGAAATTCCTTAAGGAAACACAAGTAAAATGTGGGCTCGGAGTTAAATTTAATTTTACATTAATAATTTATGTACTCGTCTTACTTCTTGTTTTGGAAACTAAAATCTTTGAATTTTGTACTCCGTTATTATACTCCGTTTGAAGATGTAAAAACTTAACCGACTAAATCTATTTATTTTGTATAAATTTGGTTTCAAGATATAAAAACTGTCGTTTATTAAATTTCTTTGGTTAAGGAAACATGAACTAATATGATAACATGAACTAATATACAATCCTTGGAAGTCACATTGATTTCAAAAATGAAAGAATAGCTATGACCTAAGTATAACTTTATCTATATATACATCAATTACAAGCAAATTAAAATGGGAGAAATAACAACCCTCCGAAGAAGCTTAAAAATTCTCTACAATGGCTGATTTATTTTTGTCAAAAACTTCTGGCTAGCCTTTCTACCTAGTCATTATTAATTTCTATACCCAAATGGCATTAGCTCTTATGAGCAATTGTTTGAGCTTGCCCCTCACGTTAAGGCTCATGATCTCATTAGCACCACCAACAAACTCATTCCCTATAAAAATTGCTGGTACACTAGGCTGACACCCTATATCTATCAGTGCCGTCTACATTTGCATTCCATTTGGATGTGTATCGAGCTCGTAAATGGCAGGGTTTGCTCCAAAACTACGGATTAGGGTTTCGATGCTATGAGAAATGCAACAACTACTCTTTGTGAAAATCACCACTGGGCTTGCTTGCTGCTCCCAACTTCATCACCATATCCATCTTTAGACAACTTGAAGAAATTATGAGTTTGGGCAAATGCCAAGATATGTATGCAAGCTTTTAGTTAAGAGGATGAAAGTTCAAGAAAATTATGTGAAGCCTAGAAGAAATGATTAAGGTTTGTAAAGTGAATTTCAGGCTTGATTTGCTGTTAAGAAATTGAACCTATCATGAAGCTATATATAGATGCATTATGTTGGCTAAAAGAGAGAAAAAAAAAGTGAATTTTTTGCTAGAAGACTTACAAGTTGATGGATATATCTAGATTGTTCTTGATCACTTGTATGATAAGGGCATAATGTACAATCTATCATCTTTAAAATGAAAGAATATAATCTATCATCTTTAATATATTCCCAGATCATATGTCACAGGCTCACAACATGAACATCTTATTGTTCTGTTCCTGTTTATTGGCTGTCACTAGTGGGCTCAATCCCTTTAGGGACCAAAGCTTCACGCATTAATGTTGCATTTCCTGTTTGTACCTAATGAATAGGAGGATTTAATTTATATATACTGACAATATAATTTATTTTTACTTTATTAAAATATTCTAACCTGTTCTAACAGACAACCAGTCTTATCTTTCAAGATACTAATTAATCCATCTACTTTTTTATGGTTGATTTACTTGTAATTATCATTTAGAACCTTAGCAGTTTAAAAATCTTTTCCACTGTCACTACATAGAAGTTAAACTCCTCGATTAGTAGCAATTTTGTATCCTTTAATAATTAGTTTTTGGAAATGAACATAATATACTGTGTTCCACTTAAAAACAATGTATCTGCTAAAGGAATAAGAAAGTTATCCAGCTAGACTGATCTTTTCCAATACAACCAAAGATATTGCAATCTTATTTTCTAATAGAGAGAAATGAAATCTTTCCTTTTTCAGAATATATCCTCATAGAAGTGCTGTTGAAATCAGGTCCACATTATTATCCGTACCAAAAGGAAATTTAAACTTCTCCTAGTTTGGTCGGTACATGACTATATAACTTGGTACAAATTACATTAGGAATAAAGTAAGTCAATTGATCAAGAAATGGAACGTAGTACAACTCTATATTTTCATCACACTTAAAAGGGCTCCTCTTTGCTAACTCGAAAGGTCGCATATAATGTGGCACATTTTTGGATCAGTCAAACAAAAAAAGCATATAAGATAAAAAGCTAGTATAAGTTTGCAACGGTGATTTTGATTGATTTTAACTTTTAATCGTTATGGAAATCAACTACAACCCAATAACTTTTAACTTCGCTTATCAAATAAAATAAATTACTGTCAAACAAGTCCGAATTCTGGCGTCCCACAAATTCTCTTGTGCAAATTGGAACACATTCCCCTGCCATTGCAAAAAGGGAAAATGACAAACCTTCCTATTGATGGCTAGAAGATTTACATTCTTATGTCATGTTAGATAAATTAAGTTTTAAACGAGAATTAGTTTCCTTGTTGAAATCCATATTTGTTTAAAAGTGGTTTTGTATCTGCAAAATTTAGTCAGCTAAGGCACTAAATAAATTGCTGGCGGTTTCACTTACAGGCATAGGCGGAGCTAAAATTTTAGCTTATGGGTTCTGAATCACAATTATTTTTGTTTGTTGGGTTCTTGATAAATTATATACACATATTAAATGAATTTTTCATTATAAATAAAAAATTTAAGCCTAAGCTACTACTTAAACCATAATCGCAATGTTGGGTCCGCCCTACTTACAGGTTCCATTGTTCATGTATTAACTCTTAGTACTTTTTAGATTATCCTTTCAAAGGTAGCAAAGGACCATTTCTTCTTCTTAGCACTTTTTTTTTTTCTCAGAAAGGATCAATTAATGATAAGATCAGGAAGATTGAGGTAGTAAGGATCGATAATTTTACTTTATGCCAAATGGAATTTGAACCAAGTTTGTCATGTACCGACCATACTAGGAGAAGCTTCAAAATTTCATTGTGATACGGATCGTAATGTGGACCTAATTTCAACAACACGTCTATGAGGATATATTCTTAAAAGATTTCATTTTTTCCTCAAATTAAAAGTAAGATTTCTATTGAAAAACTAAAAAAGAACAGAAAAAAAAAATCGACATAAGATGAGCTTTAGCTAGTGACATATATATGTTCTGGGAATATTTTAAAGGTGATATAATATTTTTATTTTTTTTCATTTTCAGCTTGAGTATGTTATGCTACTTTAGAATCTAGATAAGGCATGCAAGTGATCAAGAAAAATCTAGACATATCCACCAACTTGTAATTCTCTTCTAGCAATTTTATCCCTTTTTCTCATATAGCTACCATAATGAATCTATAAATAGCTTCAAGATAGGTTCAATTTTCTCAACAACAAATCAAGCCTGAAAATTCACTTCACAGACCTTTAGCCTTCACAAGTTCTTTAATTTGCTCTTCACTATTAATTGAATTTCTTTATAATGGATATGGTGATGAAGTTGGGAGCAGGTAGCCCAGTAGTGATATTCACAAAGAGTAGTTGTTGCATTTCTCATAGCATCGAAATCCTAATCCGTAGTTTTGGAGCAAACCCTACAGTTTACGAGTTAGATACACATCCAAATGAGAAGCAAATGGAGAACGCATTGATTGAACTAGGGTGTCAGCCAAGTGTGCCAGCAATTTTTATAGGGAATGAGTTAGTTGGTGGTGCTAATGAGATCATGAGCCTTAATGTGAGGGGCAAGCTTAAACAATTGCTCATTAGGGCTAATGCCATTTGGGTATAGAAATTAATAATGACTTGGTAGCAAGTCTAGGAATTTTGACAATAGATCAACCATTAGTGGCGTTAACTTTTTTTAAAAAAAAATCAACCATTTGTAGAGTTTTTTTTTTTTTTTTTTTTTTTAGCTTCTTCGGAGGGTTGTTTTTTTAGCTTCTTCGGAGGGTTGTTTTTTCTCCCATTTTAATTTGCTTCTTGTTGTCCTAAACAAGCTATACTTTGGTCATAGCTAGTGGCGATTTTGCTTTGTTCACAGCTGATGGCATGAAAGAAGTTAATAATAATGACTATCTTTATATATATATTGCATTTTAATCTTATATCAATATTATCTTATACTTTAATACTAAAGTGTGTTTATTTGCGTTATGTTTTTATTATTTTTACATTTTGAAATTGAGCTAAGTCCATCATATGAAATAAACAATATCAAGCTCTTAATAATGATCTCTAACACCTTTATTTGAAGTAAATCATTCTAGACATAATGATCTCCAAATTATGTAAGAATTCTCCGTTTACTAAGGGTTTCAAGATCAACACTTCTTTCTGTTGAAGATAACGATCAATCTAGTGATCCTTATCATCATGATAACGATCATGATAGGATCAGTTAGTGATTAGTTAATGATAATAATGATTAGTGCTAACGTGATAAGTTATAAGTTCTTTTATTGTATTAGGAGTCTAGTCGTATACATCTGATATACATGATCATATACACGACTCATGTGTGTATAAATCAGTGTTTTAAAAGGCGTTTTTGAGGCGAGCCTCGGGGCGAGCCCCGGGGCGGGGCGTACCAAAAATGCCTCGGGGCGATGGGTCGGGGCGCAAGTCCCCAAAGGTGTACGCCCAGCAATTTGGGGCGTACGCCCAGGCGTTTGGGGCGAGTTTTTTTTTTGTTGGGGCGTAAGCCTAGGCGTTTGGGGCGAGTTTTTTTTTGTTGGGGCGTAAGTCCAGAAAACTTCTTCAAAATAAAACGAAATTTGTTAAATAAGTCCTTAGTATAATGCCCAAATTTTTAAAAGTCAACATGTAATTACTCAAATATTTTAAAAAGGAACTGAAACATTAAATTTAAAAGTCAAGACCTTTTTTTATTGCTAGAATGCCTAATATATGTTCTTTTCCAATTATTTATCTTGTCTTCTACTATCTCAAAAAAGTAACGAGCAGTCACTTATACTTGTAAGTACGTATAATAGATTGTTCTAATTAGTTTTTTTGTGGGGGTGGAGTATATATATGTATATATATATATATATATATATATATATATATATATATATATATATATATATATCACTTATTTATTGTTTTCTTCAAATTTTTACGTTATTTAACCAATTTAAAAGTATTTATTATAATTATATCATTTTATAAAATACTAAAAATTAAAGTCCCATGAGGCTTACGCCTCGTGCCTCGGGGCTTACGCCTCGCTGAGGCAGACATAAAACGCCTCGCCTTACGCCCCCGCCTTTTAAAACACTGGTATAAATACACTGCTTCAGTACTTGTAATCATTCATCAATAATCCTTTTTTTCTCTCGTCCTCTATTTTTTTTTTTTTAATAATTCTTACCCAGCACGCTGGGCTAAGTTGTATTGATATAAGAAGAGGGGGGCATGGACCTTACCTCTTTATATGGATACAACAGGTGATTCCATCACCACAAAAAGGAGAAGGTTTCCCTAAGACAAAGTCCTTCAAGCTAGCAACACAAACTCTATACATTTAACTAACTTTGTAATTAGATTTGTGGAATCTAGTCCTAAGATTTGGCATCTGCCATTTATCAAGCTGGAAAGGTCCCTTCGAGATTTGAGGCAACTGATCAAAAGTATAATAAATCTTGTTGTGGTTCTGGCTTGCAGCAAGTTTTGCCAGAGAATCAGCAACTTGATTTCCCTCTCTGTAGTTGTGAAGCACTGTGAAATTGCAATGTACAAGATTTCTGATAATTCTATCAATAATCATCTTCAGCTTGAGATTGTTAGTAGTTCTAGAACTGATCATGTTAGCAATGATTTGAGAGTCAAGTTCCATTGAGAAGTCAGTGTATCCTTGGAGAGCACACCACTTCCCACCAAACTCAGCCGCCAAAGCTTCGGCCATGTTGTTACTATTACACTGTACAGCAATAGAGAAGGCCATAATGAGGTTCCCATTCGAGTCCCTTACTATTCCTCCAATACCAGCATTACCAATTGTGGGGTTGTAGCTTTTATCAGTGTTTACTTTGACAGTCCCTTGCAAAGGTTTTTGCCAAAGTACTTGCTTAACAATAGTAGTAGGTCTGAGGATTTCAATCATTTGACACAATAAACACAATAAAGGCCACTGTTTATTGATGTCAATACTTGGGGCCATTTTGTGTATGGCATGTTTGATCTTCCACAGACATTGTTGCTCCATCCTAGTGTACTGAAACTTCCTTTGTGATCCATATCTGCAAGTACAGCTCTGTCTCCATATTTCCCAGCAGATGATAGTTGAAGTGAGCTGCAAAACCAATTTGTGCATTTTGTTTTTTGGAGCTGTTTCCCACCATTTCCTGAACACAGAAGAGGCAGATCCATTAGAATGTTGGATTCCCAGGGGTCTGCCTAGGCTATTCCATATTTTCTTGGCTGCTTCACTAGTCACAAAAGCATGGTGACTAGTGTCATTCACTGAAATCCTGCAGCAAGAGCAATCAAATCTTAAATCATAACCAAATTTCTAACAGTGTCACTGAAAGGTAGTTTGTTCTTTAAGAGCCTCCATGAAATGAAAGAGGTCTTAAAGGGCAAACTATTATGCTAGACTTTGTTTAGAAAAGGATTTTTAATGCTATGAGCTCTTAGCAGATTCCAGGCAGAATAATTAGTGAAATGCCCATCATCAGTAAGATTCCAAATAGGAAAATCTAGCATGTTACAGTTACCAATAGTAATATTATTAATGATATGCTTTAAAAGATGGGGAGAAGGCTTGTATGGAGTTTATCAATATTCCAAGCTCCATCCATAATAAAGGATTTAACACAGAGTTTAGAGGATTTACTTGGTCCTGGTAAGAGATTGGCTAAAGGACCCATACCTGTCCAGTTATCCCACCAGAAACTAGACTCACCTGCTTGGATCTTCCTAATCATCTGAGGTTCAGCTTGAGCTTTAATCTTCATCATGCTTTTCTACCCATGTGAGTCCACAGAAGCAACAACTTTTCCTACTAGATGTGGCCTTTTGCAATATTTGGCTTTAAGAAAGTTTCCCCAGAGGATGGTTTGTGTCACGACCCAAACCGATGTGCAATGACTAGTGCCCGAGCTGGGCACCCATATACGACCCGCTAGATATAATCAGACTAAAACTGAAACAATATGGCACTCTGTAAAAGCATGCTGTGAACTCATCATATCATACATCAGCAAGAACCTGTCTCTTGAGAAGTCACAGTTAGCCAAAACATGACAAATATGCAAGCCGACAAGGCTGTCACTATACACGGGGACGTCCAAGACGATCTACATCGATATAGCTGACCAAACCATATATACACAACCCACATATGTCTACATACCTCTAAGAATATAGCAGAATCTATGTCAAAAGGATCTGTACCCAAAATATCTCAAGCTTCGGAACAATGGAGCTCTCCAAGCAGCTGAGCAAAAGTCCTAAGCCGGAGCATCACCAAACTGAGTGTCTGTACCTGTGGGCATGAAACGCAGCCCCCGAAGAAAGGGGGTCAGTACATAAAATGTACTGAGTATGTAAAGCATGAAGTACAATAATGAAGATCATGTCTGAGTAGAAGATGACAGGAGACAAGTATGATAATCAAGGATACCAATGCATCTGTGCCTTATGAGATGAGAGTCATGCATATATATAATATACCGTACCCGGCCCATGTTGGGACTCAGTGAAATCATTATATACATACCGTACCCGACCCTCTAGTGAGGGACTCGGTGAAATCATCATATACATACCGTACCCGGCCCTCTAGTGAGGGACTCAGTGAAATCATCATATACATACCGTACCCGGCCCTCTAGTGAGGGACTCGGTGAAATCATCATACACATACCGTACTCGGCCCTCTAGTGAGGGACTCGGTGAAATCATCATATACATACCGTACCCGGCCCTCTAGTGAGGGACTCGGTGAACAATGCAATGAAACTGTGCACGAATACGTACGCGACCTGGGACTCGGTGAATGATATATTAACGTTATGCACGAGTAAAATATCATGAGCAACAATATGAAAACTAAATCATCATCTGAGACTCAACAGAATAATCAGAATGAGCCAACACTTGAGAATCAAAGACAACTATCATGTCAAGTACCGCCGAGAATTAGAGTTCATTGGAGTCATGTATGTTCGTCGTTCGCTCACTTTATGTAGTTCATGCCAAAAAGAAATAGGGGATAGCCTTACATACACTTTGGAGCCTTTAGAAGTAGAGTCATCATCAATGAGTAAAATTGAGAAAATCTAGAAGTAGCTCCACATTCTCATATTCGCTTTGAAATCATAAACTAAAAAAAAAATCATCATTATCATTGTCACCATCATAAAATCATTCTTATTATATACATCATGAGAAGATTTAAGAACCATGGAATTTTAGCTTTTGAAGACAAGAAGGTTACAGAAACATTTATGAAATCATACCATAGGAATCATGCCTTTGAAAGAAAGAGACGAGCCTTAACATACCTGTTCAGCCACCAACTACCTACGCTTATCCATCTGAGCCCGCAAATCTACATATAAGGCCATTCGTACTATTATTAGGCCTATTGTTATATACTTATCCTAAGCCTTCAAATAAATCTTCCAAAAAATCTGCTAAAATTTCGGCAGCATCTCCTCTGTTTATATGCCTAGCCTAGAATCCCAACTCAGCAACCAACAACTACAACAACAATACCAATATTAACCATAATATTTTCAATATCAAAATACTTCATAAATATCACATATGGTGTTTTTCCCATATTTCCACCATAGAATTATTTTATAACTATTTAACAGCTTCATCTCCGTAAATAAACCAAAATTAACGTTAATAACAAGAGACTCATACCTTTCTCTCGATAATATCGCTACATCTTCACTTCTCCACCTTTATCTTAAGCCACAACATGCCGTTATACGATTTTTCAATCACAACTATACATTGCTGGACTGGAATTCGGAAATTATACTTGACCCGGGCTAAAATTTGATAGTTGGAGGTTGGGAGAACTCTCCAGAGTTTTTGGGAACATTTAGGGGTGTTTGGTATGAAAATAAGGGGATAATACCCCTTATATAGCATTTTAGATTCTGCCTACACTGACTAAAAAAGTGTTCAGCGCGATCGCGCTGCTTCCTGGCGCGTTTGCGCAGGCTTATTCCACTGCCTGCGCGTTTGTTCAGTAAAAGGGCCATAAACTTTGCTTCCAATATCTTGTGAGGGCTCACGACCTACGGTTGGAAAGATAATTCAATTATCTACAACTTTCATTTTCTGTGTGACTCCAAATTACAAATTTATCATGGCGTTTTGGCCTCTCCAAGTTAGATCATCCGAAAACGTAACCTTAAATCATCCTTTTGGAGGGCTTATGCCCACATTTGGCTTAAGGGTCCTTCTTAAGACTTGCTCAACTCCCCATGTACTACTATTATAAGTTTTCATATGTCCTTTATAAAACCCCGACATGTGGGCCCCAGCATAGCTTACGATTACGAGGGCTTTTCATCAAGTAACGTATGAACTAATTTACACCATATGGTCCCCAAATGTCATATATATATATATATATATATATATATATATATATATATATATATATATATATATATATATATATATATATATATATATATATATTCTCATGCTCAGATCATATAATATTCATCCCTGGCTCGGTCCTGAAATTTGCTCAACGCATTCGCGCCCCGTGGTGGCGCGTTCGCGCTGAGTTAGCCCTTAGCCTCCTACGCGTTCGCGCCACTCCCTGGCGCGTTTGCGCAGGATATTTTCCTAGCCCGCCATCCTAACTTGTAACATCCATAATTCTCTACTCCGATGTCCTATCGACGAGCGGTTTATTGCGTTGAAAACTAGACTCGACGAACTTTATTTTAAGCTTTCGCTTCACTTCAATACACTTCATATGCTAAGAGATATTTGTCCCACAATTTGGACCAAAAGTTTCACACAAAACATTACCAATCCTTTCTCCAAAGTTGTACTACTCCATTTCTTTCACTCAATTCCTTATAGAACCTTCCGGTATGCCTTATATACACTTTTCACTCATTAAATATACTTAATAATGCTTGATCCTTATATTTCGAAGTGGTTTTACTTAACCATAACTCAACATACTTATGTTTCAAATTGATAAGTGCTTCTTCGAAGGTACGGGGTGTAACAGTTTGAGTCCTTAGCCTCCACCACCTTTTGAGAGTGAAAGTGTCAGATATATCTTGCAATTTTTTTATACCAATTCCTCCTTCATCTTTAGGGTGGCAGAGGTTAGCCCAAGAGCTCCAATGGTATTTATTCTTCCCCTCTTTAGAACCCCATAAGAATTACAAAAGTGTTGTTCCATGAGCTTAATAATTCCTTTGGGTGGTTTCAGAGCTGAGAGAATATAGGTAGGTAATTCTTGTAGAACACTTTTGATTAATTCTTCTACCAAAAGAGAGCATTTTTCCTTGCCAACCATTGAGCTTTTTAGTGATTTTGGCCAGCATATTGTCAAAATATGAGTTTTTTTTCTTCCCAAAGTATATGGGACATCCCAAATATTTGAAAGGGAAATCCTTGTTCATGAAACCTGTAGATCTTCTCATTCTGTTGATCCTGTTGGTACAGGAGTTTGGGGCAGTACAGATTTTTTTTTTTGTCAGAGTTGATCCTTCAGCCTGAGGCCCTTTCATATTTCTTGACTTGTTTCAAAATGAGCTTAATGGATATGTTATTGCCTCCAGTGAAGATGACTATGTCATCAGCTTATATGCTAGGCGGTTAATAATCAGGCCATTAGTGTTCATGCTGAATGGGGCGAACCTCTCATTCTGATGAAGGTTATTTAAAAGTATTTAGTAGACCTTAGCTACAGTAATGAACAAGGAAGGAGAAAGGGGGTCTCCTTGCTTCAACCCTTGAGAAGAAGTGAAGAAACCCCACCTCTCTCCATTAATGATAATAGAGTACCACATCTCAGAAATAACTCTCCAAATGATGTTATTCCATTGATCAGAGAAACCAAATTTGCTCATAATAGCTAACAGAAAACCATATGACATCCTGTCATAGGCTTTTGCTATGTCAAGCTTAATGATCATATTGCCTCCATGATTAGGCTGAGAAACACCTTGACACAGTTCTTGGGCTAAGAGAATATTTTCAGTAATAAGTCTGCCTTTGACAAAGCCAGACTGATTCTCAGATATGAGCTTGTCCAAAAGAGGGTTGAGTCTGATGGAAAGAATCTTAGAAATGATTTTGGCAGTGAAATTTCCCAGGCTGATAGGTCTAAGTTCCCCAAAGTTGGAAGGTGATTCTACTTTAGGGATCATGACTAGGCAAGTATGGGAATAAAATTTGGTGAGGTTTTTTCCATGGAAAAAATCTTGGACCATGTTTTTAATGTCTTCCTGGATAATAGTCCAACCCTTGTGAAAGAAGGTACCATTAAATCCATCTGGTCCTGCAGCACTATCAGGACTCATATTGAAGACAACCTTTTTGATTTGCTCCATTTCAAGGATGGCAATAAGGGAGTGATTGTCATCTTGGTTGATACATTGAGAAATCACATTTAAGATGTCATGATCATTAAAGGCATGTTTGAGATTGAACAAACTGTCAAAGTGGTGAATAGCAGCCTTGGCTATGTTATCATCTCCTTGAACCCAAGTTCCATTACTGTTCTTGATTCTGTGAAATTGGAGTTTCCTTCTTCTATCTCTGATCAAGTAGTGGAAATATTTGTTGTTTCTGTCTCCTTCATCATTCCACTTATTGTGGGCTTTTTGTTTCAAAAGTTTCTCCTGCATATCCAGCCACATGATGTACTCAACATTCCCTTTATTAAGCTCTTCTCTGGATTGCTCAGAATTGTGCATGTTGTCAAGGTCCTCCAAATATTTCATTTTGGTTTCCCACTTGTTGACCTCATCATAGACATTTCCAATGGTTTCTCTGGACCACTAGCTAAGCTTCTTACTGAGATTTTTGAGCTTTTGTTGGAGGATCCATATGGGGTTGCCATTGATGTGGACTTTCCAAATGTCCTCAACCAAATTATAGAAAGAGGGATGGTCAGTACAGAAATCCAATAATTTAAAATACTTTATACCACCCTTGTGAGCATTGTGACAACTAATAAGAAGGGGTTTGTAGTCAGATCCAGTCCTAGGCAAGTGTCTAACCATGTTAGAATGAAAAGGTTGAGTCCAAGCATTATTGACAAAGACTCTATCAAGTCTTTTCCAGATCCTCTTCACATGTCTTCTATTGTTGCACCATGTGAAATTTGGACCCACAAATCCAATATCAGCAACTTCACAATTATCAATACAACTGCTGAAGTCTAGACTCTTATACATTTTGTGAGGTTTACCCCTAGTTTTTCCACAGGGTCTAGTATGACATTGAAGTCTACCCCTATGCACCAAGGGCTAGGAATTTGTGGGTGGACATTCTCAAGGATATGCCATAAGTCCTTTCTTTTTTAAGAGGTACATTTAGCATAGATAGAAGTAAGAAATAAGTCCTTACCAGTGGCTCCATTGAGCATTTTGATAATGATTTGTTGATCAGTGTTAGCAATAGTGGAGGTCTGGAAGTTACCACTCCAAAAGAACCAGATCTTACCATTGATGTTAGATATGCAGTTTTGAAATCCAAGGTACCTTAAGTAAGTATCAATTTTGCTAATGCTCACAAAAGGTTCTAGGATAGCCACTAACTCAATTTTGTGAATGTGGATGAGTTTCTTGAGCCTGTGAATGGCTTTTTTGGACTTAACACCTTTGATGTTCCAAAACAATTGCTTTGATCATGAAATCATACTAAGAATGTTTTATTTGCCCTCCAGACTTTGAGGGATTGGCTTTGTTTTTGTTAGCAGATTTCCTGGTTTTGTTTTTCTTTTTTTTTACAGTGGAGAATCCTTGATCATTGTCCTTGTCACCTAGAGAATCTTCCTGAGCTTGATTAGGAGACCAGGCTGTGACAACCTTACCATCTGGAGAGGAAATCTCTATGGTTTGGTTCTGGTTCTTGTTACCCTTGTTTTTCTTTTTCTTTTCATGAGGTTTTACCTTGGTAATCTGAATGGGGTCTTCAGTAGCTTCTACCTGTTGATCTGTGCTGTTGATACCCATGTTCTTACCTTGGTGTGCCATCTTGGTTACAGGAGATATAACTTCATCATTACAGTGATTATCTTTTGCATCATCAGCAGAATGACTACTAATATTCAAGTCAATCACCAAGTCTGTACCAGGATGGTTTTTTATTACTGAGGGTAAGGAATCCTCAGAGTTGTGCTGTCTTTTGTCCAGATCATGATCCTGCATATTGCTTGATTCTTGTACTACCTCGCAAGTGAGATTTTTTTCAACATCCATAGCAAGGCTTTTTTCAACAACATCATGTGGGGTTCCTTTACCTCATATTCCAAGGCCTTAGGTTGTTCACAAGACTCGGTCTCCTGGATTTGGATGGTTTTTGACTGCTAATCATTCTCATCATTGGTAGAAGATCTTTTTAGGGTGAGTTCCTGGTCAGTTTCCTCCTTATCTGGAGGTTTCTTGACTTCATTATTCTCAGTGTTCTGTTTGTACTGATTCTTGTTTTTGCTCTTCTTGGTCTGAGCAAAGGTAGGTTTAAAGGCAACTTTAGGCTTTTGTTTTGGAGGCTTCTTCTTTTTCTTGTTTTTCTTCTTACTAAGACTTTCTCCCATAGTAGCATAGGTACCTTCTTCTTTGTGCATAGTAGTGCCAGGGCTATCTTTTTCCTCAGTCCCAGTTTCTAAAGATTTTCCTTGCACTCTATGATTGTTGTTGTTTTCTGGTTTTTTAGTATCCTTTTTCTTTTTGGCATCTCCCTTTGCAGATCTTTTCCTTTCTAAGGTTCTACGGGTATCCATCATCTGCCCAAGTTTCCTGCAATGTTTACAGTACTTTGGGATGCCTTCATATTCCAATTTCTGTATAAAGCCAGTTTGGGAAGATTTCTCATGAGTCATTCCAATATAGATCGAATCAGGTTGAGTCTTTAGAAGATCAATCTCAACTCTAATCTTGGCCATACTGGGTCTAGTTCTTCCCCTAGTGGCAGCATCAAGTTCTAAGGGAGTACCCACTGCGCTCACAATTTGTTTGAGATAGTGCCAAGTATGTAGGTGAAAAGGGAGTTTTGGTAGTAAGACCTAAACTGGGGTAATAGGTAAGTCTTCTTTTGGTTTAAAAGCAGGGGACCAATTTTGGAGCCACATCTGTTGGCCCTCAATTTCAATTACCCTTCTATACCAAACATTATTGAAATCTTCTTCATTTGTACATGCTAGGAAAACGTTAAAGTTGTCATAAACCCCAATTGTAACATTTCCTTTCACTGTGATTAATTCTTTAAATTTCGATCGAAGAAGATCAATTTGAGGTCTAGGTTTGAGAAACCTGTAGCGGGCGTTGGGATTTTAAAGTTTTAACAACTCGCACATGCCTCATAAAAGGAGGGAGGTGTCCCGGGAAAGTACGGTTGTCAATCGTATCGGGAAAGTAAAAAAAAACTGTTATATCCCGCATTTTCGCATGTTCGGAAAATTCGAAATAAATTTGACTTGTAAGAAATAAGGCCATAGTTTGATCTTTATTTAATATATGTGTGTTGTCCATGAAATGTTGATGTAGTAATATCGAGGAAGGCTAAGGGCAAAAATTGGAATTTCGGAAATTAGTTTCGCGGATTACAAAAAATGGACCATAACCAATTGGGCTAAAAAAAAAGAGAAAATAAAGAGGCCCATAAGTAGTAGGGGGCGGCCATGGAGGAAAATAAAAGGGCCCAAGCCCATGTAAATAGAGACCATGAAATAAATAAAGGGCCATTCATCACTTTCATTAGGAAGTTTCAAGAAAGAAGATTGAGAGCACCACAAAAGGGGCCTTCGGCCGAATTGGAGAAAAAAAAAATCTTGAAGCTCAAATCTTTGGTTCAAAACTTATTTCCTTTGAATTCTTACTAAGCCCGGAACCCTATTCAACGTGGTATAAACTTTGAGGCAAGAAAGTACTTCTTTTTTACCAAGTGGAGAATTTGGAAAAGGTAAGAATTCTACTCTTTTTGTCTTGGAAGAATTTTATATATATGTTGTAGTATGTGGGAATGAATGTAGAGTATGAAAAATTTGTGTCATGGGTATGTGTGTGTGTGGCCGAAAATGGGTGTTGATGGAGAGGTATAATCAAAATTTTATTTATTATGTTAATGGTGTTGTAATGGCCTTTTTATGTAAATGGAAGAATTCTAGTTCAAGTTGGCATGAAAATTGTTGTTAAGTTGTTGTAGGAAATTTTGTGATTTTATTGTAGATTCGTGTAATTATGGAAATGGATTTGTTAAGGTGCAAATTGTGGTTGTTGTTGAAAAAATTGGAAGATGAAAAATTGGGTTGTGAATGTTGTGTCGAAGGTTGGAGGTTTCGGGTAAATTATAGTTTTGGAGGGATTTTTGCATATTTTGTAGAATGGTATGAAATGCTTTGAATTGCACATGAATGGTCTTGAATTGGTAATGAATGTGTAAGTGTCGATATTGGCTTGAAAAAATCGTAGTTGAATTGAATGTCGATGAATTATGTTGAAAGGAAGGTTACTAGTGTTGGAATGCATTTTAAATTGGTTTTTGATGTTATTGGTTTGGTTGTTGGTATTGTTGGTATGGTTGTGGATGAATTTGGCCGAGTTTAATTCTCGGGGATGTTGAATTTACAGGGGAGGTGCTGCCGAAATTTCTGTAGACAAGTACTAATTAGAATTAAACTCCTAAGTACTTGTAGCTAATTTTTGGGTAATTGATAATATTATTGTAGATATTGGAGAGCCCGAGACTTGAGTCGGGATTTGTTTGGCGAGTGATCGAGATTTGGTAGTGAGCGATCGAGGTATGTAAAGCTTACCTTTCTTCCTTCTTGGCATGACCTTTATGAAATAAATGAATGACATATATGTATGCTCTAAAGAAAATTCTACTCCTAGAGCCACTAGGATGACCTATGTCTTTGATTTCCATGAACTATTCCATATAACTCGTCACATGCCTATGATGTTTGAAGTATTAGTCGATACGTTTCCGGATATGGTTTGAAAAACATTTGATATGGCCTAAGTTTGGATATGTATATTTCGAATATGTGCATATGATTCTAAGGCTCCGTTTGAAGTACCCTATGATGCTATTTGAAAGTTCCTCAATATGAATGATACTAAATTTTCAGAAAATGACCTATGATGTGTTTTTCGAAAGTTTTGTAATTTGAAAGTTCCCAACTTTTGTATACTACTTCCGATGGACTCGATGTTTACCTTGAGCCTTCTAATATCAGTATGCATATGTATTTATTCGTCGAGTCTTGGAATTCATTTAAATATATATATATATGTGCATATGGTTTCCGCACTACTCCGCTCGTGCCTACTGCTATGTTATCGTTCGCCGGATCCCGAGCCGGTTTTGTGATCGTGCGCAGTATGTGATATTCGGCAGTATGATGTGTGACGGTTCCCGAGACCTCGCCATAGGGCCGGGTACCGCTTATATACGGCGTTATGATGTGATATGGCATATGATATATTCTGGTGTTGTGATATGTTACGATGATACGATATGTTCGGGGATTGTACGGAGATATGAAACCTTCTGGAGTATGATGTGTTGTGGCACCAGCGTCGGAGTGGCGGCCACGTTCCTGAGCCTTATGCATGATTTTTATTTGCATGATATATACATATACTTTCTGTACAGATTTTGATATACCCATTCTGTATCCATCTTCTGTACTCCTCACTTCAGTTATGATTCGGATTTCTGTATTTCATGCTTTACATACTCAGTACATATTTCGTACTAACCCCCTTTCTTCGGGGGCTGCGTTTCATGCCCGCAGGTACGAACGTTCGTTTTGGTGATCCTCCAGTATAGGATACATATTCTGCCACTTGGATTACTTCTTTTGATCCGGAGCTCATATTTTTGGTACATATCTTTTGTTGTACATATTTCTGTATATTTGACTATATGGGGTACGGCGGGGCCCTGTCCCGTCATATGCTTCTGTTATGTTTTGTATAGGCCTGTAGTCATATATGTGGGTCGTGGGTCATGTTTGTTCGGTTGTGATAATGATCTGCGTCTTAATGCGGCCCCGTTTACTATTATGGCCAAAACGGCCCCTTTGTTATATATGTGTGTATGTCTGGGCGATGTCTATTCCGCCAGCCTACTGGTTTTGATATGATGGTTTCGGTACGGGCGACCGCTTAAGATGATATTTATTTTCAGTATTTGCTTAAAGTAACGTGTGCTCAGTTTGAATGAACTTTTGATATGTCGATCTGGTATGTAAATCTGTTTGGGTGTCCAAATAGGGCACCAGTCGCGGCCCACGGGGCTGGGTCGTGACAAAAACCCACCAACTACTTAATGGTGCTCTAAAGGATACATTTTAGAGTCGCCACCCAATTTTTAGGAAATTAGGAAACCGATTCGCAAAAGGTTCATTTAAAACTATTATTTAAATGAAACCTAATCTACCAAAGTCTAGGTAAGGGTTTTGATGATCCCCCGGGGAAGGTGTTAGGCACCCCGATATTAAGGATCCGCTCAATTGCAGTTTACCTACGGGTTCTAATAGTGTGCCTTATGATTATAAGTTTTTTTTAGATAAAAATTGCTTACGTCTAGATTTCCGCAATAAGGTTAGTCATCATTCATGTAAAAATATCACATGTCGGGTTTCGGACTTGGACACCTAAGTTAAGACCCGAAGGCACTTAACTTAAGTAGAACACCACATAAGCCCACCCTTTAAAAGTATTTTGGACAATCTCTTATTTTTTTAAGTAAAGGTCTCCTTTTATTAAGGCATATTGCTATAAATCCCGTCAATTTACCTTATTCTATTTTAATCCCTTATTCTTCCTTAAATTCAATTTAATTCTTAAATCTAAGTCATTTATGTTCAAAACTCCTAAAGTTAATGCATCAACCTTATTTTAGAGTCAAATTATGAATAAACAAACTTTCATTAAGAATAATTCCTATTTCATATCTGTTTTACATAAGGCTTTAAAAAATCTGTTTTGGCAACTCTAAATTTAGAATTAATCTTAAGTTCTAATCTATAAGGGTTCCAACGATACTTAAATAAAACAAGTAAACAGAATATTTTCAAAATAACTAAAGGGAGGGAGAGAATCCAACCAGTCAAGTGGCTTTCACTCCTTCTACTCTAAACTACTGTGTGCCTATTTGGAGCTTTTCACAGTCAAAGTCAAAGGTTTGCTGCAGACTTCTTGATCACAGCCAGGGTCAACTCTAGGCTAGCAAGTAGCGAACCTGAGACCAAAGGTAGGCTACTATGCAAGAAAGCCTAGTTTAAGGAGGACGGAAGGTAGAGCGTGAAGGTGGAGAAAGGTTAATCGGATAAGCCTATCTCCTCGCCTTCTTGGAACGTTAGTTGTAATTCCGTTCTTCCTTTATTCTACGCCTGAAACCTCCAAATGCCCAAGTCTTCTCCTCATCTTTTGATACTTCTCCTTTTGTCCTTCCATTTGTTAGATTCCATGCGTATGCTCCAATTGTGCAATATTCGTCCTTGTAGTACTTCCCAAACTTGTTTATTTGTACCTTGCAAGATTAGAAATGAGAATAATTAGTAAAATGATATATATATATATATATATATATATATATATATATATATATATATATATATATATATATATATATATATATATTCATATATTTTACACTTAAGTGTAGTGATCTGTTCAAAAATGTCATCCCAAGGGATGCAATATAACTTTCAGAATGCAATACTTTCAAAGTAGCGTATCCCAAAATGTAGTACTCTGCTCATTTCAAGAAGGCATAATCTGCAGCAGTGGCAACTCAAGAGATAATATCAGCAAAAATTTAGCCAAGATGCAGAAAATGTGGCCAGTGTTCACAACAGTAAAACATTCTCTAAGAGAGGTGTGGCATGGCTGAGGATGCAATGGTTCATCCTAGGAAAAGAAGCCAAAACCAGAGGGCATATGCATTCAAGTTTGGTAACAAACATACTCAGAATCTGAGCAGTAATGGCATCAGTGAAACAGGCAAATACAACATATTAAAAGCATTGAAACTGTTCCCAGTGTGACAGAGATCAAGGTGCCATAAACAGCTTAAGGCCACAGATCAGCAACTGTAGCAACAAATGATATTGGCAATGGCAACAAGCATAGCCAAGCAAGTGTGACTAAACAATAGCAATGAGTTGCTTCCTAATCAGATGCAGATGACCAGCAGGTCAGTATCAAAGTAGCAACCCCAAAATGTAGCAATATTGCAATCATAGTAATAACCTGTTACAGCAGCCAACAACAAGCAACAACCAAAATGCAATACAAGAATGTAGTAGTTGGAACAAAATAGCAGCCCAAAGGCAACATCCAAGAAGAGTCACTACTAAAAAACCAGCGTTTAGTGACGGAATATTAGCGACGGCCCATATTCTGTCGCTAATTAACGACGGATTAGCTACGGATTGCTCATTTTGTTGCGAGAAAAGCAACTAATTTTTTTTTTCATTATATAGCGACGGATTAGCAACGAAAACTAAGTTCCGTCACTAATGATTAGCGCGAAATTTTGGCACCTTAAATTTCACTACAGATTTAGCAACAGAAGAGGCGCGACAAATTTTATTTTGATGTAGCGACGGATTCAGCAACGAAAACTCCGTCGCTAGGCCTTTTAATATTTCTCGAAAAAAATATATATTTGCCGCAACGGAAAAATTTGTCGCAATATTAATCTTTAAATGTATTATTTAGCGACGGAATAAAAAATCCGTCGCTAATCCGTCGCTAAGCGTTAAAAAAGAAGATATATGCTAGGGTAAACATTTATTTCATTTCAGATCTCAACGCCGCTGTTACCTTGGCTGCTCTATCTCTTCTCTGTCTCACCATCATCCCAGGGAAAATAACTCATATCTCTCCTTCTCTCATATATATCTTGATGATTTTGAATGGGAGAGCTATCTGGATATGTATTGTTGAAGAGAGATACAGGCGCACCTATGAGTTTTTTCAGAATTTTGATGAGGTGTTTTCCGTTTTAGCACTTTTTGTAAGTTTTGAATCCCAAATGCGCAATATATACTGTTTACTGTTTTTTTTTTCTTTGTTTTGCTTTTTGGGGTGTCATATTGGTGGAGGAACCTTCCACTTGTATGTTAAATTCATGTTTCTTTTAAGTCATGGTATGCTATAATTGCTAGATGAAGCCAGTAAGTATAGATCAGTTTGGAGTATTCCAAGTAGTACCATTTGGTTACTAACTACCTTGTAGGTGTTTGACGTTTTGTTTCACTTGGATTTGCTCATATTCACTCTTAAAATGTGTCTGCTCAATTGGTTTAATGATATTTCTTTCTTAATTTGTGTTTATTGTTTACATTCATATGTCTAGACTTAAATACAATGTATAATTTTCATCTTGTTAACTAGAAACTCTTATTAGATGATTGTTGTCCAATTTTTTTGATTAATTTGAGAGAACAGAAAAGAACATATAAAGCTTGTGACCTCGAGTACATATCTTTGAAAATTTGTTAGCCTCAAGCCTTGGTATCAGAAACTTTTAATTCCCGTTGTTTCTTTAGCAACCAAGAGCTTAAAAGATAGTTTTTTAAGTTTGATTTGCGACTAACCTATTTGTGAAAATGTCTCTAGGACTACTTGTTTTACAGTAAAATAGCTTTGCACGTACTTGTCAATAAGTAAATTACAATATAGAGGTGTTTTACTGTATTAAACACATATTGCTAATGCTTTTGTCATGCAATCAGTAGTGTTCTAAAGAATTAATTATGGTGTTAGCAAATGAAAATGACAACTATTTGGGTATGTTATAGCCATATAGAATGAAAATGACAACTATTTGGCTATGTTATAGGTGATTAGGTTGCTTCTTGGTTGGTGCCCTTCAACTTATATTCTCTAATATGTGCATTTTTAATTGAGATTTGTTGGTACTTCTCTTCTGCATAGGTGGAGTATATCTCTAAATTGACCTTTATACATCAGAGAAATACCAGAATGCAGGGAGAAAGAAGGATCTGGATTTCACATTGGCTTCAGGTGCACTTGCTTCCTTCTCATTTATCCTTTTTTTTTCACCTGGTCAGTTCTGCTGCAGACATGAAAATTATCCGTGACATAAAGAGAAAGGAAGAATTTGCTTTTATAGCTCTTGATTATCAATACGAGCTTAAAGCTGCCAACACCAATTCCTCCTTAAACTTGATACTTTCTATAAAGAAAATTAACGATAAGTCAATTGTTGGATACATGATATTAATATTCTCTATGCAATTGGCTATGTTACTTTTTTATAATCTATTCTATATAAGTGTTTTAGTATCTATTTTAGGTTCTGAGGTATCGAAAGGTCAATTTTTCTTTGAAGTAGACAAGTGTCTGTAATGTTAGAATGGATCAAAATATCAAGATACAATCCACCAACTGTGCAGGTAATTTCCTCAAATTCTTATCAATTATTTGTTCCTATCAGATGTAATTAGTGTTTTAATGTTAATCTTCAGAAAGAATTCTCTTCTTTGCAATGGATAAGAGTTTTAAAAAATTTAAGACTCTTCTGAGAGACGACAAAGAAACCTATATCAATGTACCAAAGAAAGACCTACAACAAGAATAGAAGTCCAAGCTTTCACATCCTAAATTAAATAAATTATTTCATATATATTACAGACTGTCCTTTTTATTTACTGATAAGACACAAATAGCACAAATGACTGGAACAGAAAAGGTCCTAGCTAAAAAAAGAATGAGCAAAAAATTTATCTCCATTTTAGTTGTTGGGCCCGTGCTAAGCGAGATTAAGAAATATCTAGTTTAAGATATATTAGGTGAAAAAGCAAAAAATACGCCTGTCTCGTACACAAATTTTTAATATGTTGTTAGCGTGCTTGTTTGTGCTATTCACTACCCCTCATTTGATTTATTTTCTCTATCTGTTTTACTTGCCACGTGCTTATATTTTACTTACTGAAAAATGAACTTTATGTGATTAACAAGTGTGGTAACGGCACACCTCTAGGTGGCGTACCTTTTTACTCACAGCTTTTTTTTCTTTTGCGAGATGCTACTCAAGAGGTTGTTGTCTGGAGAAATCAAGTTGTTTCGTGATTTGAGAATCTGTCTTGAGCTTGGATACTTGGCTTTCTCTATCTAGTTCGCGCGTCAAAGAGTAAGCTTTCATTACTTGAAATTCCGTGGACATTGCTTGTTAGATAATAGTTTTGGCAATTTGGTTATTTCCCTGATGAGTTTAGTATTTTGTTTACATGTCTTGTCCGGATAAGTTTTGTTAAGATGTCTGCTCCTATTTTGTTAACAGTGAGCTTTTAGATATGTTTGAATTGGTCGATTTATCAACATAATTACATAACTGAAATTTTCAAATGAAATCTTAATTTTATATGCTGATGACCACCTAGAATTGAAATGAATGCAACCCAATAAAGTCCTTATTTCACATTTTGATATGCTTTTTCTAGCCTGATTTAGGCAACTACTGGTCTGCACTACAGTCATATTTATGCATTGGAGGTGATTTTCTTTAGCAACTATATTTTCATATGTTTCCTTTAATCTGCTTTATATTTTTACAAATGGGATATATGTATGCTTTTGTTACTGCTCAGATATATGTATGCTTTTGTTACAAATGGGATATAAACCTGCATTGCTGTTGATGTTCTATGTTGTTACTGGTGTGCTTTTGCTGGAATTTGTATTTCTGTTACTGCATATAAACGGTTGGAACGGGTGCTATACCTGAGTTCACAGAGGAAGTTTGTTGGTGATGAACTGAAAAGGAAGCATTATCATCATGTTCAAGTCCATCTGGAGGAGAACATGGTGATAAAGTTTTAAAAAAAAAAACTTTGCTGAAATGCTGTGCAAAAAAAAACACTGCAGAAATGCTGGAAAAATTGTGCAGAAATGCTGAAATGCAGTGCAAAAATGCTAAAAATACTGTACTAAAATGCTGAAACTTAGTACAGAAATGCTGAAAAACCTGTGTAGAAATGCGGAAAATGCAGTGCAAAAATACAAATACGCAGTGCAGAAAAAAATCACTGCTGAAGCACAACACTAAAAAAATACTGAAACGCAGTTTAGAAAATCGTGCAGAAATGCTGAAACGCAGTGCAGAAATGCTGAAAAACTGTGCAGAAATGCTGAAAAATTGCGCAGAAATGCTGAAAAAACTGTGCAGAAAATGCAAAAAATGCAGTGCAAAAATACTGAAACTGCAATACAGTGCAGAATAGTTGACGTTGGGCTGGAGATAAAATTGTTATACTTGAGCAAGTTCAAAGGTCAAAAACTACTAGTCTAAGTTTGTTGGAAAGAGCTGCCTCATGTTGATACTCATATGCTTACTTTAATTATTTTTCATATTTTGAACATGATACTACATTCGTTGTTTAGGAACTCTAATTGTCTTTGTTTTCATGTTCTGCTACTTGACTATGAGACAGTGTATATGATCATTTATATCCAAGTTGTATGAAACTCTTTTTCGTTGGTCATCGTGAGACTTCAATTCCAACGAAAAATGGATAAATATCTGCTCCCTTATCTTTGGAATTCATTTCTCTTTTTATTTGGTAAAAATTGAATGATTAGTATTCTTGATGTTTTAATTTCACTACTTATTACAGGAAAGATATCAAGAAGTATTACGGGAAAAATCACAGTCTCAGTTTGATATTGATCAATGTGAAGCATATTACGAAGTTGCTGGGGGAACAAGGAAGAGAAGAATATATGGTCTTGGATCTCAAGCACAAAATTATGCACTAACAATACTTGATGGATGTGTGGGTTCTTTTGGTAGTTGATAGCTTGGTGTTGTCGGTGTTTTGGACTTAACGATTAGGATTCCGCTATCTATTTTGAATCTTTTTTATAAATATTATTTTATGTGAATGTCAATTATTTTTAAGGGTATTTATTACTTTGTATTTAGTATGTTTCAACAGGTGTATTTAAAAAAAAAATCGAAAGAAAAATATTTGTGACAGATTTGCGACGGATTTTGGTCGTTGCTAGAGGGAAAACAGTAGGCTACAGATTGTCGCTAAATGCAGGCACAAATAATTCAATATTTTGCGACGGATTAGCAACAATGGTTTTCATCGCTAATTTACTAAAACGACGAAATGAAATATGAAATTAGTCACGGAATTCATAACAATAGCAACAAAATAATCTGTTGCTATAATGTGGAACAGATCTCATACGTCGATACTCTGTCGCTAAGTTTGCTACGGATTTCATTTTTCCGTCGCTAATAGGTTAGCAACGCGCAAAATCGTAACAGACGATATTCCGTCGCTAATCCGTCGCAACACATGTTTAGCAACAGATATATGCTGATTAGCGACAGAATACGTCCGTCACTAAACGCTGTTTTTTTAGTAGTGAGTTCAAGAACAACATCTTTTCCTGATCAAGTGCAGATTTTGTTCTTTCAATCAGAAAAAAAATAATAATAATGTACTGCCATCTCTGTCTCAAGCTAGCAGTAAACAGCAATGATCAGATTTCTGATCATAATCATTAGACTGGGCATGAAAAACATAAGACATCAAGAACTAAAAGTGAGACAACTAAGGGGGTTAGCACTCTCTTGTTTCCAGTGCCGCATAAGATCAAAGGGATTCTAGAACCCCAAGCATGGCATGCTATTGGAGGAGGTTGAACCAATCCCTATATTTGCCTTAAAGAGTAACAACACTTCTCATAAAAAAGCACCAAGAACAACAACAGTTCAGCGAAAGTCCAGCTCAAATGGAGTGGCCTGTTTACTTTAAAAAATGCAGCACTAAGAACAACAACATAACTATGGTTTCTCAGACTAGACAAATGTTCAGAGTAATCCTTCAAGTGTAGCCAACATTCAAGTCATAACTGACTTTAGCAAAGTACAATAGACAAATGTAATGACTTGTTCTATCACTAAAAGAGAATGACACAGCCTATCAATTGCCTTAGTCAAAAACAGCCTTTGATGTCTTTCAAGATCAACAACAAACAAGTATCCACAGCTCAACAACACATTTACTCATAAATCAGACAGAGGCAGCCCCTACTTTGCAAAAGCAATAACCAAGTGCACCATATGTTTCCATTTAAGTGTAGTAATGATACGCTCAAATTACACATATTTATGGTATAACGCAGACGTTGTCAAATATAGTAACCCAACAAAGTTGGGGTCGAATCCCACAGAGAAAAACATGTAGACGTTTAAGCAGATTAAGAATAAGCACCAACAACAGCTAGGCCGAACGCATTAATAGTGGTTTTTAAATATGGTTTTGATAAAATACGAAAATATAAAATCTAATCTAGAAAGCAAGTAAATTGATCAATGGCCACAAGAATGGAATAAAGGAATCCATTTCTCAAGTAACGATCCAATATATTTCACGAATTACAGATAATGGTAATATTATGTTAATTAGCCTCGGATAACGACTCTAAATAAATCTCCCGAAGATTAACTAGACTACCTAATTGAATATCCCTAAAGCAATTAGGAGCATTAAGAACACCCGACAATGGCTACAAGTGGTATCTCCTATTCCTAGGTCAATTTCCGTTAGATGAGGGTTAATGCCCCAAATTCATGTTAATTATCCTATCCCAACCCCGTTCTTGCTCTTCCGAGTTTCAAACAAAGTAAATAGGCGAGTCTTAGGGTTAGCTACTCCCTTGAGAAACGTTGAAGAACAAGAATAATTAAATAACAATGACTTACTTGATTAAAAATAATGTCGATCAATAAATAAGCACAACAAGAGTTTCAATCTCAATTGTCACCAAGAAATTCCCATAAAAAAGGTTTGAATAAAAGAAAGAAAATATACATAGGAACCCTAGGATCCAAACTGGTGTTTATGCCAAAGAAGTCTAAGAATTGTGGCTTATGAAATATCTATAAGTGTAGGAAAAAGCCCAAACAAAATAACTGAGTCCAAAACAAGTTAGGAGAACTTTTTTTTTTGGTCCGAAACAAATTCGGATCCGTCCAAATGGCAACGAATACGTTTTTTTTCCATTGCTCTTTGCCTCTTTAATTCTTTCTTTCCTTCTTTTGCATGTTTTCCCCAAATGATTAAACAATCATTAGGTAATCATTATGTCCCCTTTCCTTGTCTCCCATGCTTTTTTTGGTTTTGTAATTTCAATTCCACGCACTTCCTCCAAAATTTACAACTTCCCACTATTCATTCGGTTTTGCTCAAAATCTTTTTATTTCTCACCACTTTATTCCTGCATAGTAAAAATATAATATTAGTACAAATCATTATAATCAATACTCAAAAAATGATTAAAAGTATTAAAATGTGAGGCAAATAATGAGTAAATATATGCATTTTTGGCCGAACATCAAGTAGCATAGATAAAGGGACAATAGGCAGATATAATATTCCAACAAACAAAAACCAAGACAAGCTTAATATGACCTATACAAGGATGAAACAACATATATGGGGATAGAATGCAATCAGAGCTATATGGGCCAAACAAAACACAACATAGGGAGATGCAACATAGTCCAAGACAGTATTCAACCAGACAAGCATTATGTAGATAAGATAAGCAAAGGCACATAGACATAAGAGATCAGGAATGAGCTGCAAGACACATACCATGATTCTGATCAAGTGAAAACAAACAAACAAATAGGTGTAATCTTGGCTAACAAACTCTTTAAGAAGACTTACTGCCAGCAGATAATATCAACATACAATTTAAGTAAATAGAAACTCAAACATAGTGCTAGCTATATGTTTTTTCTGAAAAAAAAAAAAAGAAAAAAAAACAGCTAGGATAAAACCAGCATAGGGCAATGACATACAAAGGAAAAATAAACCATCACAATTTCAAAACACTGATGTAAGAAACTCTGCAGAACAGTAATATGTCAGTAGTTCCTATCCTAGTTATAGCAAGCTTTATTAAGTGCTTGTTTGAGCTTAAACAGTAGCCAAGTAATAACAAGGGACATTTAGTGAACTAGTGACAATATCCACTAAGTATAACGAAGTAACAACAAATAATAGCAACATATAGTTCAAGGAAGTAATAGGCAATTAACTTAGCTCATATAATCATGCAGTAAACATCCTTCAAATTATTTTTCTCTCTCTAGAATGTGCGATTCTCTCAGCTACCATTGAAATGGAGAGAAAAGCGAAAGCTAGAGGGAGAGGGCAAGGCGGTGTAGTAAATAAACCGGTGGAGATGACGAAAAAGGGGATCCCACAAATGGAAGATGCAAATAAAACTCGTAGTATGAACGTGCTACAAGGAATCGTACCACTACAACTCCAACAATCTCCAGAGGCGGGGATGACGTGGGTATCACCATTGGCAACGACTCAAAATCAAAGTAGAAGGGAAACGCACCAATCGGAGAAAGGCCAGAATCATAGGCAGATATAGTAGATAGTGGGGGTAGAAAAGGCCCAGGTATGAATCAAACCCTAGACCTAAATTCCCCAAAATCATGGAGTAATGTGGTGGGAACACCAACACCATCCAAGGGATTTGACTTAGATGGAGGGGAATCACCTACCTCAGCAGTGAAAATTACCATGGAGGATGTGAAAGAGGAGATAGAGTTTTGGCACACAGCAGTTGTCTGCATCGTGCTCGGGTCGAACCCCCCCTCCCAATTGTGATTGAAGGCTACTTCAAATGAATATAGGGAATGTTGAGGGTAGACAGGGTTGCACAAATCAACAAAGGGGTGTTTATAGTTCGATTTCATAGCATGGAAAGCAGGAAAAAAGCAGTAGAAGGAGGTATGCAAACTTTTGACAGGAAACCAATGGTGATCAAACCATGGCAACCAGGTATGGATATGAGCAAAATAATGATTGAGAAGGTCCCAATATGGATTCGTCTTATAGGGCTTGACCTAAAATATTAGGGGAAAACTGTTACACCCCGGAAAAATTTTGCGTTATCAAAAACTGTAGACGGCTTAGAATGGGCCAAAGGGCCAATACAACGCGAACGCGCTGAACAAAAATCTGAAAATCAATTTCATAATGAAGATTGTGTTATAAGAAGGTAATAATAGCATATATATGACATTTGGAGACCATATGGTGTAAATTAGGTCATAAGTTAATTGACGAAAAACCCTCGTTGCTACAAGCTAAGTGGGGCCCACATGTCAAAGTTTTATAAAGGACATATGAAGATAAATACAAGTAGTATATGGAAAGTTGAGCAAGTCCTAAGAAGGACCCATAAGCCAAAAATGGGCATAAGCCCTCCAAAAGGACGATTTAAGGAAACGTTTTCGGATGATCTGACTTGAAAGGGAAAAAAGGCATTATAAGTTTGGAATTTGGGAAAACCCCCAGAAATAAAAGTTGCAGATAATATAAAGAGCTTTCCAACCATAGGTCGTGGGCCCTCATACGATATCGGGATCAAGAGTTATGACCATTTTACTGAACGAAGGTCCAGTCAGAAAATTTAACCCTGCGCGAACGCGCCCACAGGGGGCGCGAACGCGCAGAAGGAAATTATTTAACTCTACGCGATCGCGCCAGAAGGAAGCGCGAACGCGCAGAGCATTTTTCCAGCTGCTTCTGGCAGCTTCCAAAACAATTATAAAGAGGGGGATACCCCCTCATTTTCAGCCCAAAACCACGAAACCCCCCCCCCCCCCCCCCCCCCCAAAAAAAAAAACTCTCCAAAAATCTGGAGAGTTCTCCCCAACTCTCCACCAAATTTTTGCCCAAACCAGGTATAAAATTCCAAATTCCAGTCCGGGTAGCGTATAATTATTGGTGAAGAATCATATAACAGTGTGTGGTGGCCTAAATTTAGCATGGAAAAGTGGAGATTAAGCTATACTAAAGGGAGAAAGGTATGAATCTCTTTCTATTTGTGCTAATACTAGTTTATTTACGAAGAAAGCGTGATTAAATGATTGTATACTGAGTTAATTAGTTGTGAAAATTGAAAAACAGCGTGTGGGCTGTTTTATGAGATATTTTGGAGTTCGAAATATTATATTTGATGTTGGTATTGTTGTTGTTGTTGTTGGCTGCTGAATTAAAAATTTGGGCTAGGCATATAAACAGGGGAGATGCTGCCCGATTTTTGGCAGAATATAAAATAGTATAATTTGAATTATGGTACAAGTGTATGATGAAAAGGCTAATATTAGTGTGAATTATCTTAAATGTAGACTTACAAGCTCGGACACATAAGCGTAGCTAATAGGACGTGCAACAGGTATGTTAAGGCTCGTCCTTTTTCTTTGAAAGGCATGATCCCCAAGTCGTAATGTCTCAAATGTCTTTTTTTTTTATATATATACCTTCTTTACTTGCAAAAGCTATAAGTCTATGACTCCAAGGTATAAGTTTTTTTCTAAAGTTCATAATTGTTTTTCTTCAAAATGACCATATTTTCCGAAAACCAAGTTTTAAGAGATAGGAAGCTTTTATGACTAAGATGATGAATATGATCTTATAATGACAACGATGAAGTCAAATATCAGAAAATGTCTATGATAGATATGTTGACGATATGTTCCTACCATGAATATGACAATATGAAAATGTTAAGTTATTTCTTGATTTCTCAATTCTATTATGGATAAGAACTATTTTAAAGGTTCCAAGTATGTGAAACGATGCCTTATGACCCGGTTCTATGTTTTCTCATGATGACACTCTCCATTGATAGTCTCGCCTTATATTAATTGTCCCTTCAAGGTGAGACACGACGTCCATCGCTATTCCATAATATAATCGGAGGTTACCGACCTTACGTCACTCCGATGGACACATGATTTTCTTTGGGCTCTCCTACATGCTTATATGACATATGTATATGAGATATGTATATGCACATGGGGTGGGGGAAGGGATATATGGGGAAGGGGAAGGGACATATGTTGCATTGCCACCTGGTCAGCTGGCGTTATCATCCCGGACACGGGATGCCCGGACGCGGGATATATGGGTGAGCCGACGTATTTCGGCGCTATGTGGGCGAGCCGATGTTGTTCGGCGCTATGACATGACATGACATGATATGATACGACATGACATGATATGATACGACCAGACAAGCATGCATGGCATTCGCCCCCAGGGGCACTCATATGTACAGGTTACTCTTTTATCCTATGACATGTTCTATGTTTCCATGCAGTTATTGTTCATACGTTCATTTCTTACTATGTTACTATTCCTGCCTTACATCCTCAGTACATTGCTCGTACTGACCCCCTTTTCTTCGGGGGCTGCGTTTTATGCCGCGCAGGTACACCCAGATGAGTTGAAGCTAATATAGGAGATATTCCAGTAGAGTTGGCAAGCTCCACTTGTTCCTGGAGTGCTACCGAGTCAGAGTACATGTGCTACGATGTCTGATAAATGTTAGAGACTTTGCAGACAGAGTCGTGGGTATAGAGTGTCAGCTTTGTAGACGGCTTCGCGGGTCGATATATTATTATGTCTCATGTCACGGGTCCCACATGATTATAGACTTTACTTATGAAAAGAAAAAGAAAAAAAAATTGGAGAGCTTACTATGTATTTATTTCTTAATTGGTTCAAAAGATTATATGTGTAATAAGAGTCAGCGGGTTCGCTCGGCTCCGAATGTGGGGTCGAGTGCCCATCACACCCCAGTAAGATCGGGGTGTGACAAAGTGGTATCAGAGCAGGTCGGTCTAAGGGGTTGCCTGCAAAGTCGTGTCCAGTAGAGTCCTGTTTATGGGTGTGAAGCCGGCCACATTTATAAGCAGGAGGTTGCGGGGCATCTAGGGATTGTTGACCTTCTTTTTGTCTTAAGATCGTGCGATAGAGCCTAGTCATAGGAAAATGGAAATTCCTAACATAAGCCTTATATACGACGGAAGAAAGTGAATGGCGATATGGAAAGCCACAGGGGTAAGTATCGACATTTGTTCTGGAACTGGAAGCTCTGGATAGCTAGAACGTGTTATATAGCCGTATGTTCTATGAGGTCTTGTCGATATCTGCTGCATACAGACTGTAAATAATAAGAATGGTAAAGGAGATTCTGTCAGAATTGCTGGGTATGTTTAATAGGAAAAAGCGTGGAAAGGAAACATCGTAAACAGACAATAAGTGAGATGTGTTGTTTAGAGAAGCCACGGATTTGGACATGGCATGAAGAAACAAATGTGAGAAAGACGATTAGTAGTCCGAAGGGCTAGAATGGATAACATTTGAGGTTTAGTAGGAACAAGGTCTGTTAGAGGATTCAGGAAAAGTCGACGATTAGTTTTGCTGTGGATTACTAGGTAAGGATAGTGAGTGGAAGTCCGAACTGGCTGATAATCGGATATGCATAAATAACGGCGACGGAAGTATAATTGTTACCATCAGGAATCTGGGAATCAAGGACGAAAGATAATTATGCACGTAAGTGAAAGGTGAACATTGGGAATCAAAAAGTGTAAAATAGTAATTGCAAAAGAAAAGACGTGTTACGAAAATGTCCCGGAGCCTGTAAGACTTCAGTTTGCTTCAGAACATGTAATAAAGGTCATGTGAGGAAGCGGACGCGAAAATATCAGTATTAAGGCACCGAATTCCAGTGAAGTTTCGAGGTTAAGCGTGCTCAGGTGGGAGCAATTTCATGATGGGTGACCCCCTGGGAAGTATGCAAGAATTCTATAAATTGAGACATGAAAGGCAGATGAGAAGCTAGGGTAACCTAAGGGAAAATAGAGTATATGGGATGGTTGGAGACCATAAGAAGTCGCGCAAGACGAAGCAGACTAGATTGGTGAAGAGACAGAAAGTGCATTACAGCTCGGGAACTAGGATAGGCTTGAATAGCGTTTGGAAGTATTTTGTGGACTAGTTGATAGTAATTATATATATATATTTCATATGTGATTGTATCAGTGGACATGTGAGTCTCAGTAACCGGCGCTACGGTAAAGAAGACATTAATCAAGTAAGAATATCATCAATGGCAAGTAAAGATATGATTATGAGTGTCGTTGAAATCAATGCTGAGTACAACACAAGAATAAAAGATTATGATGTACAAGGGGTGCAAGATTGGAGGTCAGGCAATGGATTTGCGAATGATATAAGTAAGACCCTAAAAGGGGGGAAGCAAGTAAGGAAAGCGTAAGTGAAGAGATTGAAACGACGAATTCCAAGGTATGACAAGTATAGGCCCTAAAACAAAAGTGAAATTTATACGGAAGTGATACGACCGTTATCGTTATACATTTCAGTATGGACATTAAGGGAATCGATGAAAGGAACGCATTGAGCTTAAATTGAAAGTGAGGATTGCAGATCGAAGTGTGAATTTGTCTTGAAGGCACCGTAAGGTAAGACTCATAAGGAGAAAGCAAGTGAATAGAGCGCAAGGATTCTAAACGCACTCAGATGTGACAAATAGATGCAGTTCGAAGTGAGAATTTTTGTAGAAACGAGTTCAATAAGATCCAGGGGCTAGTCAGCAAAGAAATAGGGTGATTGAAGGGCATCTTTTAAGATCGGACTAAAAATAATTTATGAGGCATAAAAGAATTGAGCGATATTCCAATAAAGGGGGAAATATTAACAAAATATTGGAGTAACAAACATACTTATTATGGTATAATCGCATTAAAGGAAGAATGGACCGATAACGGGATGTACCCGAGAATAAGATTATGGACAGACTACAAGACTAGTATGAACATTCGAGGACGAATGTTTCTAAGGGGGGAAGGATGTTACACCCCGAAAAAATTTTGCGTTATCAAAAACTGTAGACGGCTTAGAATGGGCCAAAAGACCAATACAGCGCGAACGCGCCCCAACGTGGCGCGAACGCGCCCCAACGTGGCGCGAACGCGCTGAACAAAAATCTGAAAATCAATTTTAGAATGAAGGTTGTGTTATAAGAAGGTAATAATAGCATATATATGACATTTGGAGACCATATGGTGTAAATTAGGTCATATGTTAATTGACGAAAAACCCTCGTTGCTACAAGCTAAGTGGGGCCCACATGTCAAAGTTTTATAAAGGACATATTAAGATATATATGAGTAGTATATGGAAAGTTGAGCAAGTCCTAAGAAGGACCCCATAAGCCAAAAATGGGCATAAGCCCTCCAAAAGGACAATTTAAGGAAACGTTTTCGGATGATCTGACTTGAAAGGGCAAAAAGGCATTATAAGTTTGGAATTTGAGAAAACCCCCAGAAATAAAAGTTGTAGATAATTTAAAGAGCTTTCCAACCATAGGTCGTGGGCCCTCATACGATATCGGGATCAAGAGTTATGACCATTTTACTGAACGAAGGTCCAATCAGAAAATTTAACCCTACGCGAACGCGCAGAAGGAAATTATTTAACTCTACGCGATCGCGCCAGAAGGAAGCGCGAACGCGCAGAGCATTTTTCCAGCTGCTTCTGGCAGCTTCCAAAACAATTATAAAGAGGGGGATACCCCCTCATTTTCAGCCCAAAACCACGAAACCCCCCCCCCCCCCCCCCCCCCCAAAAAAAAAAAAAAAACTCTCCAAAAATCTGGAGAGTTCTCCCCAACTCTCCACCAAATATTTGCCCAAACCAGGTATAAAATTCCAAATTCCAGTCCAGGTAGCGTATAATTATTGGTGAAGAATCATATAACAGTGTGTGGTGGCCTAAATTTAGCATGGAAAAGTGGAGATTAAGCAATACTAAAGGGAGAAAGGTATGAATCTCTTTCTATTTGTGCTAATACTAGTTTATTTACGAAGAAAGCGTGATTAAATGATTGTATACTGAGTTAATTAGTTGTGAAAATTGAAAAACAGCGTGTGGGCTGTTTTATGAGATATTTTGGAGTTGGAAATATTATATTTGATGTTGGTATTGTTGTTGTTGTTGTTGGCTGCTGAATTAAAAATTTGGGCTAGGCATATAAACAGGGGAGATGCTGCCCGATTTTCGGCAGAATATAAAATAGTATAATTTGAATTATGGTACAAGTGTATGATGAAAAGGCTAATATTAGTGTGAATTATCTTAAATGTAGACTTACAAGCTCGGACACATAAGCGTAGCTAATAGGACGTGGAACAGGTATTTTAAGGCTCGTCCCTTTTCTTTGAAAGGCATGATCCCCAAGTCGTAATGTATCAAATGTCTTTTTTTATATATATACCTTCTTTACTTGCAAAAGCTATAAGTCTATGACTCCAAGGTATAAGTTTTTTTCTAAAGTTCATAATTGTTTTTCTTCAAAATGACCATATTTTCCGAAAACCAAGTTTTAAGAGATAGGAAGCTTTTATGACTAAGATGATGAATATGATCTTATAATGACAACGATGAAGTCAAATATCAGAAAATGTCTATGATAGATATGTTGACGATATGTTCCTACCATGAATATGACAATATGAAAATGTTAAGTTATTTCTTGATTTCTCAATTCTATTATGGATAAGGACTATTTTAAAGGTTCCAAGTATGTGAAACGATGCCTTATGACCCGGTTCTATGTTTTCTCATGATGACACTCTCCACTGATAGTCTCGCCTTATATTAATTGTCCCCTCAAGGTGAGACACGACGTCCATCGCTATTCCATAATATAATCGGAGGTTACCGACCTTACGTCACTCCGATGGACACATGATTTTCTTTGGGCTCTCCTGCATGCTTATATGACATATGTATATGCACATGGGGTGGGGGAAGGGATATATGGGGAAGGGGAAGGGACATATGTTGCATTGCCACCTTGTCAGCTGGCGTTATCATCCCGGACGCGGGATATATGGGTGAGCCGACGTATTTCGGCGCTATGTGGGCGAGCCGACGTTGTTCGGCGCTATGACATGACATGACATGACATGATATGATACGACCAGACAAGCATGCATGGCATTCGCCCCCAGGGGCACTCATATGTACAGGTTACTCTTTTATCCTATGACATGTTTTATGTTTCCATGCAGTTATTGTTCATACGTTCATTTCTTACTATGTTACTATTCCTGCCTTACATCCTCAGTACATTGCTCGTACTGACCCCCTTTTCTTCGGGGGCTGCGTTTCATGCCGCGCAGGTACACCCAGATGAGTTGAAGCTAATATAGGAGATATTCCAGTAGAGTTGGCAAGCTCCACTTGTTCCTGGAGTGCTACCGAGTCAGAGTACATGTGCTACGATGTCTGATAAATGTTAGAGACTTTGCAGACAGAGTCGTGGGTATAGAGTGTCAGCTTTGTAGACGGCTTCGCCAGTCGATATATTATTATGTCTCATGTCACGGGTCCCACATGATTATAGACTTTACTTATGAAAAGAAAAAGAAAAAAAAATTGGAGAGCTTACTATGTATTTATTTCTTAATTGGTTCAAAAGATTATATGTGTAATAAGAGTCAGCGGGTTCGCTCGGCTCCGAATGTGGGGTCGAGTGCCCATCACACCCCAGTAAGATCGGGGTGTGACAAAAACAACCCTCACAAAAATTGCTAGTTTGGTGGGAAGGCCAGTAAAAGTTGATTCGGCCACAACCATGAAGGAGAAATTGATGTATGCAAGAGTGTTGGTAGAAGTTCCCATAAACCAAAAATATCCAGAGTTTGTGATGTTTGAGAATGTAGTGGGTGAAATTATAGAACAAAGAATAGACTATGAATGGCAACCAATCCTATGCGGGCATTGTAAGAGTTTTGGCCATAACAAACAACAATGTAGGATACTGCAAACATGGGAACGAAAAAGGAAACAACCCCCAGTGCAACCACAAAAAGCTGGGAAGGCAACAGACGAAGCGCAAGAAAGGGACAGAGGTAAAGTACCAATGAATGCACATAGAAAGATCAAACAACCACAAAAGAAATTCATACCAACAGGGAACTCATTTGCTCCAATAGAAGAACAAAATGAGGAAAAAGAGGGACACATAGAAAAACAGCAACAAGTAATAATAGTAGTGGACAAAAGTAAGGAGCACCATATTAGTGAGCCACCACAGTCCAAGAAGCAGGAGGTATACAAGCAGAACACCGACGAGGACAAAACAGGAATGGGTTCAGGTATAGGGAGGGGAGGAGGTACCCCTTCCCCAAATGGATAGAATAGGATTTTGGAATATGAGAGGCCTGAATAGACAGGATAAGCAGAGAGAGATGAACCTATTTCTGCATAGAAGTAATGCCGGTCTGTTTGGGCTCCTAGAGACAAAGTTTAAGAGAGCCAAAGCTACTCAAGCAGCTCTTAATCTTTGTACTGGTTGGTCTTTCAGCTCGAATCTGTCCCATATTCCAGGTGGGAGGATTTGGTTGATGTGGCAACACTTAATATTTAATGTAAATATATTAAGAACAACCGCTCAATTAATGCAATGTGAAGTAGAGCATACGGGTACAAGAAACAAGTTTAGTATAACAGTTGTGTATGGTTTTAATGACCAGATGTTACGAAGGGATTTATGGCAAGACGTAGAACAAATTCAGGGCTCAGTACTAGGGGCCTGGGCTGTTATGGGGGATTTCAACTGTGTACTAAAGCGAGATGAAAGAGTGGGACGTCCTGTCACAGCAGCTGAAATTAGGGATTTTAAAAGGTGTATGGGTGTCGGCTACTTGGTTGAACTGAGGTCATCAGGTGCGTTCTACACCTGGAACAATAAACAAGGGGATGATAAAAGGGTATATAGTAGAATAAACAGGGTCCTAGTTAGTGGAGCCTGGCTAACTCCACTACCGAGCTCTGAGGTTCACTTTGGGAATGACGGACTTATAGATCACTGCCCAGCAATGATAAACTGGGATGATGCCATCCAAAGGGCAAAACCCAGATTCTACTACTTTAATATATGGAGTCAAGCCTTGGACTTTCAGCAAAAAGTGAGGGAGAATTGGACACAAAGAATTGAGGGAACTAAAATGTTCCAGCTGGTGGGCAAACTAAATAGATTGAAAGGTACCCTTAGAAGCATAAACAAGAGACATTTCAATGAGGTAGAAATCAAGGCAGACAAAGCAAAAGCAGAGCTGGAGGACTGCCAAACTGCCCTGCAGCAAAATCCTACAAATGCATACTTAACTCGAGCAGAGATACAGCCAGCAGCAACATACCATAAACTACATCAAGCAAGGATTCAATTCTTTAAACAGAAAAGTAAGCTCCACTGGTTGACATAAGGTGATTTAAATACAGCGTTTTACCATAATATGCTGAAAGTAAGGAGGAATAAGAACAGAGTGTTCAACATCAGAGACAGCAGTGGGATGATTGTGACGGACCCTCCCGAGGTAGCTAAGGCATTTGTAGATTTCTATACTGCGCTACTAGGTACTTCAAACGCTGAAAGAACTCATGTTTGCAGTGCCACAGTTAAAAAAGGGCTTGTCCTTGGAGCAGATCACAAAGAGATGCTAATAGGGGAGGTAGCAGATTTCGAGGTGAAATAGGCCTTATGGGATATAGCTGGGGACAAGGCACCAGGACCAGATGGCTATGGAGTCAATTCTTCAAGGACTGCTGGGGCATAGTAGGCACATATCTCATAGCAGGGGTGAAAGAGTTTATGGAAGTAGGGAAAATACTCAAGGTGTGGAATAACACTGTATTAACTCTTATACCAAAATCGGAACACGCAGAAGCTGTTGGTGACTACAGGCCCGTAGCCTGCTGTAATACAACTTACAAAGTAATACCAAAGGTACTCTCAAACAGATTGAAACTAGTCCTCCCAAGTATTATCTCAGCAAATCAAAGTGCTTTTGTGGCAGGCCGAACAATTGTCCAAAACGTAATGTTATGCCAGGAACTCATTAGATTATATAATATAAAACAGACCACCAGTAGCTGCTTGATTAAGATTGATCTCAAGAAGGCATAAAACACAGTCGAATGGAGATTTGTAGAAGAAATGTTGCATGCTCTAGAGTTCCCCCAAAAATGTATAAGATGGATTATGAACTGCCTAACCTCGGTCCAATACACAATAGCAATTAATGGTGGACTCTATGGGGAAATACAAGGAAAAAGGGATTAAGGCAGGGAGACCCAATCTCGCCTCTACTTTTTGTCATTTGTATGGAGTACTTCACAAGGATAATGAACATAGTAGCTGAACAAGAAGGTTTCGGATTCCACACAAAATGTAAGAGTATGAAGCTAAACCACCTTTGCTTTGCAGATGATGTAGTAATGTTTAGCAAAGGGGACTTCCAGTCGGTGCTACTAATGCTTAGAGGTCTGAAAACATTCTCAAACACTTCTGGATTATGCACCAATGTAAACAAATCAAATATTTTTAGTGCCAATATGCCAAGCCAAAGCCTAGCTGACCTGGTGGAATTGACAGGGTATCAAAAAGGGTCCTTCTCTTTCCGATACCTAGGTGTTCCAATCTCAGCAAAAAAGATATCCAAACTTGGCTGCAAAATGTTGCTGGACAAGATGGCTGCAAAAATAAAATGTTGGGGAACCAGACACCTCTCATACGCTGGGAGAGCTTTACTGATCAATTCAATTCTAATGCATATACACAGTTATTGGTCCTCAATATTTATTCTCCCCAACCAAGTGCTTAACGGAATAACTGCACTGTGTCGCAACTTTCTATGGGATGGCAAGACCGCCACAAACAAAACTCCACTAGTGGCATAGGACTTGGTGTGTAGAGCCAAACAAGAAGGTGGTTTGGGGATAATTGACTGTGTTAAGTGGAATGAGGTAGTGATAGTAAAATATGTGTGGAATATCGCTCAGAAAGCTGACACTCTTTGGGTGAAATGGATAAGCCATATATACATAAAAGGAGAGGAATGGTGGCAGTACCCCCCCCCCCCCCCCAGTGGACTATTGTTGGTACTGGAAAAAGGTATGCAAGATGAGAAAAATATATGGTCCTGGTTTTGTGCAGAATGGATGGCTAAAAGCTCAAGGGAAGTACACTATAAGCAGTGGGTACAAATGGCGAATAGGAGGGAGGGAAACATGGCAATGGGGCAGGTGGGTCTGGAACAAAGAGAACCGGCCAAAGTACAGCTTTATAAGCTGGCTAGTCATGCACCAAAGGCTAATGACTAAGGCTCGACTGTACCAGTTTGGCATTAGCCCTGATGATCAATGTACAATGTGTGGAGACCATGAGGAGACCGTACATCACCTATACTTTGAGTGCAACTTCTCTAAGAAATGTCTCAAAGCAACTCTTGAGTGGATTGGTACAGGGATGCAACAACTAGATATACAAGGAATATGGAAAAGGGTGGCAAGAAGCATACAAGAAAGAAGGTGTAGGGGGCTAGCAATAGCTACACTGGCAGCACTAGTATACTGGATATGGAAAGCAAAAAACAAAGCAGTCTGGGACCTGAAAATGCCAGCAATTGAGGGATGGATGCGACAACTCAAACAAGAATGCAAAATGAGGAAAAGCTGGCTCATGGGCATAAAGAAGAGTAAAAAAGAGAGGAGTTGGATAGATAGACTACTTACCTAACCTCGCAGATAAGAAAGGAGCATGCGTATAGATAAAGTAATGAGAAATAGATAGAAAGTCCAGGAATAGAGAACTAAAGAGAGGTCTTGTAATAGGCTGTAGGTGACAGATTAATAAAAAAAAATTGTTCACCAAAAAAATAAAAACATCCTTCGAATTCAAAAGTGTACTAGCTTTCCCAAATCATCAACATCTCAGGAGCATTTGGGATTTTGAGAATCCCCAAGTCATGCAAAGCAAGAAAGGGTAAAGGATGAGTATCAATACTTTTTTTATCTTTAAACAAACCAAGAACTTAAAAGGACACTTAACAAACATTCATCTGAGACAATTTTTAAAGAACCAAAACTAAAGCAAATCGGGTGGATTTAGGGACTAGCTATGAACCTCATGTCAAATTTTAAACTGGGAAGACAAACATCAAAGGTCTAAAGAAATAAAACAATGTTCAACTTGTGAACTTTAGAAGACCATCTTTTAAATCTCTAAGATCTGTTCTAGAATAAAAGTAGACAAACTCAAGCTTTTACACCTCTAATATCAGGAATATAACAGTGAAATAGCCAAAGGTGGCAATTATCTAATCCGATCTTCAGTGAACTAAAACAGAACCAGAAACTTTAGCATTTTTATGTGTATACACATGACCAATCCTAATGATATGCTTTTACAACATCAAACTGAAGAAAAATTTCTATAACATCTATAGAGGGCATCTCAAAACCTCTCTATTGGTATGATCAACCTTATTCTAGTCTGAAGCAAGTTAATTTTTTATTTCATCACAAAGAACTGAAGAAAGTCATTCAGTAATAAAGATCCAAGTTCTCAAAATTGTCCATTTCAGCTATGTGTCATTCTTGAACAAAGATATTGTAAATAAAGGAGCTACAGGATTAAAACTTGTAGATTGAGTGAACACCTATGGTAAAAATGGAAGAGAGGCTTTAACAACTGATTCACACACTGAGTTTCATATCAACATTAACTAAAACCTTACCAAATTAGATCGAAGCCATACTTAATAGCTATTCCCAACAAGTGTACCACCTTAAACACATACCTTAATCCTCATTTCTAAGCTAAGGCATAAGTAACATTTACATAATCTTAAAGTAATCTAATTGAAGAACATACGCAGAAGCTAGCATACTCACACAACTATATTTAAAGAGTATATACTTTGAATTCAAAAGCACATTAATCCACAACTATATTCTAGTATTGATACTAAACATAACTCAATAAAATTAGAGCCAAATCTCATTAGCAGACCATTAAACTAATGCAGATACCATAATCATTATTGCTAAATTAAACTAATCTTAAGCTGAACAGTAATAAGGACAAACATTGAAAATACTAAACATACACTAACAATACACTGGGCTAAACAAAAAATGAGGCTGATATTAAAGAGATGGGAATAAGAATTACCTTTTTGTCGAACAACGAATGGGGGCGACGAGAGTTGACAACGACTTACCTTTCACCTTAATCGAATCCGACGAACGGAAAAGACTTTCAAAAATTATACTTGAGTGAAGACGTCCTCGAAATCGAGTGTTCTCAATCTTAGGATTATAAAAACCCTTTTGTGGCACATGAAAAAAAAATTTTGGTCTCAACACCAATGTTGATTCTTTTTTTTTTTTAATTGGAAAGAAGCGTTTCTATTTATAGAACCCAAGGATGCATCAAATTTTACTCCCTAAACAATATGGGAATTTCCCATTTTCAAATTAAACTTTCCCCCTCTTTCCAATTTGTTTGAAACTCAAATCCAAAGGACAAATCTTAGCTGGATAAACCTTGCATTCGTACCAAAACTAAAGGAAAAATGAAAAGTTAGAGTCTGTTACGATTGAGAATGAGGGCAAAGTGCCAATGTTGCTGAAATCGTACAACAACAGCTGGATAAGTCAGATTTTATGAATTTTCCCCAAAATTTGATTGGAACAATTGAAAATTGATGAGAGGATCGTACAGGGATCATTTGGGTTGCTGCTGTGGTGTTGTACGTAGGGGTTGTTTGGCATTTTTGTTTGTGGAAGATGATGGGTTTGGGGGTGGAGGTTATTTTAGTAAACTTCTTCCCCCTTTAAGTTTCTAAAGTATTTAAAATGGCCCCTATTTCAAAATAAAGACTCGTCATACTTATTTCAAATACATACTCCTCGAAACATATTTGTCTAGATACTCTTCGTAAAATCATTTTGATGAAAACATGATTTGAATTACGTCATTTTAAAATACAAGCTTTAATACGAGCCCAATATTGACATAGTTCTGAGCAATATTTAAATAATGTGAAAATTATGGTCAAAATGAGCCATAATTCATACGTTGTTTTAATTAACAATTTTTTGAGGTACACGGAGTGGGATACGCGTCTTATCTTTAAATTATATTTATAAAAGTAAATAACTCGTCATTTTCTTATAATCGTCAATTTTTTCAATTTCTATAATTTTCTCAGGATTTTTGAATCGTAGAATTTTGAAAGCGTATCCTTATTCCGTCTTGGCTCGAGAATTTTGAGAATTAAAATGCGCTCATTATGAGGTGAAAATTAGGTATCAACAAAACCTACCAACGATTGTGAAATAGCATTCCTTTGTCATGATTCCATAGTATTCAGTAGCTTTGAAGAGTACCGCCGGAGCACCATTGTGAGTAATGTGCATAGCTTGAACTGATTCTCGATCCTATCTTGGTCGAGTAGGATCAAACCCAGAGATGTGACTAATTCTAGCAGCATATGTGGTGTTGTTGTTAATAGGTTCCATGTGGGGAGAATTAGATGACGGTGGAAGTTGTTGCCCTTCCAGACGCGCCGGAATGGCGATGTTTGGTGGTTCTATTAGACTGGAGCATGACTTCACTCGCCCTAACAGTATTATAACGATCAGAATTTAAGAGAAGAGAGCATTTTTTTTTGTTATGTGTTTTTCTCTCGTCCTCTAGACTATGAATTTCTACATGGTATCAGAGCAATCCTAAACCTTACGCTGCACATCAAAATCGGTTCAGATCTCTTATAAAAAGCAATGGCACCAAACACAGCTTCCCAACCATCTCCCTTGTCATTAACTGCAGCTTCTCTGCACCACCTTATTGCTGATTGTCCTATCAAACTTAAGCCCACAAATTATCTCATTTGGAGGACACAAATAATGCAACTAATGCAAGTCATGAAAGTAATGAAACTGATCAAATAGGACAGAACAAACTCTGTAGAAATTTCTGCATCAAAGAACACAGGAAAAACTGTGGACTCTGATGATGATTGGGAGGAAAATGATGTATTGTTAAGGACTTGGATCTCAAGAACCATGACTGAAGAAAGCATGTATCTTGTTGTAGGCTGCACCACTACAAAAGAAATATGGTAATGCTTGGAGGAAGCATATCTGCAGGCTACAAAAGACAAAGAATACCAATTTAAGCAACTAATACAAAACATTAAGTTGGGAACTAAGAAGCCTGATGAATATCAGAAGTTTAAACGAATTTTTGATGGTCTTATAGCCATACACAAACCTATTGATAAATATAGCAAGGTGATCAACTTTGCTAGAGGATTAGGTCCTAAATATAGGAATTTCAGAAATGTAATGCTAAGGAAAGCACCTTATCCTACTCTAAATCAATTTGTCAATGCTTTTAGAGGCTTTAACATGAGAGAATAAGAGGAAGACTCAACTCATCACAACTATGAGATGGCATTTACTGCACAAAGAGGTAGAGGTCGAGGGAATTTTGATGGAAGAGGAGTAAACTTTAACTCCAGAGGAAAAGGTTTTAGACTTGCTGGACAAGGCAACACAAATCAGCAAAGTCAAAATGTAAGCAATGGCAAGGATTCAGCTAATGCATGCCAGATATGTGGGAGAAACAACCATACAGCCATGAAGTGCTTCTACAAATGAGATTACTCCTATCAAGTTGCTGAAGATTTGCATCAGGCCTTAAGAATCTACAAGGAAACGGTGCAGAAGATGAGGCAATGTATGTGGATTCTGTTGCAACTACTCATTTGACAAATTTCGCAAGTAATTTATCTGATTTTAAAACATATAAAAGGACAAATAAAATAATTGTTGGGAATGGATCACCACTGAAAATTACACATATTGGAAACACCATAAGATCATGACTAAAGATAAATGAAATGCGTGTAGTTCCTGATATAAAAAAGAATCTGCTTTCTGTTAGTAAACTAGCAAAGGACAATGCTTGTACTCTTGAATTTGATGAATCTGATTTTGTTGTTAAGGAAAATAAGTAAAGGAAACCAATGGCCAAGGGATCTAAGAAGAGAGGACTTTATGCATTGGAAGACAACAATCTTTATGCATTGGCTGCAACTCAGGACTGGAAGAAATCAGACAGTATTTGGCATACTAGATTAGCACATCCTAGTTGAAAATCTTTGAAAGTTTTGAGTAGCAATAAGTTTATTGATTTTAGTAGTTGTAATAAGTTGCCTACTATTGGTACTAGCTGTCAGTTAGGGAAAGGTTGTAAACTTCCATTTGGATTAAGGAATAAAATTGAACCAGAACTTCTAAACAAGATTCATTGTGATCTTTAGGGACCACCTCTTGTTGAGTCATCTCAACACATGAAATATTATGTGGTGTTTGTAGATGACAGTACAAGATAGACTTGGCTTTATCCACTAAAGAAAAAATCAAAATTCTTTGAAGTGTTCCTTAAATTCCAACAAATGATAGAAAGGCAATTTTCTAAGGTGATAAAAGTGTTTTAGTGTGATGGAGGTGGTGAATTCATTAAAACTGAGTTCATTAAACACTTGGAAGGTTGTGGGATCATTAGACACGTTTCATGTCTTCACATTCCTGAACAGAATGGCATATATAAAAGAAAACACAAACACATAGAGGAAACTAGTTTGACATTATTGTTTCATGCTAAACTGCCTTTTTTCTTGTGGGTAGAAGCTTTTCAAACTATTGTATTTCTTATCAATAGGCTTCCATCTTCAGTTCTGAAGAATGAAGTTCCTTTTGTGAAGCTTTATGGGAAATCTCCTGACTATAACAACTTAAAGGTATTTGGTTGCAGATGTTTTCCATACTTAAAAGGCAAGACTAAGTTTTCTCCTAAGACATATCCATGTGTCTTTATTGGATACAACAATTTACATAAGGGATATAGATGTTACTATCCTTCTACTAGGAGAGTGTTTGTATCAAGGTATGTGATATTTGATGAACTCACCTTACCCTATGTGTAACCTGATCAGCCTATCAAAAACACCTCTACTCACTCGGCTACCTTTCTTGAGTTTTTCTCTAACATGAATGCCAAGAATGATGCACAAAATGGAACCACCTGTACCATTTCAAGGGAAGTGTTGATTAATGATGTTGTTCCTGGTGATGCTCCTGATGTAGCAGCTGTTCATGATGCTGTTTCTCAAAATAATGTTGCTGATATTCCTGATGTTGTTGCTACTCATGATCAATCTGAATACAGTGGTGATGATCACGACTCAAGTAACTCTGAATTGGAAGATGTCAATGAAGCACAAAAACACAACATAGTCTCAGTATATGATCCAAAAGGCATACAACTAGAAGCTGACTTGTTAGGATGGTTCAATAACGGACAAGATCAGGCTACTACACACTTTCCTGCAAGTAGAAATGAGTCCTCTGAACAAGAACAAGGTCATCATATTTTGACTAGACATAAGGCAAAGAAACTTCCCATAACTCATACCTCTCTAGTAGCAGCAAGAGAACCAACAGTTAAGGAACCAAGAAATGTTAAGGAAGAACTGAGAATCCCATATTTGCATGAAGCAATACAGGATGAGGTAAATGCACTACGCACAAATCATACTTGGATCCTAGTTCCTAAGACTGAGAATATGAATGTAGTTAGCTCAAGGTGGGTGTTTAAAACCAAGCTCAAGTCAGATGGAACAATAGACAGATACAAGGCCAGGCTAGTAGCAAAAGGATACTCTCAACTTGATGCAATATATTTTGAAGAAACCTTCAATCCTGTGGTTAAAGCTACTACCATAAGAGTCATATTATCAATAGAGTGAGTTTAAAATGGTTTGTGAGATAATTGGATGTCAGGAATGCATTTCTGCATGGATATCTTCAAGAAAAAGTCTATATGAGTCAACCTCCTGGTTTTACAGATTCTAAATATCCAAATCATGTCTGTCTCTTGAAGAAAACATTATATGGACTTAAGAAAGCACCAAGGGCTTGGTTTGATAGGTTTAGTCTGCACCTATTTCACATTGGTTTCAAGTGCAGTAAGGCAGATCCAACACTGCATTGTGAAAGTGGTACAGTTTTGCTGCCCTTATATGTGGATGACATCATAATTACAGGAAATTCCTATGACTTTATCATGGAAATCATCACATATCTTGGGAGAGAGTTTGCCATGAAGAATCTTGGACCACTGCATTTCTTCTTGGGCATTGAAGTCAAGTATTTTAATGGAGGTATAAATCTCAATCAACACAAATATGCAGTAGAGTTGCTTGACAAGACAGATATGGCACTTGCTAAAGCAGTAAGTACTCCTCTAGCACAAAAACATGGATTGCAAGAAGCTGTAGGAAGTCCAATTGATGCCTTATTATACAAGAGTATAGTAGGAAGTTTGCAGTATCTCACATTGACTAGGCCAGACATTGCAAATGCAGTTAACTTGGCAAGCCAGTTCATGCAAGCACCAAATAGTGAGCATCTTTATGTAGTAAAGAGATTACTTAGACATATTAAAGGGACTGTACAATATGATTGCTTTCAAGATGACCTTTCAGACTCTATGGATTCTCTGATGCAGATTGGAGTGGCTATACCAAGACAAGAAGATCAACTACAGGTTATACGGTCTACTTAGGTGCAAATTGCATATCATGGGCCTTAAAGAAACAACATACAGTTGCAAGGTCTAGTGCTGAAGCTGAATAGAGGGCACTAGCTTCAACTGCAACTGAGATCACTTGGATAACTTATATCCTGAAAGACATTAGTGTGTGTCTGAAGATATTTTCTACTCTATTTTGTGATAACCTCAGTGCATTGTACATAAAAGTGAATCCAGTTTTACATGATAGAACTAAACATCTAGAAATGGACTATCACTTTGTTAGAGAAAAGGTGGCAAAAGGACAGCTTGTTACTCAGTTTGTTAGATCAAAAGATCAACTAGCTGATATTCACACCAAGGCACTCACCAAGCAGCAGTTTTCAAGATTCAGGAGCAAGCTAGGAATGAATGTCTCGCCTCTCACTAGCTTGAGGGGAAGTGTTGAAGATAATGATCAATCTAGTGATCATTATCATCATGATAACGATCATGATAGGAACAGTTAGTGATTAGTTAATGATAATGATGATTAGTGATAATGTAATAAGTTGTGATAAGTTATAAGTTCTTTTATTGTATGAGAAGTCTAGCTGTATACATATGATATACATGATATACACGGCTCATGTGTGTATAAATGCACTGCTTCTGTACTTGTAATCATTCATCAATTATACTTTCTTTCTCTCGTCCTATATACTGTGCATTTCTACACTTTCTACTTGTCCCTCATCGATTGTGTAAGGATTTCCAAAGGGATTTAAATGGTCCTGAGCTACTCCACCTGTTACCATAAGATTGCAGATTTGGTGTTAATAAGGCTCTCAGAGGTCAATTCGTGAGGCATCTATGTATGATATCTAGGACACTTTTTGTAAAAGTAAAGTGGCAATGATTAAATTTCAAATGCTACATAAATTTTGTTTTTATTTATTAATAAAAAAATAGCTGTTCTGAATCTTGAAACTTAATGACCTGTTCGAATGCCTTTCTATTGTCCAAACAACTTGTTGTAACATGAGATCACATGGCACATATTGCATAATATTCCTACTCACAAGAGTTTTGACTTTTGAGGTGACATATGAATGAAATATTTTAGTGTTATAAAATAAAAACTATGAAGTAAATACACAGAAGAAATATGTAGAGAGAATATGTAGAGAGATATCAGATTATATTACTTCTGCCCTTTCAACATTGCATCTGTGCATCCTATTTATAGAAGCAACAGGACATGGGATATTTTGAGATATTTTGGGATATTTTGAGATATTTCTAACTTAATGGATATCCACTAATTTGGGATATTTATAACACTCCCCCTTGGATGTCCATTAATAGATGATGTACCTCGTTAAAACCTTATTAAAAAAAACCCTGTGGGAAAAAGTCCTAATGAAGGAAAAAGAGTGCACATATCTAGAAATACGCTTTGAGAGCTGCCTCATTAAAAACCTTACCAAGAAAACCCAATGGGACAAAACTTGGTTAAGGAAAAAAGAGTACAACGCGTATTTCACTCCCCCTGACGAAAACCAAGATTCAGATGTCGGAGTCTTCGCATTCCAATCTTGAATATCATCTTCTCAAGAGTTGAAGTTGGCAAAGATTTAGTGAACAAATCTGCAGGATTGTCACTTGAACGGATTTGTTGCACATCAATATCACCATTCTTCTGGAGATCATGTGTGAAAAATAACTTTGGTGAAATGTGCTTTGTTCTATCTCCTTTTATGAAACCTTCTTTTAATTGAGCTATGCATGCAGCATTATCTTCATATAATATTGTGGGTATTTTTGTATCACACTTCAAGCCACATCTTTCTCTGATGAAATGTATCACCGATCTCAACCACACACATTCTCTACTTGCTTCATGAATAGCTATTATCTCAGCATGATTCGAAGAAGTAGCAACAATGGACTGCTTTGTGGATCGCCATGATATAGCAGTACCTCCGCATGTAAACAGATAGCCCGTTTGAGATCGAGCTTTATGTGGATCAGATAAATAACCTGCATCTGCATAACCAACAAGATCTGTACTACCTTTGTTAGTATAAAACAGACCCATATCGCTAGTTCCCTTCAGATATCGCAATATATGCTTAATCTCGTTCCAATGCCTCCGTGTAGGAGAAGAGTTATATCTTGCTAGCAAATTAACAGAAAATACTATGTCAGGTCTTGTAGCATTAGCAAGATACATAAGTGCACCTATTGCACTAAGATATGGTACTTCAGGACCAAGTAGCTCTTCGTTTTCTTCCTGAGGTCGGAACGGATCTTTGCTCACTTCAAGTGAGCGAACAACCATAGGAGTACTTAAAGGATGCGCATTGTCCATGTAAAACCGATTTAAAACTTTCTCAGTATAGGCAGATTGATGTATAAAGATCCTTTTTTCGAAATGTTCAATTTGCAGACCAAGACAGAGTTTTGTCTTTCCGAGATCTTTCATCTCAAATTCTTTCTTCAAATATTCAATCGCCTTTTGGAGCTCTTCTGGAGTTCCAACGAGGTTTATGTCATCAACATAAACAGCAAGTATAATGAACCTTGATTTTGTTTTCTTAATAAAAACACATGGACAAATGGCATCATTTATATATCCTTCATTTATCAAGTACTCACTTAGGCGATTATACCACATACGCCCTGATTGTTTTAAACCATATAATGATCTGTGTAATCTGATTGAATACATTTCCCGAGACTTTAAACCAAATGCTTCAGGCATTTTATATCCTTCAGGAATTTTCATATAAATTTCATCAAGTAAGCCACATAGGCCGTGACAGCATCCATCAGTATAAATAATGTGACATCTTCTGTTGTTTGGACTGCTGGCCCAATAAACATTACGTTTACCAAGATGCATCATTTTACTTGGTAATTATTCTACGTCAACATGCTTTAAGAGACGTAGAAATCAAATCCTCACGACCTTATACAATATTGCGCGCTATATTGTATATTGTCGACAAGATATCATGTTGTATCGGTTCGCAATTCGACATAACTTACTGAGATTCATTATTTTCAGGTACCTGAACCTCCCATAAGGTTTATGAAGTGTTATGTCGTAGCTCTTCAAGAGCACATTGCCTCCTTATTATGATCATTCGCTCCTCCCTTTTTCAAGGATTATTATATTTGGAACCGATTGGTCTACCATGCTCCATGCACGCTATAGACTTTGTCCTTCAGGGACATTAAGAGCATTTTGCAGATGAAATATGAAATAGTTGGGTCAGCAAATGTTTCCAGCATTTGATTTTAATTATCTGAGGATCATACTGATGATAATTCACAACATATTTCTTAGCTGCTTATTATCTCCCCCTAATTTTAGTGACATATGTCCCCATTTTCTTTGGGAAAATCCATCTGTGTGCATCATGATATATCCATTAATCATGTACCGCACATCAAATGCTAAAAGATGGAAATATCTAGTTCCTGACCCTGAACCAAATATGAGGGGAGAATTTATCAAAATTTAATGATCTGAAGCATACAAGTGCTGTTGTATGCAATATATCATATCTCAGACCAACATCTGAAACTCTGTTCTCATAAGCAATTGTTTAGCTGTATTATGGAGGCATCCAATGCCAAACCAACTTAGATATAAACCAGCATTATCAAGATGATTGTCTTGATTACATATTCTGAAAATTGTGCTTCCAACTCAATTATTTTGAGCAAGCAACTTTGTAAATGTCAAACTGCCAGTTGACAATAAACATACATGTGAATGTCTTAAATAGATGCATCTATTTAAGACATCACATTGCAGGTGAAGGGGCCCACATTCACCTTTTATATTTTTCAGAATTTTGGGGATTCAGTCCCAACATTAGCTGGTGTAATCAACTTGTCATGAGAACAAGCAACACAAACAAATTCTTGAAGAATCTTCTAGTTCTTCAATATGTTTTTAATACTCAATTAGCACATCAGATTTAAATCAGGACGATCAAAATGGTCTTGTCAACTGATAAAATTATCTGTACCCGTAAACTTCAAGTTTACTATGACGAGTGCTATTTCTTTTAATAAACTTCTGGTTTACTATTGCATGAAATTTTATGTCAAAACTTCTGGTTTATTGTGACATGCGATCTCATCATGCTCGGGTAACGCTTTACACACGTGACCCTACCTGTAATAAGTTGGAGATATTCAATCTTCCAATCATCTGTAGTCTCAATATGATGACCATTTTTCTCGCTAGTAAACTTCAGGTTTACTATAATTTATTTTTCGATCGAAATAATTATGATCTCTGATAAATGGTGCTATCACATATAGCCTCTTCGAGAGACTTCAATTTATCTATCATAATCAGATATTATTTGGACACTGCTAGTGTCATGATACTTGTAAATAAATAATTAGCTCTTCTGGAGCCTTTGATCATTAATTTCTATTACCAAATATTTCTTAAATACTTTTGGTACCATGAAAGCAAATTTCGACACTACTGGTGTCACGAAATAAACATTGAATTCTAAACTTCAATATTTCAAACATCTCTTTCAGGGAGATTCATCATTAACATCTGAGCATTTTGTATCAAAGAGGCAACCACATAGTTATTAATTCCTTCAGGGGAAAATACATTAATTGTTATTTCCTTCGAGGAAATCAATAACAACTAACCATAATGTATTAATGTGGTTATAGCAGAACCATTCCACTCTGCTCCCTTTTCCTTAGAATGATACTTTAATATGTTTCGACGTACGACAGGTACGTATAGCAATGTCTGAATTTCATACCACAAAAATATAACATCTACATTCCTTGTATTTTATCCCTCCAGGAGATAAGTTGTGGTATTTGTTCATTCACTTCGGGGAATGAAACCTGATTATTTAAATGTGCTTGAAATACGACGCTCATCAATAGCTCGTTATTTTGCTCAAACACAAGAAGACATTGCTTCAGAATATTTCTCAAATATTTTGGTAATTATTTCTGCTTCAGGAGTAAAGTTTCAGAATTTTACTGCTTCGGGAGTAAAGTTTCAAGTTTTACCACTTCGGGAGTAAAGTTTAAAGGTTGACTAATTCAGGAGTAAATTTCTGAATTCTACTACTTCGGGAGTAGCTTTCAAAGTTGTACTATTTCAGGAGTAGAATTAAAAGCCTTACTACTTCAGGAGTAAAATACATAGGCTTACTACTTCTTGAGTAGAATTCAAAGTTTGCTACTCGTGGAGCAAAATTATGAGTTTAGTACTTCGAGAGAAAAGCATATAATATTCAGAATATTTCTTCTCAATTATTCTAGCTCTTCTGGAGATGAATCATGATATTTTCACAATCAAATGCACGTTTATATTTATAGGTGTTACGACATACTATCACATTCATTTCAGAGAATGGATCTGTACTTGCAACATTTATCAAAAGTTTTAATTCTTCAGGAATAAAACATAATTATCTGAACGTGCCTTAAGCATATCAAATCGTGATAGCTTACAGTCTCTTTTAAGATATTGCTACTTCAGGAGCAAATCGAGGCATACATATAATGTGGAGAATTTTTCTCTAACACATCTTCAACCATAAACACAATAAGCCCGTAAAATATTACCACTTCTGGTGTTCACGGATATAAACTCATTTAATCAATTCATATTTGCGAACTAACCTTGCAGTAGAATATTGGCATAAGGCCTTCAGCAACTTCGAGGCTTTCAAAGTATTTGCTCAAGATGGTTGAGACTCGTGCTGATAACGTGTTATAAAATAAAAACTATGAAGTAAATACACAGAAGAAATATGTAGAGAGAATATGTAGAGAGATATCAGATTATATTACTTCTGCCCTTTCAACATTACATCTGTGCATCCTATTTATAGAAGCAACAGGACATGGGATATTTTGAGATATTTTGGGATATTTTGAGATATTTCTAACTTAATGGATATCCACTAATTTGGGATATTTATAACATTTAGCCATTAGTAGGAAGATTTTGTTAAATTCCCCTTTTGGCAATGGCAGGGGAATGCGTTCCAATTTGCACAAGGCATATTACAGGAGAATAAAGGAATGGGTGGGACGCTAGAACTCGACATTGTTAAACCAATAATGCAATAAACAATTGTCCTTCTCAAGCGTACATCATAAAATCATAATCCAGTTAAATTTATATACAGTATAAATAAACTTTACACTATAACAAATTATTTATCCTAAATTGGTCGGTCCGGTCGAGGGCCCTCGAGGGAGTATTTCTTTTCACATCAACCAGTTGTTGCTGGGGAAGAAAATATCAGTACACACATTAGCTTGTGTTCAGTGTGGGAGGTTTTGGTTTTATGTCCCCCTTCTATATTTTCTTTTTTTCTTTATAATAAACAAGGCAGGTATCAATACCAAATCCGTTATCATGGGAGGTGAAAGCCTGGGTCAATCACTGCAAATTAATTTTTAAGTGATGAAAATGACATCCAAGGACAATATTAGTAGGGATCTAATAGTTCAGTTGGTTGGCTATCTGAACTTTCATCTTGTTGGTGAGAGTTCGAAACCCGACGTTGTAATCCCCTCCCCATTTCCCCTTTCCCTACCCCTTATGTAATAAAAAATTTTTTTAAAAAAAAAGGACAATATTAAACTCAAGTCAAAAATATTGTAAAATAATTTTTTAGAGGATGACGTTACATTTACCTGGCCTCCAAATCGTATCAACTTTATTTTTTATTTTTTTAATTTCCCCCATCACAGTGGCAGGACATTTTTGTTAATCAAAGCAGAGTACATAAAAGGGGTATTAACTAAATACCTACCGAATGGAACGTTCTCCGTTCACAGGATGGTAGGATTTCCATTTAAGCTCTCAAAAAATGGTATATACTATGTAGGGGTACTTCAACTTCACCCCTCTATCTAAAACAAGTTAAGGGCCATCAAGAGTGTAGAATCTAGCTATGTTCCTATCTAGAGAGAAGGAATTATGTACGGTTCTCCTTCTAAATGAAGGGAGTTGTAGCCTGTCAACATTAAGCTCTCCTATAGCTTCTTTAGGCATTTGAGAAGGAGTATTGAACCAAGTGATGTCTTGGCATTGTACACCAAAATTAGCAAGTTTGTCTGCAACATTGTTGCCTTCTCTATAACAGTGATTGATTTGGAAATGATCAAAATTGTTGAGAAGATTTTTAATATCTTGAATAATATCATAAAGTTCATGAATCCTGAAAAATAAACGAAATAATAATAATAATAATAATAATAATAATAATAATAATAATAATAATAATAATAATAGAAGTTCTATAATAAGACTAAATTAGATTTCCCCTTAATAGATACCACCTATATAGAATCTAGATATATCATTGTGGAAGGTAGGGTTATTTTCCCATTGAAAAACGGCTAAAGACGTGTCAGTTTTTATTAAAAAAAAAATTATAACCGCGCCCGAGGCAGCTAGACCATTGATCCCTTAAATGGGTTGGTCCAGTTGAGGGCGGTTCAACAAATCTTGAGCCTACTCCGAACCGATTTACTAGGTCAACATTCCCTGGCTTATTTGAACACAGTGTTGGGCCAATCGATCATTAATGGGGTGGTCGAGTTGGATATCGAGTCTGTTTGGATTGACTTATTTTAAGTGTTTTTAAAAAAAATTATAGTGTTTGGGTAAAATTAAAAATGCTTTTAAGCATTTGTTTTTATGCTAAAATAAGAAAAATAACTCATAAGTTATAAGCCCATCCAAACAGGCTCATAGTCTCAACTGGTAAGAAGTTTACTAACAACAACTCTGAATTAGTAGGTCGTTACACTTTGATACCTTAACGAGGGAAAATTGAGTACTACCGTAATATGTGGCCCTTCGAGTTAGTAAGGGAGCATTTTTATGGAGTTAGAATAGATTATCAATTGTACTACATTCCCTTTCTTGATTGAGTGATCGACTTTATAGTAAAGGGAATGTTAACCAAGATTGTCATGTATCAACCACAACCAGGAGAAGCTTCAAAATTTCTCTATGGTACGGATCGTAATGTGGACGTGATTTCAACAACACGTTTATGAGGATATATTCTGAAAAGATTTTTTTTCCCTCAAATTAAAAGTAGAATTCTGTAGAAACACTAAGACTTTTTATCCTCAACCAACTAACCAAAAACTAGAAAAGAAAACACAAAAAACAAAGATCGACATAGATCGATGAGCTTTAGCTAGTGACATATGTTCTGGGAATATTTTAAAGTTGATAGATTATATTCTTTTTATTTTCAGCTTGAGTATGTTATGCTACTTCAGAATCACATGTAGCTAGATAAGGCATACTATATACCCTTATCAAACAAGTGATCAAGAAAAATCTAGATATATCCACCAACTTGTAATTCTTCTAGCAATTTTAATTTCACCTTTTTTTTTTCCTCTCTCTCTTTAGATAACATAATGAGTCTATATAGAGCCTCATGGAAGGTTCAATTTTGTCAACAACAAGTCAAGCCTGAAATTCACTTCATAACCTTCACCATTTCTTGTAGCCTTCATTAATTCTTACTTTCCTCTTCGCTAAAAGATTTAAATCTTGGCATTTTGGCCAAGCTACTCATTATTCTTGAAGTTGTTTAAAAATGGATATGGTGATGAAGTTGGGATCATCAAGCTCAGTGGTGATATTCACAAAGAGTAGTTGTTGCATTTCTCATAGCATCGAAACCCTAATCCGGAATTTTGGAGCAAATCCTATAGTTTAACTAATTGAACTAGGGTGTCAGCCAAGTGTGCCAACAATTTTTATAGGTAATGAGTTTGTTGGTGGTGCCAATGAGATTATGAGCCTTAATGTGAGGGGAAAGCTTAAACAATTGCTCATAAGGGCTAATGCCATTTGGGTATAAAAATTATAATGACTTGGAAGCAAGTATTGGAGTTTTGACAATAAATCAACTTGTAGAAAGATTTTTAGCTTCTTCGGTGAGTTGTGTTTTATTTTTCTCCCACTTGAATTTGCTTCTTGATGTACTAGAAAAGTTATACCTTGGTTATAGCTAGTGTCGATTTTGCTTTGTATAACAGCTGATGACATGAAAGAAGTTAATAACAATATAATGGGCATATATATTTATGTTTTAATCCAAGGCATTATGAATATCTTATATAACAGTACTACATGTGTGAATACATGCCTTAAATTGCGACGAATAAGCTTTAGCCACTTGACTATGTCGCCCCTACATTATTTTTGTGACTACTTTAAAGTCTTAAGAATACTGAAAGGTGCAAAGAACAAATTTCAAGATGTTAGGTAGATTTTGTTTTCTTTATCATGAATCGAAACATATATAGTTTTCTCTGAATCTTGATCATATGAAACTTAATGATTTCTTCGAATGCCATTCTCTTTCGCGCACAACTTGTTCTAACAGGAGACCCATGCATGGAGCATTTTTAAACTAATATTCCTATCTATACAAAAGTTTTGAGCTGATATGTATTAGACACACACACGTAGATCTTCTAGCCATGCATCATTTTTCTCTTTTTGCAATACCGGGGAATATTGTCCAATTTGCACAAGGCATATTACAGGAGAATTATAAGGGAATGGGTTGGACGCCAGAACTCGACATTGTTAAACCAATAATGCAATAAATTAACAACTGTCCTTGTCAAGCATGCATCATAAAACCATAATTCAATTAAATTCTGTAACATCGACAATAATATAGATAAATTTTAAACTAACAGTGTCAATAAATATATTTAACTTATTTTAGATCACAAGTTTCAAAAATCTTCCTTTCATTATTAAACTTCATGCCCCAGTCAAACACCACCATATAAATCAGGGCAAAGGGATTAAAAACAGTTATTTAGCTAAGAAAATAGAATCAGTCTTGGACAAAAAATATGTGTTGAAAATGGGGCATGCTGGCGACTTGCCATTTTTTCCAGACTTCAGATGTTAATTACCTCGAGAATCTAAGATGTTCAACACTTCCGATTTTTTTCCCTAACGTTTCCACGTCTAATCTTTCGCTAATGGGCAATTCGCAGAATTGCTCTTTTTTTGGGGTGGTCTTTAAATTTTTCCCCTCAAATTGCTGGTCTTTAAGTTTTGTCTTTCGCCTAAAACCCTTGAGTTCCGGGTTCGAACTCCCGCTCAGTCAAAATTTAAAAAAAAAATCGCAAGGCAGAATTTGAATTTCGCTCTGCCCCTCCGGCAGACTTTTAGTATTCTTAACTAAAAGTCTGCCGGAGGAGGCATACTTTGCCTTGAGGCATATATTTTTTTTTTTACTTTTCAAGGAAATTTTTTAGTTATGCCTTAAGGAAAAGTTCCGCCTTATAGGACATATTTTTAGTTATGCCTTAACTAAAAGTGTGCCCCATAAGACATAACTAAAAGTATGCCCCATAAGGCGAAACTTTTCCTTAAGGCATAACTAAAAGTGTGTCTTATAAAGCAAAGTCTATGCCTTAAGGAAAAGTTCTGCTTTATGGGGCATATTTTGGTTATACCTTAATTAAAAGTCTGCCCCATAAGGCATAACAGAACAATTCCTAAGGAAGAGCTCTGCCTTATGGGGCAGACTTTTAGTTATGTCGGATCCGTCATAACTTTAGTTTTTCCTTAAGGAGTGTATGTCGGATCCGGCATACATGCCCCCCAGCCTTGCCTTGCGAAATTATTTTTTTATTTTATGAATAAGCGCGGGTTCGAACCCAGAACCTTAAGTATTCGCCTACCTTTTCAAGCGAAGGGCAAAACTTAAAGACCAAAAATATGAGGGGCAAAATTTAAATAACCCCCCCCCCCCCCCCCCCCAACCCAAAAGAAGGCCAATCCGCGCAAAAAAATGTTCGCTAATTTGGTGTCAATAGTTGTTATGACAGGTATATATATATATATATGTCGATGTCCCTTAAGATATATCCTTGGGGTAGGGGTGTGTTTTTCACCATTAACAAACTGCTAGAGAAAGAAAAAGAAAAAGAAAAAAAGAAGTATAACCGGCCAATATCCCTTAAATGGACTAGTCCGGTGGACGGCGATTCAACAAATTTAGATGAGCCCACTACAAACCGATTTACAAGCTCAACATTGCTCTGGCCCATTAATTTTTAAGGCCTTATTGGGCCGGACTGCTAATGGGCTGGGTCGAATTAGATATAGTTTGGACCGATAAGTTTCCAATTTTTCTTAGGCAATTTGCAGGATTATCCTTCGCTAGGGTTTGAACCCACAATCTTGGGGTGTTAGGCGAGGGGTAAAATTTAAAGACCACGAATTTGAAGGACAAAAATTAAATACCACCCCAAATGAAGGACAATTCGCGCAAAAAAAAGATTTTTCTTTACACTAATCACAACTCGTTATGTTTTTGATACCTTAACAAGGGAAAGAGAGTACTGCGATAATATGTGACCTTGAATAGATTAGCAATTGTACTAGATGATTCCCTTTCTTCATTGAGTGACACGCCAAAGGGAATTTTAACAAAGTTTATCATGTATCTGTATACGGTAAAAACCGTGTATACGTTAAACTGGTGAGACCGAAGGCCGAGGGAAGAAAGGGACAAGAACGTGCATGAAGGCTCCCATTCTGAACCGGGGAAACGCTTGGACCGGAGCAAAGGAAGGGTGTCATTTGGTCCGGTTCTTCCATGACCGGTTGTTCGAGGCCGTATGTCCGTTTGACCGTGGCCGGTGGTCCGGGAGATCCATTGCGCGGTTGCCACGCGTCGATGACGTCCTGCTGTGTTCAACTGCCAATCGTACGGGTGTCAGACCGTACGATCTACCTAATCTAACTCAGAACTTTTTCTTTATTCTATTATTTTTTATATTGTATGAAGCCCATGGAGCAACACTATAAATAAGGGGCATTGTCCTCCTTTTAGAGGGTTGGCTTCTACATTACCAAAAACTCTTGTAATAGCAAAATATACAAATCTCCCTCTCAATATATCATATTCGATCTATATTTATTGTGCTTAATTCTTACGTTTCCTAAATCAAATACCGTATATGTATTAATAGATACACGAGTGCATAGCAAACCATTGATCATCAATTGCTCCTTTATAGCATATTCATATATTTCTTCTCTTTATCGAACAAGCACAAGATATAGCCACATATCCTATACCTCACTTACAATTTTAATTGATTATCCGAATCCGGGGTAAACAGTTTGGTGCCCACCGTGGGGCTAGGATAATAGTGGTCTTTTATCTTGATCTCTACCTTACCCATCTAAATCAAAAACACCTTCTGTTCGTATCTGAGAAAACGGACTAAATGACTGACAGTGGGCAATCTGGTCACGTCAACAACAACGAAATCGTGGCCGAAAACGAAGGAAGCGGTCCACGAGGACCACCAAACCCCGTTGATCCTAACCCCGTTAATTCGAGGGAGGGCCTCAACCGACAAAACACCGTGGACCAGGATAATGCCACCTTACCGGCCACTGATCCGCTAAATACCCACAATTCTGTTACTTTGTCTCGGGCACAGGACCGGAAAGAACCGGGTACACCCAATGATAATATTGACTTACGTTTAATTTTTGAAATGTTGCAGGAGCAGAGAGCGACGATTGCTGAACAGGGAATTGCAATATCCCGGTTGCAAAACGGAGGGGATACAACGACCCCGGAAAAAACAAGCTGTTATATCCCGTATTTTTTAACGTCGGATTATTTGTAAGCTGAGGTGGGGCCCACACGTCAAGATTTTTTTTTGGAACATGTGACAAGTCATATGAATCACATATGTGAAGTTAAACACAACTCAAGAAGGACCCTTGGGCCAAATCAAAGTGGAAGTCCTCCAAACGAATATTTTTAAGAAAACGTTTTCGGGTGATCTGACTTCTAGGGGCAAAAACGGTATTATAAGTTTGGAATTTGGAAAAATACCAATAAATATAAGTTGTAGATAATTGAATTAGCTTTCCAACCATAGGTTGTGGGTTCTCAGGTGACGTCGGTGCAAGGAGATATGGACGTTTTAAGGTCGAAAGGTCAGTGGGCTAGGCCCAACTCGGGACCAACCGGGTTGGCCCAAAAAAATGAAAAGGAAAATTTAGGCCCAAAGAGAGAAGGGTGGCCGGCCAAGCCTAAGGCCCAACCCATGATTCTAATATTTCCCATGTGCTAAAATGAATATAAAGGTCATTTATCCATTAGAAAGTTCTTGAAACATAGAAGAGAAAAACAAAGTGACAAGAAGAGCAAATTAGAAGACCATACACGGCCATGACCCAAGAAAATTCACCCCTTAAAATCTTCTCCCAAAAATTATTTTCTTGTGGTATTCCCACTAATTCAAGGGTCCTTTACAACTTGGTGTAATTATTTTGGAAGAAAGAGCACTTGTTTCTTCAAGTTGACAACTTGGTCAAGTGAAGAAGATTGCAGAAAAAGGTAAGAATTAATCTCTTTTTATTATGTTATGAAGGTTGGTTTATGTTGTAGTATGTAGAAATGAGTAGAATTTATGGAAATATGAAAGTTTACAAAGTGGGTGTGCATATATGTAAGTGGACATATACGTATATTGTTGTATAAATAATATGAGTTGAAATTTTATGTTGTATTCTAGTTGTGGTTATGGTGAAATTTATATTGGAAATGAAAGTTGAATAAATTTGGTGGAAGTTGGAAATATGGAATGTAGAAGATTATGTCACTTTAGAATGATTTTGTGATATTATGGAAATGAAGTTGTTAAGATGTGAATTATGATTATGGTTGATGAAATTGGAAGGTGGAAATATGTTATGAATATGTATGTTGAAGATTAGAAGTTTTGGATGGATTATGGTTTGGTGGAAAATTTGTATATTTTGTATATTTTGTGAATATTTTGTAAAATGATATGAAATGTTCCGAATTGTATTGGAGTGATCTTGATTAGTAAATGAATATGAGAATGTTGGTATTGAATTGAAAATGTGAAGTTGGAATGACAACTATTACACTATGTTGGAAAGGAGACTAGTTATGCTATATTGTGTTTTGTGATGATTATTGATATTGTTGTTGGTATGGTTGTTGATATTTGAGCCGAGTTAAATCTCGGGGATGTTGTATGTATAGGGGAGATGCTACCCAAATTTCTGTAGACAAGTATTGGTTAAGATTGAACTTTTAAACCTTATGATTTTTTTTTTGGTAAATGTGACCAAATGTAGATTTTGGACGAAACGGGATTTGAATTTGGAGAGGCGTAAGGAGCGAATAAGGTATGTAAAGTCTTGCCCTTCATTCTTTGGCATGTTCTAAACATAATAGGCTCAGCCGCGAGCCTTAGATACGACCCTGTTCCTAGAAATCCGAGATTGGAATTGGCTCCATTTCATTCAATGAGATTGAATTGGTTTCTTAACATTTCGTCGGCAAAATAACCTATATGTATGCAACTTTCACAAATGAAGTCGGAATGCCCTAAAACTCTCACGGATGACTCCATAAGACCTATGATCCATAATTTACGTAAGTCACCTCGGTTCGGCCCAAGGTGGGCCCACAATCCTGGTACCTTCTGTATGGTTTTGGCTAACTCATTTCTGTCTGGAATGCACGGGTAGCTTTTGGTTATTATTCTGTTTACTATGTGATAAGTGTTATGACTACCTCTATGAGTCCTATAAAATATTTTTGACATCTGGAACGTTCTTGGAAATCTTATTCTGATATTCTGAATAAGCTACTTACCTTCTGTATTTTTCTGATATACGATTTTGGCATACATGAATCTTGTGTGATGCATGATCCTGGCATGTGTGATTTATGTTTGGAAAGTAATAAATTTGGCATTCTGTTATTACCTCTTTTGCCAAGTCCCAGGCCTGTTATATTATTGTGCGCACTATGTGATATTGACCGCTGGACCCCTGACCGCGGTATGGCGGATTTGTGATGTTGACCGCTGGACTCCTGACCGCGGTATCTGTGACATTGACCGCTGGACCCCTGACCGCGGTATGTCGGGTTTGGGATGTTAATCGTTGGATACTTGACCGCGGTATGTGTGATAGTGACCGCTGGACTTTTGGCCGCAGAAATTGTGTGTTTGATTTTCTATGTGTATGAGACGGAAATGTTTTTCAAAAGAAAGCAAAGCAGTTTGGTATTCTGGTTGCCGTATTTGTCTTCTGGGATCTGATATATACGCCATCTGTATCTGTATATGCCTTTGTCTGTTACACTTCTGGAAGTCTGATTCGGATAATGATCCTGTCTGCTTCACTCCTGTATGTCTGATTCAGGCTACGATTCAGTTTGTTATACTTCTGTACCTCTGACTCTGATTACGATTCCGTCAGCCATATTTTGTGCCCTGATCCATATGGTGATTCTGTCCGCTATATCTCTGTACTTCTGGTCGGACTATGATTATATTTGTTATATTTCTGCTTTACATACTCAGTACATTTTCCGTACTGACCCCCTCTTCTTCGGGGGCTGCGTTTCATGCCGCGCAGGTACACCCAGATGATGCGAAGTTATTATAGAGGATGTTCCAGCAGAGTTGGCAAGCTCCATTTGTTCCTGGGGTGCCACTAAGTCAGAATTTGTATGTATGCTTTCTGGTTTGATGTTAGAGACTTTGCAGACAGAGTCGTGGGTATAGTATGTCAGTTGTGCATGCGGCTTCATCAGCCTATATGTCATTCTGCATTATGTGTTAAATTCTGTATGATCACAGATTCAGTTTGATTTGGAAAGAATTGAACAAGCATATTTTGAGAGTTTATTGTATATTTTATTTTTATCTGATTTAAAAAGTCTACTAAGATTATGTGTGTCCCAAAGGTCTGTGGGTTCGCTCGGCTTCGGATATGGGGTCGGGTGCCCATCACACCCTAGCGGAATTGGGGTGTGACACAAGCAGTGTTGCCGAACCCAGAAGGGAGGAGGCACGCGTTATTGAGAGCAATGGATCCGGAGCTGGATCCTCCACCGAGGTTCTAAAAATGCTCGAAACTTTGGCAAAACGGGTAGACTCGACCAAGAAGAGGGTCGAAACATACAACTCTCGGGTGGATCAAATCCCGGAGGCTCCGCCTTTACTGAAAGGGCCGGATTCGAAGAGGTACATCCAAAGGCCTTTTCCTCCGAGTGCGGCCCCGAAATTAATCCCGAAGAGGTTTAAAATGCCGGATATACAGAAATATGACGGCACAACGGACCCGCACGAGCACGTGACCTCATACACATGCGCCATAAAGGGCAATGATATGGAGGAGGACGAAATTGAATCGGTATTGCTGAAAAATTTTAGGGAAACTCTGTCAAAAGGAGCATTGACATGGTACGACCATCTACCCGAGCATTCAATCACCTCCTTCGAAATGCTCGTCGATGCCTTCATCAAGGTCCACGCTGGTGCCAAAAAGGTGCAGGCCCGTAAGGCCGACATTTTCCATATAACCCAAAGGGACGACGAGTTACTACGAAAATTCGTCAACCGATTCCAAAGGGAGCGGATGGAACTCCCCTCGGTTCCAGAAGAATGGGCTGCACAAGCTTTCACAAAGGGGCTCAATGTTCAGAGTTCAACAACTTCGTTCAAATTAAAAGAAAGTTTGCTGGAGTACGAGGCTGTGACATAGGCTGATGTCCATAACCGATACGAGTCGAAGATTCGGGTGGAGGACGATCAATTCGAGCTCCCCCCGGGGCCAATAAACGTGAATAAAAATTTTGAGAGACCAAGGAAGGGTTACGAAATGAGGGCCGAATCGTCAAAGGAAAGGTATCGGCCATACTCCCATTCGGAGAAGCAAAGTTTTAGGTCAGAAAAATCAAGAGTGAGCCCAAGACGTTTCTCCAGTCGGGGTAGTAAATAGGTCGAGCGCCCATCGAACAGCCGGGGTCTCTCATTCAGGAGCGATGCCGGAAGCTCTGCCGGCAACAAGCACTTACCAAAGATATCGGAGTACAACTTCAACGTCAATACCTTAGGCCTAATCTCGACCATCGGTCGTGTTCCGGATGTAAGATGGCCAAGACCTCTAAGGTCGGACCCGAGCCAACGGGACCCGAGCATGGTGTGTGAATACCATGGAACCCGTGGTCACAGTACCGAGGATTGTCGCCAGTTGAGAGAGGAGGTAGCCCGGTTACTGAAGAATGGTCATCTCCGAGAGCTGCTGAGTGAACGAGCCAAAAGTCACTACAAGAAAAGGAGGCTCATCGGAGGACCGAGCCAGAAGAACCCCAGCATACAATCAACATGATAGTTGGGGGCACCGATGCCCCTCAGGGGCCGGTAATGAAACGGGCCAAGGTCACTGTTGTTCGCGAGAAGCACTGCCGGGACTATTTACCCGAGGGCTCTATCTCTTTCAGCAACGAGGACGCGGAGGGCATCATTCAACCGCACAATGATGCATTGGTAATCTCTATACTTATCTTTAAAACTAAGGTTAAACGTATTTTGATTGACCCAGGTAGCTCGGCCAACATCATACGGTGGAGAGTGGTCGAACAATTAGGGCTGCTTGATTAGATCGTACCGGTAACCCGGGTACTCAGCGGGTTCAACATGGCGAGTGAAACCACAAAGGGGGAGATCTCATTACATGTGAACGTCGATGGCACCATTCAGCAAACGGTATTCTATGTGATCAAATGGGACATGAAGTATAATGCACTACTGGGCAGACCCTGGATACATAGCATGAGGGTCGTGCCCTCAACACTACATCAACTGTTGAAATTCCCTACCCCGGAAGGGATAAAATCATCCGAGGTGTACAGCCCGCTGCAAGGGAGATGTTCGCAGTCGAGGAAGTAACACCTCGGCCCACAGAATCGGTTCAGAAGGAAGAAGGTGTAACCGGAGGAGAGGACACCAAATAGCAATCAAAGCACACCGGGTCGGATCCGAGGCATAAAGAGGATGATTTCGAGGTTCCCAGATCGTTTGTCATGCCGGATGACTCGGATGAAACCAAGTCAACTGTAGAAAAGCTGGAGCAGATCATCCTGTTCGAGTACCTACCGGACAGAAAGGTATACCTGGGCACGGGGCTTACCCCGGAGCTCAGGAACAAGCTAATTGAATTTCGTCAAGCTAACGCAGATTGCTTCGCATGGTCCCATATAGATATGACAGGTATATCACCGGAAGTAGCAACTCACAAGCTCAGCTTGGACGGGAAGTTTTCCCCGGTGAAGCAGAAAAGAAGGCCCATAGCGGAAGCAAAACATGCCTTCGTAAAAGACGAGGTAACAAAGCTTTTAAAAATAGGTTCTATCCGGGAGGTAAAGTACCCGGATTGGCTTGCTAACGTGGTAGTGGTGCCCAAGAAAGGTAATAAATTTCGAATATGTGTTGATTACAAGGATTTAAACAAAGCATGCCCGAAGGATTCATTTCTGTTGCCTCACATCGATAGAATGATCGATGCGACGGACGAGCATGAGATGTTAAGTTTTCTCGACGCTTACTCTGGGTATAACCAAATTCGGATGCACCCGGAGGATCAATAGAAAACGTCCTTCATCACCCAGTATGGGACTTACTGTTATAATGTAATGCCTTTTGGCCTAAAAAATGCCGGTGCAACTTACCAAGCCTAGTTAATGGGATGTTCGAAAAACAAATAGGAAAAACAATAGAAGTTTATATTGACGATATGGTTGTTAAGTCCCTGGAAACAGAGGACCATTTGAAGCATTTTGCAGGAAACCTTCAATGTGCTCCGCAAGTATAACATGAAGCTTAACCCGGAAAAATGCGCCTTCGGTGCCCGGTCCGGTAAATTTTTGGGTTTCATGGTGTCAAACCGGGGTATTGAAATCAACCCGGACAAAATCAAGGCCATCGAGGATATCAAAGTAGTGAATAGCGTCAAAGTAGTACAGAGGCTCACCCGAAAGATAGCGGCGTTGAGTCGCTTCTTATCGAGGTCTTCGGACAAGAGTCATCGTTTCTTCTCCTTACTGAGGAAGAAGAACGACTTCGCTTGGACACCGGAGTGCCAAGAAGCTTTACAAGAATTGAAGAGATACTTGTCTAGCCCCCCGCTGCTGCACACACCGAAAGCGGACGAGCCGCTTTTTCTCTACCTTGCTATCTCCGAAGTAGCGGTAAGTGGCGTTTTGGTCCGAGAAGAATCAGGTACACAATTCCCTATCTATTACGTGAGTAGAACTTTGGGGGATGAGGAGACCCGTTATCCCCATTTGGAATAATTGGCATTGGCATTGGTAAGCGCTTCCATAAAGCTCAAGCCCTACTTTCAATGCCATCCAATATGTGTAGTAACTACTTACCCTCTGAAAAACATCATGCATAAACCGAAATTATCTGGTAGATTAACTAAATGGGCTGTATAAATTAGCGGGTATGATATCGAGTACAAACCCCGAACGGCCATTAAGTCCCAGATCTTAGCCTACTTCGTGGAAAATTTTACCCCGGCTATGGTCCCTGAGGTCGAGAAAGAGCTTCTGCTGACCTCGGGAAAGGCCTCAGGCATTTGGTCTCTACATACGGATGGGGCCTCAAACCTCAAAGGTTTCGGGCTAGGAATCGTCCTTAGAACCCCGGCCGGGGATGCCATTCGACAGTCCATTAGAACGGCTAAATTTACTAACAATGAAGCCGAGTATGAGGCTATGATTGCAGGTTTCGAATTGGCCCGAAGTATGCGGGCCGAAATAGTTGAGGCAAAGTACGATTCGCTTTTGGTCGTAAACCAGGTGAACGGCGTCTTCGAGGTCAAGGATGAACAGATGCAGAGGTACCTTGAAAAAACCCAAATGATACTACATCGATTTAAAGAATGGACCATGCAGCACATATCGAGCGAGCAGAACAGCGAGGCCGATGCATCAGCAAATTTGGGATCCTCGGTCGAAGGGGAGGAAATCAACCCCGGGGCAACGGTGCACTTGTTAAACACGGCAATAGAAAACGGGCACGCTGAGATAAACACAATGGGTTTAACTTGGGATTGGCGCAACAAGTACACCGACTACTTGCGTGATGGGAAGCTCTCGAATGACCCAAAAGAATCACGATCATTAAGGACCAAAGCGGCGCGTTTTTGCTTGGTAGACGGCCAATTATATCGGCGGTCTTTTTTCGGACCCCTGGCTAAGTGTTTGGGTCCCGGAGAGACGGAGTATGTGATGAGAGAGATGCACGAAGGAACCTGCGGCAATCACTCCGGTGTTGATTCTCTGGTCCGAAAGATTATCAGGGCCGGTTATTATTGGAACCGAATGGAAGAGGACTCGAAGAATTTTGTTCGTAAATGCAATGGATGTCAGAGGCATGCTCTGATGATTCATCAGCCCGGGGATTTATTACATTCGGTGGTGTCACCCTGGCCTTTCATGAAGTGGGGGGTGGACATCGTCGGTCCGTTACCATGGGCAACAGGTAAAGCCCGTTTTATTTTATTTATGACTGATTATTTCTCCAAATGGGTTGAAGCGCAGGCCTTTGAAAAAATCAGAGAAAAGGAGGTCATTGACTTCATATGGGATCACATCATCTGTCGCTTCGGCATCCCCGCCGAGATAACTTGTGATAACGGGCCCCAGTTCGTAGGCGGCAAAGTCAACAAATTCCTCGAAGGGTTGAAGATCAAGAAAATTGTATCAACTCCGTATCACCCGTGTGCAAACAGACAGGTGGAATCCACGAACAAGAAAATAATCCAAAACCTGAGGAAAAGACTTGAAGCATCATTGGAGAGAATTACCGGAGGTATTGTGGGCTTACAGAACCACATCGAAATCGAGCACTAGGGAGACTCCCTTCTCGTTGGTCTGCCGGGCTGAAGCTCTTATCCCCATAGAAGTTGGTGAACCGACCCTCCGGTTCCGATATACGACCGAGGAGTCAAACGAGGAGGCCATGGCCGTAACACTCGACCTCACAGACAAGCTTCGCGAAAACGCGTTGGTCCGTATTGCAGCCCAGAAACAGAGGGTGGAAAGGTATTACAACCGGAGAGCCAATTTTCATCATTTCCAAGTTGGTGACGTGGTACTCCGAAAAATCACCTTGAACACCAAGAATCCCAACGAAGGAAAACTGGGCCCGAACTGGGAAGGGCCTTACAAGATAACCGAGGTAACGGGCCTTACAAGATAACCGAGGTAACGGGCCTTACAAGATAACCGAGGTAACGGGTAAAGGATCATACCAGTTGGAGTCCATGGATGGGTAACGGCTGCGCAATAACTGGAATGTGGCTCATCTGAAAAGATACTACTGCTGAGGTAAAGATACCCCATGTTTCTATATTTTTTACCCTTCTTTTTTGTAGGAAACCGAGTACCAGGCAAAGAAAAGAATCTAAATCTGAAAACACGTGTTGCACTCTTTTCCTTAGTATGATTTTGTCCCAAAATGGGTTTTCCGACAAGGTTTTTAATGAGGCAACAAGTACAACGTGTTACTTGACAAAGATAAAGGACAAACGTTCGGACTATCGGGGTTATACCCAACGAATGGGGACTTAATAGCACTCACCCGATCTTGCAGCTCAGCTAAGAGCTAGGGGACTAACACACCCACTCCGGAGGTCACCCTCAGCAAACAAAACGGGGCCAAAAGTGTTAGGTTCCGATGTAAGGACCAAACGATCAAAATGAATCGTGTCCACCGAGTGTTTGCTACGGCAAAATAGAGGCCGGACCTTCTGCTATAGGTTTCGGTGTAAGGACCAAACGATCAAAATGAATCGTGTCCATTTAGTACTTGCTACGGCAAAAGCAGAAGGAAACAAAATTCTCATGTATACAAACACTTTGCAATGCAAAATTATCGAAAGTTTGGGTAGCAATATCTTGGTTATCTTCCTGTTAAAAGACTTTACCCCGGTGATAACCGCTGTATTTCGGCACTGCTTCATTCACACACCCTATACCGGGAACCATGGTCAAAATTCGACAAAGGCGACAAGGTCATAGCGAACCGAGCCAAAATCATTAAAAACATTCGACTAAGGCAACGAGGTCGCAACGATCCGAGCCGAAATTTTCTAACCTCCCCAAACGGGGACCGTTACGTCAAAATTCAGCCAAGGCTGAGATTCGGGTGCCCAAAAGAATACCGGCCCTAAAATTGCCGAAAAATACCGGCCCTAAGGAAATGCCTATCGTGATACGGAGGCGTCTGAATTCACAAAGCATTAGGTAAGTCCTACGGGCACAATGAACTAATGACTATGAGTCAGCTTGTCCTTAAAAAGAACCAACAATTCGGGCAAAAATAATAGCAAACATTCAAACGAAGAAACAAGAAAGAGGCATTTTTCATTTATACAAGGAGTGTTTTTACATCAAAAAATCAAAGTCCTACAAAGGCAAAAAATAAAAAATAAAAGCCAAGTACAGGCCCTAATCTACCCGGAATGGCTGGAGCCACAACGTTCGGACATTGTCCGCTCAGAGTCTCGGAGTCAGAACCAAGAGCATCCTTAGCCTCTTCCTCGATCCTTTTAGCCTCTACAATAAGGGCCGGAAGATCAGTAAAGCCATGCTCGGCTTGCTCAAGAGTGATCCTCCGAGATTTCCATTTCTTGTACTCAGCAACAATAGTAGCCTGAGCCTCGGCGACTTCCACGCTCTTCCAAGCTTCGTCCAAATCAGCCTCGGCCTGGGCTAACTTCGCCGCTAGAGCATCCCGAGCCTCCCTAAGAACATTCTGCATTTGGATGGCCGATTGAAGCTCGGACTGGAGAGTGTCATTTGCATCGGTCGTTTCCTTAAGCTCGTTCTTCAGATCATCACACATCCGTGCCCTGCTCTCCGCTTTCTCTTCGAACACCCTTGCACGCTCTTGATATCGGGCACTCTCAGATTCGAGCAGCCGATTCCTCTGGGCCAAGCTCGCAGCATCCGACTTCATCGAATCCAGCTCCTCCCGGAGTTGGGAGAAGGTGGTTTCAAGCTCGCCAAGCCTCGAGGAAATTTGAGTGTTATCCCGGCTAAGGCCAATCTTTTCAGCTTCGAGGCTCCGATTGTATTCGGCCATCGCGGCCAGTTCACTCCTCAGCTGACGATTCTCAGCCTTCGCTGCGTCAAGTTCGGGCCAAAGATTGGAAAGAGCGACTGCTCGGTTCAACTCCTCCTCCTTCTCCTGAGAAGGTGCAGATATTTCTCCGTTTCCCGGCCCTGGGCATCCAGTTGGCCCTTAAGATCGTCCATCTCTTGCTGGGCACGGACGAAGGCTTCGTTGACGAGCACCACACTTTGCAAAAGAAAGCAAGTTAAAAACTTGAATGAAACAAGGTTAAAATTCTCAGTGAAGATGTGCAGAGACGGCTAAAAATATTACCTGGTTGCCCGCATGCATACCCTCGTTAATGAGGCATTGCCAAGAGACCCCAATCATCTTTCGCTTGTCCGAATCTGAGACAAGAGGCCTCAGATAGCTCGCCACTCCCACCGGCCGAGAAAGGAAGCTGCAGGCCTCAGGGACGGTGACCACGACCGATTTTGTTCTCCTCGGCTCCACGCTTGGGGCCGGAAAAATACGCACCAAGATGTCCCTGGCCCCAGATTCGGAGGACCAGCTGGCCGACCTTGTGGCCCGAGCGATAGGGAGATGCCCGAATCCCGCAGCTTCGCCGGTAGCGGGAAGGGTGCCCGAGAACATATCGTCAAACTCGTCAGGCTTCGGAGCCGGAGTAGAGAAACTTGGAGCAGCCTCAGTATCTTCAGCAAAGCTCGGGGGCTCTGTAATTGCAGCAGGCTCGTGCTCGGGCGTCAGATGAACGTCAATGGGGACTTCGATCTCCGGGACCGGCTCAGTCCTTTGACTGACTTCAGCAGCGGCGGCCTCCCCGGTCCTTTTTGTCCTTTGCAGGGGAGTTCCCTTGGAAGAAGTTTCACCTGAAATGTCGACGAAATCAATCGACCTTAGAGGAGCCGGGGAAAGAATTTCTTCCGCACCTGTGTGAGAAACCGAAACCAAAAGTCCTTCACCAGCAAAAGGAATGGGTGGAACGGCGACAGCCTCCTCCGGGATAGGAGCCACGGGAGCATCGGCATCGACTCTCCGAACAATAATTTCAGCCTTTGTTTCATCCCGTAAGGTCCGAGTGACACTCCTCGCCCTCTTCTTCAACTTTTGCCCTTTATCCGAGGGTCTTTTTCTTTTGGCGGCAGCAGCGGCAGCAGCAACAGCGAGGGCACGAGATGCACCTGCTGAGTCAAACTCGGGTGCCGATGTTGTGGGTTCGGCTGCCGACTCCAGCCTGGGATCCACCCAGCCTTTGGGTAAACTTGAAAGTCAAAAGGCGCAATGAATACAGATAGTAGAAAGTGCAGTGAACACAGGAAGAAGCAAAATACTACCATGGTTCTGGGTGACCCATCGGCCACGTGACAGGTGGCCCCACGTCCGGTTGTCGTGAACATGCTGGCTGAGAAGTGCAGTGACCCATTCGCTCAGGTTTTGGACGACCGGAGGAATATACCCATTGGCTGATATGAATAAGAAAAACGGTGAGAAAGTGGGATCAAAATTTGACGAAACGTACAAAAGCAATCACTTAAGGGTTCAGACTTACGCTTGTTGTTCCACTTCTCCGGGAAAGGCATGTAATCGGCCGGAATGATGTCCTCGGTCCTCACCCGGACATATCGCTCCAGCCAGCCACTGTCTCTGTCTCTGTCTTCGTCCACTTTTGAGAAAAATGGATTCTGGCTACGCTTGGCGAGTTTTATTACGCTACCCCGGAACAGCCTCGGGGAGTATAGGCGTATCAGGTTGGCCAGCGTGAGCTCCTTCCCGGCATTGTTGGCCAACAACCGGAGGCATGCTATGACTCTCCAAACGATCGGACCAATTTGTGCCAAGGTCACGTCGTAGGTCCGACACATGTCCAAGATGACCGGATCTACTCGAGGATCGAGCTTGAGAGTGAAGGGATAAGTATAGACATACAAAAAACTCTCCCGATGGTCGGTGACTGACTCATCGGGCCAGGGGCAAAAACTCGGACCGGGCAATTGTCCCATCCGCAGTCGGACCGAACAAGGTCAAGCCTATCCTCGGTAATGGAAGAGGGGTATCGTCTCACGTCATACCCTCTGTCGGATACGGAGGAAGGTTTTTCGACCTCTAAGTCTTTGTTGAAATTGGTTTTGGCCGGTATAATATCCGAGGCCGTGGGCTCGAAGGAGCCCTTTGCTTTAGAAGGGGAAGCAGCCTCGGTTCCTTGAGACGAAACCTAAGGAATATCGTGGGAAGTGGTTTCATACATTTGAAAATATGAAAAGGAGAAGTTGAGTGGATTCGAAAGAGGAGTTAAAGAAAACAAAGGGGAATAAGGGAACGGAATATAGGGGAAGTCAGAAGATGGGAAGCAATAATAAATAATAGCAGATTAGCGTAAGGGAAGAGCAAAGTTGCTTCCTTTCGCGTAGAGTAAGCGATGAATCAGCAACAAACTTGGTGTAGAGGATGAACAGATATGATGCAGACGAAGAAATGAAGTGAAAAATCGAAAGCAAAGAGGAAAAGAGTTGAAGAGTTGAAAGGTGTTGAAAGTAAAAAAATGAAGGGTTAGAGGGCGTTTCATAGTTATGGGATTTGGGCGGTTACGGTTTCCGGAAAATCCTGAGGCGCCACGTGTCCCATAATTAATGAGGAATGACTTAAAACGACGTGCGTGCGGCGGTTGTCAAAGCGGACCATCCGGGATATGACACGTGGCTGATGGAAAGAAGACGTGACGCAACCGTTTCCGCCAAAATGAGAAGATAACTACGGACAAACGGGGTCGACGATTTATTGATTCATCCACTCCCCGTCACTCCGAGAAATCTACGATCAAGGAAGTGTGGGGACTATCTGTATACGGTAAAACCGGGTATACGTTAAACTGGTGAGACCGAAGGCCGAGGGAAGAAAGGGACAAGAACGTGCATGAAGGCTCCCATTCTGAACCGGGGAAACGCTTGGACCGGAGCAAAGGAAGGGCGTCATTTGGTCCGGTTCTTCCATGACCGGTTGTTCGAGGCCGTATGTCCGTTTGATCGTGGCCGGTGGTCCGGGAGATCCGTTGCGCGGTTGCCATGCGTCGATGACGTCCTGCTGTGTTCAACTGCCAATCGTACGGGTGTCAGACCGTACGATCTACCTAATCCAACCTAATCCAACTCAGAACTTTTTCTTTATTCTATTATTTTTTATGTTGTATGAAGCCCATGGGGCAATACTATAAATAAGGGGCATTGTCCTCCTTTTAGAGGGTTGGCTTCTACATTACCAAAAACTCTTGTAATAGCAAAATATACAAATCTCCCTCTCAATATATCAGATTCGATCTATATTTATTGTGCTTAATTCTTACGTTTCCTAAATCAAATACCGTATATGTATTAATAGATACACGAGTGCATAGCAAACCATTGATCATCAATTGCTCCTTTATAGCATATTCATATATTTCTTCTCTTTATCAAACAAGCACAAGATATAGCCACATATCCTATACCTCACTTACAATTTTAATTGATTATCCAAATCCGGGGTAAACATTATCAACCACTAAAAATTTCACTATGGTACGGATTGAAATGTGGACCTGATTTCAACAACACGTCTATGAGGATATATTCTGAAAAGATTTCACTTTGTTCTCAAATTAAAAGTAAGGTTCCACTAAAAGGCTAGACTTTTTTCCTCAACCAAGAAAGCAAAAACTAAAAATGAACAGAAAACACAAAGATCGACATAAGATGAGCTTTAGCTAGTGACATGTATATGTTAATTCGGGGAATATTTAAAGGTGATATATTATATTCTTTTTTTTTTCCAGCTTGAGCATGTTATGGCCTTATCATACAAGCGATCATGAGTAATCTTAGATATAATGCCTCTACATATAGCCTCTATATATAGCTTCATGGAAGGTTCAACTTTCTCAACAACAAATCAAGCCTGAAATTCACTTCACAAATCTTTAGCCTTCAACTTCTTTCCTCTTCACTAAAAGATATATACATATCGTGGCATTTGGCCAACTCATTATTTAATTTGTTGAAGTTATTTAAAAATGGATATGGTGATGAAGTTGGGAGCAGCAAGTCCAGTGGTGATCTTCACAAAGAGTAGTTGTTGCATTTCTCATAGCATCACAACCCTATTCTGTAGTTTTGGTATAAACCCTACAATTTACGAGCTCGATAAACTTTCAAATGGGAAACAAATTGAGAAGGCATTGATTGAACTAGGGTGTCAGCCAAGTGTGCCAGCAATTTTTATAGGGAATGAGTTTGTTGGTGGTGCAAATGAGATCATGAGCCTTAATGTGAGGGGCCAGCTCAAACAGTTGTTCAAGGGCTAGTGCCATTTGGGTATAGAAAATAATATTAATAATGACTACCTAGCAAGTCTAGCTAGGAGTTAAATCTATATTTATATATAATATAAAGTTAGGCATAGAAAAAGTGATGCGACACCTTTCTATGACCAGTATTTCTATTTATCTTTTTTTTTTTTTCATTTTATCCCTTTTATTTTAATTTATATGATATTTTAAAAATCTCAAAAAATACCTCATTAATTCTCTACATAATTGCACCACCATAATAGGTAATACCCGTTACTAATCCCCAAAGTCACATGACTGATTTAAAAGCCCAAAAGTATGCCGAAACATAAGCAACCAACGTCTGGATTGTCCATTGGAGATCTGTATGACTTCCAAAGGTTATTACCTAGATTGTTTGCAATAACCTTTACACTGCCATTTTCTCTGCCATTCCTGAGATTTCTATGTGTAGATTCTTGCTCTTTAGTTGAGTATTAATTATGAATTTAATTTTATACTTTATTTTGAACATTTCTCCGGCCTCCGTCTTTGAGTATGATATTTGGGTTTTTTGAATTTCCTTTGGTATGCATGGGTGGTGCTACTACAGAATTTTCTTTTTTAACTCTTTGGATTTATAGAAATGATAAAAGAAGCTAATCAAGGAAAAGAAAGTGTTTTTTTATTCTGTAATTTTGCAGAAGAATGAGATTTTTGCAGGAGAGATAATTGGAAGAAGAAAACTGCGGATTTGACTGGTGCGGATAGGAAGTAAGGTAAACGGAGAGAGTTTTTTTTTGTTTTTGGTGAAATTTTGTTAAAACAGAAAAGACAAAAATCCTAGCATTCTATCTCCGAATTGCTCTTTTACGATAACCACCGTGAATTTTTGGTCCAGATTCAAAGTTGACACAAATTATATATAATATTTATTGTTTGATATATAACCATGAATATGATAGTTGGATCATGGTATGTGGTATTCTATGACAAAATTTACAAACTTCTTATTTTGCCCCTTCACATTTTTTAAGTCTATTCAACACATCCAGCTAATACTAAAACAGTTAGTTTCTTATAGATGGGAAATTCATTCTAAAAAATTTGATATTGGATTGCAGGGATACGGAGGATTAGGGAACATCATACAAAGAGATATTCAATGTAAGAAGAAGAGAATTAAAAAAAGCAGCACTAATATGCTCCATCAGCCAAAATTTGGGCTAAATTAGAATTGCTCACCCATCACTTTCTTTTTTAATATTGTTTACCCCGAATTTGGGTAATCAATTAAATTTATTAGTGAGGTATAGGATATGTGGTTGAGCTTTAATCTATTTGGTTGAAAAAAGATATATGGATATGCTAAGAAGAAGTGGATAATAATCGATGGTTCGCACTAAATATATGTATTTAATGATATATGAATATTGTTAATCAAATAAAGCTAAAGAACAAAACACTGAATCTGGACCAAAATCAGAGAATGAGAGAGGAAGATTTTATATATTTTGCTATTACAAGGTTCAAGAACTCAAGAAGCCAACCCCTGAAACTAAAGCAATGCCTCCTATTTATAGCTTTGCCTTATGAGCCTCATACAACATAAAGCCCTTTTGAATAAAGAAAAACTCTAAAAAGGATAAGGTTGGGTCGTACGGTCTGACACCCGTACGGTTGACAGTACAATGTGGTAGCACGGTATTGACGTGTGGCAATTGTGTAACGGATCAACCGGACCAACGGCCACGATCAACCGGACCAACAACCACGATCAACCGGGCCAACGGCCACGATCAACTCGGCTATGGAGAAACCGGACCAAACGATGTCTTTCGCCTTCTTCGGATCAAGCACTCCTCCGGTCTCAAAAGAAAGTCTTCATGCTCGTGCTCGTTTCTTTCTTCCCTCGGTCTCCGGTCTTACCGGTCTAGCATATATCCAATTTTTACAGTATACAGATAGTCCCCACACTTTCCGGACCGTAGTTTTATCGGAGTAACGGAAAGTGGATGAGTCAAGAAACCGGTGGCTCCATTTGTTCGTCGTTATCTTTTTATTTTGGCGGGAACAGTTGCATCACGTTCCTCTGTCATCGGCTATGTGTTTCATCCCAGATGGTCAGCACTGACAACCGCCGTAACGCACGTCGTTTCAAGTCACTTCTTATTAATTATGGGACACGTGGCATTGCCCGATTGGCTGGGATCTGTAACCACCTAGATCCCGTATCTATATAACGCCTTCCACCACTTCATTCTTCCATTTCATGCCTTCATTTCATTTTCCTCCATTTTATTTCTTCCCTTCACTTTATTTTCTCTTCATTTCGTCACCTCTAATCATCCTCCATCTCGAGTTTGTTGTTGATTCAACCGTTTATCCCCTTTGATTCATCGCTTATATTACGTGAAAGGAAACAACTCTGCCAACTTCTTCACTAGCTGTTTTTGTTTAGAGTGTGTTGCTGCTGCTTCTTCTTACTTTTTACCATTTTGAATTCTTTCTAGACTGTTCCCTCACTCCTATTTTTTAACTTCCCCTTCGAATTTGCCAAATCTCTTTTTTCATAACCTCCAAATGTCTGCTAACACTGAAACCACCTCCCATGATGTTCCCTCGGTTTCTTCTCAAGGAACCGAGCCAATTTCTCAACCCAAGGGGAAGATCGCTTTCGAACCCACTGCTTCGGACATTGTACCGTCCAAACCTAACCACAACAAAGATTTCGAGGCCGAGAAACCTTCTCTGGTTTCTGATAGAGGGTTCGATGTAAGGCGGTATCCCTCGTCCATTACTGAGGACAAACTCGATTTAGTTCGGGCTGATTGCGGATGGGATAACCGTCCGGTTCAAGTTTTTGCCGCCGGACTAGATGAATCAGTCACCGACTATCGGGAGGGCTTCTTGTATGTTTATACTTATCCTTTCACCCTCAAGCTCGACCCCCCGATCGATCCGGTCATTTTAGATATGTGCCAGACTTATAATGTAACCCTGGCCCAGATTGGTCCGATTGTCTCGAGGACCGTGGCCTGCCTCCGGCTGTTGGCCAATAATACGAAAAAGGAGTTCACGCTGGCCCACTTCATACGGTTATACTCCCCGAGGTTGTTTCGGGGTGGTGTAATAAAACTCGCTAAGCGAAGCCGGAATCCAATTTTTTCAAAAATGGACGAAGATAGAGACCGGGGCTGGTTGGAGCGTTATGTCCGGGTGAGGGCCACGAACATTATTCCGGACAACTACATGCCCTTTCCGGAGAGGTGGAATGATAATCGTAAGTCTCAGTTCTTTTAATAATTGCTTTTGAATGCTTTGTCAAACACTAGTTCTTCCACATTCTCACTACTTGTCCTCTTCTCTATACCAGTCGTGGGTTAGATACCTCCGGCTGTCCGGAACATCAACGAATGGGTTAATGCTCTCCTCAACCAACATACCCACGAAGCTCGGACATGGGGACTCCTGTCGCGTGGCCAATGGGTCTCTCAAACCCAAGGTAATACTTTGCTTCTATCGATATTCATGGCATTTTCTACCTCTCCTTTGTGTAACATCTTCGGCTTTCAAGTTTACCCAATGGCTCGGTGGACCCGAGACCAGAATTAGTAGCTGAACCCGCTACGTTGGCACCCGAGTTCGACTCAGCGGGTACATCCTGTATCATTGCTGCCGCCAATAAGAGAAAAAAGCCCTCGGACAAAGGGCAGAAACCGAAGAAGAGGGCGAGGAGCGTCGTTTGGACTTTAAGAGATGAATAAGAGCCCGAGCTCCTCGTTCGGAGGATCGGTGTGGCCCCTTCCATTGCTTCTATTTCGGAGGAGGGTATCACCATTTCATCACTTCCTTCAGCCGGGGAAGGACCTTTAGCTCCGGCATTACACACAGGTGGGGAAGAAATTCATTACCCGACTCCTCTAAGGTCGATTGAATTCGTTGATATTTCAGGTGATGCTTCATCCGAAGAAACCCCCCTGCAAAGGACAAGAAGGTCCAGGAAGGCACCTGCTGCCGAAGCCGGTCAAAGGACTAAGCCGGTCCTCGAGACCGAAGTTCCAACGGATGTTGGTCCACTGCCCGATTATGAGACTACTGCAACTTCGGAGATCCCTGCCTTTACCGAAGCTGCTGAGGCTGGTCCGAGTTCTCCAAGTCCGGCTTCAAGGTCGGATGATTTTGATGACATATTCTCGGATACTCTTCCTGCTACCGGGGAAGCTGTCGATTTTGGACATCTCCCTATTCCTCGGGTCACGAGGGCGGCTATCCGGTCCATCGAGATCGGTGCTAGGGATAGCTTGGTGCCCATCTTTCCGGCCCCGAGTGTGGAACCTAGGAGGACAAGATCTGCTACTGTCCCCGAGGACTGCAGCTTCTTGTCGTGGGTGTGGCAAGATACCTGAGGCCCCTTGTCTCGAACTCGGACAAACGGAAGATGAACGGAGTCCCCTGGCAGTGTCTCATTAACGAGGGCATGCACGCGGGCAATCGAGTAAGTTTATCAACCATCCTTTGCATAATTCATTGAGAATTTTAGTTTCTCGTTTATCCGAGTTATAACTTGCTTCTTTTGCAGAGTGTGGTGCTTGTTAATGAAGCCTTCGTCCGTGCTCAGCAAGAGGTTGACGATCTCAAGGGCCAGCTGGATGCCCAAGGTCGAGAAACGGAGAAGTTTCAACACCTTTTGCGGGTGAAGGAGGATGAGTTGAACCGAGCAGTTACTCTTTCCAACCTCCAACCCGAGCTCGACTCGACAAAGGCCAAAAACCTTCGATTAAAGGATGAGCTGGCCGAGATGGTCGAAAGAACTGGCTTCTAAAAGCGGACAAAGTCGGCCTTAGCCAGGACAACACTCGTTTTTCCTCAAGGCTTAGTGAGCTCGAAACCACCATCTCTCAACTCCGGGGGGAGCTGGACTCGGTCAAGTCTGATGCCACGAGCATGGCCGAAAGGCATCGGCTGCTCCAATCTGAGAGTGCCAAGTACAAAGAGCGGATGAGGGTGTTTGAGCAGAAAGCATAGGACAGGGCCCGGATATGTGATGAGATGAAAACCGAACTCGAGGAGACGACCGATGCTAATGACCTTCTCAAGGCCGAGCTCGAGTCGGCCACTCAAGTCCAAAGGGTCTTCGAGGAAGAGCGGGATGAACTGGTGGCAAAACAAGACCAGGCTGAGGCCGATTTGACAGAAGCCCTTAAGAGTGTGGAGGCTGTCGAGGCTCATACTACGATTGCTGTGGAGTATGAATGGTGGAAGTCTCGAAGGATCACGATTCATTCTGATCGTTTGGTCCTTATATCGAAACCTAATATAGAAGGTACGGTTTTGATTTGTTGAGCTCCGCCGTTTTCCACTAACTGGGGTAAACCTCGATATGGGTATAATAGTCCCCTAGTGCTTATCCGAGCTGCAAGATCGGGCAAGCGCTATTAAGGTCCCACTCGTAGGCCGTGACCCCGAGTTTCCGGGCGTTTGTCCTTGTCTTTGTCAAGTAACACGTTGTACTTGTTGCCTCATTAAAAACCTTGTCGGAAAACCCATTTTGGGACAAAACCGTACTAAGGAAAAGAGTGCAACACGTGTTTTCAGACCTAGATTCTAAATTTATCCGGTACTTGACATCCTGCAAAAAAAAGGGTTAATAGTAAAACACGAGGTGTCCATACCTTAGCAGTAGTATCTCGTCAAATGAGCCACATTCCAGTTATTGCGCAACCGTTGTCCGTCCATGGATTCCAGCTGATACGATCCTTTGCCCGTTACCTCGGTTATCTTGTACGGTCCTTCCCTGTTCGGACCCAGTTTTCCTTCGTTGGGATTCTTGGTGTTCAAGGTAACTTTCCGAAGCACCAAGTCCCCAACTTGGAAATGTCGAAAATTGGCTCTCCGATTATAGTACCTTTCTATTCTCTGCTTCTGGGCTACAATACGGACCAACGCTTTTTTGCGAAGTTCATCCGTGAGATCGAGTTTTACGGCCATGGCCTTCTCGTTTGACTCTTCGGTACTATACCTGAACCAGAGACTCGGTTCACTAACTTCTACGGGAATGAGGGCTTCGGCCCCATAGACCAACGAGAAAGGTGTTTCCCCGTGCTTTATTTCGATGTGGTTCTGTAAGCCCACAATACCTCCGGTAGTATTTCCCTCCAGTGATGCTTTGACGCTTCAAGTCTTTTCCTCAGATTTTGAATTATTGTTTTATTCGTGGATTCCACCTGTTCGTTCGTACACGGGTGGTATGGAGTTGATACGATTTTCTTGATCTTCAACCCTTCGAGAAAATCATTAACTTTGCCGCCCACGAACTGAGGACCATTATCACAAGTTATCTCGGTCGGGATGCCGAAACGACAAATGATGTGGTCCCATATGAAGTCAATGACTTCCTTCTCTCTAATTTTTTGAAGGCCTGCGCTTCAACCCATTTGGAGAAATAGTCAGTCATAAACAAAATAAAACGGGCTTTACCTGGTGCCCATGGCAGTGGACCAACAATGTCCATTCCCCACTTCATGAAAGGCCAGGGTGACACCACCGAATGCAGCAACTCTCTGGGCTGATGAATCATCGGGGCATGTCTTTGACATCCGTCACATTTTCGAACAAAATTTTTCGAATCTTCCTTCATCCGGTTCCAGTAGTAACCGGCTCTGACAATTTTTCGAATCAAGGCTTCAGCGCCGGAGTGGTTGCCGCAGGTCCCCTCATGAACTTCTCTCATCACATACTCCGTTTCTCCGGGACCCAAACACTTGGCCAGGGGTCCGAAGAAAGACCGTTGGTACAATTCGTCGTCTACCAACCAGAAATGCGCAGCTTTTGTCCTTAGTGATCGTGATTCTTTTCGGTCACTCGGGAGCTTTCCATCTCGCAAGTAGTCGACGTATTTGTTGCGCCAATCCCAAGTTAAACCCATTGTGTTTATTTCGGCATGTCCGTTTTCTATTTCTGAATTCATCAAGTGCACCGTAGTCCCGGGGTTGATTTCTTCCCCTTCGACTGAAGATCCTAAATTGGCCAATGCATCGGCTTCGTTGTTCTGCTCCCTCGGTACGTGCTGCATGGTCCATTCTTTAAACCGGTGTAGTATCACTTGGATTTTTTCCAGATACCTTTGCATCCGTTCGTCCTTGACCTCGAAGACGCCAGTCACCTGGTTAACGACCAAAAGAGAATCGCACTTTGCCTTGATTATTTCGGCCCCCATACTCCGGGTCAATTCCAAACATGCAATCATAGCCTCATACTCAGCTTCATTGTTAGTCAATTTAACAGTTCTAATGGATTGTCGAACGGCATCTCCGGCCGGGGTTCTAAGGATGATTCCTAGCCCGGAACCTTTGAGGTTCGAGGCTCCGTCAGTGTGTAGCGACCAAATACCCGAAGATTTCCCTAAGGTTAGCAGAAGTTCTTTCTCAACCTCGGGGACCATAGCCAGGGTAAAGTCCACCACAAAATCGGCCAAGATCTGGGACTTGATGGCCATCCGAGGCTTGTATTCGATATCATATCCGCTAATTTCTACGGCCCATTTAGTTAGTCTACCCGATAATTCCGGTTTGTGCATGATGTTTTTTAGGGGGTAAGTAGTCACTACACATATCAGATAGCATTGAAAGTAAGGTTTGAGCTTTCTAGAAGCACTTACCAATGCCAATGCCAATTTTTTCAAGTGGGGATAACGGGTCTCCGCATCTCCCAAAGTTCTACTCACATAATATATAGGGAATTGCGTACCTGATTCTTCTCGGACCAAAACACCACTTACCGCTACCTCGGAAACAGCAAGGTAGAGAAAAAACTGCTCGTCCGGTTTTGGTGTGTATAATAGCGGTGGGCTGGACAAGTACCCTTTTAATTCTTGTAAAGCTCTTTGACACTCCGGTGTCCAAACGAAGTCGTTTTTCTTTCTCAGTAAGGAGAAAAAGCGGTGACTCTTGTCCGAGGACCTTGATATGAAACGACTCAGCACCGCTATCCTTCTGGTGAGCCCCTGTACTCCTTTGACGTTATTCACCACCTCAATATCCTCGATGGCTTTGATCTTGTCCGGGTTGATTTCAATCCCCTGGTTTGACACCATAAAACCCAAAAATTTACCAGAACGGACACCGAAGGCACATTTTTCCGGGTTGAGCTTCATGTTATACTTGCGGAGTACATCGAAGGTTTCCTGCAAATGCTTTAAACGGTCCTCTGTTTCCAGGGACTTGACCACCATGTCGTCAATATAAACTTCTATTGTTTTCCCTATTTGTTCTTCGAACATTCCATTAACTAGGCGTTGGTAAGTTGCACCGACATTTTTTAATCCAAAAGGCATGACATTATAGCAGTAAGTCCCATATCGGGTAATAAAGGATGTTTTCTCTTGATCCTCCGGGTGCATCCGGATTTAGTTATACCCGGAGTAAGCATCGAGAAAACTTAACATCTCATGCCCGGCCGTCGCATCGATCATTCTATCGATGTGAGGCAACGGAAATGAATCCTTCAGGCATGCTTTGTTCAGATCCTTATAATCAACGCACATTCGAAATTTCTTACCTTTTTTCGGCACCACTACTACGTTAGCTAGCCAGTCTAGGTATTTTACCTCCTAAATAGAGCCTATTTTTAAAAGCTTCGTTACCTCATCCTTTACGAAGGTTTGTTTTGCCTCTGCCATAGGCCTTCTCTTCTACTTCACCGGGGGAAACCTCCCATCTAAGCTGAGCTTGTGAGTTGTTTCTTCCGGTGGCACACCTGTTGTCACGACCTAGCCCCGTGGGCCGCGACTGGTGCCCTATCTGGACACCCAAACAGACTTACGTACCAGATTGACATATCAAAGGTTTGTTCAAACTTAACATACATCATTTTAATCAAATACTGAAAACAAATATCATCTTAAGCGGTCGCCCGTACGAACACATTATATCAAATCCAGTAGGCTGGCGGAATGGACATCGCCCAGATATACACACATGTATAACAAATGGGCCGTTTTGGCCATAATAGTAAACGGGGCCGCATTAAGACGCAGATCATAATCACAAACAAACAAACATGACCCATGACCCACATAGATGACTACAGGCCTCTACAAACCATAACAGAAACATATGACGGGACAGGGCCCCGCCGTACCCCTGAACAAATATATACATATGTAACAAACTAAGATATATACCAAAAGGTAGCCTCCGAAATAAGAGGAGCACTCCAAACAGCAGAAGAGGGTGTCCTAAACTGGTGGGTCACCAAACTGTGCGTCTGTACCTGCGGGCATGAAACGCAGCCCCCCCCCCCCCCCCCCGAAGAAAGGGGGTCAGTACGAAATATGTACTGAGTATGCAAAGCAGAAAATACAGAAACAAATCTGAGGCATAAACGAAATAGTAGTACAGAACATAAGTAAAAATCCAACATATCAAAATGTTTACTTTTAAAATATAAGTCATGCATAAAGTACAGAAGAATATGGTCGCCCGCCCGTCAATGGCGCCATAACACAGCATAACACCAGAAAGTTTCAAATCTCCGTACCTCCGTCACATATCATAACGCAGCATAACGCCGTACACAGCATAACACCAAATATAAGTGGAACCCGACCCTCTTTTGCGAGTAGCTCGGTGAACCATAAACACAGCATAACTCTGGAGTATACCAAAATGCGCACGATAACGGAACCGGCCCGGGAACCGGCGAAAGATATAACAGAACGCACGAGCAGAGTCATGAGTAACCATATGCATAAAATCATTATCATAGACTCAAATATAAGTAAATGACCATACTTGAAATTCGAAATGATAATCATACCAAATTCTTTCAAAAGTCGTCTGAATTACATAAAGGAAAGTCGCGGGACCCACGGACGGGTATTGACCTGAGTCGGGCCCGCCTATGGAAAACATATTCATTATACATCATGCAAACTCCTATAAAAATATTGGAGCAATCCGAGCCTTTATGCAAAAGATATGGCATTTCGTAGTTACGGAATTCTTTAAAACAACTTTTTGTACAAAGTTTGGAAATCAATGCTTTCGAAGACATAATGGTTCATACTTCATCACAACATACATAAGAATGCCAAGAAATATATAAGGATCATAACGTGCTCGGATTTCGAATTTGGAATTTCCTCGAGGCTCGTGATATAGCCTATTGAAAACTAAGGCATGCCAAAAGAAAGAAGGGTTGCCTTACATACCTCGTACGCGCTCCAAGTTTGCCCAACTAAAGTTAATCCCAACCTACGCCTCGGGCTCCCCAAGGCCTACGAATACGCCAACGAATATCAAACATTAGCCATAGGTACTTAAGCCATTTATTCCAAACTAATTCTAAATTCTACAGAAATTTGGGCAGCATTTCCCCTGTAAATAGGCCAACCCGAGAATTTAGCTCGTCCAAAATCAACAACAACAACAACCAACCTAGCAACTCCAATAACCAATCCGAAAGGCAATATTACATTAATACTCTCTTTTTCACCATTCAACAACATTCATAATAATTAATTCAACGGCTTACATTCAAGCCATATTATCGCTTATACATTCAAATACTAACCCAATCTCATGCTAACAACATTCAAGAACATTCTAAACAGTTCACATAATATTTCCAACAATCCAATAATTTTTCCCACTTTGGCCGAAAACAGTCCCCAACCGAGAACAACCCCTTTTTAACACATTCCTCATTTTCAAATCATGATTTGTGTCGACAATTCACAATATAACGATATCATTTTCATGGATATACAAATTACGTCAAACGCACAATAAGCCTAAAATCAGTCCGCAACAATTCACCATATCATTTTGGGACATTAAACTCTCATTTCCAACATAAAAGTCATCACAACAACCATTAAAACGCTAAGCGACATTAGTGTGTTCTTTGACATATAGCATGACCCATATTCATCTATCACTACACATATACATATATTGATGATTCTTAGCCATCCTACACCCTACAACAATTTAACATGCTACAAGGAATTTATTCAACAACCCAATCACAATACCCATAAAACAATATCAAGACTCACCTTTCTTCTTCAATCCACAAGAAGGTTAGGGTTTGCGATTTACAAAACGGATGACTTAATCGCTCCAACTCTAACCATTAAATTCCTTCATTCTCATCACATAATCCATGATTACAACAACCATACTACTAATTAAACTTAATTTACCATAGCTAGTTTAAATTGGCCCCATACGGCTCAAACTCCACTTCCATATCAACATACACAACTCTTGCAATTTCTTCCACATCCACCAATTCATACAAAGACTAATCATCTTCTAAAACATGTAGGAAAATATTAAACCTTACCTTAATAAATTTGGCTAAAAGAATATACCTTGGCCATGAGCTTCCTTCACTCTTTCTCCCCCAATTGATTGAAAATTGAACAATTTAATGGTGTAGGGTGGGGCTAGCCGCGAACAGTGCTCGTGAACAGTGGCGCCGCCGTGAACAGTGCTCGTGAACAGTGGCGCCGCCGTGAACAGTGGCGCCGCCCGTGAACAGTGCCCGAACTTCTCTCTCTTTAAGTTGAGAGTTTCTCTCACTAGAACACACTTTGTGAAATCTGAAAAATGAGATGTATGACTCATATTTCATGAATTTATATGCCTCCCTTGGATTGACATGTGTCCCATTATCATCCATGTACCAAATCAAATTTAGCCACATGTCGTGGGGCCTACTTAGTGGTCTAATTAACTTAATTAATCTCCATTAGTCACTAATCTCCACATAATAATCCAATCATGGTAAATTATTCCCAAATATCCACTAATATTTCCACTAATTGTAATTAATTAGCAAACCGTGTAATTTTTAAAATCGGAATTAAAGTTCCTTGTCTCCTATCCAAAAATAATCTTGTCCTTGGATTTATGTTGATTAACTTACGAATAATCCGTCGTATAAAAATACGGGGTATAACACCTGTCATATCTATATGCGACCATGCGAAGCAATCAACACTAGTTCGAAGGAATTTAATTAACTTTTTCCTGAGCTCCGAGGTTAACCCCGTGCCCAGGTGTACCTTTCTGTCCGGTAGATGTTCGAACAAGGTGATTTGCTCCAACTTCTCTACTGTCGACTTGGTCGCATCCAAGTCATCCGGCATGACGAATGATCTGGGTACACTGAAATCATCCTCTTCATATTCCGGTTCCAACCCCATGTGCTTTAGTTGCTATTTGGCGTCCTTTTCCCTGGTTGAATCTTCTTCCTTTTGATCCGGTTTCTCGTGCTGAGGTGTCTCTTCCTCGACCGTGAACATCTCCCTTGCAGCGGGCTGTTCACCTCGGATGGTTTTTATCCCCTCCGGGGTTAGGAATTTCAGCAGCTGATGTAATGTTGACGGCACGGCCCTCATGCTATGTATCCAAGGTCTACCCAGCAATGCATTATACTTCATATCTCCTTCGATTACATAGAACACCGTTTGCTGGATAGTGCCATCAATGTTAACCGGCAAAGAGATCTCCCCCTTCGTGGTTTCGCTCGCCATGTTGAACCTGCTGAGCACCCGAGCTACCGATACGATCTAATCGAGTAGCCTTAGCTGTTTGACCACTCTCCACCGGATGATGTTGGCTGAGCTACCTGGGTCAATCAAAATACGTTTAATTTGTGTTTTAAAAATAAGTATAGAGATTACCAATGCATCATTGTGTGGTTGAATGATGCCTTCTGCATCCTCGTTGCTGAAAGAGATGGAACCCTCGGGTAAGTAATCCCGGCTGCGTTTCTCACGCACAATAGAAACTTTCATCCGTTTCATCACCGGCCCTCGTGGGGTATTGGTAACCCCCAATTATCATGTTGATTATATGATGAGGCTCTACTGGTTCGGCCCGTTTATGAGACTCCCTTTCATTGTAGTGACCTTTGGCTCGTTCACTTAGCAATTCTCGAAGATGGCCATTCTTCAGTAACCGAGCCACCTCCCCTCTTAGCTGGCGACAATCCTCAGTTCTATCCCTATGGGTTCCATGATATTCACACATCACGCTCGGGTCTCGTTGGCCCTGGTCTGACCTTAGTGGTCTCGGCCATCTTACATCTGCGATACGGCCAATAGCCGAGACGAGATCCGAAGTGTTGACGTTGAAGTTGTACTCTAATATCCTCGACAAGTCTTTTTTGCCGGCCGAGCTTCCCGCATCACTCCTGAATGAGAGAACTCGACTATTCGACGGGCGCTCGGCCCGTTTATCACCCCGCCCGGAGAAATGACTCGGGCCAACACTTGATTTTTCCGACCTGAAGCTTGGTTTTTCCGAATGAGAGTATGGCCGATACCTTTCCCTCGATGGTCTGGCCTCCGGTTCGTAATTCTTTCGTGATCTCTCTGAGCTTTTGCTCATATTTATGGGCCCCGGGGAAGCTCGATTTGGTCATCCTTTACCCGAATCTTTGACTCGTATCGGTTATGGACATCCGCCCAGGTCACAGCCTCGTATTCCAGTAAGTTTTCCTTTAATTTGAACGAGGCCGTCGAGCTCCGAGGATTGAGCCCCTTTGTGAAAGCTTGTGCAGCCCATTCCTCCAGAACCGGAGGGAGCTCCATTCGTTCCCTTTGGAATCGGTTGACAAATTCACGCAATAACTCATCGTCTCTTTGGGCTATACGGAAAATATCCGTCTTACGAGCCTGCACCTTTTGGCACCGGCGTGAGCTTTTATGAAAGCATCGACGAGCATTTCGAAAGAAGTAATCGAATGCTCGGGCAGATGGTCGTACCAAGTCAATGCTCCCTTTGACAGAGTTTCCCCAAACCTTTTCAGCAACACAGATTCGATTTCATCCTCTTCAACATCATTGCCTTTTATAGCGCAGGTGTATGAAATCATGTGTTCCTGAGGGTCCGTTATGCCATCGTATTTCTGGATATCCGGCATCTTGAACCTCTTCGGGATCAATTTCGGAGCCGCACTCGGAGGAAAAAGCCTCTGAATATACCTCTTCGAATTCGGTCCTTTCAGAATAGGCGGAGCCCCCGGTATTTGGTCCATCCGAGAGTTATATGTTTCCACTCTCTTTTCGGTCGAGTCTACCCGCTTCGCCAATGTTTCGAGCATTCTCAGAACCTCGGTGGATGAACCAGCTCCGGACTCATTGCTCTCAACCATCCGCGTCTCATCCCTTCTGGGTTCAGCAATGCTCTTTGCCTTCTCCGGGGTCGTTTTATCACTTCTGTTTTGCAACTAGGCTATTGCGATTCCTTGTTCGGCAATCGCTGCTCTCCGTTCCTGCAACATTTCAAAAATTAAACGTAAGTCAATATTATCATCCGGGGTATCCGGTACTTTCCGGCCTTGTGTCCGGGACAAATTAATTCAATTGTGAGTATTTAAAGGATCAGTGGCCGACGGGGCGGCATTCTCCTGATTCACGGTGTTTTGCCGGTTGAGGCCCTCCCTCGAATTAACGGGGTTCGGGTCAGCGGGATTTGCTGGTAATACTCGTGGCCCATTGTCTTCATTTTCGGCCACAATGTCGTTGTTGTTGACGTGACCAGATTGTCCACTGTTAGCCATTTGGTTCGTTTTCACAAAGACGAACAAAAGATATTTTTGATTCTGGCGGGTAAGATTGAAATCAAGATCAAAGACCACTATTATCCTAGCCCCACTGTGGGCACCAAACTGTTTACCTCGAATTTAGGTAATCAATTAAATTTATTAGTCAGGTATAAGATATGTGGTTGAGCTTTAATCTATTTGGTTGAAAAAAGATATATATGGATATGCTAAGAAGAAGTGGATAATAATCGATGGTTCGCACTAAATATATGTATTTAATGATATATGAATATTGTTAATCGAATAAAGCTAAAGAACAAAACACTGAATCCGGACCAAAATCAGAGAATGAGAGAGGAAGATTTTATATATTTTGCTATTACAAGGTTCAAGAACTCAAGAAGCCAACCCCTGAAAGTAAAGCAATGTCTCCTATTTATAACTTTGCCTTATGGGCCTCATACAACATAAAGCCCTTTTGAATAAAGCAAAAACCCCTAAAAAGGATAAGGTTGGGTTGTACGGTCTGACACCCGTACGGTTGGCAGTACAATGTGGCAGAACGGTATTGACTCGTGGCAATTGTGTAACGGATCAACCGGACCAACGGCCACGATCAACCGGACCAACGGTCACGATCAACTGATCCAACGACCACGATCAACTCGGCTATGGAGAAACCGGACCAAACGATGTCCTTCGCTTTCTTCGGATCAAGCACCCCTCCGGTCTCAAAAGAAAGTCTTCATGCTCGTGCTCGTTTCTTTCTTCCCTCAGTCTCCGGTCTCACCGGTCTAGCATATATCCGATTTTTACCGTATACAAATATGTGGTGGTGAAATTACGAATAAAGAAGAAGAATATTAGTGATTCCTCTATTGAACAAGAAGATATAACAAAGAAAAGGTGAATAGGTTTAAGATAAATCAGAATATTCCACTCTTTTCTAAGCAAAAGAGTGTTTATTCGACAATTCAATAGACATTTCAAGACCCCGCTTACGGTATCATATTCGTGGATTGGGCTCCTCTCCATTTTTCTTCTTTCCATTTTTCCCAAGTTCTAGCTTGAATTAGAAACACATGGCATAGATTAAAATTAATGGCTAAGATTTAATTTACTAAAGTAAGGGCCCAATCATGATTTAAATAATTAATAACTTGTCCATAAATATATTAAAAGTTTTTCTCTCTCTTCCTACTTTTTTTCCCCGAGGATACTAATCTGTCTCATTTCATGTCCTTCTGTAAACATATTGCAGACGAGAATAATCAAATTAATTCAAGAATAATACACATAGAAAAATCAAACACAAGGATATATTTGTATTTTTATTTTACTAGTTCCTTCGTATGATTCCCTTTTTTCTTTCGCATTCTCTTCCTCTCTTTGGTGCTTTGAAATTTTTTGGATTAAGGTCTAAGTCTAGTGAAAAAATGAGAAAAACCATTACTTTTAAAATACTAAACGAAATTGAGAAAGTATTTACTTTTGATATATGATAAGTGGGTAGAAGTTGAATTTTAGATAAGCACCAGTGAATTTTCGAATTAACTAGAAATGAAGTATGAAAACTGATTCTTTTAGCAAAGAATTTTACAAAATTAATTGAACAAAGAGTATACTAGAAAGAGCATGTAAGGACCCCACCGCCTGGGTCGCCCAGGACCGGTGAATAGACCCCTTGCGGGCCCCCTCCATGACATGCATGCTTGACATACTCAGGTATTGTATGGACAGGAAATCACACCAGTTCGCTGCGCCCTGCAGAGCTTCGAACCCGTGACCTCAAGCCTTTTGTTCTCCCAAAGGAGACGACCTCCTTCTTGATGTACTAATAATGTTATACATTAATTCCATTGTACACGTTTCTTTTGTCAACCTAACGGTGATTTTGGCTTATTCGCAACTGAAGACATGAAAGAAATTAAGAGAAATTAGAATCCTTATGTATTGCATTCTAGTCTAAGTTTAATTTATTAATAATATCTTATATTGCAATGTGTGATTATATGTATTTGTTGTGCTCTCTGTGTCCTAATTTATGTGACATTTTTTTTTTGAGTCATCTCAAAAAATATGATGTCTTTCTATATCTAGTAACAATTTAACTTCAATATACTCTTAATAAAATGATTCATAATCACACAAATATTCATGACTTGTTTTAGACCACAAACCACAAGTTTCAAAAATCTATCTTTCATTTTTGAGCTTTTTGCCAGCCAAACACCTTCACATAAATTGAGATGAATGGAGTATCAGCTTTACGTTTTGGGATTGACCAAGACCCATATCGTACGGAAAATATAAACAATATCAAGCTCTTAATATTGATCTCTCACACCCTTACTTGAAGTATATCTTGATTCTAGGTCACAATGATCTCAAAATTCTGTAATAAGATCAAAATTTTATTTATCACTGTTGGAGCATTTGTTCCTTAATTCGTTGTGTAAGAGTTTTTAAAGGGTTTAATTGGTCTTGGGCTACTCCACCCATTACATTAAAATTTGAGGTTTGATGTTAAATTCTTTCACAGCTCGTGAGACGTTTACGATATCTATGACACTTTTGTAGATTTTGTTTTTATTTAACAATCAAAATATATCTGTTCTGAATCTTGAAACTTGATGCCTTTCTCTTATCCAAACAACAACTTGTTCTAAGAGGAAATATATTGCAAATATTCTTGTACATATTGCAAATATTCTTACTCCCAACATGTAAATGAAATCTTCTAGCCATCATTAGGAAGATTTGTCATATTCACTTTTGGAATGGCAGGGGAATGTGTTCCAATTTGCATAACAGAATATATGAGACGCCAGAACTCGAACTTGTGAACCATTAATACGATATACAATACGTCCTTGTCAAGCATGCATCATAAAATCATCAAACTCACTACAAGAAGAAAAAAAAAAACCATAAAATCATAGTCCAGTCTTAAATTTAGAGTCCGGAACCAAAATGACCCCCAAAAAAAAAAAAGCAAATGAACCAAAATATCCCAACAACAAAAAAACTAGTACCAAAGTATCTTTAATGCAGTAAATTACTGCGTTAAAGGACTTAACCGTAATGGCAAGGTTAAGTCCAATAGCGCACTAATTTACTGCGCTATTCTGCTTCCTTTTTTTTTTTTGGGGGGGGGGGGGGGGGGGGGGTTGCGCTGGTTTGGTTAATTACTCTCTTTCACACTTCTTACGTACTTTAGCCTTAGATTAATCATGCTTCGAGACTCCGGAATTTCACTATTTTATATAGAACCCGACTTATTTTTGTGCAATTAATAAAGTAGGCTCAATACATCAAGGATACACAAAACTTCAGATTATCGTTTTAGTGGTTGAAAAGTGCTCAAAGTAAGTTTTTGTTTGAAAACTTATTGTCATTAGCTTTAAGTTATTTATTTTTTAGGGTTTAGATTTAAGCGTGCTATTTTTTTGTCAAAATTGCATCATTCATACCAATCTCAAAATAATTAAATTGCAACATTCATAACAATATGAAAATACTTAAACTTCATTAATAACCAACCGAAACTAGTTAAAATACATTCATCAAAGAAAGAGAAAACCTAAAATAGATTCATCAATTCATGCCCTTGACTAGATGTTTCGCCACTGTGAGATGTGCCGCCACCGCTAGATCTGCCACTTCCACTAAAGTTTCTTCCGCTAGGAGAGGTACTTCCACCGCGAGATGTGCTTTGAAGGTACTTCCACCGCGAGATGTGCTTTGACCACCATGCTGTGAGGGACACTTACACTTATCATGACCAACATGATTGCAATAAATGAGCATTTTCGAGCGTATCTCCCCGGTGGAACAACCATTTCATTAGGAATACAGAAGTATGCTCGTTGTTTTAATTTACAGATAAATGCTTTGTTAGCAACCATGAAAAATGGCTCCTGTGGCCAATAACTCTTATCACCAAGTGGGTAGAACCTTCCGGCATATGTTTTTGCATAATTTTCCACCATGTATTCCTTAGCCATGTATTGTGAGGCGTTCTTCCCAATTATGATAAAACTCTTGAAGGCATAAGAACATGGCATGTGGTATGATTGCCACTTGCTACATGTGCATGTTCTTGGTATCTCACAAATTGTGTGATGTTACCTCCACGACCTTGGTGTACAGTTGTTGTGAGTTCAAATATACTCTCTTCATGGTTGTACTCCATCCTATCGTGTTGTTGGCACTTAAATTTGTAATACTCGAACAATTGTGTTGGTTTTAGCATCCATTTAGACCGTCTGCCGCAAATCCTTTGGCTGCCTTTGATCGAGTCACAAACCGCTCCACAACTTGCATAAAAGTCATTATCACCATTGCGGTAATGGGTAGTCCTTGTGCAGATTTCAACAAGCCATTAAATGACTTAGAACTATTTGTGGTTAGCATCCCCCATCTCCCACCTTGATGCTTGTGTAATGTCCATTTGTCTTTATCAAATTTATTCAACCAGTGGTAGGCTCCCTCATTCGCCTGCCTAATGAACTCCATCCGCATATGCGACTTCTTCTCTTGATGCTCTGTTGCACCCGCCCACATCCAATTGTTCCGTTCTAGGCTTCGATATTGATGTGTCGTGAAATTAAGGCACATTCAATGCTTTTTTTACCTTAATTTTTACTTGTTTTTAAGCAATTCAATGTCGTTTTAATGTGTTTTAGTGTTGTAGCAGGAAGATAAGCATCTAAAAGGATAAAATCTGGAAAGTTGCAGAATTAAACTTGGTGAAGAATTACTGACCGTAATTTCAATTACGGTCCGTAATCTTGGATCGTAATGAATGATAAGCTGAAACAGAAGGTGTAGAACAGAAGATCGACTTTTACAGACAACTATTCAAATTACGGACCGTAATTCAAAACGTAAATTTCAATGTGGCAGAAAACAGAAAGGCAAGTTTTTGGAGGAAGAATTACGGCCAGACAATTACAGACCGTAATTCAAATTACGGTCTGTAAAACTTGATGAAGATGTTGTCCAGTTTTAGCAGGAGAACCAAGGCATTAAATGAAATATGGTACGTAATTGGTGCCGTCAAGGACTAAAGTGCAATTCTATAATTTTTACGTTTTTGAAACCTATAAATAGTCCAATGCAGGGTTTTATTTATATCAGTTGTTATATTTTTTGACTTTTGGCTTAGAACATTAAATACTCGCTTGGTTTTGAAGATTCGGAACATCAATTCAAGTATTGTCAACTTCTCTTTTCATCAAAAGTAAGTAATTATTAATTCTTCAATCTCTTATTTCTTGTGCTTCGTCATGGGTAACTAAACACCCTTACTAGGGTCGTGAACCCAATGATGAGTGTTTTGTGATTGGGATTTGTGATTGATATACGCATAATGGATTGCTAGGGTTTATTTATTCTTCATTCTTCATTCATAATTAATGGTTGCAAACATTGATTAACGCCATAAACCTTGATTCGTTTGGGAAAATAATTAGGGTTTGATAAGAATAAATAACAAGAACTCAAAGCTTTACTCTTTGTTTAATAAATTCACTTTGGAATAAGAAGAATTTACTTGGCATAATTAACCGTTCTTCATATCAACTTCCTTATATTTGAGAAAATCATAGAAAGAGATAATCTTTATTTATTGGAAAATAGTAAGATTCACATAGAGGTTAAGTGCATCCATACAAGCGATCCATTTGAAGTATATCAAGAGCAATACCCATGATCATACACTTTATCTAACGGGGACACAACCTTGGTTTCTTTTACCATAAATTACAATCCAAATCAATTTAGTTAGAAATTAGTCTTAAATAACCAACTCTACAAAAATCATCGGATTAAGACATTAGACTAAATTAAGCATTCTACGATTTTAGTAACCTTTTCACACCATATTCCCTGTGGGATTCGACTGCAACCTTGTTGGGTTACTATATTTGACATCGTCCGCTTTACGCTAATAAAAGGTGTAATTTGAGAATATCAAATTTTGGGGCTGTTGCTGGGGAATACGGTTTTGAAATTACTAAATAGTGTCTGCTTTGATTGAAGTCTTTTGCTCATTCCATCACACCTTGTTTTTTTTCTTGTAAACCAGGTGAACATGAATCAAAATTAGCAAAACCAATGTGCTGGTAACCAGGGTGGTCGATTGAATAATCGCGCAAATGAATCAAATGAAGAGAATGTTTTCGTTGATCTAGTTGTTGAGGAGGACTATGCGTATACTATTGTTCATCCTCGGGTTGGAGCTACAAGTGTCAAAATTGACTCCTCTCTCTACCAGTTGTTGAAGCTTGAGGGCTACTTTGGGAACTCTACCGAGAATGAGCCTCAACGTCATTTGCAGAACTTTGTAGATGTATGTGCACATCACATCCAAAACAAAGTTTCACAGGATGCTATTCGGATGAGGCTTTTAAAATATTCCTTAGCTGGAGATGAAAGAGCATGGTTCGAGAAGTTGCCGGAATTCTATTACTACATGGGCAGAGATGGTAGCTATCTTTCTCAAGAAGTGGTATCCTTCTAGCAAGAAGGCTGAGATTCGTGACAAGATCTATGAATTCAAGCAGCGAACAAGGGAGCAATTGTATGAATCTTAGGAAAGATTTAAAGAGTATTTACATAAATTTCCAAGTCATGGTTTTTCGGAACACATATTGATGGAGAAGTTCTACCGAGGGTTGGATCTCGTGACGCAATCAATCGCAAACAACGCAACTGATGGTTCTTTTATGGATAAATCTTACCGACGAGTGACCAACATACTTAACAGGCTGACTACGCATAATCAGGCTTGGCACTCAAACAATGCTGATATTGTGCCCTATGGTAGTGTCATAATCCAGAATATGGTAAAAGAGAATCAAAATACCCAGCAAACATTGGCTCAGCTTGCAACAAATATTTTCTTGCTAACCAAGAAGTTTGATGAGACCCAGATCAAGAAGGTAAATATTTGCGAAGATGAGTCAGGTATGCCAAAGGGGATGTACTTGGCCCAAGAGGGTCCTTTTCATGAGGGACCTCCTATGCAGGTTGAAGATGCGAACTATGTGAACAATTCTCAAGGGGGTTATCAAAGGCAGAACTACCAAGGTGATTACCAGAATCAGAATCAATGAAGACCTCAGCAGGGCCAAAGTACCTACAACAACAACAACCCAGGGAACTACAATAATAATTATGGTGGTCCGAACCAAGGGAGCTACAACAACAACAACAACAACAACAATTTTAAGAACAAGGATCCAATCCTTATATTTCATCGAAAGGGCAATCAACAAAGCAATGTAGTTCGAGGGTTGAAGCAATACTTAAGAAGGTTCTGGCAAATCAATCCAAGTCTGAAAGGACATTATCCGGGCTAACAGAGACAGTGGGATCTCATACATCAGCTATTCAGAAGCTCGAGTCACAGATGCGTGATATTTCTAGAGAGTAGCACCCTCCTAAAAAAGGAGGACTTCCTAGTGACACTATTCCAAATCCAAAGAATGGGGGAGGCGGTGTTGACCGTGTGTTTGCCACTAGCACTCAGAGTGGTAAAATACTCCAAGGTGCTAAAAATAAAGTTGTTGAGTTTGAGCCTATTGATGAAGAGGAAGAGGTGCAATCTGAAGCACCAATTATTATTGATGAGAATCCTATTGACGAGAAAGTTGATGATATTCCAGAAACTTTGAAGGAGGCTGATGACAAGAGCAAGAAAACTATGGAAGGGGCTCTCCGCCCTTTGACTTAGCTTTTCAAATCGAAACCTCCCTTTCCTCAGAGGTTGGTAAAGAAGAAGGAAGATGCTAAGTTTAAAAAATTTTATGATAAGCTGAACCAGTTGTCTCTGAATTTTCCTTTCTTGGAAGCTGTCAAAGAGATGTCCGATTTTGCTAAATATTTAAAGGACCTGCTGACCAATAAAAAGACGGTGCAACATAAAATCGTGAGTTTGACTCACGCTGTGAGTTCCATCATTTCAACAACTACTGTCCAGAAAAAAAAAAGATCCTGGGGCATTCACCATTCCTTGTTCTATTTGGTACCATGATTTTTCTCGTGCTCTATGTGATAATGGGGCAAGTATAAATTTGATGCCACTTGCTATGAGCAATCAGGACTGGGGATGACAAGGCAGACTACTGTGAGGTTATAGATGGCTGATAGATCTATTAAGAAGGTTGTTGGCATGGTTAATGATGTCCTTGTGCCCATTGATTTTGTGATTCTTGACTGTGCTGTTGATCGGGACATTCTCATTATTCTGGAGAGACTTCTCCTTGCTACGGGAAGAGCTCTGATGGATTCAGAGAAAAATGAAATCAAATTTCGGGTCAACGATGAGGAAGTTACTTTTCAAGAAAGAAAGGAGATAAAGTTACCGAGTGCTTATGAGAGCATTTCGGTGAATGATTCTTTTGATGTTGTTGATCAAAATGTGAAGTTCAAGATGGAAAAAGAAAGTTTGGGAGAAGCTCTAGCTGGTATTCTTGTAAACTTTGATGCTGAAGACATGGAGGATGTGGAGTCGATTAATTCGCTTGTTGGGTTGGGTTCATACTCCTACCACCCAAAGAAGCTAGATCTTAATCTGGAAAATAGAACAACTCCTCTAGCAAAGCCGTCGATCATTGAACCATCGAAGCTTGAGCTTAAGAAGCTCCCATCATATTTGAAGTACGAGTTTCTTAGTCCAGAGAGTACATTACCAGTGATTGTTTCAGCATTACTTACTGAGGAGCAGATTGAGAGACTTTTGGAGGTATTACGTGAATATAGGCATGCTATTGGTTGGACCATAGCAAAAATTCAACGAATTCCTTTGGGGTGTGAATATAAAATCCAGTTGGAGAAGGATAGCAAGCCGAGTGTGGAGCATCAAAGGAGACTGAATGAGAACATGCAAGAAGTCTTGAAGAAAGAAATCATCAAATGGTTAGATGCTGGAGTGGTTTACCCGATTGCTGACAGTAAATGAGTGAGCCCAGTCCAATATGCTCCGAAATAGGGTGGCATCAAAGTGGTGCCCAATGCAAAGAATGAGCTGATACCGACGAGGACTATAATCAGATGGAGAGTTTGCATAGACTATCGCAAGCTCAACACTGCCACTTGCAAGGGTCACTTTCCTATGCCTTTTATTGATCAAATGCTTGATCGACTAGCGGGGCGATCTTATTATTACTTCCTTGATGGTTATTCGGGCCCTGGAGGATCAAGAGAAGATGACTTTTACTTGTCCGTATGGGACATTTTCTTTCAGCAGAATGCCTTTTGGTCTTTGCAATACACCGGCTACTTTTCAGCGGTGTATGATGTCGATATTCTCTGATATGGTGGAAGACTTTCTCTAGGTATTTATGGATGACTTCTCGGTTGTTAGTGATTCTTTTGATGACTGTCTTGGCCATCTGGGTCAAGTACTTAGACGCTGTGAGGAGACTAATCTGGTGCTGAATTGGGAGAACCGCCACTTCATGGTGAAGGAGGGGATTGTCCTCGGGCATAAAATCTCTAAAAAAGGGATTGAGGTCGATCAAGCAAAGATTGATGTGATTTCAAAGATTTCTCTGCCTATCTCAATTAAGGGTGTCCGGATCTTTTTGGGACATGCCGGTTTCTATAGGCGTTTCATTAAGGATTTCTCAAAAATTGCTAACCCGATGCTAAGCTTCTTGAAAAAGAGGCTAAGTTCGTATTTGACGAGAAGTGCCTAAAGGAATTCCATGAATTGAAGCAGTAGTTGACCACAACCCCTATTATTGTTTCTCCCTACTGGTCTCTATTGTTCGAATTGATGTGTGATGCAAGTACATTTGCTATTGGTGTTGTGCTTGGCCAGAGACATAATAAAATTATGCATCCGATCTATTATGCAAGCAGAACATTGAATACCGCTCAGATGAATTACACGATGATGGAGCAAGAGCTGTTTGTGATAAATTTTGCTTTTTAGAAGTTTTGGCCCTATCTGTTGGGGTCCAAAATCGTGGTATACACTGAATATGCCGTATTGAGATACCTGATGGCAAAGAAGGAAGCAAAGTTGCGATTGATCCGATGGTTGTTGTTGTTGCAAGAGTTTGACTTCGAGGTGAAAGAACGCAAGGGAACTGAGAATCAGGTTGCTGACCATCTCTCTCGGCTTGAAGAAGTCGGGAGAGCTTCGGATGAGCTAGATATCGATGATGCATTTCCAGATAAGAGGGTGTTGGCTGTGTCAATGGAGGTGGCACCATAGTATGCAGACATTGCCAACTATTTGGTAAAGGGAATAATTCCAAAGGAGATCAAGGCATACCAAAAGAAGAAGTTCTTGCGGGATTCTCGTCACTACTATTGGGACGAGCCATACTTGTTCAAAACATGCGCTGATAACATCATTCGGCGTTGTGTTCCCAAAAGTGAAGTGATGGCGATTCTAAAGGCATGTCATGACTCTCCAGTTGAGGTTCATCATAGTGGTAATCGGACTGCTGCTAAAGTTCTTAAATGCGGTTACTACTAGCCGACTATTTTTCATGATGCAAATCTATTAGTGCGGTCTTGTGATCGTGTCAGAGGCAAGGGAATATAAGCAGAGGGCAAAAGATGCCTATGAACTTCGTGATGGAAGTGGAGGTGTTCGATATCTGGGGGATTGATTTTATGGGACCCTTTGTGAGCTCTGGTCGTATGAAGTATATCTTGGTTGCGGTGGACTATGTGTCGAAATGGGTAGAAGCGGTTGCTTTACCTAAAAACGAGGCTAAGAGTTTCATGGGGTTCCTAAAGAAACATATTTACTTGATTTGGTACTTCGAGGGCTATAATCAGTGATGGTGGTTCCCATTTTTGCAACAGAGTCTTCGCGGGATTGATGGAGAAGTATGGCGTGAATCATAGGGTGGCAACACCCTATCATCCTCAGACAAATGGGCAAGTTGAAGTCTCCAATCTGGAGGTCAAGAGTATTCTAGCTAAAATGGTAAATGCAAACAGAACTGATTGGGCCTGCAAGCTTGATGATGCACTATGGGATTATCGAACTGCTTTTAAGACTCCGATCGTGACTTCACCGTTCAAGCTCGTTTTCGGAAAAACTTGTCACCTGCCGGTTGAACTTGAACATAAGGGTATGTGGGCCTTGAAGAAATTGAACATGAATTGGGAAGAGGCGACCAAACTAATTTTGTTTCAACTCAATGAGATGGATGAATTTCGGTACGAGACGTATGAAAGTGAAACACTTTATAAAGAGAGGATGAAGTAGTATCATGATAAGAAAATCCTGAAGCGAGAATTCTTCCAGGGTGATCCTGTCTTTCTATTTAACTCTCGGTTGAAGATACTACCGGAGAAGCTAAAATTAAGGTAGTCTAGTCCGTTTGAGGTGGTAAGTGTTTCACCCCATGGGGCGATTGAACTGAATTCCGGAAATAGAACTCGGACATTTAAGGTGAACGGGCAGAGAGTGAAGCACTATTATGGGATGGTTGATGGAGATAGAATTGTTGATCGATATCGGTTGAAGCACCTTAGAACGAATGCTAACTCGGTGAGTCCTGACCAGGATTAAATTGGTACCACCGTTGTGCTGCGACGTTAAATCAAGCGCTTCTTGGGAGGCAACCCAAGTGTAATGTTTATTTTATTTTGTTCTTGTAGAAAAAAATGTGTGTATATAGGGTAACATTTGCTTTGGTGCAGGATGAGATTGCAGAAAAACATAGGCGCCAAAAAGTAAGAAAATCATCAGAATCACTGTTGAATACATGGGAAAATAACGCCAAGTGATTACAGACCGTAATTTCAATTACGGGCCATAATACAACACGTAATTTTCCATGTCACAAAACAGTGAGCACTGTGTTGTAACATGAAAAATTACGACCAAGAATCCATTATCGTAAATTTTCATGACACAACACAGTGAATTGCTTCCAAAATTAGCAGGAAATACGGACCGTAATTTCAATTATGATCCGTAATTAAATTATGGGCAAAAAAATTTAAAGTCGGGTAGAGGTTTTTTTATTACCTAATATATGCGCCTTTTCTCATTCCCAACACTTCAAACAAAAACTCCTCAACTCCCCACTATCAACCCACGACCCCGTGACCAAAACCCATTAAATTCCTCCACTAATTCCTTAAATCTACCCTAACCCATCCTCAATTTTCATCAGAAAACTCTCTTGCCATCCCTATGCTCGAAAAATTTAATTGTTTGTGGTTTTTGCTAAATTTCTCAACAAGCTCTAAGTTCATCAAAGCACTTGTATGTTGACATTTTAATGCTTGCTCCACTCTTATGGTTGAAAGTTCATGGTGAGTCTTGAGTAAACTAAGGTTTTTAATTTGAAATTCCATGTTTAATGATATTTATCAATAAAGGTTAGTTATAAGTTGTTGTCATACCCTCATAGGGTTGAGAAATCAAAACCCTAATAGGTTGGAGGGCATTTCAACTGACGAATTCTATTGTGGATTCCAATTGCTCATTACACAATAAGGGTGAAATCTGAGTAACCCAACCCCATATGAATTGAAACCATGTGAAAATGTTGTGTGCATGTTGGCTTGATAAATTCAAAGCAAAATGGGACTCAGATACACTGTGACCTGTGATTAAAATTACGGACTCAATTACGAACCGTAATTCAAATTGCAGTCCATAATTTTCAATTACGGTAATAGATAGTACACTGTAACTTGTGATTAAAAATTACGGACTCTATTACGAAACGTAATCCAAATTACGATTTCACAAAAAAAATCCAAAAACATTTTCATTACTTAGTTGTTTCACTATAGCTAATAAGTGCCTCTTTTACAGGAATGACAATGAAGCATGGTACTCGAAAAGGTACGGGGCCCCGAGCTTCGGGCCGAGGTAGAGACCGAGGCAACAACCCGAGATCGAGCATGCCTTGCATGATTCCCCCTCCCAGTCTGAAGAGGAGGTGGAGGTCATGCTAGAAAATAAAAAGAGGGGTGCCCCACGTTCGGAGCCCGAGCCAATGACACCGTCAAAGTCCGAATCTGGCTCCTCCCAGTCTGAAGAGAAGGAGTCAGTCGCAGCCATATCTGGACATGAGGGAACAAACGAAACCAAGCAAGAAGTGGCTCATCTGAGCGTGCTTCCAGCCAGGCCCATATTTTCGAGGCATGTCCAGATCCAGGGGAAGAAGGCTAGGGTCGCCGATTAGCCATCCGTACTAAGAAATTGGCAAAAAAGAAGCTTTAATTTTCTATGAAAGGCTCCAAAGAATTGTATGACGCCGGGTTAGCTCCAATGAAAAAAGGAGGAAAATGCAAAAGAATGTCTTAGAAGAAAGGATGCTGATTTTCGAGGGTTTGACTGTGTATCCTCGCATTGCGGAGACTTTACAATTTTACCAGCTCAGTGTGTTTAGTCACCCGCCAAGAGAGTATTGTCCACAGATGGTGCGGGAGTTTTATGCGGCCTACGGGGCGCTCCTACACATGATGAAGAAACCGAGTACCCCATGGCCAGAAGTCCCCAGGCTTGAGTTTATCATAGTTGGGAATGTCAAGGTGGATATCTCCTCCAAAGCAATCAACCAGGTGTACTTCAGGGATGATTTCGTAGAGCCAGCCGATGGGTATGAGTTCCTTGATAAGAGAGACAGAAAAGATGAGAGGTCAGTGAAAAAGTGGGATGCATCCTTGATAGCTAAGGGTGATCAAGAATGGGCCAAAATTTAGAAAAGTTGTTTGACCACTGAAGGCAAAATCTGGTGGAGCCTAGTCAGATACAGGGTGCTCCTAACTAAGGCTGATAATGTTCTCTCCATGAATCAGGAAGTGACGGTCACTGCATTGATGGCCCGCTATCCTGTGAAGCTAGGGCGTCTGATCAGTGAGGAGATTCGAGGCAGAGCACACCAGCCTGGGTCCTCCCTGGTATTCCCATGTCTCATCACAGAACTATGTCGGAGACCATTAGTACCACCTCTTCCTGAGATAGACCATACTATCAGAGCAGCTCACGTGGGAGACTCGAGGTTGAATAAGAAGAAAGAGGAGGATGATGCTGGGTTAGAGCAGCCAATCGATGACGACGAGACTCAGTTTGAGTTAAGTTCGAGCCATACTGAGTAGGGTTCTACCCCTGAGCAGATTATTCCCATAGTTGCTAGCACTGATACTACAGCTACTGTTACAGATGCCCCTACCATAGCTGGTGAGTCTGTTCCGGTGAATGTTGATGCTACTACCATTGCTACTGCAGCCACTGCCGCTGACGCGAGTTCAGTGTCTATTGATGCCACAGATGCAGCTACTACTATGCCACCACCACTTGCTGCCGCGCCCGCTACTTCTACAGGTGCCACTGCCTTGTTTGTTCCACCACGAACAGCAGCTTCAGATGCAGAGTTACTGAATTTCTCCAGAGCCAATTATCGGGAGACAGCCTTCAGAACACTAAAAACGGAAAAGCAGGTGGGTGTGATTATAACCCATATTAAACCTCAGGTGGCAAAACAAATCAGAGAAGCCAAGCCGGAAATCAGAGAAGAATATCAACAGTCTCACAAGGTCTTCCAGGCTAGATTAGATGGGTTTGAGATGAGACTGGTTAAGTTAGAGAAGGTCATACCCGAAGGTGGTTCGGCAACATTGAGAAATGAATTGGCCAAGTTGAAGGCTGACTTTGAGCCGCTGAAGGCGCAAGAGAGAGTCGAAGAGCCAGTTCCTGCCCACAGATTAACTTGGATTTGTAGATCCCAGTTACAAATTTTCTCGACTCTAAAGAAGAGGATGGGGACGAGTCCCTTGCACTAATAAAAAGCAAGAGGAAACGGGATGAGATGGATCTATCAGAGGAGGACCCCCTAGAGCGGGACCAAAAATTGCGCCGAGAGGAGGAGAGGACGGTGAAATAAGCCATGCGCATCTCTCGGATAGAGGCGTCCCAAGATTCAGGTTCTTTCAGTCGTACCCCGGCGAATGATCCAGCAGCTACAGAGCCTACTGGGGATGAGCACAGCGCCTAGGGTGCCTAGGTACAACTCTTTTCCCTTGAACTTATAATTGACACACTGAGGATAGTGCTTGATTTTTCTATTGGGGGTGGGATTGTAAATATGTGTTTAGGATCTCCCCCCCCCCCCCCCCCCAGCTTTTCTTTGCCAGATTTCCTTTCCTGGGGGGTTTTTGTTATCGAAACTGGCACGTTTAGGTTGTTTAGGTAGAATAGAGTAGTTTTGGCTTAAATGGTAGTACTTTAGTAACTTATGGCATGTTAATTTTAGATTTTGAAAGATGTTAAAAAAAATGGAAGCCCTCAAATTTTTTATGAATACTTAGGAATAACTATGAATTGACGTGATTAGTTCTTTTTATGACATGATAATTATGAGATTATCAAGTACGATAAACAATTGCTTGGGATGTTGTGTCAAGATAAAATCCGTTACCATTGTGTGTTGTGAGTTTTTGTTTCGTTCACTTATTATGCTTGCAATCTAGAACTTGCCCGATAGCCGTGTTTGTCTAAGGATGTATTGGTTGTGAAATGATCCTAGGTCGTCTTTGTGTAAATTGGAAACCCTTTCTAAACGTTTTTGTCCCTACATAAATGAACAATGATCCCTAGTTACCCATTTTGAGCCTATGTGACCTATTTTCTTTGACTAGCCGTTAACCAGCCTTTACCCTGTCTTTGAATAATCCAATTTTTTGCACCAAAGTCCCTTCTTAACATTATAAATGTGAAAAACGAATCAGTAGGAGGTGTTGGGTTAATTCTGTGGAGAATGAGGCTGAAAGCCTAAGTTGAGGGTGAAAACGAAGTTGTATGGTGTAGGGTTTGGTGTTGATAAGCATAGTATTAAGAAAAAAAATCTGGAAAATCTGAAAAGAAAATATATTTTTTTTAAATTAGAGTTAGTCCAATAAAGTCACACCGACCCTACCGGAAAAAGTAAAGAAGCGAAGAAAGAAGGGTGAATAAAATAGAAGAAAAAGTGTAGTGTTCAAGGAGGGCGAGCCACTATTGACCAAATATGTATCCTACCCGTCCCGAAGCCTACATTACAACCCTACAAAGTCCTAGAGTGATCATAACTAAGATGTCCAAAGATGAGAATATTGAAAACGAGGGCAAGACTATGGTATGGGTAAGTGCAATCTGTGAATTTCTTTGTGAGAGTGAGTGACTTCTCTTCTCCTTTGTCTTAGTCCCTATTGTGTTGTACATATGTGTCAGGGACATTCTTTGGTCTATGTGAGGGCATTCAAATGAAATTATGAGCATTCCCTAAAAAGCAACATTTGTGTGTATATTGATGCCTCTGATAATGTTATAACATGGATTGGAACTTCACTGTGAGTTGTAGTGTCCTGAGTAGGAGTCGTGTTCTGATTTTGAAAGTTGAGGTGGTTATTTGTGACAAACATGCATGCTCGTAGTTCTAAGTAAAACCATTGTAGACATTAGTACTCTATAATATCTAGATGTTAGATTGAGTCATCGTGTTGTATGACTTGCTTGAGGACAAGCAAAGACTTTAAGTTGGGGGTGTTGATGTGCCGTGAAATTATGGTACACTCAATGCTTTTTGACCTTAAGTTTTACTTATTTTTAAGAAAGTCAATGTCGTTTTAATGTGTTTTAGTGTTGTTGCAGGAAGATAAGCATCTAAAAGGACAAAATCTGGAAAGTTGCAGAATTAACCTTGGTGAAGAATTACTGACTGTAATTTCAATTACGGTCTGTAATATTGCATCGTAATGAATGATAAGCTGAAACAGAAGGTGCAGAAAAGAATATTGACTTTTACGGACAACCATTCAAATTACGGACCGTAAGTCAAAACATAAATTTCAATGTGGCAGAAAACAAAAAGGCAAGTTTTGGAAGAAAGAATTACGGCCAGACGATTACGGACCGTAATTCAAATTACGGTTCATAAAAATTGATGAAGATGTTGTCCAGTTTCAGCAGGAGAACCAAGGCATTAAATGAAATACGGTCTGTAATTTGAATTACAGACCGTAATTGGTGCCGTCAGGGACTAAAGTGCATAATTTTTACATTTTTGAAACCTATAAATAGTCCAATGCAGGGTTTATTTATTATCAGTTGTTATATTTTTTTACTTTTGGCTTAGAACATTAAATACTCTCTTGGTTTTGAAGATTTGGAATAACAATTCAAGTATTATCAATTTCTCTTTCATCAAAAGTAAGAAATTATGAATTCTTCAATCTCTTATTTCTTGTTCTTCATCATGAGTAACTAAACGCCCTTAGTAGGGTTATGAACCCAATGATGAGTGTTTTGTGATTGGATTTGTGATTGATATACGTGTAATGGATTGCTAGGGTTTATTTATTCTTCATTCTTCTTTCATAATTAATGGTTGCAAACATTGATTAACGCCATAAACCTTGATTTGTTTGGGAAAATAATAAGGGTTTGGTAAGAATAAATAACAAGAACTCAAAACTTTACTTTTTGTTTAATAAATTTACTTTGGAACAAGAAGAATTTACTTGGCATAATTAACCGTTCTTCATATCAACTTTCTTATATTTGAGAAAATTATAGAAAGAGATAATCTTTATTTATCGGGAAATAGTAAGGATTCACATAGAGGTTAAGTGCATACATACAAGCGACCTATTATAAGTATATCAAGAGCAATACCCATGATTATACTCTTTATCTAACGGGGACACAACCTTGGTTTCTTTTACCATAAATTACAATCCAAAGCATTTTAGTTAGAAATTAGTCTTAAACAACCAATTCTAAAAAAATCGTCGGATTAAGACATTAGGACCTAAATTAAGCATTCTACGATTTTAGTAACCTTTTCACATCATATTCCCTGTGGGATTATACCCCAACCTTTTTGGGTTACTATATTTGACATCGTCCGCTTTGCGCTAATAAAAGGAGTAATTTGAGCGTATGAGATATTTCTGCTGAAAGTTTGCCTTCAAATGCCTTAAACAATAAAGATGCTAGGCAAAGGGCAGCTGCCACCCATGCAAATCCCACATATTTCTTAATATTCCAACATGTCTGTCTGATAGAACACATATACCTATTCGACCCTTGATAACATGTTGCCTCAAGTAGGTCAAAAACAGATCCTATGTCTCTGTGCTCTCATTAGCTGCAATTGCAAAAGCCAGAGGGAATATAGATCCATTTGCATCCATTCCAACTACAATTAGTAGCTTGATGTCGTATTTTCCGTACATATGTGTGCCATCTATTGATATTACTGGCCTACAATGAGCAAAACCATCAATGCATGGTTTGAATGTCCAAAACACAAACTGAAAAATATTACCGATCACACCACGTTTCGACTTGAGCTTCCATTCAATAAGAGTACCAGCATTGAACTATTGTATAGCTGACATGTATCTTGGATTGAAAGAGCTATCCCAATTTCCATAAACAATCTCACGTGCATGCTTATGCCCAAGATATGCCTTTCGCCTAGTTATGATTTTGCGATGTACTTCAAGAACGGTTGTAATGGATTCTTTGATTTTGAACTGGAGAAGTTGAAATATCAGCATGTAGCAACGAGGAACTTCATATTAACATGAAAATTAAAATAAAATTTAGGCGAAGGGGTTACCTTGGGCTCTTTGTAATGTCGCCAACTAACAACACAACAATCATATTGGTATCTAGATTGAAATGATCATCTAGGAGGTCACTTATATCACAAGTGTGCTTTGTGTAGAACTTTGAAACAGTCCACATCTTATCAACAATCTCCTTACCACAGAGCATCCATTGACAACCTTGATTTTTTTGCCTGCAAACCAATTCCCAATATGTTCGAGTGGAATCATCAACTTTGAACTCCCTCATCCCCTGGATGAAATAAATCTAAAATATCCCTTTGCAATGACTTTTTTGAGTTGAAAATCATGCCTTTTCAATATGAGCATCCTCTTTTACAAGATCGTTTGGATCTTTCCACAATCTTCGATGAATATGATCATCATCCCTAGTAAAGACAAAGGCATCAGGGAAAACTTAAAGATGATAAAGATAGGGAATCTCATTGGAATGCCACTGAACTGGGGTCGACTCTTGATGTTGAAATTGGCTTTGCGGCGTCGAGTTTTGCTGGTGAAATGGGTGTTGCGAATTCATCTCTTCCTGGTGTGATGTACTATGCATCATGTCTTCTAATAGTTCTACTTGATTTTGAGGATTAATATCATCCTCATCCTCACTTTCCTCGGCATTAGGTATGTCGTCATTATCACTCGACAATGTATCTATATAATTCGCATAAGCAACACCATCTAGAGCAGGTCTTTTCCTATAGAAAATAAGTAAAATATATTAACTACCAAAACATCAAAATACATATGTTATTAATATAAAAATGATGGATCTACTGATAAGAATTAACATTGCATGGGTTTGAGGAACGAACCACATTTGGTGCAACAAGCTCATTTTGTGTGAAATTTTCCCTATACAAGAAACTAGAGTGTTTTAACTACTAAACATAAAATATAACAGTACTGATGCTAAAAAAGTAGACGTACCGATAGTAATCAACTTCACCGAAACATGAGGAAGGAGTATCGTTTTGAATATTTGAATAGTTAGATTGCTCGATATTATTCATATCAGGCGTATAACCCTTAAAAATTATAATCAACATGATAATCTACTGTCCATAAAATTGCTGGCTTAAAGTTTCCAGAGACATTTGACTCCTCAAAATGCCTTCACAAGTACTCATGTCAGGATAAGTGTTTTCATGCATAGGCTCCACATCAGTGACTTCAAGCTGAATTTCCCGGCGAATTCTAGACGGGGCTTCCCGACGAGATTTATTTCTAGCTTTCCAAGGAGCTCTAGCCGGGCCGGGACTTCAAAGATGATTTATGGGGACCTTCTCTACATACATCTCAAGGACGTCCAAAGTAATACATTCCCTATAATCGTAAAGCGCCTTCAAATAATCAGTCAAAGAGTCATCGTCTACGATATGCCACTGCCCATAAATAACTAAATCTTGCGGTGTAAAAGAAAATGGATATCTCCTAATTATAATTAAATGAAATTCTCGTCTACTAACATTTAGTCTACTATACAAGGCTTGCAGTAGTTTTGAGTATTTTAATTTAAGTGAAAACTTAACATAATATTTTGCGGAGAGTCATAACGCAAACTATTAGACTCATAAATAATTTCCCCATCCCAAAACCCTAACAGTTGGAACATCCTCCATTTTTGACTAATTTAGAAGTACAAAATGTAGAAGTTGGATGAAATTTAGAAGTTGGATAAAATTTTGTGCTTTCCTTTCGTTCAAAATCCGCTTTATATAATGAGTCTAAAGGTTTCATATTACGCAAAAAATTACTGCGTTATGCAACTTTATGTCAAATCAAGTATGGATGAGCAGTAGAATCTACTGATTTCTAACGAAAAACCGGTGGCATTATTGGTTAGAATAACTCATGAAATTAATGCGTGCAGTAATTTATTATGCTAAAGGTGTAATAAAGTGGTCCAAAGCGTGCATTGTGTTGTCAATCAGTGTTTTCATTCAGAAACGTCATAAATCCACCATGCGCTAAAGGTGTATAAAGTGGTCAAACGCGTGTATTGTGTTGTCATTCAGATACATAATAAATCCACTATGCACAACGCATCTAAAATTAGTGCTATACAATAATATGATTGCTAGCAAGTGTTATATAACGTAATTGACGAATAACTAGCAACCACACAAATAGGGTTATTATGTCATTTTTTAACTAATTTGAAAATATTAGTCGTCTTACATCGTTCTCTCCAGGAGACATATGCAAAGAAATGGCTAGGACATGGGAACTGGGTGAAGATTTTGAATACTCGAATAACCCAAATGAGAAATACAATCAACGTTACAATACTACAATGACAGATGAGTGGAATTGACATGTTAGGGAGGCTGTAGCACTGGAGCAAATCTTGAGGGCATTTGGACTTAAACTCCCAAAAGGTCGTGCTATGTCGTCAATGCCTCATGGCACTGCACAAGAGTTGAATTTTTCTCTTAATCGTTTTCGCGAAGAAAATAACCGAATGTAGATACGTTGCTTTAGGGCTGGATATAGTCGAAATGGTTACGTAACATCCAAGTAGGACTCAGACTGTGAGATGTCTGATAACAATGATTCCCCATGATCTTATTTCTTTTTATTTTAAATAAAGTAGGTAGGGTCATAGTCATGATCCCACAACCTGTTGAGTTTGATACCTTTATAAGTAGTCTTTCGATACTTAGTAAACTACTAAAAATTCAATGTCGAATAGTAGAAATGTAGATTGGTCGGTATTCTTTCCAAAGGATCCGAATAGCAGTGGTGATGATAGCTCAAATCAAGCAGCTATTCCAGTAATTCCTCAACCGATAACAGTGAATTCGTGCTAGACGATTTGAAGCTTCACCTTTTAATAGAGCGATGATGATTTTCGCCAACTGAAATATTCAGATACACGTGAATATTATTGTGATTTATGTCGCAAATGGGCATATGAGTACCCCCACAACGTGTTGTTCGTGACTTGGAAAATCTCAACGCTCCAACCCCAACAAGATTCTCATTCAGCATGCCTCGAACTGATCAAGATTCTTGCAAGGCTGCGGTACAGAGGATTAGGAAAGGGAACAAACGAATGCTAGCACAACGTTGTAGATTTTACATGCTCAAGTTGGCTGAAGAACAAGCATCATCAACTGGTAGGGAACTAACATCTACAGAAAAAAAAATTGTCTTAAGAAACCCAAGATATTGATCTAAGGACAATATTGACAACTTCAGTTCTGATTATTAAGAATATTGTGATTTTAATGATATTTTTAATTTATGATGATGTCGTTAATTTGAAGAATATTAGTATGTTTAGTTTTGCATTTTTCTTATTATTATTTACTTACTTAAGAGTGTTAGAATTGAAAAACATTATATACATAAATAAAAAAAATGCAACGATTCAAATTTATATAGAAAACACAAATAAACTACTACATAAAAAGTGACGATTACATAATACATTAGAAAAACCATGGAAAATACATAATACATAAAAAGTTAAACTACTAAAAAATAAAAACAAACTACATAGGAAATAATAAACCTAGCCGACAATGCAACACTTCAAAATTACAAACAACAACAAGAGACCACAAATCATCCTCCAAAATTTCACTTTCTCTTCCAAAGCATTTGTCTCACTTGAGAGTCTTTAAGATTATCCTTGAATTTTTTTTCTTCCGATTCTTTTAGCAACATCTCTAGAAGTTCAATTTTTCCTACAGCTTCCCTAAGTTGACACTGCAAATCAAACTTCACGGTATCTACATTGCTTCGTGAAGTCGCAGTATGTCTATCAACCGGAGGCTTTTTATACTTGGCCGCCACCGTTTTATCCCCGTGAACTTTATCTTCCCACCGAAAATATGTGCACCCACCATCTGCCTAATAAAATAACAAGTAACATTAGTTTTGTAAGGTAGAAAATGTAGACAACGTGGCAAAAACTCTATAAAAAGTTGCAAAATAAACTTACTTCGGGCACTTTACAAAGCCAAAAATGACGGCCCAGATTTTCTGGAGTCCTTGAAATTTTGCGCCGGCAGTATACACCGCAATAACATACGCCGGGTTCTATAGCATAAAACGATGATTCGGAATTTTGAGACATGATTTATGAGGGGGTATGGCAAAAGAGTGAAAATGGAGAAGTGTTAGAAAAATGGAGGTTTTGCCCTAGTTTTGTGGAGTTTTTTAACGCAGGAATATAATTTCCTGCATTATTAAAACTTTGACAGCCAGAATAACACAGTAATTTTACTGTGTTATTGGACTTAACTGAATCGTTAAAGTTAGGTCCAATAACGCAGTAAATTACTACGTTAAGGGTACTTTGGTATCAATTTTTTTCTTGAGGTATTTTGATTCACTTTATTTTTTTTTGGGGGGGGGGGGGTCATTTAGGTTCCGGACTTTTAAATTTAGATACATTAACAGGGTAAATAAACTTTAAACTACCAGTGCAATTTTACCAGTTCACATCAACTTAGTTTATATGGGTGCAGTTTTTTTTTTTTTTTTTTAAGTGATGAAAACGTGGTGTACATCTAAGGACACTATAAAATGGATATTCCCAAGTCAAAATATAGCAAAACTAAATTTTGGGTTAATAATACTTGTGGTCCCTTAATTATTGATAAATTCTAATTTTAGCGCAATGGTTAAGGGTTTGCAAGACTTCATTGAGGTTGCGAGTTTGATCCTTGCTTGCGACATAATTATAATTTCCGCCGGTTCGCGGGTTCAAGTACAACCGACCTCACTTAATTTGTCTAATGAAAATAACTTCTCTACCCCACAAAGGTAGGGGTAAGGTCTGGGTGCATGTTACTCTCACCCCAGATCTCACTCGTGAAATTACACTGGGCATGTTGTTGTTGATACCTTAAGTGGTCCCTCAATATTTGGGCCTGCTATTATCTAAAATGTAATAGGTAAATAGCCACTCGTTAATACGCACTACAAGAAAGTACACAAATGGCAACAAAAATAATATTGTTGGCAAAATTTAATATTTGGCAACAACTTAGTTTTATTTTTAGCATATATGATGAAACTTTTAAAAATTAACTTTTGTTTTTTTGCCAAACAATTTAATTTTGATGTTATATATTGACTATTGCTGCAAAAAGTATTTTTGGCAACAACAAAAAAGTTGTTGCAGGTCGTTGCAATAACAGCCGATGGGAAAAGTTCATGCAACAACAAAAAATGTCGTTACCAAAAATACTTTTTGCAACAATAGTCAATACTATGGCAACAAAAAAAAATTGTTGGCAAATATCTTCTTTTTTGTAGTGACGGAAATAAAATTTGGATAAAAGTACTTCTACTTAAAACAAGGAAGACCCATCAATACGGTGTAAGAATTTGAAAATTTAACAAGTGAAACTCTAGCATACTATACTGAAGTTCAAAAAACTACTATAGGTGAAGCTCAAGCGCACTGCATGCTAGAGTTCAGAGCTTTTAAAGGTAAATCACTAGTATACTATGCAGTAATTCCATTTGTAAAAGGTTTGAACTCTAGCAAACTATATTAGGATTCTTCCATGTTTTAGATAAGGTATTTTTATCCAAAACGCGGTTAAATCTTGATAACATTTAAAATAGTGGTTAATGTTTGACAGTAGGTATTAAAAGTGGCTATTTACCATTTTGACACGGGTGGTTCAACAAATCTTGAGCAAGTACGAACCGATTTACAAGCTCAATCTTGCCCTTCCATGAATTTAAAGGTCGTGTTGGGCTGGTCCCTTAGTGCGCTGGGTCGGGTTATCTGGCCCGACCAAGTTGACATGTTTTACTAAGGACAACTTTGAATTAGTCGTTATGTATTCTATTCGAAGAAATTGTGTGGAATATAACTTGTAGGATATTATGATGTTAAAATATAAATTTATTACTCACAGAAAGTTATTTGCATTGAGGGGCAAAAATAAATGGCCAGCACAAAATAGGGGAAAAGTGCAAATGACCCATTCTATTCGAATACCTGAATGAGGGAATATAGAGTACTATGGTAATATGTGACCTTTCGAGGTAGTAAGGGAGCATTTTTCATGGAACAATTAACTTGTACTGCATTCCCTTCTTGATAGAGTGATCTACTTTATACAAATGGAATTTGAATCAAGTTTGTCGTGTATCAATCGAACTAGGAGAAGATTTCTCTATGGTACGGATCGTATAATGTGGACTTGAGTTCAACAGCACGTCTATGAGGATATATTCTGACAAAGATTTCATGTATTTCTCAAATTAAAGTTGTAAGATTCTATTGAAAAACCAAGACATTTTTCCAACCAAGAAAGCAAAAACTAATTAAAAAAAAACAGGAAAAAAAAATCGACATAATATAAGATGAGCTTTTGCTAGTGACATATGTACTGGGAATATTTTCAAAGTGATATAGATTATATTCTTATCATTTTCAGCTTGAGAATGTAATGCTACTTTAGAAGCCAGGCTAGCCAGATAAGGCATACAAGTGATCAAGAAAAATCTAGATATATCCATCAACTCATGTAATTCTTCTAGCAATTTAATGTTTTCCCTTTTCTTTTAGCTAACATAATGCCTCTATATATAGCTTCGTGATATGTTCAGGTTTCTCAACCACAAATCAAGACTGAAGCTGAAATTCAATTCACAACTTTTAGCCTCCACATCTTCTTAATTTCCTCTTCACTAAAAGCTATATACATATCTTGGCATTTGGGCCGAACAATTTATTATTTCTTGAAGATTTTTTAAAAATGGATATGGTTATGAAGTTGGGAGCAGCAAGCCCAGTGGTGATTTTCACCAAGAGTAGTTGTTGCATTTCTCATAGCATCGAAACCTTAATTCGTAGTTTTGGAGCAAACCCTACAGTTTACGAGCTCGATACACATCCAAATGGGATGAAAATGGAGAAGGCATTGATTGAACTAGGGTGTCAACCAAGTGTGCCAGCAATATTTATAGGGAACGAGTTAGTTGGTGGTGCAAATGAGATCATGAGCCTTAATGTGAGGGGCAAGCTCAAACAATTGCTTATTAGGGGTAATGCCATTTGGGTATAGAAATTAATTAGTAATAACTAGGTAGCAACTCTCGGAGTTTTGATAATAAATTTACCACTTATAAATAGAGTCTTCTTGCTTCGGATCTTTTTTTATTTTTCCCCCCCTCAATTTTGCTTCTTGGTGTATACCTTTTTTGCTCTTGATATGTGAAAAAAGTTACACTTTTGGTCAGTCATTTCTTTTTGACACTTATAAATAGAGAGTCATTGCTTTATTTCAAAACAAATGACACGAAAAATGTTAATAACAATGAGCATATATCTTTATGTACTGCATTTTAATCTAACGTATTACTAATATTTAGTGTAGTTACATGCATCTATTGTTTATTGTTACTGTTTGGGATTTAGCAAGGTCATCCTATGACATATAAATAAAATGAAGCCTTTACTCTAATTAGTTATCTTGATTATAGGTCATAATGATCTCAAACTATGTAAAATTCTTAGTAACCAAGGGTTTTAATATATCATTCATGAACGCGTGAGATGTCGGAAACAAAGTCATCAAACATCAATGAAATTTAAAAAGAACTTCCACTATGAACAGTTTCTCGATCATAGGATACACGATCTGAAAATTTATGTTACCTTTCAACATTACTTCACTTTTTTGGCACATTGTATTTTATATTTAAAAAAGAAAGTAATTTCGAAACCACAAAAGTTTATAAAAGGTAGTCCGGTTCACACAACATTCCACATTCATGCAAGGTTCTAAAATGAACGGCACCTCAAGAGGTAATGTACGCAGCCTTCTTGAAGCAAGCATCAAGGTGTGCGAATCTTTAAGTTAAAATTGGTGACCATTCGAATTAATGCCTTTTTCTTATCCAACCAACTTGCTCTAACAGTAGATCTCCTGCATGGCACATGTTGCAAATATTCCTACCTACATAAGTTTTCAGTTGACATATGAATATAAATCTTCTAGCCATGCACCAATAGGAAGATTTGTCATTTTCCCTTTCTGCAATGGCAGAGGAATCTTTTCCAATTTGCGTAAGGCATATTAAAAGCGAAATGACTCCAGAGAGCTCGACATTGATAAACCAGTGCTGTTTAGTTGAGCCATGTTTATCCTTTGAAGTACTCCTACTTAGTTTTCAAAATGAACTAAAATATTTTTTTGATTGAGTTTAAGCTATGTACACATCAGTATTGTAGAAACCACAGTATAGAAAGGAAAAAAGAAGCTTTTGTGTATATTTCTTGTGATAATGTACATTATATGTATATAGCCTTCTGATATAGTTTCGAGTACACTGATGGATCAGCATGACAATAGTAGGGTTCTACTTAACTCTAACTACATGTTTGTATCCTATTCAAGCTGATATACTATTAATATACACGAAATATAATACTGATATACACAGGATATACATAGTCATTATCCTAATCAGTACATAGTTTTATTCCTGCCTTAAATTCTGCTTCACTAGAATTCTTAATCTCCAACACTTCCTCTCAAGCCATAGAGAGGTGGAACATCCACTCCTAGCTTGCTTCTAAAACCTGCAAATTGTTGTTTTGTAACTGCCTGGGTATGAATATCATCAAGTTGGTCATGTGATCTCACAAAGTGTGTTATAAGTTGTCCTCTAGCCACCTTTTCTCGAACAAAATGATTATCCATCTCTATATGTTTAGTTCTAGCATGTAGATCTGGATTCATTAAGATTGTCACAAAACAGTATTGGAGTTGTTGACAATGGGACACTAATATCCCTAAGGATATATGTTATCCATGTAATCTCATCTGTGGCTAAGGCTAATGCCATGTACTTAGCCTCAGCACTTAATCTGGCAACTGTGCGCTGCTTCTTGGATGCCCATGAAACACAATTAGCACCAAAATAGATTCTATATCTTGTAGTTGATATTCTTGTTGTAGTACATCCTCCCCAATCTGCATCAGAAAAACCATACAATCTTAGAGGTGTTTTTGCAATCAATCTAAGTCTAAGATGCACTATCCAACTTTGTCTGAACTTTGATATAAGGATAACACCTACAACCAAACACTTTAGGACTATTGTAATCTTGAGATGTCCCATGAAGCTTGAAAAAAGGTATTTCATTCTTTAGAACTGAAGATGGTAGTCTATTTATCAAGAATACAGCAAAGAGGAAAGCTTCCACCCATAAAAATAGAGGTAGGTTTGCATGAAAAAGTAGTGTAAGACCAATTTCTACTACATGTCTATGTTTTCTTTCAGAGATCTCATTCTGTTTAGGATTATTAGGACATGACATTTATCGAATGATTTCATAGTTTTCCAAGTGTTTAATGAACTCATTACTGATGAGCTCACCTTCTCCATCACATTGAAAGATTTTAATTGTCTTTGAAAATTGCTTTTTAACCATCTTTTGAAACTTAACAAAGTTCTTAAAGAATCCAGACTTCTTTAATTTTTTATTAGATATAACCAACTGTATCTTTTGTGGTCATCAAACAAAATGTAGTATCTCATATGCTGAGAGGATTCGACAGGAGCTGGTCCCCATAGATCACAATGAATTTTGAGCTATGGTTCCTTCTCAATTTTATTTCTCAATGCAAAAGTAAGTTTACAACTTTTTCCTAACTGACAGCTAGTAGAAATAGTAGGCACTTTATGCCAACTCTTAACATCTATGAACTTATTCCTATTCAAAAATTGTAAATACTTTAAACTAGGATGGCCTAATCTAGCATGCCAAATCCAATCTGTCCTCTTCCAGTCCGGTGTTGCTGTCAAAGCAAATATATTGTTATCTTCCAGTGCATAGAGTCCTCCGTTTTTAGTTCCCTTGGTCATTTATTTTCCTGACTTCTTGTCCTTAATAACAAAATCAGATTCATCAAACTCAAGAGCACATGAATTGTCTTTTGCAAGCTTGCTAACAGACAGTAGATTCTTATTATCTTAGGAACTACTAGTATCTCCTTAACTTTCAATCCAAACTTAGTAGTATTTCCAACATGTGTGATCCATTACCAACAATTATCTTATTAGTTCAATTGTAAACCTTAAGATCAGATAGATTACATGTGTTGTTGGTTATATGATTGGTTGCTCCAGAGTCAACATATAATGCATTGTGCTCAGCTATTGTGCCTTGCAAGTTGAGTGCTGCTAAGGCTTATGGAAGATCTTCTACAGCTTAATATGAATAGTCCCATCTGTAAAAATATTTAAGAGCAGTATGGTTATTCCTATTAAACATTTGACGAGCATTATCCATGTCCTTGACTTGATTTAAACCATGCATGCACACTATGATTGTTCGGAGTGTAGTTTTATCCAGAAGGTATAAACCCTCTTCCTCTTGAATTATAGTTAGACTTTCTTCCATTCTGATTATGAACACCTCTACCTTTTTTTACAAAGAATGCCATGTTGTGGTTTTCCTGAGACATTTCCTCATCATCTTCTCTCATGTCAAAGCCTCTAAATGTATTGACAAATCGATTGAGTGTGGGATAAGGTGTCTTGCCAAGCATAGTAGTTCTGAAAGTCCTATATTTAGGACCTAAACCTCTAGCAAAGTTGATCACCTTGCTATCCTCCTCAACAGGTTTGTGTATGACAGCAAGTCTATCACATATTCCCTTAAACTCTTTCAGATACTCATCAAGTTTCTTGGTGTCACACCTACCCTTAGTAAGGCGTGACTGGCACCCGGCACCCTACGGAAACCGAGTGAACCAACTTATAACTTGCATTCTTCTTGTCTCGAATGGTAAAAATACGGCTAAGGGCTAAATATGAACATAATATCATGCATAAATATATGTGCAATGGGCTACAATACCAATATAACTACCGACATAACATAACTAAGCTATACACTGGAACTGTCTGCAAAGCCTCTATGAACATGACTGAAATATACAAGTCGGGACAGGGCCCCCGACATACCCTTAACACAAGTTATATATATATATATATATATATATATATATATATATATGTGTGTGTGTGTGTGTGTGTGTGTGTGTGTGTGTGTGTGTGTGTGTATGTGTGTGTGTGTGTGTGTGTATGTGTGTGTAGACCCAAACTCGGCAATGCTCTAAGAAGGAATGGAGCCCACCAATCAAATCTAGTACCTGAAAGTAGCCTACTGCGGAAGATCCTTGTCCCGTCTATCTGTATCTGCGAGCATGAACGCAGCGTCTACAAGAAAGGACGTCAGTACGAATAATGTACTGAGTATGTTAGGCAAAAATGTAACATAATAAATATATGTAAACTGCAGGAAAGAAAGATAAACATCAACTTGGCACTTCTGACTTATTAATGAGAATCTAGTACACATGTCTCTTTATGCTCTCATATCCTTTACTATATTTGTGTATTATACTGTGATCCTAGCTAGCATGTCCCTCTATTGCTACCTCTATCTGCCCAACTGACCAGTGGTAACTGCTCGACCGGCCATATCCCGGTGGTAATCGCCCATCCGATTATTGCCCGATGGGAGAGCGCAACTGCCCGACTGATCAGCGGTAACTGTCCAACCGGCCGTAGCTCGGTGGTAACTGCGCGTCCGATTATCGCCCGACGGTAGAGCGTAACTACCCGATTGATCAGTGGTAACTGCCCAACCGGCGGTAGCTCGGTGGTAATAACTGCCCAACTAGCCGTAGCATGGTGGTAAACACATATCTTCCCAACCGGTCGTAGCATGGTGGTAAACATATATGCCGTAGTACGGTGGTAACATCTGCCCGACTGGTTGTAGACTAGTGGTAATTATAATCAACTATACACTCCCCGTGGTTATCACTTAACCCGTAGGGTCTACATAATCACATAAGACTTATAAGTACAGCTCAGGCCATTAGTACTTCTTCCCACTTGACTAGACTATAACCAAATCCTAAGATACAACATAAACCTCTCTTCAAACATTAAGTACCTCATTAGAGATCCTCTGCTAGCTCTCGATTCATGTCCTATAAAACATTCCTTAAGAACCTGTTCCTAAACTCATTGGATTATTATTATGGAACCGTCATCATGAACACGTCTCACCTTGAAGGAACAAAATCATAAGATGAGATCAACATCAATGAATAACATCAATAGCTATGAAACAAGCTCAAGAATATCACAAGAACATCGGGAACTGTAAGCTTTGGTACTGTTAGAAATGAGTTTATTGAAGATGTCATATATAGGTTCACAACAAAAGAATCATGCCTTAAGAAAGAAAGGTTTAGCCTTAACATACCTTTCGGTCTTCTTAGTTACTCAATGGTTATCCTTCCAAGCTCGTTAACTCCACATGTAAAACCATTCATACTATTATTAGGCTCACCATCATACACTTGTCTTAAGAATTTAAATAAAATCCTTTTAGAATCTGCCGAAATTCGGGCAGCATCTCCTCTGTTTGTATGCCTAGCCCGAAATTATAATCCAGCAACCAACAACAATAACAACAATACCAACATCAACAACAACACTATCAATACCTATATATTCCATAAAACATCCGACACGATGTTTCTCCAATTTTTCAAACCAACAAATTCATTATACGATCATTTAATAACTTTTCCTCCGTAAATAAACCTAAACCAATATAAATAAGGGAAGATTCATACCTTTCACCCGCTAGAGCCGCAATATCTCCAATTATCACCCTTAATCCAAGCCAAGATTCCTCGCAAAATGATATTATAATCACAACTATACGCTATCCGGACCTAATTTCGGAGATTTCACTTAATTCGCGTTAACATTTAGTGGGCGGAAGTTGGGAGAATTTTCTAGAAAATTTGGGAAATATTTGAAGTGTGTTGGGATGAAAATGAGGGGTTTTAGCCCTTATATAGTGGGTTAGAGTCGGTGGCACTGTAGCAGCGAGCGACACTGCTCTGCCCGCCTAAATTGTAGCGACCATAATTCTCTACTCCGACGTTGTATCGACGAGCGGTTTATTGCGTTGGAAACTAGACTCAAAATTCAATTTAGGATTTTGCTTTGCTTCAAAACTCCTTATATACTAAAAGATATTCTTTTTTAAAATTCGACCGAAATTGCCCCTCATATTTTCATAAAATCTAACAAACTTAATTTTCTTTATCCACTTGCCCTCCAATCCTTCCGTAGCTTATTATATGAACTTAAACCCTCGTAACCATAAAGTTGGCGCATATCACCTCACATACCTCCTGAAAGGTAGCTCGAATCTCAACATACGAAACTACGGGGTGTAACACTTGGATCCCAACTTGATATTATGCAGTTGTTGTTTCAGCTGAAACTCCTTGTCCGTTGTAGCTATCCTCATAAGCTTCTTCTAAGCATTCCTACATCTATTTGGCTATAGAAAACCAACAATGAGATATATGTTTTCCTCAGTCATAGTACCTTAGATCCATGTTCTCAACAGCACATCTTTTTCTTCCCAAACACTGTCCTCACTTTCTTTCTCCTTATCTGCAACAACTTCTTTCTTTTCCATCTATGACAGGTGAATCTTCTTTGCTTGGATTCTCCTCCTTGATCCAGTTGAGTACTTTCAGAACTTGCATGAGTTGCATGATCTGAGTTCTCCAAATTAGGTAGCACTACAACATACGACATATATAGCTACGAAATACAATGTAGCTAAAAATGAAAATTTTGTTGGCTAAACACTTTAGCCACAATTTTATTTCCATAGCATTCATAGCAAGGAGCTGAAGAATAGCTACGGATTTTACATGATCTGTAGCTAAGGATTGATATTTGCTATGAATTTATTTTTTTGTGTCGTAGCTGTAATGATAAAACCTTTTGCCACGAAATATATATTTATAGCAAATAATTTTTTTTCTTTTGCCATGACAGATAAAAGTTGTAGCTATCTTCACATTGTAGCCACAAAATGTTGTATTGTAGCAAAAGATTTAATTTGTTTGCCATGCAAATTCAAATTTTGTGGCTGTTTATATAGCTTAATCTTGTGGAAATAGTATTCGTGTTTAGCTATGAATTAAAAATTCATAGCTATAAATTAAAGTATTTGTCAAAAATGTTTTCATATTGTAGCTAAATATTCATACCTTTTGCCATGAAATATACATAATTATAGCTAAAAATATTCTTCATTTTGCTATAAAAAGTGAAAATATATTGTCCTGTTCTTTCCATGTGGATATTATATATACATTTAGTTGCGAATTAAAAAATTTATTGTTACGGTTCAATTATATATACATTTATCTACGAATTCAAAAAAATTATTGTTACAAATTGAAGAGCAAGAACTTTATAATGTAGCTAAGAAGCCAAATATAAATTTTATGTTCCAAACAGTTTTCATATTACACATCATTGTATATTTCAAATTTAAAATATTCACTGTACACAATTCTTCTATGACACCTTCTCGTGCCTAAATAAATATCGTGCCCAAATCAATACTAAATTATTTAAGTCCAAGACATGAATTTAAATCAAAGTCCAAATCTGTTGGGCTAATCCATTGAGTTGGTCTTCAAAATCATGAGCCCGCTCCATTAGCCCAAGGGTCATGTCATGTGTCAAATGATGTGGCGCACCAAGTTAAGTCAAGGACCAATAAAGATGAGTCACGTGTATGAGTGACGCAGCATGCCAAGTCAATAGAAGAACCAATCATATGTCGCCAAGTGTTCAAATGACATGGTTCAACCAATCAAATACATACCCTAGCTCTCCCCTACACCTATAAATAGGGGTCTTCATAAAGCCAAAAGGGAAGAAAAAAAATACATAGAGAAGCTCTCAACCACAAGTCTTCCGCATACTAAGAAGTCTTCGCTCCAAATGGTGAGCCGAAAGTTTTCATACCTTTACGTTTGTGATTAAAGCTCGGCTCCGCATTTGTAGTGAAATATCAACAACAAGTAATACGTCCATTCAAGAACAAGCAAAGCCCTTGATTGACGGCTGTATCGTGAGGAAAAGAATCAGAGGATTACATCTTTTTATTTAAGATTTCATAAATATTGTAACCCCGCACAAATTCTTGAAATCAAATATTACTCTTTGTCGCTATTTTTCTTGTCTTGATTATTATTTTCAGGAACAAAAGATTAGTACAGTTATACTTTTGATCGGTTAAGTAGAGGCAAGAACATTAATTTAAACTAAAAATTTAAGAACCTTAGGGTTGAACCATACATTTGAACCAAAAGTTTCATAAGAGCAATAAAGTAAATCAAAGAACTAATTTTGATGGTTCTAACTTTAAGATCTTACCATTAAATACATTGCACTTATGAAATATAGATACTCTGTATCGAAAATATTATTCACTATCATAAATATACACGTCAAACTTTCAATTTTGTAATGTCGCTTTACTCTTAAAGTTATCTTTCCTTCCAATATGTTACAACTATAAAATATTTAAATCCCCACTCCCTACAAATAATAAATAAGGCACAACATCTATGAAATAGCTATGTATATCCGCAAAATTGAACCTAAGAAACTATGTCGAATAGGTGTAAGGAGATTAGAAACGCTAGAATATAACACCTTGAGCATACCGTTAATATATAAGTTGTGCAGTTTTCTTTTGCTCTTCTTGTCTTTCTTGTTGTTCTTTTTCGAGACTTAATGATACAAGGATATGGAGAAGTGGGGAAGGTTGTTGCAGCTGGAAAAGGAGACGGGAGTAAGAAGAATGAGATTTGGGTTTTAGGGATTTATTATTTGCCAATACGCTAAGGTCTTCTTTATATATATATATATATATATATATATATATATATATATATATATATATATATATATATATATATATATATATATATATATATATATTAGCTTTCTTTAACTTATCTTATATAATATAAAATTCTATATTTTAAGTAGCGAGTATGTCATTATGATAAAGAAAATTACCTATGAAAATAATAAATATTTAATTTTATTAATGTATATGGAAAAATCAACTACAACTATAAATCTTCAATAAGAATATATACTTTTCGAAAGTAAGTGATTACACAAAAGAAATTACTCAATTTGAAAATAATCAAATACCAAATATACATAAATATCTCTATAATAATGATAAAAAATGATTCGACGTACAACATTATATAATTAATAACATAAAAAATAGCAAGTTATAATAAGATATAAGTTTGAGGTTATATAAGTAGGTAGGGTGTTGACGGTATGGTTAAAAACCGATCCAATAAAAAGTCGAACAAAATCGATTAGATAAAACGATAGTCGCTTAGATTTGATTTGGTTTCAAATTTTAAAAAACTGATAATATTTCACTTGGTTTGATGTTGTGAAAAGCAAACCGAGCCAACCGACAAATTATATATATATATATATATATATATATATATATATATATATATATATATATATATATAATGATATATTAACTTTTTAACAAATACATTTTTAATTGTTCATCAAAATTTGTATATGTCTAATAGTCTAATGAACTTTCAATTTTTGGCGCGGATTTCCCTTCAAATGCACTGGTTTTTAATTTTTGTCCCTCAAATTGCTGGTCTTTAATTTTTTTTCCCTTCGCTTAAAAAGGTGACCTAAAATACCTTGAGGTTCTGGGTTCGAATCCCACTCAGTCAAGAAAAAATATTCGCAAGGCAAGGCTTTGTAAAAAGTATGCCTTATATGGCAAAGTTTGTCTTATGGGCATAACTAAAGCCTGCCTTATGCGGCAGACGTTGCCTAAAGACATAACTAAAAGTCTGTCGTATCCGGCAGACTTTTAATTATGTCTTAAGGCAAAGTCTGCCGCGTAAGGCAAACTTTTCGCGAACCTTGCCATGTGATTTTTTTAAAATTTTTTATGACTAAGGCGGGGTTTGTACCCAGAAACTCGAAGTATTTTAGGCGAAGGGAAAAAATTAAAGACTAGCAATTTGAGGGGCAAAAATTAAAAACCACCCCCCCCCCCCCCCAAAGAAGGGAAATCGTGCAAATTGCCCGTGAACTTTACACCTAAAGCCCATTTCTTAAAGGAAATCCATGAATCCAAACCCATAGTAAGGTAAATCAACTAATCATATCGATGAATATGCAATACGAAGAAAATTAACCGACCAGGCAAGAAATCGAACATGCCCAAAAAAGAAACGACATTCGTGCAACTGTTGCGCACTTAATCCAAACTCATTTATTTAAAGAAACAACTATGGGATTTACCTTTAAAAAATTTACTTCTTATAAATTTTATTCACTTGATTAAAGCTTATAGATCTTAAAATATTTTCTTCATAATCCTAGAAAATTATAGTTCCCACATACGAGGGTAATAACAAATTATAAATTGGAAAAGGATGGAAAAGTCTTTCCTAATCTAGGGGAAAAAATTAAAGAGAGAAATACATTAGATTTCTTACAATCGAACCAAACCGATGGATATGTATTTTATTTGGTTTGGTTTGATTTCAATGTTTAAAAAATCGACTAAATTAATTTGATTTTGATTTTAACAAAAAATCGGCCCAAAATGACTCATGAATACCCTATGAAATTGGTATACAAATTATCAATTAACGAAGATTACTTTTTTTCATTTCATTCTTTTTTTTTTTTGAATGCTAATTAATTATTTAATTTATATAAAATAACTATTTTCTATCTTTTAGGAAAATATAACTTTTGTATTTATCATGATTTTCGTAATCGATGCAAAAATATTAGTAATTAGGTGATGCAAGGAGGAAGTTGACAGTGACATAGGGGTTAAGTTTGAGGCCTTTATGAAGAGATTCTGGTGGGGATTAGATACGCAGCTTTTGCTTTCTTTAATGCTCTGATACCATGTAGAAAACATAGCAAATAAAGGAAAAGAGGAGCTTTATATATATATATATATATATATATATATATATATATATATATATATATATATATATATATATATATATATATATATATATATATATTTCTTGTGATAATGTACATTACGTGTATATAACTTTCTTACATAGGCTTGAGTACACTGATGGATCAACATGACAATAGTAGAGTCCTACTTAGCTTCTAACTACATGTTTGTGTCCTCTTCAAGCTAATATACTATTGATATACATGGAATATACTATTGATATACACAAGATATACATAGTCATTATCCTAATCAGTACACAGTTCTATTCCTGCTTAACTTCTGCTACACTAGAAGTCTCAATCTCCAACAAGTATAAGGGATTTTTTACACTATATAAGATCATGGAGAAGATATTTATAAGTAAACCTTCTAAAACGTGAGATTTATAATCTTGAAAATAAGATAGATTATCTGCTAGAATAAATAACGCAGTAACCTGATGGTATAAGAATCTTTGCACTGGCCATGCACATAACCTAGTAGTGTCCTGCTTTCATCTTAGAGTGTGTCATAAAAATTCTGATGATCAGTAATTGGTTCCTTCATGTTCTTATTTCTTAAATACTTGCTATTAGAGGTGTTCGACCTCATTAAGATTTTTAATGTAAGGCTTAGCCCCACCTTACTTGTATTTATTCTTGTTATATTATTAATAATAAGATCAATTAGGGAAAATACCTTAATGGTCCAATATTTGCTTAAAAAAATACATAACTTAAATTCTTTGTGAATTCTCCCATGAACTAATGTATCTGCTAACCTCTTGTTTGGATGGTGGTTTCCTGTGGTTAGGAAACCATGTTTTTTCTATTGTTCTTAAAATTATGTGGTATGGTGTTGTAAACCCGTGGTTCATTCCATGGTTATATAACCATGAAAAGTCCCAATTTTTGAAACCACGGATTTGGTGGTTTTTCCGTGGTTACGTATTTCATTTCTCCATTATACCCTCCACCCTCCACCATCCACCCCACCCCATCCCACCCTCACCCCCACCCCCACCCCTGCGCCACGCTACCATTCACCCCCACCCGCCCCACGCTACCACTCACCCCCACCCACCCCCCACACTCACCCTAACCCTACCCCCCGCACTCACCCCAACCCCACCCCCGCCCTACCACCAACCCCCATCCCTAACTACCCCACTCCTCTGCCACCCACCCCCACCACCTAGTACCCCTCACCACCGCCCAACCTCACCCCACAACAACTCACCCCCACCCTCATCCCACACTACCCACCCCTCCACCACCCCTACCCACTAATCCTCACCACCACCCAACCCCACCCCCACCCTACTACCCACTACCCCCACTCTCATCTCACAATCACCCACCTCACACCACCCACCCCTCCCCCACCCACTACCTACTTATTTTTTAAAGTTTCTATTTTATTCTTTACCTGAGTTTTGTTAATATATATATAAATTATTTCTAATTAAGAGTTAAGGGTATTTTAGTAAACTTACAAGGTATTATACAGTATCATACAGTCAAACCAAACAATACAAATGTTATTAAACCACAACAAACGATACAGTCTATCTAAACATTGTATTCATTAATACAGTACAATACAATACAACATCATACTGTACCATGTCATACTGTACATTAATGAACCACAGGAAACAACCATCCAAATAGAGGGTAAAGGAAAATGGAAGTTATCCAGCTAATGTGATCCTTCTGATCAATACAACTGAAGATATTATAATCTTATTTTTATTTTAGAAAAAAGAAATCTTTATTCAGAATATATACTCACAGACATATGTTGCTGTTGAAATCAAGTCCGCAATTTTATCCGTACCGACAAGGCGGTACCACAGAGAAAGTTTGAAGCTTCTCCTATAGTTTGCTTGATAATTGACTAACTTGGTTCAAATTGGAATAAAGTGAATCACTTGATCAAGAAAGGGAATAAAGTACTGTCATACTTATCATCACGGGTGATCTATATATATATATATATATATATTCTTACCCAGAAAAAAACACTCTTACTACCTCGAAAGGCCGCATATCATCATAGTGTTATATTTTCCAATATTATCCGTTCGTCTCATTTATGCAAAGACATTTAATTGGACACGATATTTGAGAAAGAAAACATACTTGTGAAATTTAAGTTGTTAAATATGTCATGACATTTGATGTGGCCATAAAATAATGCTCTCTCGCTTTCATTCAATGTGGATTGAATTTTGCTGCATTACAAAAGTTACCAATTATTCCCTCCGTTCCAATTTTAGTGTCTTACTTTCCTTTTCGTTGTGTCCCAAAAAGAGTGTGCCTCTTTTTATATTTAATAAGTTGATAATGCAATTCAAACATCCTACGTGACAAGTTCATAACCACAAAATTCAAACGAAATTTTAGTACATTATACACACCTTTAATTTAGAAACATAAGAATTAAAAGTATCTTTATTTCTTAAACTCTGTGCCTAGTCAAATTAATATATTTAAAGTGGGACGGAGGGAGTAGTAATTTTGACATTCTTAAGCTCCTGTGTTACCTAGTGCATCATATTAGTGGTCTAGTAACTCTCAAATAATTTCGTTAGATATGAGTCTCGTCATTTCCCACAAATTTATTATCCTAGCTTGATGTTCTATCATTCTTGTTGGGAGATCATCAAGAATGGTGTTTTACTAATGATACTTGATTTTTTTGCAGGTGCCCAAATCCCAAAAGCAATCACCCATACATGTTTAATTTTGATACCGAAGGTGGCAAGCCCCCAGCAATTCAGTGAGCTCAGGCCTATAAGCCTGAGCAATTTTAGTTCCAAGTTGATTTCTAAGCTACTGAATGAAAGGTTGAGCCCTTTGATGCAGAAGTTGATATCACCAAACCAGACTGGATTTATAAAGGGGAGATCTATAACTGAAAACATCATGTTGACTCAGGAGATGATTCATAACATCAGGAAGCCTAACTTTGAAGGAAATGTGGTTCTGAAGTTGGACGTGGCAAAAGCATATAACAAGATGGAATGAGATTTTCTATGCCAAGCCCTTAGACAGTTTGGTTTCAGTGAACTGTGGGTAGACAGAATTTGGAGATGCATTTCAAATGTCTGGTATTCAGTTAACATAAATGGGGGTAGGTCTGATTTCTTCAAATCCTCTAGGGGGGTCAAGCAGGGTGATCCTCTTTCCCCTTCACTTTTTGTTCTTGGGGCAGAGTTACTATCAAGACTTTTGGATAACATGACACAGCAAGGATTTGTCCCTAATCAAGACTTTTAGATAACATGACACAGAAAGGATTTGTCCCTTACTCTGGTATCAGAAATGGTCCTATCATCACACACCTCTCATATGCTGATGACACTGTTCTATTCTCTTCAGGTGAAACAAATTCATTGAAAATGATGATGGAGAGCCTAGAAACCTATGAGCAAGTGTCTAGTCAAAGGGTAAACAAACATAAATAAGCCTTTTTCCTCCCACCAAAAGCTAATCCTGATAGCTTAACTAGAGTTGCCACTATCACTGGTTTTACAATCTCCACTTTTCCTATGCAATACCTTGGGTGTCCAATTTATGTTGGTGCAAAAAAGGTGGTGTCCTTTAACAACATGGTGGTCAAGATTGCTTCAAGGCTACAAGGTTGGCATGGCAAACTACTATCTCTTGGGGGCAAGGTTGTTTTGATAAAATCTGTCCTTCAAGCTATCCCCCTCTATTTGCTATCAGTTCTGTCCCCTCCTGTAAATGTTACCAAACATATTGAAATGTTATTTGCCAACTTTTTTGGGGGGAAGTTAGAGGGAAAAAACAAAAGCCACTAGATTAAATGGTCAAAGCTTTGGTTTCCTTATTCTGAAGGTGGTGTGGGGTTCAGGTCCATCAAATATATTGGTAATGCCTTTGCAGCTAAAATGTGGTGGACTTTCAGAACTCAAATGTCTCTCCTTAATCAACTTTTGAGTGCCAAGTATTGTGCTAAGGGCTATCCTTCATCCTTGAAATGGAGATATGGCCAATCTCATACATGGAGGAGAATGATGGAGGTTAAAGATACAGTTGAACCTTTCATTCTCTGGAAAGTTGGGCATGGAGAAGTTTTCTTTTGGTGGGACAACTGTTCTAGTTTGGGCCCTCTTACTAAAATTGTCTGTAACAGACCAACCCCAAAAGGCATCATAGTTAGTAGGTTCATTGCAAATGGGAGGTGGAGATGGGATCTTCTGAGTACTATCTTTCCAGCAAATGTGGTCAACACCATTCAAAGGGTGGAAGTGGATATTACAAGAAAAGATTGGCCATTATGGACTCTTGGCAATTCTGGGAAATTCTCCACTAAAACTGCTTGGCAACATTTGATATCCTATAGGAATGAAACTCTCATTGCCAAATCCTTATGGCATAAGAAAATTCCTTTTAGGATCTCTTTTCATATGTTAAGGGTAATTAACAATAGAACCTCTACTGATGAAGGGGTTCAAAAGAGAGGAGTTACACTATCTTCCAGGTGTAATTGTTGCAGAATTTTTCAAAGAGAGACTTGTGGTCACCTTTTTGCTGACAGTGACATTGCAAAACAGGTGTGGATTTTTTCAACTCTTGTGGAATCAGGTACAACATGGGGCATACGAGAAGTTAGAAGTTTGGTGCTACAATGGTGGCTCACTAAACATGTCAATGCAGTCCATAAAAGCCTATTACAATATCTCACTATTGCTATATGTTGGGAATTGTGGAAAAATAGATGTAAAGCTAGATTTGAGAATGTCAAAATGTCTAGCAAATACATTATTTGGAAAGTGTTTCATACAATGAGTCTAGTTTTGAACTGTGAATTTCCCAAATTCAGTCTTCCTAAGACCCGGAGGGAAATGTGCATGCTGATAGAGAAACTTACCCCTATTGTGCATAGCCAGATAGTGATTTGGTACAGACCAGATGAAGGGTGGCTGAAGTTGAATGTTGATGGCTGTAGTAAAGGGAACCCTAGACAAGCAGGGGGAGGTGGAATTGTGAGAAATCCTCAGGGACGAATGATCCTATCCTTTGCCACATAGTATGATCACAACAGTAATAATGAGGTAGAAGCTAGAGCAATTCTCCAAGGCTTGAAGATGTGCATTGAAAAAGGTTTCAACAAAGTTATCATTGAGTCTGATCATTCAAAATTAATGATTGACATCATTAATAGGAAAGCTTCACCTCCTTCGCATATTCAAGAAGTTACAAACAAGATATGGGATTTCCTGCAATCCGGTACCTTTTGTTTTGTTCATATTTTCAGGGAAGGAAATTGTATAGCTGACTATATGGCTAATGTGGGAGTCAAAAACTGAAATCTTTTTGCCTTCAATGCAGATCTCTCGTTGCCTAGGCAAGTTAGAGCTTTTTTGAAGCAGGAGCAAGATGGCATCCCAAATTTTAGATTCAGATCCAAAAAGAATTATTTTTGTTGATATTTCTATGATCTGGTGTAATTATGTAGTAGTTTTTCTTATAGCCTTTTGCCTTGGAAATATTTATCCATCTGAAGTAATTTTAGAACCTCTCTTACTTAGCTTAGGGTGGTTCTCTGTCAAAGGGAATGTGATAGGATTATCACCACTGTATATTCTGTTTTGGAGGCTAAGGTTTATGTCCTCCTCCGTGTACTGATGATTTTTGATATATATCAGTGCCCAACCCCCACCAGCAAGGTGGATCTCTTGACTATATATATATATATATATATATATATAAATCTGGTTTGGTACTATTTTGGCTACTAATAATCTTTTGTCTATGTAAAGTTTGGACTAATTTGAGTCGAATTATGTGAGAATTAAGCAGTTAGCGGTTGTTTCCAAGGTGAATTTCTTTTTTGTCTCACTATTATTTCATTGTGAATTCTTGGTAGCTAGTTTTTTTTTTTTCCCCCTTGTGCACCTCTGTTTCGCCTCTATTTTTGATGTGATCTCTCTGTTTTAATGTCCCGCTTAATTTCTCAAAAATTAATTTCTTTGCAAGGGGGTTTAATGGTCAAAGTCACGTCTCACTGTCAAAGTATTTTATGCTCTGGCTCAACTGCAGGGGCTGTGCATTTTGTCTGCTTAGACTTTGACCTTGGGGCGGCTCGGCAGTTGAATCTTGAGCTCACCCTTTTTATGACCACCAAACTTTCTCCTCTCACTCCAATGTGGTTCATCTAGTGCAAGCTTCACATTTACCAGACCGCTTTTGAGTTTAACTGCCAACGGTCCGTGGGTTATTACTTGAAATACATAAGCTTTTAACTTCGTTTTTTTGACAATAAAATGTGAAATATTACCTTACCAACAAAATAAAGCACCAATACACCTAAGAGCATGCATAGTCTTAACCACCTTCTAAGAAGGGTGCCAAGAACTAACAGACCCCTGAATATCCTCTAATTACAAACAACTTGTATAAAAGAACTATTTTTCCTACCTCTCTTGGAGTTTCAAGTATATCTATCCTCTCCATAATTACAATTTGAATCCGCTGCACTACAAAAATTACTATTAACACTTTTTTCTTGGAAAACTTTGTTGTTTCTAGGTATCCTTGTATGATAGACTGCAAGTACTACATCCTTCTTGAACCTGCTCCAATGCTTCATCATGCTGAGTTGCCGGTCCTCCTGTATCCCTCTGTGAATAAGCTTTTAACTTGATAGCGTATAAAAAGTCCATCTTGGCATGTACAAACATTACTCTGTCCTTATATATATATATATATATAGTTTTAGTATATATGTTGGTTTTAGTGATGACAGTATGAAGAAGAGCGAGGAACCACCATCATCTACTTCATCTATGGTGGTTTCGATCAAAGCAACAAAAAGACTTCTATAATCTTCGTTGAAGTACAATGATGTTTTTGACCAAAAAGACTTTGGGCCTCAGATGGTTATACAAGAAAACAAAAGGGTTTTGCAAAATCTGGGCCTCAGATAAAAAATGAAATGGACTGTGGACAAGGAAGCGACCTAAATACAAAAGCAGCCCAAATAGTTGTCCACCATAACTATTGTATAGATATGTACATGGTAAAAATGACACTTTATTTTTGTTTTATTAATAGTTGTAGATAGATAATGATAGGTTAGTTACAAAGAATAGATTATTAGCACTTTAGTCCCCAAAAATTTGTATAAAGGATAGGAGCATTGTACAGATTGATCATCCTCAGTATTACTAAGGAAAAATTTCCAATCTCAATCTTCAAATTCTAACAATATATATATATATATATATAGTTATAGTTATAGTTTGTATATATTTATGATGATTGACAAATAACAAGGATTAATTCGAGCCTACATCCGCCCTGTATGCAAGAATAACATTAGGATATGAATATGAATTAGTAATGCAGAAATTGATCATTATGGCCAAAACTAACCAGTTTATTAAAAGATCAACAGCAAAATTGGAGATGAAAAAGATTATTATTGTAACATAGAAACAAAAGAAGACCTCAATAGCTAAGTCTATCACTGTCCAAAAATGACATCAAGACTTAGACTTTTTGACTAGTAAATTAAATTACAAGCATGTTTATTTTTCTATACCCAAATTGCATTAGCCCTTATGAGCAGTTGCTTGAGTTTGCCTCTAATGTTGAGACTCATAATCTCATTAGAACCACCAACAAACTCATTCCCAATGAAAACAGCAGGCACACTTGGTTGACACCCTAATTCAACCAATGCTCTCTCTAATTCCCTCCCATTTTGAAGTCTATCAAGCTCATAAATGATAGGGTTTGCTCCAAAATTGCGGATTAGGGTTTCAATGCTATGAGAAATGCAACAAGTGCTTCTGCTGAAAATCACCACTGGACTTTGTGCTCCCAACTTCATCACCATTTCCATTATGTTTAAAGTCTTTGGTGAAAAAAAAAGGTGTTTGGTGCAAGATATTTGTACTGGAAGAAAATTGTGAAGACTACTAGAAAAAGAAAAGGCTTTGTATATTGAGTTTGTTGATTTGATATGGTTACTTGAATTGGAGGGAGCTATATATAAAGGTTAAAGAAAAGGATGAACATTTCCTAAAAGGGCAAGTTCGTGAATATCCAAACTATTATTTTTTGATCATTTGTATGATAAATGCAGGTGCATCACATTCTACAATCTTGAAAATGAGAAGAGAATATAACTATACCTTTTAAATATTCCCGCTATGATCTTGAGCACTTTATGCGTAACGTGGATAAAAAGTTCCTATATATTCACTACAAGAAAAATTGGCTACGGTATTCATAGCGGAATAGCTCATAGTGTCTAACAAGAATCTTCTTTATAATTTTTGCTAATCCTTCGTTAAATAGGATTAGCGACGGATTTTTATTGTTTAAGACAGAAGTTGTCCGTCGTTAATTTCTGTTTTTTAAAAAAAAAAAAAAACTTTTTTTAGAGATATACTGAACAAAACTATATTTCTTAAGTTTCTGAGGAAAAAAAAAATATGTCCTTTAACATTTTATTTTATATACACTACAGATGTAACTGTAGATAATTACCCCATATTAATATTCTTTAAAAACTAAATATATATGTACAATTGTACAAACATGACAAGGATAGAGGCAATAGTGATATATTAGCTTTTTTCCTAGCTGGATTGGAACAAATGCTTTTGAAATATTCCAAACAGTGCGTCACATGGTGAAGTAAAAAGGGCAGTGCACTGCATCTTCTTATCATTGGGTAATATATTCTCACAAAGAGAAAAGGGCCTCAAGCAAGAAGAGAGGATCAATTGGTAGTTTGGTACTTCGAAGGGCCAAATTCTTTTCTTGGCCTGGGCATACAAGGGGCTTTAGATTGTCTAATATTGGTTTAGGATATGGATTGTTATCTCCTTATGTTATTTTGGAAAATTTTCCATGAGTTAGCTTTTGAGATCCAAGCTAGCTCATCATCTTAATATATATGGCAAAACAGTGCATCTCTATCTTGATTTATTTAATGTTGAAACCACTGGTCTGCGGGCAGAGGAGGGGAAAGTGAGGGTTAAATTGTCCGCCATTGATTGAAGGAAATGGGTTGGTGCAACTTACATCCTTACGTGATCCAAGTTATCTAAGATCGTGATGAAGTAGCTCTTTGAGGTTAAATTAAGCCCGATGTTCATTTACTTAACAACCTCTAGATCTCCCCCTTTGCAAATACAAAAAATATTCATTTTATCATTTTCTGTCATTTTTTAATTTTGTACACAACATCTGCTTTTAATTTTGAGCCCGAGTTATATCTGCCTGCTGTCATATATATACTCCTTAACATGCTGTTCCACTAAGGTCCATTCAAATCGTACAATGAGGAGGAATAACAGGGGTACTGCATAAAGAGGAATCAGATGTACTATTACAAAGTACAAAAAGTGAAATCACAGGACGACGAAAAAGGGTACGGTGAAGGGGTCATCCTTATCACCAAGTGATTCTCACCTAGAGAATTAAAGGGATTTATATAAGAAAAGGTAAAAAATGGTATACTACCTCGAAAGGCCACATATTTACCAACTCCTTCAGCCCAATTAATGTAATACCATTTCTAATGGAGTTGTGGACAACAGAATTTTATTGAATTTAAATTTGTAAGAAATTCTAATTATATTAAATTCAAGATATATTAGTCCAAATAAATAAATTGTGGGCTAATATAATTCGGTTAATTATTTAAATAAACATGGATTTAAGTAATGGTCCAATTTCATTGAACTAGTCCATTTAATTGGGCTACAAATGAGGAGCCCACTTTGTCAAGCCCAAGATGTCATCTTATTCAAGAGGCCCAAATTGGTGCCACGTGTCAAATGACGTGGCACGCCAAGTCAAGTAAAGAAGCCTATAGTGTCATGCCACTTGTCAAAATGATACAGCATGCCTATTCAAATCAAAGGCCAATGAAGATGCGCCCCGTGTACAAGTGACATGTTCCGGCCAATCAAATATCAACATGTCAGCTTAAATCTGATTGGTCCAAAGAAGTCTGTCCTTATCACAACTCCTCCATCCTACAACTATAAATAGGGGTCTCATAATTCAGAAAAATGACAGAAATTCTAACAAGAAGCAAGAGAGAGCTCGTGGATCAAACGCTGCGGATTTCTCTACAAGCTAAAAGCATTCAAGTATTTCTCTAGAAGTTCTAGAGATCCAGACGAAGATTCAAGACCAAGCTAAAGCCGTTGAATTCAAGTCCAAGTCAAAATTAAATCCATCAAGTTCAAGATCAAGCTCAAAAGCCCTTGAATTTATTGTTGAAAAGACGAATCAGAGGAATCATAGAGATTGTAACACTCATATTCCGAAATTAAATACAAAGATTGTTGCGATATTTTCCTGTCTTGATTATTATTTTCTCGACACGAATTTTATTGTCTACAAATTCTGGAACGCCCAGTGGGATAATCTCTACCTCTCATCTCAACTTTTCAATCATCAAAGTTTAACAACATCGAGATGACTTCAGAGAAGATCAACTCCAAATCAATTTCCTCTAAGGTTGCTAGCTCCAAGTTCTCTGCTGATGTGGAAAGCATCCTCGACATTACTTTTGGTAGCATTGGACCAGTTACGAGGAGCAAAGTAAACATGTTGGGACAACAAGCACTCCAAGTGTCGTCCGTAACAACTCCTGTTTTTGGATCTTCATCTCCAAAAGGAGCGAGATCCTCTACTGGTACATCGGAGGAAGGAAGCAGCATTGCTGAAAAGATTAAGAAGACTCTAGCTCTACTTGATCTCTCTGGATCCAAAAACTCTGCTATGAAGGAAGATGATGATACTTCAAGTGACGGATCCTCTCCACTCACATCACATGAAATAGGCCAGTCAAAGATTAACTTATGTGATAATCCATGCTATTCTCCAACAATCATGCAAGCAATGGTAACTAACGCTTCATCAATGGAGGAGACACTGGCAAACTTGTCAAAGACGATTGATGGCTTGGCCAAGCATGTGCAAAATCAAGACACTCGGATTGAGAAGTTAATGGAAAAGATGAATGGATTAATGGAAGGTGAATCCAGCCACGCACCTGTGATGGGTCCAGAAGTACAAAAGACTGAACCTCGTGCAAAACAAGTACCACCTACCAAGGAAATTCCTGTTTCTTCTGAAGGTATGATTCTGCTTGACCGACTAAAGGAGTTCATCGAAGAGACTATCAAGGATAAGTACGAAGTTGCTGCCAAGTCTTCGTTTACTTACGGAAAGCCGTACACTACAAGAATTGATAGCTTCAAGATGCCCGACGGTTATTAACCTCCCAAATTTCAGCAATTTGAAGGCAAGGGAAATCCAAAGCAACATGTTGCACATTTTGTTGAAACATGTAACAACGCTGGGACCTATGGAGACTATCTCGTCAAACAGTTCATCCACTCCCTCAAAGGAAATGCCTTTGACTGGTACACTGATCTTGAGCCTAATTCTATCGATAGTTGGGAGCAACTAGAGCAGGAGTTCCTCAATCGCTTTTATAGCACAAGGCATACAGTGAGCATGGTTGAACTTACAAGCACTCGCCAGAGGAAGGGCGAACCAGTTATCGATTTCATCAATCGATGAAGAAATGCAAGCCTAAACTGCAAAGATAGGCTCAGCGAAGCTTATGCAATAGAGATCTGTATCCAAGGAATGCATTGGGGGCTTCACTACATCTTGCAAGGAATTAAGCCAAGGTCTTTTGAAGAACTAGCTACAAATGCTACTTGGAGACTTAGTGGATCAGAATCCACCGCAAAATATGGCACTCCCTACAAAACGTGCAAATGAAGGCTTTGATCCAAATGCTTACAAGTTATTTGTCAATGCTCGGTACAACCCCAACTAGCCTTCAAAGTTAGGGAAACTTCCATCAGGAACTAGCATGATGCAATCATATAAAGGTTTGGGATACAAACAACCTCTGCCAGTTCGCATCTCCATAAGAAGGGCAAGTACCAACTACATCACTGTGGAAGATGAGTCTGTTTCTTCCAACAAAAGGCCTTCAGTGTTTGATCGTCTTGGAAAGTCGGCCACAAAAGCTTCTGTGTTTGAGAGATTGGTGTCGTTGAAGCTAAAGAAGAAGAGGAAGAACAAGTTCCACATAGATTATCAAAGCGTTAAAACGCTCGCTTTGCCTAGAACCCAGAAGGATATACAAAGTTTGATTCCTTCTAGAATGAGGCGACAAACAAACCTTGTGGTTTCATATGGGGAGGTGCTAAAAGCAAAGTCTCACACTGTGGTGTATACCAAGGAGCGTGACGAAGATGAGGAACTGTAGGTTCTTTATATCATATTACTACATAAAGTGATCAAGATACTTCATTTCAGATGGAGGTTGCTGAGGAGTTGGAGGACATCTCCGCATGTTACCACATATCTTTCAATGATGGTGATCCTCAAGAGAATGAAGATGCTAGAGATGCTCCTCCAGAATTCGAAGAAGGGGTGAAGACCAAAGTAGACTCCTTGAAAGAAGTTAATCTCGGTACTGATGAGGACCCAAGGCCCAACTACCTGAGTGATTTTCTAACAACTGATGAAGAAGACACTTACATTGAAATACTCAAAGAGTATAGGGATGTTTTTGCTTGGAGTTATAAAGAGATGCCTGGATTAGATCCCAAAGTAGCAGTCCATCATCTGGCGGTCAAGAATGGTGCCCGTCCTATTAAGCAAGCCCAAAGGCATTTCAGACCAGATTTGGTTCTTTCAATCGAAAATGAAGTCAACAAACTCATTGAAGTTGGCTTTATTCGTGAAGTTAAATATCCTACATGGATTTCAAGTATCGTTCCCGTGAAAAAGAAGACTGGCCAAATTCGAGTTTGTGTTGACTTTAGGGATCTTAACAACGCATGCCCTAAAGATGATTTCCCGCTTCCCATCCTAGAATTAATTATTGATGCTACCACTGGTTACGAGGCGATGTCTTTCATGGACGGTTCATCTGGCTATAACCAAATTCGCATAGCACCAAAAGATGAAGAGCTTACTGCATTTCGTACACCCAAGGGTATTTATTGTCATAAAGTGATGCCTTTCGATTTGAAAAATGTTGGTGCCACATATCAAAGGGCTATGCAGAATATCTTTGATGATTTACTCCACAAAAATGTTGAATGCTATGTGGATGACTTGGTGGTAAAATCAAGAAAGAGGAGCGACCACTTGCAAGACTTGAGAATAGTGTTCGAGCGACTTCGGAGATATCAACTTCGAATGAATCCATTGAAATGTGCCTTTGCAGTTACTTCTAGAAAATTCCTTGGTTTCACTGTTCGATATCGAAGAATCAAAATTGATCAAGCCAAAGTTGATGCGATTTTGAAAATGCCTGAGCCTCGAAATATTCATGAGTTAAAAAGTCTGCAAGGAAAGCTAGCTTACATTAGGAGATTCATTTCGAATTTAGCTAGAAGGTGCCAACCGTTTAGTCGTCTCATGAAGAAGGGCGCCCCTTTCAAGTGGGACGAAGCATGTACTAATACCTTCGAGAATATCAAGTCATATTTAATGAAGCCTCCAGTTCTAGTAGCCTCTGTACCTGGAAAACCATTGATAATATACATTTCAGCACAAGAAAGGTCGGTTGGAGCGTTGTTGGCCCAAGAGAATAGTGAAGGGAAAGAAAATTCTCTTTACTACTTGAGCAGAATAATGACACCAAATGAGCTGAATTACACGCCAATTGAAAAGTTGTATTTGGCACTAGTATTCTCGATTCAAAAGTTGAAGCACTACTTTCAAGCTCATAGTGTTAACCTTATTTCCAGAGCAAATCCTATCAAGTTTGTGATGTCGAAACCAGTCCTTAGTGATCGACTAGCAAGGTGGTACCTCCAATTTCAACAATTTGAGATTACATACATCCCTCAAAAGGCTGTAAAAGGACAGGCATTGGCGGATTTCTTAGCGGATCACCCGATACCTGATGATTGGGAACTAACTGATTAACTTCCCGATGAAGATGCAATGGTCGTTGAAATTCAACCTCCATGGAAAATGTACTTTGATAGTGCTGCACAACGTGATGGGGCTGGTGCTGGTGTGGTGTTTGTTACTCCGCAAGGAGAAGTTCTACCGTACTCCTTTACTTTGACACAATGTTGCTCCAACAATGTCGCTGAATATCAGGCACTAATACTTGTTATACCCCATTTTAAACGGGTTGAAGCGGAGTACAACATATTGGAGATTCCTAAATTGCTTTATTTTAAGAAGTCGCCACCTAATTGATTTAATGGTGAATTAGGGCACCTAATTATTAACTAAGGTAAAGCTAACTAAAACCTCCGTTAATAGTCTGCTTAATCAGTGTGATTCTAGGTAAGGGTTCTATATTATCCTAAAGGGAAGGGGTTAGGCATCCTTTAGAATCCGTTAACTACGGTTATCCGACCAGACTTAGGTTAATTGATTTAAAGTTAAAGATGTAAATGTAGCATTTAAAATTTAGGAAAATGGCTTGTAAATATTGCTAAGGTTTTAAAGGAAGATGTAATAATGTTGTTCAAATAATACTTATAAATATTGCTAAAAAAACTTTACATGAAAATACTATTTAGAATCAATCTTATGGAAAATATAATAATTTGCATAAAGGAGACATTTGAATGCCGTTTTAAAATAAACTTACAAAAAGTTGCCAAGGCCTTAAATAAAAATGCTATTCAGAATGAGATTTTATAGAGAATATAATAATTTGCATAAAAGGAGACTTCAAATGCCATTTAAAATAGATTTATAAATGCTGCAAAGACTTCAAATAATAATGTCATTTAAAATAAGATTGCATAAAATATATAAGTAGAAGAAAATGCGAATTTATGCAGTGTTTAATAAATATTTGGAATAACTAAAACGGCGGGATATTGAATGATTTTGGGAGTGTAAACAACAATACGAAAATAGCTAATGAAAGCTCTTTTTATCCTTTTCATTATTTCTTATTAACTGTGCTTCGCTAAAATTTATGATTGATTCAAACTTAAAGAGTTATTTATAAAATATACTTACATTCATACTGGTGCATTAATGACGTTTGAAAATATGATTCCCTTTACTTGAAATATATAGTCATGCCATTTTGCAAATCAATTATTCTCAATAAATAATTATTATACATTATAAATAATTTAATACGAAAAAAAAGGAGAAATAAACTTATTAATTGTTAATCTTTTTTTTTTAAAACTAACTACCCACTACTAAATTAAACTTACTAATTTCACTAAAGTTTAACTAAATCAATACGAAGAACAAATGTTAGTCATGCGATACCAACTAAATGCATAAAGGAATAGAATTGAGGGATGAATAAATTAAGTGGGCTCAGCCCATTTGGGCCGCTGATCTGCTGCTATTGGACTTTTGCCCCAGTGTTTTTTTTTTTAGACTGTTGCAGCTGCTGCTACTGTTCCGATTTATTGGGCTTCGGCCTAGTAATCTCATTGTAGGGGGGTCATGGCCTGTTGTTGCTGTATGGGTTGGACTCGAGGAAGGAATAATGTTTCGTTGGGCCTTGGCCCAACATCGAATGCAGGAGAAGGTGAGTCTCGCGGACTCATACGCGATAGTCATGCATAAAAGAGGAAAAGAATTAGTATACGATCAATGAATAATATTAAACACGTAAAAACATGAATTCAAACAAATCAACAGATCAGGTATATCCTATGTATATTTGAAGTATACCTCATGTATACACAAACTACTGTCTAGGAAAGATTAAAACACTTATAAGGGTATTGAAAGCATTCCAACCAATCGTCTATGCCAAAACACCGAAATTCAATTCTGGAAACATCGAAACAGTAGCAGCTGGGCTTAAAATTATAGCATTTATTCCTTTTAAAACCGATGGTTTCCTGAGTACAGTCTCAACATTACACTACAACAACCAATAATTCAACCAAGAACAGGCACAATGCTCGAAACAGAACAGTGGCATAGGGAAATCTTACAACATAAACATGGTTTCCAAACAAACATAATAGCCGAGCAGATAAGCAACACAACAGTAGCAGTTGTAACATTATGGTAATTTGCAGGGTGATAAAGACCACACAAAAAAAAGAACCCCTTAAGCTTTATGCTTATTAAAGTTCACTCATAAAAAGGGACAGAGCTGACTATGCTATACCTACTTCATAAAGGAACTCATGCTGTCCTAAGGTCTTCTAAACAAATATTCAAATTCAGTCACATTTAAGAGAAGGAAGGACTAGAAATCATATAGTGCAGGCAGCAGTAGTGATACAACCAAAGGAATTAGCAGGAGAGTAGGAGCAAACCAAGAGACGTGTCAAAAGAGGAGGGATGTCATGTAGAAGCCAAAGAGAATTGGTAAGCATAGGTTGGCATAGTAAAGCAACAATCAGAGTGAGGAGGCAAGCAGGTCATGACATATGCAGGGAGATACACAAGATTCAGACAACATTTAGAGGTGTTCCCAGCCCCATTCCAACATATAGGGAACAAGTCACAGGTAATTTGAAATCGCAGAATTTAGCCAAAGGACTGTCATGATTCAAGGACATATTTTGGACACATCCACCAGCATTTGGAACTCTCAACAACTGCAGACTCACATTTATAGACTCACTCTACACTTTATTAATGGCATAACATAAAGGGACCAGCAATCATTCAACATAGACTTAAGCTAGATTACCAACAAGGCAGGGTCACAACTCACATATTTAAACAAATTAAACTAAATTATCATACGTGAACATACTCAACCACACAAAACAGTCTAACACAGAAACAGGACTCATCTATCCAAACCATATTAACTTAACTAAACTAACATACTTTAATCACAAGATAACAAACTAAATAACATAGAGTAACCAAAGAATGCAAGAATGAAAAAAAAAAAAAAAAAAAGGAAATGGGGGATTACAATCATATAACAGAACTTCGAACATTCACTAACTAATCTCGACAAGGAGTTTCAACTATTGATCACAAGCTTCAGCAAAATGTCAACACAAAGTTCAAATAGCCAAGGGTTGAACTCAAAGGTTTATGACCCAAACAGAGAAGATGCTCTGAGATTACAGATACTAAAGCAGACGACAAATTGATAACACCGACCACATGGTTTAAATAAGATCATTTAAAGGAGCATACAAAGACCTTGGTTACTTTAATTACTCAAGTCGCATAACATTTCAGCCTCCAAAAATATAACCTTCAATTTAACAAGCATAAAGTATCTATCCTGGAGTCAATCCATGCACTTTGCGAACAGTAATAGATTCAAATAACAGACCTCTGAGATCCACAACACCCATTTAACGACAAACTCGACTACCTAGACTTTGTAATTTAAGCAGGATCACTAAACAAAATCTTAAATTAACAGTACCACATAAAGAAGTTGAGATAAACATATTTTTTATGCATTCCTAAACTCATAACGTAAAGATCCAAACAGGGTTACACATCTAAACATTCATACGCTGAATATGGCTGCGTCAATCAAACATGCAACTCCCTCAGGAAATTTAAGTAGAATAGACCATAAATCATACATATTTCCATGGACAATACACTATTATGCTCAGGTCATACAGCAAGAATTTGAGACTAATATCTTAATTATAACACATAATGCCAACCTAGTATACTACTGAACCACATATTTAGCTGAAAATTTAAAACATGTTGATTACTCAAACTGAGTATATAATTAACACTTAAACAATGCAAAAGCTACAGAAATTAAAAGGGAAAGAGATTACCTTCTTCGGGTTCAGCGAAGTGGGTATGGGGCCTTCGATACTCACTCAAACACTACCAAATCCGAGCTTGCGAGGCTCGGATTCACAGCAATACCAAGGCAAACGAAGAAAAAAATAGTATTTCGGCTCGATAATAAAACAAGATTACAGCGGCTAACAGATCTAGTATTTCAAGGGATTTTATGGCAGACCACTTTTTTAAGGGAATTTTTCCAATTTCTGAACCCCCTTTAACCGATTCAAGATCGGGTTATTTATGTGGTGGATTGGGGTTTTCGTTTGAGAGGAAGAGAGAGAGAGGAGCGGGGGACAAGAGGGAATGGGGGTGTGCGGTGACAACGTGGGGAACAGGGAGGATGGGGATGGCAGTGAGCGTGGGAGACAAGGAGAGGTGGAGAAGACAGAGGGGACAAGGGAAGATGGGGCGGGTGAGGGAGACAGAGGAGAGAAGGGAGAGAGAGAGAGAGAGAACAGGGGAGGGGGCAGCGGCGTTGTAGGAGAAAAAATGAACAAGGAACCCTAACGGTTCCTTGTTAAAGATGGGGCGGGTCGAAATTGGACCGGGTATGGGCTTGTTTGGACTGGTAAATTGAAATGTGGACTGGTCCGAAAATTGGATTTGATAAATCAAAATATGGGCTGGTCCGAAAAATTTTTATAAGTTGATTGGGCTTTGATTTGGGTCAGGTAAATCAAAAATACGGACTGAGTGCAAGAAATAGTTTGGCTTCTAAACTTAAATAAAAGGCCTATTTTAATTAACCATATACTGAGTGTGACAAAATATTACCTAATACAAAATATGTAATTATTAGGGCTCAGGTAATAAAATTATATAATGTTGTAATAGTCGTGTAATTAATATTTTAACAATAAATAAACACTATCATTTAATTGTGCGGAATAAAATGCGATGCGTATGCAGAAGGTGATAAAAAATGCTGAAACGCAAATTATAATAATACTAGTAATAAATAATAGTAACGAATAGTGGTAATAATAATAATAATGATGATGATGATGATGATGATGATGATGATGATGATGATGATGATGATAATAATAATAATAATGATGATGATGATGATGATGATGATGATGATAATAATAATAATAATAATAATAATAGTAATAATAATAATAATAATGGCTAGTAATTGTAATAGAAGATAATAACAGTAGTGACTACAACAGGATAATGAAATGCCGGTATTAATAAAAGCTAATAATTATAGTAAAGAAAAAAATGCAAATAATTTTTTTAAAAAAAAAAAAATTGCCAAAATATTAGGAGCGTGAAATAGTTATTTCGGAGGAAAGGTGGGACAAAATTGGGTGTCAACAATACTTGGACTTGAAATGGCCGTCGACATGAAGCGGTTGCAAGTCTTTGATGACTCTCAGTTGGTGATCAATCAACTCTTGGGAAGCTATGAAGTCAAGAAGCTCGAATTACTCCCCTATTATGGTTATGCTCAGAAGTTGATAGGATGGATTGGTGACGTAACTCTTCAGCATGTTCCTAGGAGGGAAAGTGAGAAACCCGATGCTTTAGCTGCTCTAGCTTCAGTGCTCACTCTGCCAGATCAAACACAAGTGACTATCTGTCAAAATGGGTAGTACCTCCGTCAAATGAGGATGAAGGCGCAAAAAATGAGATTGAGCATCTCGTAGCTGTTTCTGAGGCTGCGAAGGAAGACTGGCGACAACCCATCATTGACTACTTGAGTTATGGGATACTGCCAGAAGACACAAGAAGAAGAACTGAAATTCGTCGTCGTGCACCTCGATTCCTTTACTACAGGGATACTTTATATAGAAGATCTTTTGAGGGAGTGCTCTTGCGATGTTTGGGGGAGGATGAAGCAGTCCAAGCTTTGCAAGAAGCACATTCAGGAATATGTGGATCACATCAATCTGGACCAAAGCTCCACTTCCACATAAAAAGGATGGGATATTATTGGCCGACGATGGTGAAAGATTGCTTGGACTATGCAAGAAGATGCAAGGCTTGTCAGTTTCATACGAATTTTATACATCAGCCACCCGAAGCATTACACCCACCGTCGCATCTTGGCCATTTGAGGCTTGGGGGTTGGACGTCGTTGATCCGCTGCCGAAATCTTCTGGTGGACACTTGTACATCTTGGCTGCAACTGACTACTTCTCAAAATGGGCTGAAGCTGTCGCTCTTAAAGAAGTGAAGAAGGAGAATGTCGCGAACTTCATCCAAGTAAATATCATTTACCGCTTCGGCATTCCTCGTTACATAATAACAGACAATGGAAAGCCATTTGATAACAAACTGATGAACAAGATTTGTGATATCTTCGGTTTCAAGTAGCATAAATCTTCTATGTATCATGCTGCCGCCAACGATCTAGCTGAAGCGTTCAATAAGACGCTGTGTAACTTGTTGAAAAAGGTTGTCTCCAAGTCCAAACGAGATTGGCATGAACGAATGAAAGAAGCTTTGTGGGCATATAGGACGACTTACCGCACACAAACGCAAGCAACCCTATACTCGCTTACTTATGGAGTTGAAGCAGTCCTACCACTTGAGCGCCAAACACCTTCTTTATGACTTGCTATTCAAGAAGGGCTCACCGAAGAGAAAAATGCTCGATTGCGTCTTGCAGAGTTAGAAGCACTTGATGAGAAAAGGCTAGAGGCTCAACAAAATCTTGAATGTTATCAAGCCTGTCTATCTCGTGCCTTTAATAAAAAGGTTCGCTTGAGGTCCTTTCAAGTGGGAGATCAAGTCCTTGCAGTAAAAAGACCCATCATCGTTTCCCATAAGTCTGGGGGAAAATTCACCTCAAAATGGGATGGACCATATGTCGTGCAAGAAGCATATTCAAGTGGCGCTTACAAGCTTATTAATGCGGATGGCCTGAGGATCGGTCCTATCAACGCAAAGTTCTTGAAAAAGTACTATCCTTGAAGCAAGATGACGCTCCTTAAGGCACGAGCATAAACTGCATGTAACTCCTGGCCCGCAAGAGTATAAACTGTGCACGGCCCAAAAAAAAATGTTCACTAGGTTGAAAATCTCGCAAGAGGCGGCCTAGGCAAAAGTTAGGACACAAAAAAAAATGTCCGCTAGGTTGAAAACCTAAAACCTCGCAAGGGGCAGCCTAGGCAAAAGTTAGGACACAAAAAAAAATGTCTGCTAGGTTGAAAATCTCGCAAGAGGCTGCCTAGGCAAAAGTTAGGACACAAAAAAAAATGTCCGCTAGGTTGAAAACCTCGCAAGGGGCGGCCTAAGCAAAAGTTAGGACACAAAAAAAAACTCATTTTTCTGAACTACGGAATGACTTGATCCTCTTCACCGAAGTACGTAAGCCGCTTAGAGTTTTATTCTAGGCTCAGTCTCATAAGTTAAAAAAAATACATCATTCTATGTGTTGTTCAAGTGAAGTATGATGAAGTGAACTCCGCCTGACCATGCACATGCAGATCATATATACAAGCATCCTTTCATTAAAATTCGAACCTTCACCAAATTCTGATGGTTCAATGGAGGCAAATCTCCATTTCCATGGGTTTCTCCAACGGGATGACTGTAATCTCTTAGTAAGTTAAAGTCTAAAAATACAGCAAGCCTTCAAGTTGAAGTTTCAAATCCACCATGTCTGCAAGTTGAAATCTTAAAATTTAGCAAGTCTGCGGGCTGAAAGTCTCAAATCTACCAAGTCTGCAATTTGAAGTCTTCAATTCCTCTGAATATATTTAAGTTGATGTTTCAAATCTACCGCATCTGCAAGTCAAAGTCTTAAATATGCCAAGTCTGCAAGTTAAAGTCTTTTATTTACAAAGTCAGCAGGTTGAAGCCTCAGATCTACCATGTTTTCAAGTTGAAGTCTTTAAATCCTCTAAGTCTTCAAGATGAAGTCTCAAATCTTCCATAACTGCAAGTTGAAGTCTTCAAATCCTCCAAGGCTTCCCAAGCTTACCGTTCTTAGGGTGGGAACGAGTGTCCATCCCTTTGCGCCATAAGATTACCTTAGAACGGGCGGGGACGAGTGTCCATCCCTTTGCGCCGTAAGATTACCTCACCGTTCTTAAGGCGGGGACGAGTGTCCATCCCTTTGCGCCATAAGATTAACTTATCGTTCTTAGGGCAGGGACGAGTGTCCATCCCTTTGCGCCGTAAGATTACCTTACCTTTCTTAGGGCGGGGACGAGTACCCATCCCTTTGCGCTTTAAGATTACCTTCTTCATGCATGGGTCATGCCCTTGAACAAGAACTCATCATTGTCATTAGGACCTACCAAAAAGGGGGGAAAGGAAAAACGATAATCTACCTTACACTTTGATGCTTCAACAAATTGGACTCCGAGTGTCTGCTTAAGAGCTAACGAATTTGCGCTACAAAAAAAGAAAAGAAAAGAAGTAGCAGTTATTTATAGATGAAAAAAATAGGCAGAATAAAGAAGACACACGCGGAAGAGCTAGCGAAGTTTACCTGTTAAGACTAGAAGATGATGCTCCAGAAAGTTACTCACATTATGAAAGCTCTAATCTACCTCAATATCCAGGTTGGACCTTCTCTTCGACGGGTACTTGTAAAAAGTGTAGAAGCGGTGGCTGCAATTTGTGTTACATATATATCCTCCTGAAACTAGTATTTTCCGAAATGGAGCCGAGTTGCATGATTTAATCTCCTAGTCGGATTGGTGCACAATGCATGGAATTGGATTGAAGTCCTCTTTTAAATAAAACAAGGAAGCCATGTGCTTATCTTCTCCACTAAAAGTTATTAGTGGAATTGACATGTCAAATTGAAATTGGAATTCAAATTCAAAGAATAATAGCTGCAGAAGATGTTCCATAATTTTCATCTTACATGGAAAATGATGGCTTTGTTACTATCTTTATACAAATCAGCCCTTCTCCAACTCAAGCAACGGGAAATTCATACTCAAGAGCATGTCCTTAAGCTTGGCTTTTCACGGATTCGTCCTTCAAATGATCTCTAAATTTTCAGTTTTGAGGCGGATAATTTTTGCCCTTTGCACCTTAAACTGGCCTTTTCACGAATTTGTCCCTAAAAGGATATATTTCGTCATTTCGAATATTCATTGTCATAGATTTGTCCTTTGATATTCTGTCGATATGGATATTTTGCACCGTGAATATGTCTCTTGGTATTCCTTCAATATGGATATTTTGCATCGTAGATTTGTCTTTTGATATTCCGTCAATAGGGACATTCCATCGGTAAGGATATTATGTTGATAAGGGCACTCGTTGATAAGGACACTCCGTCGATAAGAACATTACATCGATAAGGGCATTCCGTCGATAACAGATACTCCGTCAATATGAACGTTCCATCGAGATGATTATTCCATCATTTTGGTTAAATAATGGATCCTTTTGATCTAAAAAAAAACACGAAAATATAACAAAGAAAACGCAAAACAGAGAAAAACAAATTACCTGGTACTTTGATGCCTTGCAAGTCCGGCTCCAAGCGTGTTCTGGAAGAGCTTACAAGCTGGTGCTATAGGAATGAAAATTACGCAGCTATCTATAGATGCTACGAGGCGGCGGTGGGTGTTCCTTCTCCTAGGCGGAGTACAATTATTTTTCCTGCTATGACTCTTAAGAGGAATAAGGCTTCAACCTCTTTCTCTAATTTAATTGGCCATTGCTGGCGGAAGTTCGGCATACTAAAGGCCCCACGTGAATCTTTTAAGATGGACAAATTGAAAGCTTACTTAGCAGAATCATGTTACTCCAATTCTTTTGAAGTAGTACATGAATATATCCATGGTGCACTTTAAGATATGTACCGGACAATCATCATTGTGTTATACTTCAAGCCTAGTCTCTAAAATTGACAAGTGAACCCGACAAGTCTCGAAGTAGGGGGCATTTGTGGACAACGGAATTTTATTGAATTTAAATTCGTAAGAAATTCAGATTATATTAAATTCAAGATATATTAGTCCGAATAAATAAATTGTGGGCTAATATAATTCGGTTAATTATTTAAATAAACATGGATTTAAGTAATGTCCAATTTCATTAAGCTAGTCCATTTAATTGGGCTACAAATGAGGAGCCCACTTTGTCAAGCCCAAGATGTCATCTTATTCAAGAGGCCCAAATTGGTCTCATGTGTTAAATGACATGGCACGTCAAGTCAAGTAAAGAAGCCTATAGTGTCATGTCACGTGTCAAAATGATGCAGCATGCCTATTCAAATCAAAGGCCAATGAAGATGCGCCATGTGTACAGGTGACATATTCTGGCCAATCAAATATCGACATGTCAGCTTAAATCTGATTGGTCGAAAGAAGCCTGTCCTTATCACAACTCCTCCATCCTACAACTATAAATAGGGGCCTCATAATTCAGAAAAATGACAGAAATTCTAACAAGAAGCAAGAGAGAGCTCGTGGGTCAAACGCTGCGGATTTCTCTACAAGCTAAAAGCATTCAAGTATTTCTCTATAAGTTCTAGAGATCCAGACGAAGATTCAAGACCAAGCTCAAAAGCCCTTGAATTCAAGTCCAAGTCAAAATTAAATCCATCAAGTTCAAGATCAAGCTCAAAAGCCCTTGAATTTATTGTTAAAAAGACGAATCAGAGGAATCATAGAGATTGTAACACTCATATTCTGAAATCAAATACAAAGATTGTTGCGATATTTTCCTGTCTTGATTATTATTTTCTCGACACAAATTTTATTGGCTACAAATTCTAAATTTGTTTGCAACAAATTTTAATATGCGGAAATAAATTACAACCACAAACAAAATATGTTGAAACAGATATTTTATTGATGATATTGCGGATACAAGATCTGTTTACCCCCTTGATTCTTCTCTCCTAATATTTCTTCGTAATTAGAGGGTCGTTAGTAGCTTATTTCTCGTACGTAGGATGATTTGGATTTGGATATGTGGACTTTCTTGGGATTTATTTGATCTCGATGAAAGGATATTGTGGATCTTCTTGAAGTATTTGGTTGTCAAGAAATATCTGGTCACATATTGACCTTTTCTTGAATACCCATGAGTTTATGGGATATCTCAGATGTATTTTAAGGGAATATGCCTCTTTTATATAGGCGTGAGCTAGGAATTAGGGTAGAGTACCCTCCAAGAAACCCTAATGGATATTGGGCTTGTTTTGTAAAGGCCCGACCTAAATCGAGTAAAATTTCAGTGTCTACAGGAGTAAAAGGTCAAATTTACCCCTAAAGTATACATGGTACCAATTTACTATTTCTTCTGTCCCAATTTATGTGATATAATTTGACTAGACACGACGTTTAAGAAAGAAAGAAGACTTTTGAAACCTATGGTCTAAAACTTTAGATCTCACCTGGTACTCTACATTCATAAAAGAATGCAACAAGTGCAGGTTAGTATAAACAAGTACTGGCAAGTATCATAGGCCGACTAAGACTAGCTAACGTTTATAAAGACAGCAAAGCAAGATAAACACGTAAAACAACAAGGTACAAGTCAACATGAATCCATAACCACAATACAAGTCATCACCTACGTTAGAGCATCTAAACCTAACTGTTTCAAGTATTAATATAACTGTTCCGAACCAATATATCAATATCATATCACAACAAGTCAACAACTATGTTATAGCATCTCAACCCAACTGTGCCAAGTCCGAGTATAACCAATCTGAATCAGTACATCACAACAATATCACAGGAAACAATAAGGTGCAATGCAATGCAATTATGTATGTATGATGAATGAATGCATACGTACCGTACACATGTACTCCGACAATGGAACATCACATCTCGGCAGCAGAACCCATGGGGGACCCGCGAAGTCCATGTACCACTCGCCCCGGCATTGACCACAGATCACGAGCACTCTCTCAATCCCGGCAAGAGTCATCGGGCATCGAGCACTCATTCGTTCCTGGCAAGAGACCTCAGGCAACGTACACTCATTCCGCTCTAGTAAATGACCTCGAATCACGGATTCTCATCTCTCTTTTACGCTCTCCGGAAAAGACCTTCGAGGCTACACTCTCTCACTTATCATCATCAGTACCATAACCATGCAATATCAATGTATCATGGAAATGAGTATGAATACGATGCAATGTAATATCAACAACCAATTCAATCCCAACAGTACCACACATGGCACACAAGTAATATCAATAATAAGGTTACACAATAAGCCACAATGGAATCACAATCTCATCTCAATATCGAATCAAGTAAACTACCGCTATATCATAGTCATGGTATATCACAAATCACCAATATCCAATGTCTCAACGTGGAAATGATCCAATAAGTAAATAGATCAAGATAAGTAAACAACACAACGAGGTGGCTAGCCCCAAATCATACAACAAGACCCAACCTAAGACAATATTCAACCCAACGTCATACGCAGGAGTTACATGCATTCTCTGACAATACCATCTAAACATACGCTTCGCTTGTCGAAGTCTCACCATAAGGTAAACCGTAACCTACCTGGAGAGCCAAACAACAAAGTCTCCAATAGTCAAACCTTCGTCTTTCCCTTCCTTTGATCTTCGAGATAATGGAAGCCTAATCATATCCGAATCATGAAATTAGAATCAAGAAGAAACAACATTCAATCCTTACTTCTGAATCAAGAAGAAACAACATCCAATCCTTACTTCTATTCAATATCCAAATCCCAACCTATGGAATGGGGTTTATGAACTAAAACGATGAAATTAGAAATCTATAGGTCTCAACATGAAATTAAAGTTCTAGGTGATCAATTCCCATCAATTATAAGCTAGAAGAACTAACAAATCACTTAAATTTAGATTCTAGGCAAAAACTCCAAATTTGGGTATGAACCCTAACTTCCAATACCATAAATTAGCCACTAATTAGGAAGGAATCATGCAATAATAGATTCTACTAATCAAATCCATGCTTAATGAAGCTAACCCAATCAATAAATCAAGATTTAATAGCCTAGAATGAAGAATCCATTTAACCCTCTTTTAATCCTCAAGCTCTTAACGAAACTAGCATGATTAATGGATTCCTAAGGTGATTAATGAAATATGGAATAGCAATGAATATGGAAGGACTTACCACGACGATTTTCCCTAACAAATGCCTTGAAATGCTCCCAATAGCTTTATTTTAGGAGTGCTATTGAATGAAGGACTTAGGGCTTTTAACACTTATTTCATGATTCTAACTGCCCGCCACTCGCTTCCGCGGTCCCTTTACCGCTCTAGCGGTTCCGCTTCCGCGGTCATTAGACCGCTTCTGCTGTTCATGCCAATCGTACCAGACTGCTATAGCAGCAGGGTTGCCGCTAAAGCGATACCGCTGCCGCGGTCTTGGTGCCGCCATAGCGGGCATCAGACACACTACTAAAAAACTGGCAAAATGCGACGGACAAAAAACCGACAGACTGTGTCGCTTTGAAAAATCGACGAAAAACCGACGCACTGTGTCGGTTTTGTGTATTTCTAATTTTTTTATTTTTTAATTAAAAATCTGACGGACAATGTCGGTTGTTTCCTCAAAATTTTGAAATTATATTTCTGCCAATTTATTTTTACAAAAAACAGACGTGGGACGTCGGTTTTATTAAAAAAAATTAATTAATTAAAAACCGACGAACAACGTCGGTTTTATTTTTAAAAATATATTAAATAATTTATAATTCATTTTGTTTTGTAAAATATTAATAAATGAATTTTTTTTAATGAAACCATCGGACTACGTCGGTTTTTAATTTTTTTTGGTCAAAGGCTGGTCAACATTTTAAAAAAATCGACGGACCGCGTCGGTTTTTCCGTCGGTTTCTTTTTAACAATATGATAGAAACGGGTTTGGCATATCGTTTGCCATCTTCCCCAAAACAAATACCCACTTCCCTCTAAAATAAAAAAAATAAAAAAACCTAACCCACCGCCCACCCCCTTCTGCCCACGCCCGCCACCTGCTGTTAGCCGCCGCCCACCCGCCGCTACCTGCGCAGCCCAACCCCACCTATCCCAGCCCCGTTTTTAACTTGTAATTTGAGGTAGTTTCTTCTAAATTAGGGTTTTTAAAATTCTTTCAATTTTAGTTTTATTTGTAGATTTTAGGCCTAATGTTAGTCTATTTAGCTTTGTTAAACATCATTTGTAATGTTATTAATGTTGAATTTGTGAAAAAATGTAAACTTTATTTGACTAGTTTACTTTTCTTTTCTTTTTTTGCTTGAGATTGTGCTATATTTTATGTTCATTGTCAATGTATTTGTGTTAGCTTAGTTATCATTGTTTGTAATATTATTGATGTTGAATTCGTGCAAAAATGTATACTTTATTTGACTAGTTTTTTTTTTTTTTGGTTGGGATTGTGTTTTTTGTTAGAATCCATAAGTTAGTAGAATTTTTATTGAGCATTCAAAATTAGAATTGATTGAGATTGTGCTTTTCAAAGTTAGAATTGTTAAGTTATAGTATTTCTATTACCTCAAAACTAAAGTGTAGACTTTATTTAACTAGATTTACTTTTCAATTTTTGGAATTGGTTGGGATTGCGCTTTTCAAAGTTATATTAAAGTTAGAATCCATAAGTTATTAAAGTTAGAATTGTTATTGAGAATTCAAAGTTAGAATTGGTTAGGATTGTGCTTTTCAAGGTTAAAATGTTAAGTTATAATATTTGTATAACCTCAAAACTAAAATGTAGACTTTACTTGGCTAGATTTACTTTTCAATTTTTAGAATTGGTTGGGATTGTGCTTTTCAAAGTTATATTGAAGGTAGAATCCATAAGTTATTAAAGTTAGAATTATTATTGAGAATTGAAAGTTAGAATTGGTTGGTGTTGTGCTTTCTTAAATTATTATTAAATTTGTGAAAAAATGTAAACTTTATTTGACTAGTTTACTTTTCAAATATATATATATATATATATATATATATATATATATATATATATATATATATATATATATATATATATATATATATATATTTTGCTTGATATTGTGCTATTTTTTATGTTCATTGTCAATGTATTTGTGTTAGCTTAGTTAGAATTGGTTGGGATTGTGCATGCTTTTTCAAGTTATATTAAAGTTAGAATCCATAAGTTGTTAAAGTTAGAATCCATAAGTTGTTAAAGTTAGAATTGTTATTGAGAATTCAAAGTTAGAATTGGTTGTGATTATGCTTTTCAAAGTTAGAATTGTTAAGTCATAATATTTCTATAACCTCTAAACTAAAGCGTAGACTTTATTTGACTAGATTTTATTTTTCGATTTTTAGAAATAAAGTTAGAATCCATAAATTATTAAAGTTAGAATTGTTATTGAGAATTCAAAGTTAGAATTGGTTGGGATTGTGCTTTTAAAAAATATTGATGTTGAATTTGCGAAAAAATGTAAACTTTATTTGACTAGTTTACTTTTCATATATATATATATATATATTTGCTTGAGATTGTGCTATTTTTTATGTTCATTGTCAATGTGTTTGTGTTAGCTTAGTTAGAATTGGTTGGGATTGTACATGCTTTTTCAAGTTATATTAAAGTTAGAATCCATAAGTTGTTAAAGTTAGAATTGTTATTGAGAATTCAAAGTTAGAATTGGCTGTGATTGTGTTTTTCAAAGTTAGAATTGTTAAGTCATAATATTTCTATAACCTCTAAACTAAAGCGTAGATTTTATTTGACTAGATTTACTTTTCGATTTTTAGAAATAAAGTTAGAATCCATAAGTTATTAAAGTTAGAATTGTTATTGAGAATTGAAAGTTAGAACTGGTTGGGATTGTGCTTTTAAAAGTTATATTAAAATTAGAATCCATAAGTTATTAAAGTTAGATTTGTTATTGAGAATTCAAAGTTAGAATTGGTTGGGATTGTGCTTTTAAAAGTTATATTAAAGTTAGAATCCATAAATTATTAAAGTTAGAATTGTTATTGAGAATTCAAATGTTAGAATTGGTTGGGATTGTGCCTTCTTAAGTTATATTTTAAGTTAGAATTCTTAAGTTAAAATATATTTCTATAACCTCAATAATTTGTGGGTATATTTTTGTAGATGGATGGTATGGGGATGTATAATATAAATAATAGTGATCGTGTGGGTGTACATGATGAATTTGTTGACAAGTTTACACACATGCAATGTCACTTCACCCTTTTCAAAATGAAGGGGGTAATTAGGTGTGCTTGTTCTTGTTGCCGGTGTAAGAAGTATTTGAAACCGGAAGCGGTTAGGGTTCATTTATATAGTCGCGGGGCTTATGTTTTAGTTTGGATTTCATAATGAACTTATGTTTTATGCTTTATGGACTTATGTTAAAACTATGTAGAACTAGTTAATGGTACTTTTGGTTGGACATTTAAATATTTTTGAACTTTGAAGGTCTATTTAGATCGTATTTGATGTGTTTAGATAGTGTTTGATGTGTTTGATTGTTACTTAGGGTGATTTTATGTGTTGTAGCTCTTTTAGAATTGATTTGGAACATTTTAATGCTAGCTTTGAGCAGCTTTTGGTACTGGTTTTTGAGCAGGTGTGACTACAGAAAATGCAGCAATTGCATGCAGGAAAAAACCGACGGAAAATCGACTCAGTCCGTCGGTTTTCTGGAAATTAATTCTTAAAATTTTTTAGAAAACCGACGCACTGTGTCTGTTTTTTATTTAAAATAAAAAAATTAAATAAAAAACCGACGCACGGGTCAGTTTTTTCATAAAATGTATATTTTTTTATTTGAAATAAAAAATCAGAAATTAAAAAAAACCGACTCAGTTCGTCGGTTTTTTTAATTTTTTTAAATTATTGGATAAAAACCGACGGACCACGTAAGCGACGCAGTCTGTCGCAAAAAACTGACGCGGTTCGTCGATTTTCAAAAAGAGAGGCTACATAAACCGACGGACCGTAAAAGGTCGGTTTCATTGAAAAAACCGACGGACCGCCGTCGGTTTTCTTCGTCGGTTTTTGACAGTTTTTTATTAGTGACACCAGAATCCCCTAAGTTTTCACTAATTCAACTCGAAATCCCGACTATCACCTGAGGCCATCTGCTCACAAATCATATATGTAGACATACATAAAAACACGCTACGAACGCGCTCGTGGCCTCGGAATTCCCAACGGAGGTCTCGTTGACCGAGTTAACTCCCGATACCTCAAAACTAACTTTCCAACCCAAGTCCCAAAATGCAGTTGAGTGCATTGGGAATCGACTCGAAAATACACATGAGTTCTAAAAGATCATTCGGGCCTCTCGAAATTGACGTATTCTCGAACAAGATCCGTTTATCAAAAAGTCAACTTTGAGTCAACTCTTTTTCACTTTAAGCCCAAATTTCACAAAACCCAACCTATTTCGCATCCGATGATCTCGGAAATCATACCACCCGTCCCCGTGGGTCAAATATACGTTGATATAGCTCAGGAAAAGGTCAACGGGTCAAAATATTCGTAACAACCAAACGGGCCATTATATATATATATATATATATATATATATATATATATATATATATATATATATATAGTAATTGTTGATCTATATTTATAGAATATATTTTTTTATTTATTCCATATAACTTCTGGTTAAAAGTGTTCAACGGACCATCCGTCACTGTATATGTGTCTGCGCATTTGCAATTCAGTTGAGCAAGACTTTAATTTTAGGGGGAGATGACCTGGGCTGGGCGTTCTGTTGATTTAATGTCCCTTAAATTGGGCGTATATAGCCCATGAATTTCATGCGCTATAGCTAAATAAGTCTTCTCTCTTTTTCTTTTTACATATTAGTTTGGTACTTTTGAAGAAAAAAAAAAACACCTCAGTTCGGTTCAGTACTCCTTAACTTATTAGTTGATGTCCAAATATCTTAAAATATCTTTGAATTACATGAATTAAAAAAAGATTGGTTCTTGTAACTTGCAAGAGTACACATGTTGGATGCTGGCATATTGTCAAGAATGAACGAAAAGGTTATTAAGCTTTAGACGATATCATCCTTCACCCCACATTTACATTTTGATATTATTAGCCAGTGAGCAAATATGGTAAAATGCACAAAGTTAGATTTAGAAAGTGGCACTTCAATTTCTCTAAAAACACAAAAGTATTGTATACTAATGGATGTTCTTGCATACTTACTTTTCTCCTTTTGATCGACGCCATGCACAAATGAGTTAAATAAATTGACATCAATATTCCAAAGTTACGTGCCCAGATTAAAGAAAGACTACTACTTTCTTCTCCTTTCCTAGTAAATGTTAGTTCCCTCTTTCTATTTTTTTTTTTTTTTTGGTTCAATACTTCATTCTCTACAGACTTTTGTACTACTGTCCTCTATTGTCCATATTTGTTTTATTTCATTATCATTGTTAGTCAATATTATAATTCTATTGTTATCAAAAATATACTCTTTTCTAGAATAGGATTTAATTACTGATTGTATAGTTATTACAATATATACTCCTTCCTATGGTAGGACTTTGATTGTATAGTTATTACAATATACAATCATTCTTAGAATAGGACTTTAACCCTACAATTGTATAGCTATAAATATTCTTATGGTATTATTGAATAAAGACAGAAAATTATTCTGAAAATCTCTTGTTTGTTCTATCATGGTAGCAGAGCCACCATATAGTTTTTTTATGCTCTATTTTCCTCTACCCAGGTACTTTGCTATTTCTTATATTTCTTTTGTGCTCTCTGTTTTCTCTACACAGGTATAAATATTCTTATGGTATTATTGAATACAGACAGAAAATTGTTCTGAAAATCTTTCGTTTCTTCTATCATGGTATCAGAGCCACCATGTAGTTTTTTTTTTTTTTTGGTGCTCTATATTACTCTACCCAGGTATTTTGCTACTTTCTTATATTCCTTTTGTGCTCTCTATTTTCTTTACACAGGTACCCTGTACCTTTTTTTCTCTTTTTTTTTTTTTTTTTTCTCTCAGTCGTATTTTGTGCTCAATGGATTCTAAATCATCCTTGCAGGAATTGTCCATGTTTATTTTATTTCATTATCATAAGCTACTACTTTCTTCTATTGTCCATGTTTGTTTTATTTCATTATCATAACTTACTACTTTAATTTCTTCAATTGTCTTGTTGTTTTATTTCATTATCATAACCTTCATTGTATCTGTTGCTTCACTTGGTTAGTTTTACTCAAGAGAATTGTGACGCGAGCTTCTTTTCTATCGTATTTTGCCTTGGATGTCAAGTCTCTCTAACTTGCCCTGTCTTTTCACGTTTTAAATAATTCATTTATTTGATAATTTCCCTACAGTTTCCTGTTACAAGTAGGGCATATCTTCTTTTACGATTTTTTTAAATTTATTTCCAGCATATCTATAATTTTGAGTAAGTTTGTGGTGGGGGCAATAATAATGAAGAAAAGGCTTCCCTCTAGTACCTCTTCCCTCCAGTTTCCCTTTTGATTGGTGACACGTGTCATTTAATATGATTAATGACTTAGATTCCTTCTTCCAAACATGACTCTATACACATCCCTGCAGAGAACCAAACCCAGTTAATTTTCTTTCTTCCTAAATAGGTCAAGTCTCGCCCAATGAATGCTAATGAGAAAATTGACAATATTATACCCAATGCTGAAAGAACGATGATTGTTAATTTGCATTTTGCTTTTTGCTGTAATCTTTAGAACTAGCTCTAAATAAACTCCGCTCAACATTTTTATATTTTTGATTTGTTTATATTAGCCCCTAATATTCATAAGTCATTAGAGTAGTTTGAAGATTGAACATAAGTTATTGATTCTGGATGGAGTTAAAGAGGACAAGAAATTAAAAGAGTGTGCATTAGTTAGCAGTTTAGCACTGTGCAGAAAGAAAAAAAACATGAAGGGCATTCAAGGAAGAGAAATGGCTTTAGCTCAGCGTGATGTATTGAATTATTGGAGAATAATTTGAGTAATTAATTATATGAAGTGACACGTGTCACCAATCAAAAGGAGAACTGGAGGTACTGGAGGGGAGCCGTTTCCTAATAATGAATATATGGAATTGTCTTTGACATGAAGTGTTTTACCTCAGAGTGAATTTGTCAAAGCAAATTCCGAGCCACAAAAGAGTACAAAAAATAAAATTCACATCTATAAAAAGACATGCCACAGAGCAGATTCATTTCATTTGTTTTATGACAGTCATGTATGAGCTAGTTTGCCCGCACCTCGACTAATCCACCGGGTACCTGTTTCTCTTAGCAACACATGCATGGGTAACATTTCATATGTTCAACATCAACGTCAGAAACCAGAACGTGTTCTTCACTTTTCAGCATATTTATATATATACTTCTTTTTTTCCTCGATATTTTTCAAATTTAGGATTAAAAAATTGACATATGTTTCTTGATCTGTGAGTCCCCTAGTCACATTTCTGGAGTAAGATCAAGCTGCCTTCTCAATTGCTTCTATGCATTCTACGACCGACGCCTTGTTTGTCATCGCCGTTATTAGGGCTTCATGAAGCTTGCTATTGTTTTTCAGTAGTGAAGCAGCAAATAGAACCTGCAAAAATTTGACAATATAATGGTCATGCTTGGGATCCACTTGCAATGCTATAATCTAGATGTTCGGATGGTTTAGGAATGACGAAGTCAACAATCTGTGTGTGCACGCGCCTCATGAATTTTGTATATGTTTGAGTGTGTTCATCACAATATGTATCTAGTTTTAGACTCACCGCCCATCTTGTAAGGTTCTGTTGCTGGTCTTTGCTAAGCGGCGGCTTGCTTCTGTTTAGAAATCTCTGTGAAGACAAAGAGAAACATATTTGATAAAAAGGTTCCAGAAAAAAAAGGCAATTTAACTCCCAGATAGTGTTCACTAAACCTGAAGAGTGAAAAGGTCAGCTGATTGACCAACAACTTTATCATACTTTAGCCCTTCTGCTGCCAGCCCGGCCATTGCTACCACTGCCAGCCTGAGAAATGCAACTAGCTTGTGAAAATTTCCTTTTTCATGCAAAAGTTTCAGAAGCAAAGTTACTTTTGGTGCGTTTGGAACGAGCGAATATGTTTTCCATGAAACAAAATAAGTGGTTTTTTAACTTATTTTCTAGTGTTTTTTAGGTAAGCAGAAAATATTGTCCTAAGAGCATTTATGCATAATCTAAGCGGAGCTAGAAGCCAACATACAGGTTTGGCTGAACCCCACTAGCTTTAGTTCAAACCCTATATTTTTATCACAAAATACATACAAAAATTAAATTCAGAATTTACAACCCATAAAGTTTAAATTCTGGCTCCACCTCCGGGGGTTGGGGTGGGGTGTCAGGAGTGGGAAGGAGACGATTGGTGTGTAATACCACTTATGGAACTTGTTTTTCCTACTCACAAGGAAAGTCATTTTCCTAAATTTTAAGGAACTTGTTTTCCTAGAGAAAATGTTTTCCGAAACATCTTGACCAAACATGAGAAAATTGTTAAACTTTTTCCTCCATAACTTCACACCCTTCATGTAAAATATAACTAGCTGCAGATACTTGACAAAGTACCTACACAGCAAGTAAATTAATAGATTGTAGATGAGAGACTTTTGAGATTGATACCTGTCAAGTTCTTTTGAGTCAAGCTGCCCACTGTAGATCAGTTTTTCCAGTCTTTCATCAATTAAATTGACATGCTCTTTCCCAATATCCAGTGAATACCCAAGGATAGGGAGACCAATTAGGTAGGAAACTGAAATTGACATTGTACAGTCAAATTTTAGCCACCAGCTTAAATTAAACAGAGCAAAGTTGGTGTAAGCGTAGAAGCACAACAATAATAACAACTACGCCTCCATCCCAAACAAGTTAGGGTCGGCTATATGAATCCTAAATTCTCCATATGAGCTCAACTTATGTCAGCATTATGCCAAATAAAAATAAAAGTAAACATTAAGTTAGATATATATAAATAAGAGTGATTATAATAATAACATTAGAAGTTCTCTAACAAGACTAAAGAGATACGTTTGAACTAGCACTGCCATTTTTAATGCAAAATAAGACATATGCCGCTAATTGATATAAAGATAGATTTACTTAGAAACTATCTGTGACCCTTAGTGAGGGAACTATGCAACTTTGAGATGCCGCAATCAATTTGTCAAACTTTACAATGATAATATAGAAAACTGGATCAGGATGTCACCTAAGAAATGAGCTGCTTCGTGGCTGGCAATTCTCTCCTGGTAATCAGGAAAAAATGATGAAAATCCATCAGTGGCAGCCTGAAGGAGCCTACATAATGAATAAAAGAATGAGCCATAACGACCTGCATGCAGTAGAAAAGCTTAACTGAATATATCTTCTTCCTTTGACAGATATCTTAAATATTAAGGTTTGAAGAAGTATACGTTATGAGATTCAGAAGAATGCATAAATCATGACTTACCCTGGGGAAGTACTTCCGATTCCCAAAACTACTAAGGATATGCTTCCGATCAAGTATGGAACAAAAAAACCCCAATCCTGAAAAGACAAAGAAGGAATCAACAGTGTGTCCTGCACGTATCTGTCAACTTCTATCCATATATTCTTGGAAAATACTATTGGGTCGGGTCTGTCAGTTTCTTGCTTTAAAATAAGATACGAATGCTTTAAAGCAAGACAAGCAAGTACTCTTCTTACTAAAGAAGAAGATAGAAAATCACTCTGGCCAAACTCAGAGGACTAATTTGAGTCATGGCTTGGATTAATCGGGGTAATAATAGTATCTTGCTAGAAATGGATTGCCATACAGCTACATTAGGGATATGGGAGGTATGGTTAAGGAGGAGATCTTGGAAGCAGTTAATTAGTTCAAAGGAATAGAATCTCAAGGAGAAGGAATATCACTACAAAATTTCCCTTTACATAGTCCCATCTTCTCATCTTCTCTTTATTAGTAGTCTTACCTAGTAGACATATTATCCTATTCCTTCATTTTATTACTACCTGTTACTTCGCATGCTTTGTTTATCTTGCTATTTTGCTGTCATAATTTTTCTTTTCTATCCTGCTTTGTTTATATTTCTTTTGAGACGAGGGTCTATCAGAACAGCCTCTCTATCCCACAAAGGTGGGGGTAAGGTCTGCGTACATCTTACCCTCCCCAGACCACACTTGTGGGACTATACTCGGTATGTTGTTGTTGTACTGAACTTCCAAAAAAGAAAAGAGAACACGATGAACAGCACAAAAGTAGGTTAGTAAGAGAAGTTACCCCAGGAAGTTGGCCAGCAAGAACACCCAAAAACCCTGTGGTGCCTACCACTGTAAACAGAAAAGCTGCCTGTATGAGTATCACTGAAGGAAATCAGTATCAAACAGATTTAAGAACTGAGTCCAAACAGTCGAATAAAAAAGATATAACCACATTAATCATCTCTTATTAAATCCTGAAAAAAGTAAGAACACTGCTTCAAAGCAAAATGCATCTAGGACCTGCTAGTTCACATTCCTAGAACCAATTTTTTTCGGACTCCCCAAAATGTTCTCAAACACATGTTGTATCCTCCAAAAAATACACTAATTTTGGAGGACGCGACATGCACCGGTCTATATTTTGAAGAGTCTGAGGAACATAAACTGTATGAATAAGATCAAACTATGCACATGCCAATCACATATAATTAACCCCATCAATCTGCACGACTAAGTCTATTAAGAATTCGGCGATATAACAATTGGAGACTATTGGAATCCAAGGTTGAATCTCATTCATTTCGTTCAATATGTGCCAAGAACGCGAAAAAGACTCAAATGTTCCCCCAGAATACTGAATAATATGGAAATTGACAGTTGGCTTTGAATTTGGTGCTACTTCCATCGATGCAATAACAAAAATTTCATGAAGAAACTTACATCATTTCTGACACTCGGGATTGCAAGGTTCTCTGCATTTTTTAATCCGAGAGTTGTCAGCTCTCTGAGAGATGTCTGCAAGAAAATTTAAAGACCATTGCAGAGAATTATGGCCACAATGTGTGCTAATTAAATAAATTAGATAACAGATACATACTGTTCTTATGAACATGAGTGTTTAGACCCATATGGACGGCTAATATCTGGATAGCTCTTTCTAAAACTTCACATTTTAAATGCGAACTGACCGTGCGACGTGAGACATAGGGTTGAGAACTCCACTTTTTGGCCCAACCAACTTCAACTAGCTGATCAAGCGCCTCTTTGACAGCATTGCTATCTTTCTGGAATGAAGAAAATAGGTTTATAAAACAGTTAAGAATAATTGCAGAAAGTATGATAAGAAGAAGTTAATCTTGGAAAGCTGATATGATAAGAAGAAGTTAATCTTGGAAAGCTGAACAGAACAGAAAGGCCAAGAAACCAAATTAAACACAATTTCCAATGGCAAACATATAAGCATCTTTTCCGAAAAAAAAAAAAAAGGTTAGAAGCCAGATGAGTAGCTTTAATCATATTGTTCATATTGAGAAAACGAATAGCCTAATTAGTAGCTGGGAGTGGGGACAAAGTTATTGTTACAGGAACAGTTCATCCATTGAGCTGATAAAGTTTAGAAAAGCAGTAGAACTATTAGCAACAGTTAAGTGACGGTAAAACATAACGATTTCCAATTAATGAGGTCTATTCAAACAAGCTATAACTTTTAAGTCACAGAGATCATTAAACATGCTCAAGTTTGTGTGCCATGACTGATAATTTTAACCTTAAAATCATGAGAGACCTTGTTTGATCATATTCCTGAAGAACTTCTGTTTGTGAAACAGCCCCTTAAGTAAAATTGAAATGAAAAATTCTTTCCTAAACTAGTTGAATCGAATGTTTAACCCCTATACATATTTCACAAGCCAATGAACACTATAGTGATTTTCCAAAATGTTCAAGTGGCATATCTCACCAAGCACCGACGGACGACGCTTAAAATAGAACAAAAATTACCACTTGGTACATAACTCAGAGGAACTTCTTAGTTCTGTTTCAACTTAGTCTCTGTTACCCACTTCCTAATCCTCTCCAGAAGCCAAGGTATAGGAAAATTTCTCTTTCATTTGCATCCTAATAAGAATTCATCTCCATGTTCGATTTTTAATACTCCCTCCTTTCATCTTATATGATCATATTAATCTAGACTAGATACAGAGTTCAAGATGTTAATTTAGTATTTTATTAGTAGTAGAAGACAAAAGTTAGAGAAAACATCATGTCAAAGTTTGAAATTCAAATAGTTGAATGAATTTCCACTCTTGAAAATCATAAAAGTTGCGTAGAACAAGACTATTATCAGAATAATGTTAACTTGGAATGTCTTAAGTTGAAAAGAATTTCATATAAATCAGAATTCGAACTTTTGAAAATCATGAAAACTGTATTCTGCGCACTAACAACATATAAATGTCTCTCACCTTCGGGTAAAATTGACCTACAACAATAGGTAACTCTTCATATCTCTTTGTATCAAGTCTCATATGACGATACTATAGAAAATAGAGTGATGCCTGCTATAACAAGTGAAATTGCATTGATATATAGTGTAAAAATTCTATATGCTGTCCCCGTACAAAACTTAAATACTACTCCCTTCGGATAAAAAAAAAGAGTCCACTTAGTCATTTGCACACCTCTTAAGAAATCACTAACTCCTAGACAAAAATAGGTAATTTGACTAAATTACCCATAATTAAATAAGCATTGGGATTTGATCATATAACACTTAATAGGGGCAAATATGAAAAAACAGGATTAATTCTTTCTTGATTTCATAAGTGGACTCTTTTTTTGACTCAAGAAAAAAAGGCTAAGTGGACTCTTTTTTTTATCCGGAGGGAGTACTATTATTAGTGAAATCATCTCAAACATTTTGAGACCTCTCAAAAGAATTTCATATAAAATGAAACAGATGGCAGGGAGGGTTGGAGGTAAAAGTGCCCACATATGGGGTCGGCCAAACCCAACAACTTTTGCTAAAACAGTGTGTTTGTATTATGAAAATTCATTAAATATGTACACATAAAAATTTAGAATCCAATTGTTAGCACTTGGAATCGTCATTTTAAAATTCAGAATCCATAAAATTGAAATCTTGACTCCACATCCAAGTACGACTATAGAAGAGGACAAAGCCTATAAGACTACAGAATGTGTGTAAATAATAGATTTTGAACCCAGTAAATTTGATGAAAGTGGTAGAATTATGAATCTAAAACCCATAAAGTTCACATCCTAGATCGGTCTCTAGAAGCCCACATACCGGTTTGGCCAAACCAATAACTTTAGCTCAAATAGCGTGTGAAGAAATTTATTAAATGTGTACACATACTAAAAGTTGTTAGCACTTGAAGTCGTCATTCTGAAATTCAGAATCTATAAAATTAAATTTGAAATCCTGGCTCCCCATGTAAGTATAACAAAAGCCTATAAGATTAAAGTTTTGGGAAAGAGGGAATGGCACCTTAGAAATGGCATTTTGGAGGGTGTTCAAGTCAACACCAGCAGCAGCAGACGAAGAATAAGAAGAAGCAGCTGAAGCTCTAATTTTGATGCTCCATTTTCCAGTATTTGTGGAACAAGGAATTATTGGAGTACTGCTGCTTTGTATCAAGAACTGAGAATTGAAGAGAGATGATGTAGAATTTGACATTCTTTTTTCTCAGTTCCTTTCTTTCTCTCTCTCTCTCTCTTCCTTAAAACCGTTGAGGAATGTTGAGGACACGAAAATCTGTTGATAAGGTTTGTCGTGCTGCTTAAACGACCAGACAGAAACTTCAGTATGAATAGTTGCTTTTGAGTCCCCTCTTTTTCAGTTTTTTTAATTGAATTTTCCTTACTATCCCAATTTATGTAATATTCCTTCAAAATTCATGTGAATTTATTTGACAGGATATAGAGTTTAAGAAAAAACAGAGGACTTTTAAATTTATGATTTTAAATGAGTCACATATATTTCCTCTGATTATAAATCATTGCATAAAGATAAATTATTTTAAAATATTGAAAGAGGTCTTTTTTTTAGCATAGACTAATAAGAAATAAGTTACATAAATTGAAACGGATGGAGTACTTTCTTGTTTTTCGATGGATTTCAAGAAAATAATATCATTCTACATTTAATAATAATTTAATTTTAATTTTAATTTTTTATTTTATTCTTAATGAAATGATTTTTAACCATAAAAAGTTCAAAAGTCTTTCCTTGTTCTCTTAAATTTGGATTGGGCTCCTCTCCATTTTCTCCAAATTCTATCTTAGATTAGGGACACATGGCATGAAATATAATTAATGGCTAAGATTTAATTGACTAAAATAAGGCCCTAACCATGATTTACATAATTAATAACTTATCTATCAATATATTAAAATATTTTCTCTCTTCCTATTTTAATTTTCCTACACAGGAAAATATTTTTTCTCTTTTACCCTGATTATTTCTCCCACTTATTTTTGTTTTCCTACACAGAAATAGATCCCATTATTCAATCGGTGATATTTTTCATACCTAGATGGACCCTTAAACTTGACATGTTTTGTAAGATAGGCATATAAACTTATAAGGTGATCAGATAGACACTTAAACTTACTCAAAGTGTATTTTTCAAGTTTTTCAGTTGTTTTGAAAACAAAAACTATATTTTTCAAACACTCACAATTTTCATGGCCAAACAAGCCCTAAATATATCACAAAATATTTTTTAAAAAATGCAAAAATAAGGCAAACGCATATACATGAGACTATAAATGTGCACTTAAACCAATAAATACTCGCTAATCGCAATTTTGCAGCTTTCAATTAACTCGGTTTTTTTTTACACTTGAATAATTAAAAAACAATAACTTTAACCAATCAAAATCCTTAAAAAAAGAAATTTCAAATTAAGAAATTTCTTTTTTTTAAGTATTTTCTTCTCGGCTTTACAGTTTTCTTAATTTGAAATTTCTTTTACACTTGAAATACTGAATTTAGAAATTTCTTAATTTGAAATTTCTTTTTTTAAGGATTTTTATTGGTTAAAGTTATTGTTTTTTAATTATTCAAGTGTAAAAAAAAAATCTGAGTTAATTGAAAGCTGCAAAATTGCGATTAGCGAGTATTTATTGGTTTAAGTGCACATTTATAGTCTCATGTATATGCGTTTGCCTTATTTTTGCATTTTAAAAAAAATATTTTGTGATATATTTAGGGCTTGTTTGGCCATGAAAATTGTGAGTGTTTGAAAAATATAGTTTTTGTTTTCAAAACAACTGAAAAACTTGAAAAATACACTTTGAGTAAGTTTAAGTGTCTATCTGGTCACCTTATAAGTTTATATGTCTATCTTACAAAACATGCCAAGTTTAAGGGTCCATCTAGGTATTAAGCCTTACTAATTCATAGAATATAGACTCCATTATTTAATCGGTAATAGTATATTTTTGGAAGAGGGTATACAAATTCCTTTCTTTTACTTTATCCACATAGCTGGGTTGGAAAACCCTCTTTCAAAATCTGAAAGATATCTACAGGGTTTTTTCTTTCATTTTGAAAAAGCCTCTTTCAAAATCTGAAAGATATCTGCAGCCGTTTTCGAGTGTTGTAAAAAAAAAATTACACCAAAAACTGTTCGGTGCAAAGAGGCAGAAAAGAATGAGTAAACGGATAAGGAGCAAAAATATTTTATTGTGTAGGAAAATTAAAATAGGAAGAGAGAATATTTTAATATATTTATGGATAAGTTATTAACTATGTAACCATGGTTAGGACCTTATTTTAGTCAATTAAATCTTATCCATTAATTCTAATTCATGCCATGTGTCCCTAATCTAATGTAGAACTTAGGAAAAATGAAGAGAAGGTAAATGAAGAGGAGCACAATCCCTTAAATTTAGTGGTGAATCAAACATCCTCACTGCCACATAAATTAAAACTAAATCTATATGTAATATAAAAACTAGGCATAAACAAGGTGATATGACACCTCTCTATGGCCCAGAAAGTCATTTATCTTTTTTCTCCTTTTTTTTTTTTGGATTTTCTCTCATTTAAAAATTAATATTCTATGTATTAAAAAAAAATCAAAAGCCACTCTCTTAAGTCGCTTAATTAAACCTCTTAATTATCTTAATTGCAAATTCTTCACCCCCTCTACAACCGTTTGTTATTCTTCCCTGTAACTTAATGTAGAAGTTGTAACATTTTTTCTTTTTCAATTAATGAGAATTGAAGAATACAATCACGTAATTGTAGAATATGAGGAGCTTTTATTATAAAAAAGCATGAAACTACTGTACATATACATATCAATGAGGTTGCCAAGTCCCATGGAATACTGTTGTCTACTTTCGGGCACTCAATAGGCATGCAAACTAATTTGCAGTTTGAACTTTTGTGTGCATTCATAGCCCATTGTCATTTGTTACTTCTCTCTGTTTCCATTTCCCCCTAATTTATATTGCTTTTGCAACTGAGATGGTTCGGTTTCTTCAGCATTGACCAAGCTGATATTGCATGTGCAGTAAGTCTAGGTCTTTTATCTAATTTGAATGAGAATTTTCTGCTTTTTATAGGTGCAAGAAATGGTTCACGTTTGATGTTAGTTGCCGAATGATGATCAGTTCTCTTTGCTCCTAGACACTGCAATGGAAACTATTTTGTAATCATATATTAAAAGTGTTCAAGAAGAATGGAGATGGTAGTTAAGTTGTGATGGTTTCAATGTGGATAATTTTTTGTTGTTTTCATTTTATATATAAATTATTGAAATTGCGATTATTTGCTAGCAAAACTTATTTCATTTTCTTTTTGTTCATTTTCCAATTTTGAGTTTATTGTTACTTAATTTTGAGTTTATTGTTACTTTTTATAAGATTTCTTGAGGAAGGGAGCCTGATGATTAGCAAAAATATTTATATTTTCTGAGTACATATTTTGAGTGCTCAACCATGCTCTGTGCAAAGATCCAACTAAAGCTAAAAGAGAATTAAGGAAATTGTAATAGTGTAAGTGAATCCATATTGGAAAGCGTAAAACTAATTTGGAATTATCAGATTTTTTTACTTAATAACGTAATTGGCCTACAAAAATTCTCTTAGAAACATTGAAAATACAAATAAGATTAAGAATCGAAAATTGCACATCAAAGAGACGTAAAATTGAATAGTATTTTTACAATGAATTTGATTCATTTTGGAGAGTTAAAAGTGACACTTCCAAAAGACGATATATTTATTCTTTCCTAATTGTTTTTTTTCATTAAATCCCATCTAAATAAGAGTAATATTAATAGCACATTTTATGATGTTTTATTTTTATTTATGAAGTACATATAAACAGAAACTGAATGAGAGAGGTCTCACTTATTTGTATCTCTATGTAGGAGCCTAAAATACAATTATAATAGGATTTAATTTAAAAATCTAAATACTTTTTTATGATCATTATTTAGATAATATGGGAAGTCAAGATGATGTACATAATCTCATAAAACTCAATTTACCATTATTTAAAATGCTATTATTTATAATAATAATAAATACATTTTCCATTATTAAATTCCAAAATCTCTACATATAATTAAGAATAAATATATAACTAATAGTAATGTTTGCAAACAACATATAAATATTTCATAAATGTTTTCTCTATCTAAAAATTCCTAAATACAACTAATAATTATTTTATAATATTTATTTTCATGACTCACGCGAAGCGCGGATGAATTCACTAGTGAGTAATATATATTTGGGGAAAATCCTTGAGTTAGAGCTTTATTTCTATTTGGTCCCTGAGTAATTCAATTGAGCATACTCACCCTTCAATTAACTTAAACGTGTAATTTAGGTCCCAACACTAACTAACAGAGAAGTTAAAAATTAACAGAATTCATTATTTTTGGAAATTTTAGAAATTCTAAAAAAATTAAGGTGAAGGTTATTATATTGTGAAGCCTAGGTCGCCATTAGCAACTGACGAGCATCAACGAAGAGGTCACCCAGGGGCTGAGCCACCGCTTTAGCAACGGGTTTGACATAATTAAGTAGCTTCGGTTTAAATTTTATTTGCTATATTAAATTTTTTATTTGATATGTATTAATAATCTTTTCAGACTTCAAAAGGTAAAAAAAAACTATGATCCAGGACCCATAAAATATATATTCTGACTCCGCTATTGAGATTGTCAACCATGAACTTATCCCCTCCAAATGCAAATTATAATCAATTCACCAAGTTTAGTTCTTTAAGTTTGAGCTTTAGTTTCAGTCAAATATTTTAACAATTTTTTTTTTGTTAAATTGGACCGGAACTGTTAACTAAATGTGTAATTCTAGTCTCTAACACTAACGGAAGTTTAAAAAATCAACAAAATTCATTATTTTTGAAAATTTTCAGAAAAAAATGAAAATGAAGGTTATTACATTGTGGAGCCTACGCCGCCATTAACAACTGACAATCATCAACGAAGAGGCCGTCGAGGGGCGGAGCCCTTGCTGCTGAACCCGTTGTGTTGGCTAAGACCTTTTCCATTGTCGATATTGTCTAATAGAAACGCGATAAGAATAATCAGAGTGAAGAGCATTTATTCTGGTTGGAGGTTCAACTCGGGCCAGATTGGTTTATTTTATATTTTGAATCATTAATTCCAAGTGGATTGAGTAAGAAAAAAGAAGTTCATGTGGACTAAATAAAATGCCACCTCATTTGTTGTTTGGCTAAATTATGATAGAGCAACTTTTAAAGTGATATAAGTAAAGAGGAGTGATTTTCTTGTTTAAAAAAAAAATCAAAATCAAAATAAAATGAAAGATGACTTTGTTAAATAATTGTAAATAGTTGTGGGACTTTTTGAGTAATGAACTCAGCAAGCCCTTATTACTTATAACCATTAGAAAAAATGTTTTTTTTTTCCTCCCTCGATATTTTCACAAAATAAAGCTTACTAGATTCCTTAATTTTATGTAGATTGGACTAGTTGAGAACCTGTTCCGAACTAGAAAAGTAATGTCCAACTTGATATAATCCATATTCCCAGTTTGTTGCAATGTGAATTGTTACTGTTGAACTAATAACAAATGAAACATTTGTTGTTTTATAGGAAACACTTAGATTGTTAAGAAAACAGTAAACCACAGCCTAAAAGTAAAGCCGGAACATTTTGAGAATACATTTCCTTTACAGAAAGCCATGTTAGAAAAAAAACCATCCTTAATACTTCATTGCTCTTCCAGAGAAACATTTTCTTTATCACCAAATCTCAAAATCCACAACATTTCCCAATTTCAATTTCTTTGGAAGAGTCACTCAAAACTTAGGCGAAATCACATAGCTACATTATCATTACAAAGAAGTTGGAAGAAATCAATCCCATGAACTTCAAGCTTTTGCACAGCAGTTGAAATATCTGAAGATCCTTCTCATCCTCTGTCAGAAGAAAGACAAATGAACCGTTAATTGCATATTTCACTGTGCTAAAATGCAAAGAAGGGTATAGCAACCATGATATCTTATGTTGCTCAGAAGCATATTTCACTGTGCTAAAATGCAAAGAAGGGTATAGCAACCATGATATCTTATGTTGCTCAGACTCTCCAAAAGTTGCTATCGCATATGTGCCGAATCCTCCGAAAATACACAAATTTTGAATTATCTGATAAAGACCCGTCGACATTTTTGAAGAGTCTGAACAATATAGTTCATATCTCAGCTCAATCAAGAGACCAAGTACATAGCAGTAAGGCATACAACAGTCTCTTTCCCAACATAGTAATCACATTTAGACGATTGAAGGAGTTTGTGAAGATGAAATCAGAGTTTTGTCACAAGTGACATGGTTAGTGAATCTACAAAAGCCATTCAATGTGTCCCTAAGAAGTTGGGGTCAGCTTGTTCTCAAAACATTCACAGGGCAAAATCACATGAGAATATCACTTTTATCCAAGTGAGACCACCAATTAATGTATGAAATTATATTTGACCAGATAAATATCACGTGGAGACAACTTTGTTTTTGCTCTGAGGCTCTCCTCTTTACAAGTACAACAAACTAAAAGGCAGCCCATGCACAATGCATCCTGCTTTCACGTAGGGTTCGGGAAAGGGTCGTAACCCAAGGGAGTGTCCTGCAGGCAATCTATCCTGATACATTGTCAGTGGCTAATTCCACGACTCAAACCCGTACGGAGACAAACTTTACCGTTGTTCCAAAACTCTCATTCAAAAGTAAAACAAACTAGCATAAGAGAAAAACTACTTCAAAAAAAAAAAAAAAAGCCTTACAGTTGGAGATTGGTTCTTATAGTAATGGAGGTCATTACTGGGGGCAGAGTAAGCTGCATTTGTATCCTTTTTGGTAGAGAAAATGAGCTCATTCTCATTTCCTAAACTGGCTCTTGAAAAGTCATTCTTGTTCTGTTTCCTATTCTCTCTTATTTTAGAGAAATCCATGGAGTAGTCTGGAAATACACCCTTTTGGTCCCAATGTCCAAATTGTGGCACTGATAACCATGGTCCACTCTTCTTCTACACAATAGAGAAGCATCCAATCAAAACTACAATCCACAATAGCTAATTAGTATAAGGGAACCATAACAAAAATACAAGGAAAACAAAAAAGAGTAAGGGTGGGTTTGATATTATGAAAATGTTTTTCATAGAAAATATTAGTATTTTAAAATATGTTTTCGGGGAAAATAATAATTTGCTTACTCATTTTTAGGTGTTTGATAAATAAGCAGAAAATATTATCGCAAAACTATTTAAATATAATGAATGCAACACTAAAGGTGGGGTGAGGGTGCAATTTGTTTGGAGGGGGTGGAGACAATTAGTACTGAATGTTACTTAAGGAAATTGTTTTTCTCATTTGAAAGAATCTATTTTCCTTCAACCAAACATGAAAAAAAGAATTCCTCCGTACTAAACATAGCCTAGAAGAAGAAATAGATGAAAACCTGATGATTAGCTTAATTATTGAAAAGCGTATAATCATGTACATATACACAACCAGAATAACATGCATCATTATTTATATGAATGAACCTAAAGAAACAGAAACTCTCATGAGTTCCCACAAAATTCATGAAAAATATCGCAAGAAAATGCAAAACAAGATTGCCAACAATATATAGATTAACAAAGATAGCCTCTTTTTACCTTCTTGCTATATTCCATTGCACAGTATTAACAGAGAAAGAAACAAAGTTTGTGAGAGGGATAGAGGGGATATTTTGGAGAGAAGTTTTCTTGTGGAGGACTATTTTTATAGAACAAGGAGAAGTGCTTTGCTTTGCTGTATTTTTGTATTGAATGTTGAGACAAATTGGATGTTTGTTGTCACCAAGAAAGATCCTAATGTAAAGAGGTGACATGAAAAGTGAAAACTGTGCACACCAACTGCTCCTTCCCTATCAAATTATTTATCGTGATTATTAAAAATAGTTGTCTCAAACTATTTATTTTTTACAAGTTCAAGACACAATTAATTTTTTCTTTTTCTTATTGATTTTATCATTAAGAAAGAAACCTATTAATGTTTTACACACCCATTAACAAATATTAAATAGGACAAGTATTTAATTAACTTTACCATTATTTATATCTACGTTATAATCTTTCTCCATTAAATATTTACTCCATTTAAATAAGAAAATCAATAGAAGAAAGAAACCTATTGATAAAGTAAATATTTAATGGAGAAAGATTATAACATAGATATAAATAAGGATAAAGTTAATTAAATACTTATCCTATTTAATACTATTTGTTAGTGGGTGTGTAAACAAAATAAAAAAACGACATGGAGGGAGTATGTTTTTTGCCTTTTGGCTCCTTTTCTTGCTGCACTGGCAATGACATTACAAGGCTCAATGCTAGCTGTGAGACTTTTTGACACGTTATCTTTAGCGAATGAATCAATGACAATATTACTTACTTGCAAGCACTATCTATTCTATTAATTATAGTTTTTGAGGATTAATAAATTCTTTTTTGTTAATCCTTTTTAGTTTAGCAGTATGAGTATATTTGCTGAAAAGAAAATCTTACATCTAGTTGTAAAAGTGGAATTTGTCTAACTAAAACCGAGATCAAGGAATTTGGGCCTGTAGCTGTTGCTATAGATAGGCTTTGCTTAGAACGCGTCATTTGCACGATTAACTTCAAGGGAAAATAACCTAACAATACCTATTTAAGACTCTATATTACAAAATATGATAATACTTTTCCTTATTTACGAAACATATCAATAAAATTACAAAGTATACCAGATTTAGGCTTAATGGGATACTCACGATTTTAGGCTTTTTTTAAGGAAGAAAATCTGATTTTAAATGTGGACTTTATTCTAGGATAGTTACCATTCAACTTCTTCTTTTTAAAAATATTTCTCTCTCCCTCCCCCCCCCCCCCCTATGATAGACACCATTTTCATACCTAAAATCCATCTTCTCTCCTAGTATAAATTTTCAAACTAATATTACAAAATATTTTTTATTACTAACTTGTGTATTAATTGTATATAAAAATTGATTTGCATCGTCTATATATGATCATTGTGTGTTTTGAAAATCTATATAAATTATATAAACTGTAGTTTTAAAAAATGTTGAAAACATATATACTTTCTCATAATCTATACATACTTTGATCAGGTTTTATGCAATTTATATGTACTTTACCATAATCACAATATACATACAACTTTTATACATATTTCATACGTAGAAATTACAACGAATTTATACATATTGCATACAACAATTAATATATATTTATTTTCTGTGTATGAACTTTGTATGGAATCTGGTTTATATCAATTACAAGTTTATTATGCATACTTTTCTCAAAATTTATACATATTTTAATTAGATTTTATACAATTTATATGTACTTTATAATAATCAAAATACACATACAATTTTTATACATATTTCATATATAAAAATTATAAGAATCTATACAGTTATTCATATTGCATACGAAAATTATACATATATGTTTTTTGGTGTTTGAACTTTTTACATAAAAATTACCGATTATAATGGACTTTTTGAGTAAAAGTTGGAGAAAATTAGGTAACAATATCTCTTAATTTTGAATGGTGAGAGAAAAGTAAATGAAATAAGGAAGAAAAAGTTGGAGAAAATCAGGGAAATATATCTCTAAATTTTGAATGGAGAGAGAAATGTGGATAAAATAAGTAAAACAATTTCCTTACCTTATTTAATGTGTTTTATTTGGTTCTTTTTAATTTACCTAATTCGTATAGATTTTGTAACAAGTCTATTGATATATTTTGTTAACTGAAAAATATCGTCATGTTATGTAAATATACCCTCTTATCATGTACATATATGTATTTTGCCCTAACTTCAAAGGCACTGGGCTTTAAATTTTGGCCCTCAAATTGGTGGTTTTTAATTTGTCCTTCGCCTAATATCATGAGGTTTTTGGTTCGAATCCCCCCCTCAGTTAAAAATAAAAAATAAAAAATCATAAGGTAGAGTTTTGTAGCAAAGTTAGGCCTATTCGGGCCAAAGTTAAGCCTCAAGTAGAATTTTGAATGCAAAATTCTCCCTGCAGGTAGAGTTTTGCAAACTCTGCCTTGCGAAATTTTTTTTTTTTTTTTTTTTTTTACTGAGCTGGGGTTCGAACCCAGAACCTTGAGGTATTAGGCGAAGGTAAAAAATTAAAGACCACCAATTTGAGGGCCAAAAATTAAAGACCAGTGCTTTTGAAGGACAATCCGCATAAAAAAATGGCTTAGAACGAGTGGAAAAGGGCTTTCCTTGGTTGGAGCCTGGAGGCCCATCATCCTGCAGAAAAAGAAAAAGAAAAAAAAAAAACTATGGGATTACGGGTATTCTATATTTACACGTTACCAATTGTCAATTCCTATTCATTGTCCTTGAGATTCATGTCTTAGGAGTGTCAAATTTGGAGGATTGAGCTAATAATGTATTCATTGATAGGTCAACTTCAGTTTTACCTAACCAAGATAAGATGTCATTGGCAAAAATTTTTTTTACGTATGCAAACTTTTCAAGTGACTAATAGAATGTTTGATCAAGTTTTTGAAAGATCAAAAGTGTTTATTTGAGAGAAGATGTTTGTCGATTTTCTTTAGAAAAAAAGTTGCTTTTGACTATATAGTAGCAGAAGTTGAAAGAAGTAGTTTCTCCTTAGAATCACTTTTGAAAGCTTGGTTAAGCATAAATTGCTCTAATATTAGCAAAAGTATTTTTCAAATTGATAAGTCAAACACAAACGATTACTATTCAAAAATACTTTTTTGAAATACACTTCTGATAAAAATGACTTTTTAGAAATAAACAGATTTTGAAATATGATCAAACAGACTATATAAGTAATAATGAACTAATATGTCAACTATATGAATCTTTTATTCCTTTGTGTTATATTTTGTTAATAAATCTTTAGAAATGTCTTGTTTTCATATGATATTTGGTTATACCCGTCTTTTAATACCTTCAATCATTATGATTTTGCACTTACACACCGATGAATTTAAAAGTCTACATTTATAGGGGATGACCAATTCATTTCACGTGACCTTTCTGGTAGATCCACGATATTATAAGTGTTTAAATTGGACATCATAGAGGTTAGATGAATTATTAATCATTTAGAGAAAGGTGGTTAATGTTCTTAACAAATTAGTAACTTTAAAAAAAAAATATGACTGAAAAAGAGACTATTTGATAAGCTATATATGATAATATGTTCATTATTTACCTTCCATATTTCATTTTAGACAGTTAGTCTCTTCTATGAAATCTTTCATTGATTGATTGTGTTAATTATTTATTATTTTCTTATTTTGCATTGTAACCAACTTATCATATAAGGATATAATATAATCATTTACAAATTCACTACGTATCAACTAAATAATGTAATGATAACAGAATTCCATAATGTATATCAACAATGATCTTGGTTTCCTAAACTTGGAAATCTTTTGGTATATAATTCATGTCATTAACCTTATTATATTCAAATTTGTGAGTTCTCATCCAATGATTGATAATTAATTAATTACACTTAAACAATTACCTATCCAAGTTAAAGTTCTTAGTTTTAGAAATATTTATGTATGTGGCAAATTCCAAATTCAAACATGTCAACTTACTGAAATTTCTACTATATACAAGCATGGGTTTAACCCATGCTTCTTCGTCAGTCTCCCTTAAACAAAAAAAAAGACATAGGATGAGCCCGATACTAAAAATACTAAGCAATATAAAAAAAATAAAAAATAAGGTAGGCCCCATACTAAAAACACCAAGCAATATTAAAAAAAATAAGGTGGGAAAAAAGTGGACCTCACCGTCTTCAAACTCATGTAAAAAAAAAAAAAAAAAAGTGGACCCCATATTAAAAAAACAAGCAACGTCAAAAAAAAAATGTGCACCCCATATTAAAAAATCAAACAATATTTATGTAATTCCCAAAGTATCCCCCATGAAGTCAATAATGGAGGATTCATTGTTACATGCGTATCAACCCATTAGTGGGGGCAAATGAAATTATTGTACAGCAAAAAACATGGACTCAATATTATTGTTTTTCTTCAAAAGGTTAAGTAGTCAAACCATACAATTTCCTTTCTTTTCTTATATTAGCCTGAGATCTAATCTAGATATTTAACTGTTGTATTTGCTATTCCGCCATGTCATTTATTTGTTATGTTTACTAAAATAAATATACTTAAAATATTTATATTTTAAAATAAGATAGAATCTAATTACTTTTTCATTTTTTTCTTTACTCTAATAAATGTGAAAAGAGATTAATGTTGTAAAAGAAAAAATAATAGTAAATGGAGATCAAATAATTAATAAGGTAAATTAGTCAAATTATAATTCTAATTGACGTTTCCTTAAAAAACCGTGCAAAAGACAACATGACAAGTAAAATGAGCTAAACCAAGAATATTTACCAAAAATTAAAATAGTAGTTCTTCGTTTAAATAGAAAATCAAATCTCTACTTTGTTTCATTTTAAACAAGTAAAATTAATTTAATAATTTCAATTAGAATTATCCAAATCAAAATTTGATAAAAAATAATAAGTATTGTTTAGGTCCAATCTACATACATTAACAATAGAATATTTTACACTTTTAAATTAATCGAATTAAAATTCAAAGTATCAACTGATGCTTAAATATTGCTATTGTTTTATCTCAAGGAGAGGAAAATAGTTTCCTTTTAAACAAATCTTCTCTTTTAAAAAGTGTTAATAAATTTTTGCCAACTTTGTATTCGTAGCAAACACTAATATAATAAAATTTTGGATACGGAGCACAAACTACAATGTTATATTAATCGTATTTTGAACATAGTATATATATATATATATGCATAAAAACAGTGCAAACATATGTATGTTTATTAGCAATATAAAATATATATATTATCACTACCCAAACACAACTACATACGTATAGATACACTATAATTCAAAGTGTTCGGCCCGTGCACAGCACGGGCATACACCGTCTAGTATCTTAAATATAAGTGAATCATTAATTTTTTTACCATAACGTTCATCAACAGGAATGGCAACAGGGCAGTGCGGGCAGTGGCGAATCCAGGATTTTCACTCGGGGTGTTCAGAAAAATAACTGGACCTAAATATACACTGTAATATATGTTCAGGGTGTTCAAAAGTTAATATATGTACATGAACACAGAAAATTTATCCTAAATATACACTGTAATTTTTTGTTCAGGGTGTTCGGGTGAACACCGTGGCCTCTTACTGCATCCGCCCCTGAGTGCGGGTTCAAGGCTATCCGGGGCGGTGTGAGTTTAAGGCTATGTGGGGCGGGTTGAAGTATTTTCTTTAAACCAATGCGGTGCGGCGTGGGTTGCGGGTTTAAACTTACTTTTAACTTTTTACATGTTATAAGAATTACCCTCACAGGTAAGAATATGCAAATATCATGACAATTTTTTTTTTCTATTCAAATTATATATGTTCAGTTGAAAGTTTCTTTAAATATATATTTATATGGAAACATATTTTAGTGTACACTGTAGAATCAATTTCTCGGAAAGGTACCCAACTAAGAGTGATACTGATCAATCTCGGGTCTTATTATGATACTAGTGGATATGTCCGCGCTTCGCGCAGTCGAGAAGAAAAATTAAATATTGTTAAATAATCTACGTAATGAGAGTAACGTTTGTATGTACAAAAAAATGTCCTTACTTTCCATATAACTTTCTGTTACATAAAGCCGTGAGTAACACTTTTGTTTTTCTCTTGACGATAGTAATTGATGAGTAACCAATTAAGCAATGTAACCCAGAAAAATATGAGCTATAAATTCATGATGTTGAAATATCACATACAGCAAAAATTAATACATAGTAACACCAATAATTAGAGAGTAAAAGAAAAAACGAATATAAAAACGTTACCAAATAATCACCGGTATTGCATTATTTCTTTAACACAATAAAGTATAATCTTTGAATTAACTCACATTACAGTACTATATTTGAAGTCTGTTATTGTGAGAGAGGAAGCTGAAGAAACATAGTTCGTACTTGGAAGATAAGCCTGTGCATTCCCTAACAAAGTGAAAACAGTTATATTTATAAGCCAATTAAATTACATCAAAAACTGTCTAGAACTTTGAATATAAAATTTTACGTAAACGAAAATGAAGAAGTGGATAATAGAAATTATAACCCTATGGAATGCTAAATGATTTATATAAGTGGATAATGAAAATATAACCCTATAAAAATAGGAGGACTACAAATCAAAGAAAAAGACAATATTGTGAAAAATACATTTAATTTAAACTTCTAAGAAATTAAAAGGTTAGCTTAGCAAGTTACATTTTTATATAAAACAGGAAGTGAAGATTTGAGTAATTAAATATGAAACTGGTTTAAGTCACTCATAATATACAACAGGCTTTAACTTTCACTCTTTTTTTTTTGTCACCTTATCTTTTCACTGTTTTCTAAACCCAAAAAAATATTATCACATAACAACCAAAGGTACTTCATGAAATTGATCAATATGATAATATAATGCATAATAGGTTAGAACACTTGTAGAAAATGGAATTAAGTTAATCATCTTTTTCCTTTTTAATTTTACTGAATTATTTTTTGAATTGATCAAAGGTTACCATGGTCTTCATATAAACTCATACTTTAAGTGCCTTAACAAATGTTTATTCTCATGAAAATTCACCAAATTAATGTGAAGAATTTTCATTGTTTTGGTTTATATAAAAATTTATTGTTTTTATTTGTTTCAAGAGAAGAAAAAAGATGAGGATATAAATATAAAAAGCAGCTCAACCTATCAAGCTCTAGGTTTTCCAACTCAAACACAGAAAAACACCCAATTTCATTTCTCATCCCTTTCATTGTTAGCACGAAAATCATAATTGGTTAGTATTCATCATCAAGTTTTATATACATTTAAGTGCTTGTAAGGAGGCCGGGTTATGACCTTTGCAATGCCGAAAAATGAAACTCCACCTTCATAGGAATGGATAATCGAAACTTGAAGAGCGACTCCATTTCTCTTGCAAATATTCTTTCATGTAAATTGTTGGCTCGGTGTTGTTGTATAGTATTGATCTAAAATTTAATAATATCCTCAAAAATAACTTTAACAATATCTTCGAAGACAAAATAATTCAAATGTAGCAGATTCACGCACCAACCAACCTGCAAAAACAAACTTAAAATCAATAAAATATGAAAAATTAAAAAGAGTAAAACTAACCAAAAACACAACTAACCCTTTATTCTAAATTTTGACTTCAGACCTACCATAAAAAATAAAAATAAAAAGGAAGAAGAGGAAACTTGATGTCAAGAGATATTAGAATGAAAGGAACGATAAATGGAAGAGAAGGAAAAATGTTATGCAATATGAATAAGATGCTTAAGTATTTATAGTAACTAATGAAATTGGTAACTAATGAGTAATACAAATGAAAAGAGTAACGTATATTGATTTAATTATAATAGAATTAAGTGCATTAATTGTAATAAAAGCATATTAAAACTTGGACGCATGATCTTCTTTTTCAACGTGAAGAATAGATAACTTCAAGAAAAATAAGAGAAAGTTTTTTTTTTTTTTTTAAGTGGTTAAGATGAAAAACTAAATATCATAGCCTATGTTCTGTTGATTATACGTTTCAAACAAAAGTAAGGGCAATTTTTTTATTTGGACTTTTGGATTTGTAAAGCAAAATTCGATGAGACTTAAATGCTTCTACAACTACTGGTATTATAAATAACATGAGGGAGTCGAGTGGTTTTATTCTTTTGAGCAACGTACATTATGTAACTGCCATGGATAATAAAAGCCTTGTAAAAAACAAATCAGCTAATATTCTGAGGAAATATAAGAGAAAAATGTCAAAAAATTAACAAAAAAGATAAAAAGGAATGCTAGTCATAGAGAGGTGCCACATCACCTTATCTATGCCTAGCTTTATATTATATATAGATATCAATGGAACCTTATGCTTTCTGATTTAAAAAGAAGTTTTTCAAAAAGAATCTTGAATTGATATTGAGTTCTATGAATTTGATTTTCTTTTGCTCTGTGACAAAATTGTGATGGTTTGGTATTGCCACTGTTATTGCTAGAAGTTGTTAAGCATGAAACAAAACTAATAGAGTAATTTTAATATAGTTCATTAAAATGTCAAAGATAGTAAAATGAAAATGATTCAATCCAAAAATTGACAGTTCCTTACTAGAAAATCCGCAATTGATCTCTAAGAAATTAATTTCAAGTCATTAGCTATTAAATTAATACAACATAGCGGGAAAATGAAAAAGATTCAATCCAAAAATTGACAGTTCCTTACTAGAAAATCCGCAATTGATCTCTAAGAAATTAATTTCAAGTCATTATCTATTAAATTAATACAACATAGCGGGAAAATGAAAAATAATTTTATGAATTTCATTTTTAGTATCAAACTCAATTAAAAAAGAAAAAAAATTAAAAAGAACTTATGTGAGGCGAGTGGTCTATGCGGGTGGGTGGCTGTGTTGGAGTCTTCGCGGGTTTCCCCCGCAACTGCACCGCCTCGCACTGTTTTCCATCCCTATCCATCAGGCATCAGGATGGAAAGATGATATTTGTTGTCTTACTATATATTTTGTTTGGAAACTCAGTTATAACATTCGAAGGCAACCCTAGATGTGTTGGCTATATATACACACAATAAAAAAAAAATGGAACTGTTTGAGACATAGAGCCGGCGTCCCTAAACCAGATCCAAAGTCGTTTATATTCTGTTCTTAATTTAAATATAAAAGTCATGTTAATCTTTGAATGTGAGATCTCTTCAAGTTCATTTCTCGAGTCATTTCATTAACAAACTTCTTTTTTAAATCTAATGTTTTCGAGAAAATGTTATCTCCCATCATCCTCTCTTAATTAATGAAGGTCGCTAGGTAAAAATGAAACCCACAAAAACGATCATTAGTTTTGCCAGTTATTTATTTCGATTATTTTCTTTGTGAACTCAAAAATTATTACGCTCGACTGTATTCATTCATGGAGAGTTGGAACAATGGATGGTGGTGTACGTATGAGATATGGTGTGTTTGAGAGAAATTTTTGAGTTCCTAAGGAATACATTATTTATACATAGTTAGTTATACATTGTTCATATATTATTATATACATACATACATACATACATATACATATACATATATATATATATATGTATGTATGTATGTATCTATATATATGTGTGAGTGTGTATAAGAATGTATAATAGTGTATAAGGATGTATATGTAAAGTTACAAAAGAAGGTGAGTAACCTATCTATTCTTATATAGAACTGATACATTATCTATACACTGCAATTTGAGTTGGTTTTGTGTGTTTATACATGATTGTAAAAAGCATATACATTGTGTATACAGAGTATATGTAATGTTTATATATATATATATATATATATATATATATATATATATATATATATATATATATATATATATATAGAACAGATACAATATCTATACACCGATGATACGGTGGGCTAGATGAGCAGCAACTGGATGTGTGAGCCGTATATATGAGTTATTTTCCCAATAATATATTCAGAACCCAATAAGCAAACAAAATTGTAGTCGAGAAGCCATAAACTAAAAATCTTGGCTCCACCTCTGAAATCAAATTAACAATTGGCATACATTTAATAAGTTTCTTAAGACAAATATAATATTTGGATCAAAGCTACTGGATTCGACCGAATACAACCTGAAGCTTAGCTCCGCCCCTGTGCCGGCTTGTCACAAAATATATACATGAATTCCTTGAAGCCAATGAAGAAGAAAAGGCCTGCTACTAAGCTAGCACAACGGGAGTATCTTTTGTTATTTTTTCTTTATATATATATGTAATGATTATATTTTTTTAGTTGAATATTTTACTTTCAATTAAATCGGTAATAAAGCAATTTGGCTAGCTAGAGCCCCATTAGTTTTTGCCAAATAAAAGAGGTATTGCCAAAATTATGGAGCTGCAACTTGCTATTGTATCTTTATTTTTGTTTCTTTCTATTTGTTCAAATGTGTGTTTTTTTTCTTTTCCGATCAAAATCTGTAAAAAGAAAATGCATGCTTATAGCTCTATTATTTTTAGTTGAGTTAAAAATATATATAAAAAAAGGGAAAAGGTGCAAATATACCCCTCAACTTTGTGATTTAGAGCAGATATATCCCTTGTTAAAAAAGTGGTGTATATATACCCCTGCCGTTACAAAATGGTGCGAATATACCCTTTTTGCTGACAGATTTTTTTGTAAAAATCATTTAGCTTATTTTTTAATTAAAAAAATGTCACGTAGCTTTAAAAAAAAAGTCAACCCATTTTTTTCGAATACACATATTTTTCTAAAGTCACATGGTAATTTCATTTTCCTGATGGATCCAGTCTGGTTCGTTTCAAAAAATGGGTAAACTTATTTTTTTAAAGCCACGGGGATATTTTTTTAAACGAACCAAACCTGACACACCAACAAAAAAAATTACCATTTGGCTTTAGAAAAATATATCTACTAAAAAAATGGGTAGACTTTCTTTTAAAGTCACGTGACATTTTTTTTAATAAAAAAATAAGCTAAATGATTTTTTAAAAAAATTCCGTCAGCGAAAAGGGTATATTTGCACCATTTGTGTAACGATTGGGGTATATACACACCACTTTTTTAAGGAGGGGTATATCTGCTCTAGATTACAAAGTTGAAGGGTATATCTGCACCTTTGCCCTTAAAAAAATGAAGTTCCCACAGTTGTTATAGAGTTCGGGACCTAAATGACCCAAAAAAAGATTAAATGAACCAAAATACCTCAAAAAAAAAAAAGTGATACCAAAGTACCCTTAACGCAGGAATTTCCTGTGTTAAAGGACTTAAGGAAGGCCGTCAAAGGTTTAATAATGCAGGAAATTCCTCGTTAAACAACTCCATAAAACTAGGGCAAAATCTCCATTTTCCTAACACTTCTCCATTATCCTCCATTTTTACTCTTTTGCCATACTTTACCCCTTCATAAATCATGTCTCAAAACTCCGAATCATTGTTTTATGCTATAGAATCCGACGTATGTTATTGGGGTGTATATTACCAGCTCAAAATTTCAAGGACTCCAGAAAATTCGGGTCGTCGTTTTTGGCGTTGTAAAGTGCCCAAAGTAAGTTTGTTTTGCAACTTTTTATAATATTTTTGTCACATTGTCTACATTTTCTACCTTAAAAAACGAATGTTATTTCTTATTTTATTAGGCAGTTGGTGGGTGCACATATTTTCGGTGGGAAGATAAAGTTCCCGCGGATAAAACGGTGGCTGCGAAGTATAGAAAGCCTCTGGTTGATAGAGATACCGCGACTTCACGAAGCAATGTAGATACCGTGAAGTTTGATTTGCAGTGTCAACATAGGGAAGCTCTAGAAAAAATTTAACTTGTTGAGATGTTGCTAAGAGAATCGAAAAAAAAAGAGTTTTTTTCAAGGATAATCTTAGAGACTCTCAACGCGAGACAAATGTTTTGAAAGAGAAAGTAAAACTTTGGAGGATGATTTGTGGTCTCTTGTTGTTGTGTGTAATTATGAAATGTTGCATTGTCGGTTAGGTTTATTATTTCCTATGTAGTTTGTTTTTATTTTTAGTAGTTGCACTTTTTATGTTTTATGTAATTTCCATGTTTTTTCTACTGTATTATGTAATCGTCACTTATGTAGTAGTTTATGTGTGTTTTCTATAAAAGTTTGAATTGTACTTTGTATGTAATTTTATGTATTTAGTGCTTGTCAATTCTAATAAGTAAGTAAACAATAAGATATAAGAATAAATGCAAAACCAAACATACTAATATTCTTCAAATTAACCACATCATCATAAATTAAAAATTTAATTAAAATCACAATAATCTTATCATCAGAATTGAAGTTGTCAATATCGTCCTCAGATAAATATCTTGGGTTTCTTAAGACAAATATTCTTTCTGTAGATGGTAGTTCCCTACCGGTTGATGATGCTTGTTCTTCAGCCAACTTGAGCATGTAAAATCTACAACGTTGTACCAACATTCATCTATTCTCTTTCCTAATCCTCTGTACCACAACCTCACAAGAATCTTGATCAGTTCGAGACATGCTCAATGAGAATCTTGTTAGGATTGAAGCGTTGAGATTTTCCAAGTCAGGAACAAGACTTTGTGATTCAACGTACCGATATGCCCATTCGCGACATAAACCACAGTAATAGTCACGTGGATCTGAATATTTCAGTTCGCGAAAATCATCAGTACACTCTATTAAAAGGTGGGGCTTCAAATCGTCTAGCACGAATTCATTGTTATCGGTTGAGGAATCACCTAAATAGCTGCTATGATTTGAGCTGTCATCACCACTGCTTTCAGATCCTTTGGAAACAATACCGACCAATCTACATTTCTACTATTTGACATTAAATTTTTAGTAGTTTACTAAGTAGCGAAAGGCTACTTATATAGGTACAAACTCAATAGGTTGTGGGATTATGACTATGACCCCACCTACTTTATTTAAAACAAATATTAATAATATCGTGGGGAATTATCGTCATTGGACAACTCACAGTCCGAGTCCCACTTGTATGTTACGTAACCATTTCGACTATATCCAGCCCTAATGCAACGTATTTGCATTCGCTTGTTCTCTTCAACGATTAATAGCAAAATTCAACTCTTGTGGAGTGCCACGAGGCATTGACATATCATGACTTTTTGGGCGTTTAAGTCCAAATGCCCTTAAGTTTTGTTCCAGTGTTGCAGCCTCCCTAACACGCCAATTCCACTCATCTGTCATTGTATTGTTGTAACATTGATTGTATCTTTCGTTCGGGTTATTCGAGTATTCAAAATCTTTACCCAATTCCTATGTCCTACTCATTGCTTCGAATATGTCCCCTGGAGAGAACGATGCAATACAACTAATATTTTCAAATTGGTTAAAAAAATGATATAATAACTCGATTTTGTGTGGTTCCAAGTTATTTGTCAATTACGTTATATAACACTCGCTAGCAATCATATTGATGTATAGCGCTAATTTTAGATGCGTTATGCATGGTGGATTTATGACATTTCTAAATGACAACACTGATTGACAACACAATGCCGCGTTTGACCACTTTATACACCTTTAGCACAGTAAATTACTGCCTTATACTTGTATAACGCAGCAATTTCCTACGTTATACAAGCTAATAATTCCACTAGTTTTTAAGTAGAAACCAATAGATTCTACTGCTCATCCGTACTTGATTTGACGTTTGCATGGCACAAGAATTTATTGTGTTAAATGATACCTTTAAACTCATTCAAACGTTATATAAAGTAGATTTTGGATGAAAGGAAAACACAAAATTTTATCCAACTTCTAAATTTCATCCAACTTTTGCATTTTGTTCTTCTAAATTAGTCAAAAATGGAGGATGTTCCAACTATTAGGGTTTTATTTTTGTTTTGGGACAGAGAAATTATTTATGAGTCTAATAGTTTGCATTATGATATTCCCCTAAAATACCATACTAAGTTTCCACTTAACTTAAAATATTCAAAACTATTCAAAGCCTTGTACAATAGACTAAATGTTAGTAGGCGAGAATTGATTTAATTATAATTGGGAGATATCCAATATCCTTACACACCAAGGATTAATTAGTTATGGACAGCGGAATATCGTAGACGATGACTCTTTGACTGATTATTTGAAGCCGCCGGACGATTATAGGGAATGCATCACTTTCAACGTCCTTGAGATGTATGTACAGAAGGTCCCCATAAATCATCTTAAAGTCCTGGATAAAGCTCCTTGGGAAGCCCGAAATAGACCTCGGCGGGAAGCCCCGTCTAGAATTTGCCTGGAAATCCAACCTGAAATCACTGATGCGGAACCTACTCATGAAAACACTTATCCTGACATAAATACTTATGAAGGCATTTTGAGGAGTCAAATGTCTCTGGAAACTTTAAGCCATCAATTTGATGGACAGTAGTAATTATTTGTATGGTAACAGTGATGTTGATTATAATTTGTAGGGGTTATACACCTGATATGAATAATATCGGGCAGTCCTCTCAATCAGGATGAAACATCCTCAGCCTATCCAACTATTCAAAACGATGCTCCTTTCTCAAGTTTCGGTGCAGTTGATTACTATCGGTAAGTCTACTTTTTTAACATCAATAGTATTATATTTTATGTTTAGTAGTTAAAATACTTAGTTTCTTGTGTAGGGAAAATTTTACACAAAATGAGCTCGTTGCACCAAATGTGGATCATTCCTCAAACCCATGCAATGTTAATTCTTATCAGTAGGTTCATCATTTTTATATAAATAATATATATTTTGATATTTGCTAGTTAATATATTTTACTTATTTTCTGTTGGAAAAGAACTTTACTGGAAGTTGTTGATTATCCGAATTATATAGAATCAATATCGAGTGATAGTGGCGACATACCTAATGCGGAGGAAAGTGAGGATAAGGATGAGGATGAAAGTGAGGATAAGGATGATATTAATCCTCAAAATCAGTTACAACTATTAGAAGCGATGATGCATAGTCCGTCACACCGGGAAGAACTGAATTCGCAGCAACCATTTCAGCAGTAAGAACCAATACTAGAAGCGACCCCGGTTCAGTGGCATTCCAATGAGATTCCCTATCTTGATCATCTTCAAGATTGCCCTGATGCCTTTGTCTTTACTAGGGATGATAATCATATTCGTCAAAGATTACGGAGAAAGCTAAACGATCTTGTAAAAGTGGATGTTCGTATTGACAAATGCATGATATTCACATCGAAAAATTCATTGCAAAGGGATGTTAAGATTTTTCGCATCCAGAAGATGAGGGAGTTCAAAGTTGATTATTTCACTCGAACATATTGACAATTGGTCTGCAGGCGAAAAAATCAAGGTTGTCAATGGATGCTCCGTGGTAAGGAGACTGATGATAAGATGTGGACTATTTCAAAATTCTACCCAAATCATAGTTGTGATATGAGTGAATGCCCAGATGATCATTTCAATCTAGATGTCAATTTGATTGCTGTCGTGCTAGTTGGCGACATTGCACAAAGCCCAAGGTACCCCCTTCGCTTAAGTTTATTGTAATTTTGATGTTAATATGAGGTTTCTCGTCACTAAATGCTGATATTAAAACTTCTCTAGATTCAAAATTAAAGACTGCATTACCATAAGTAGGCGAAAGACATATCTTGGGTGTAGGCGTGCACATAAGATTGTCTATGGCAATTGGGAGGGATCTTTCAAGACACTGCCGAGATACATGGAAGCTCTACAACACTTCAATGCTGGTACTGTTGTTGCATGGAAGCTCAAGTCAAAACCTGGTATGGCCGGTAATATTTTTCAGTTTGTGTTTAGGGCATTCAAACCATGCATTAATGGTTTTGCTCATTGTCGGCCAGTAATATCAATAGATGGCACACATGTGTACGGGATATACGACATCAAGCTACTAATTGCAGTTGGAATGAATGCAAATAGATCTATATTCCCTCTGGTTTTTGCAATTGCAGCTAATGAGGGCGTAGAGATATGGGGTCTGTTTTTGACCTACTTGAGGCAACACGTTATTTAGGATCGAATGGGTATATGTGTTATATCAAATAGGCATGCTAGCATATTGAGCAATATGTGGGGTTTGCATAGGTGGCAGCCGCCCTCTACCTACAATCGTTATTGTTTAAGGCAATTAATTTGAAGGCAAAATTTCAGCAGAAATATCGAAGCCCAGCACTGAACAATTGGATGTGAGCGGCTGCAATAGAGCATCAGGAGAAGAAGTTTCATATGCAAATGGAATTGATTAGGAAGGCGGATGAGGAAGCCTACCACTGATTGAATAAAATCGATAAAGAAAATGGACATTACACAAGGATGAAGGTAGGAGATGGGGGATGCTAACAACAAACAACTCTAAGACGTACAATGGCTTGTTGAAATCTGCAAGGGGACTACCCGTTACTGCAATGGTGAGAATGACTTTTAGGTAAGTTGTGGAGCGGTTCGTGACTAGATCAAAGGCGATCAAAGGATTTGCGGCAGACTGTTTGAAATAGATGCCAAAACCAACACAATTGTTCGAGTATCACAAATTTAAGTGTCACCAACACTCAAGGATGGAGTTCAACCATGCACAACGTATATTTGAACTCACAACAAGTGTGCACCAAGGTCGTGGAGGTAACATTCACACAATTTGTGAGATTTCAAGAACATGCACATGTGGCAAGTGCTAATCATACCACATGCCATGTTCTCATGCCTTCAAGTATTTTACCACAATGGGAAAGAATGCCTCGCAATACGTGACTTCGAAATATACCGTGAAAAATTATGCAAAAACGTATGTCGGTCGGTTCTACGCACTTGGTGATGATAGTTATTGGCCACCGGAGCCATTTTCCATGGTTGCTAACAAAGCATTTATCCGTAAATTGAAACAGCGAGCATACTCTCGTATTCCTAATGAAATGGATGTTCCATCGGGGAGATATGCTTGAAAATGCTCATTTTGCAATTATGTTGGTCATGATAAGCGTAAGTGTCCCTTACAGGGTGGTGGTGAAAGTACATCTCGCGGTAGAAGTACCTCACGTGGTGGCATATCTCGCGGTGGTGGCATATCTCGCGGTGGCGGAACATCTAGTCATGGGAATGAATTGATGAATCTATTTTAAGTTTTTTCTTTCATGATGTATTTTAACAAGTTTCGGTTTGTTATTAATGATGCACTTTAAGTGTTTTCATATTGTTATGAACGAGGCAATTTAATTATTTTGAGATTGGTATGAATAATGCAATTTTGATTATAAATTAATACGCTTAAATCTAAACTCAGAAAAATAAAAAACTTAAAGCTAATGATAACAAGTTTTGAAACAAAAACTTACTTCGAGCACTTTTCAACCACTAAAACGACAACCCGAAGTTTTACCTATCCTTGATGTATTGAGCCTACCTTATTAATCGTACAAAAATAAATCGGGTTCTATATAAAATATTGAAGTTCCGGAATCTCGAAGCATAATGAAGCTATAGCTAAAGTACGAAAAAAGTGTGAAAATTTAAAAGAAAGAGAGTAATTAACCAAAAAAAAGAAGCAGAATAGCGCAATAATTTACTGGGCTATTGGACTTAACTGAGCTGTTACAGTTAAGTCCTTTAACTCAGTAAATTACTGCGTTAAGGGTACTCTGGTATCAAATTTTTTTCTGGGGGTATTTTGGTTCACTTTGTCTTTTTTTTGAGTCATTTAGGTTCCGGACTCGTTGTTATATATATATATATATGTGTGTGTGTGTGTGTGTGTGTGTGTGTGTGTGTGTGCGCGCGCGCGTGTGAGACAACTAATTAATAAATATGTGACATATGCTTACATATGAGCTTCTCTCACTTAACTATAGTTAATTATCGCATTTTCACACTTCATTTACTTAATCATGATAAGTTGATATGAGCATCTGGTGCGAATAAGCTTTTATCTTTTATATAGGATCTCATGATGGGAATATGGTGCGAGTTTAAGTTATACATATTCATATATTAATAGTGTAAAAAATGTATGCACAATTAGATCACTTGTTAAGTAATTATAGGTAAATTTCTTGATAATTATTAATCGGTAATCTGACCAAAGGCCAATTAGTCAAGCCTTTGCAATATTTTATTTCCTGTTCTTTCTGTTGCTTGACGTATACTTTAGGTGATATACAAAATTTGCATTGCAGAGATGAGCTCCAATTTGCTAGAAAATTGGGTGCGTGTATTACTTTCAGATCTAATCCAACACTATAGTTAACTATTAAGGGTCAGTGGTTTGAGATCTAAACCAATTACTCTCACATTCTCATTTTATGTGACGAATGACGATGTTGATTGAGCATGAAATTTAAGAAATAGATTTTATTTTTTTTAAATTTTGTAGTTTAAACTAAGAATAGATCTTTAAATCATTTCAAATGTTTAGGATTGGAACCCACAAAACAATAATAGTTTGATTGGTTGTTTGGGGGTTTTGGGGGGGGGGGGGTTGGTGGTGGTGGTTGTGTTTAACCTATTCACTGTTTTTCTTTTCCCCTTTATATGTTTTTGATATATATATATTTGAGTTAAGTATAAAGTCTATACTTTTATTGAAATCTAGTGATGAGACATGCTATTATTTAAAAAAAAAAAAAACTGCAAATTTTCGATTAGTAACTCAGTGACGTTCTATGAACAACAATTGTTTTTCCTATCAATGTCACTGCATCATCTGCCATGCATGCAAATCAAAATCTTATTTGAGCATCGCATACATACAAGCTCTTGTAGGAAAAATGGTACTCGACGAACATATCGTACTCTTAATCTAATGCATTATGTGTTATATTAAAGCTTGGTATTATTTTATATAACAATGAGACATACAACTGACATTGCCACTTTTACGTGATGTTTAAAATTAAAATATCGAAAATTAATCGAATCATACCGACATTAATGGATATCGAGATAATTGAGACAATTTTGAAAAGCCTAATTTTAGTTATATACAATATAATAGAGTAGGCTAAAATTTTGGTACGATATAAAATTTTAAAATAATCAATCAAACCATATCATTTTCAGTATCCCTAGCTAGCTCCTAACATTTGATGGATAAACTTTTGATTATGATAAAAAATAAAGTATCATAAGTGAGATACGTAGTATTATTGAGATGAAAAACAATAGTACTATTATTAACTGCACTAATCTACATGGGAAATACACGTTTATTATTCTTTGCTTTTAGGCTACTGAACTTCACATTATTTGAAAATGAAATACAGGTATAACTATACCTTCCACATACAGATTAAAAGACCAAAAAGAAAAAAAGAAAAAAGGAAGGAGGAGATCATATAAAGTACTACTACTAATTTTCCCACCTCCTCTTAATCCTAACTTTAAATCCATGTTTCATGTAGAGGTTAACAGAGACATTAGGGTAGACTTCATGACCTTTCACCATTTCAACATGGTAATTATGAATTACAGCAGCAGCTACAGCTTTCATTTGAGTAAAACCCACTTCTTTCCCTAGGCAAATCCTTGGCCCTGCATTGAAAGAAAAGAACTTGTAAGATGGCACATGTTTCATCGTTGCCCGCTCTGAAATCCATCTCGCTGGCTTGAATTCTGATGCATCTTTTCCCCATAAAGATTCCATCCTCCCCATCACGTACAAAATAATGAACACTCTCATCTTGGGATTAACGTGGTGCCCACTCGGGAGAATATCAGGTTCTTGTGGAGTCTTTAGCTGAAATGGTACGGGGGATATAGCCTTAACGATTCACATAATGCAGCGTGTAAATATATTGCATTTTTCAATTCGTCCGCCTTAAAAAGCCTCCGTTTTTCGCCTTCTCCCACTGGGATGATCGCCTTAAGTTCTTCCCTTATTTTCTTCTCAATCTCGGGGTGCGTGACAACTAGCCAGATGAACCAAGTCCGTCCTGAGCTAGTCGTATCACGCCCCGCGATCATAAAGTTCAATATGGTATCCCTCAAGAATTTGTCATCAAACTTTAGTCCTGTTTGTTTCTCCATCATTATTGTCTATGTATGATGTTAATAAATCAACACCCTCTTGTTCTTCTTCTTCCTTCATTTTTTCTCCTCTGGCCCTCAATTCTTCGCGTTTCACCGATATATACTTCCCTTGCTTCGCGCAGTTTCTTTTGGGGTCCAATTCCAATCCATTGTTGCAACTTCCAAACACATTGTGGCAATAAATTGCGTATGAACATGGCCTCACTGGCATCATCCATGGCTTTCAAGAAGACGATGTTGTTAAGTTCAACAGAGAGAGAACCAGGATTGAGAACCCTGTCACTAATACAGTGCACATTTGTCGTATCAAATGAGAATCTCTGAAAAACGTCTTGTAAATCGAAAATCCTACCTTCTTTAGCCATGAATTCGAGAACCGGGATGAGGCCATTTTTTACCATATCCCAACTAGTTTTCACCAAAAACTTGTGGAATCCATGATGAGTGATCAATGATCTAGCAATTTTCCTTTGATTCTTCCACAAATCAAAGTCAGCATTAAAAATTCCATCGCCCAAAAATTAAAAAATCTTCGTGAACTCTGGCCCTTTTCGAAAATTTTGGAAATTTGCGCTCATGATATAGTGCACATTTGTAGGATCCACTGTGCCTAAAATATCCATATTTGCAAACCAAGGACCTTTTACCAAGGCAGTAGGCCCAATTCTTGAAAATAATTCTGTAAGGCTTTGGTGGATTGTGTTTATATGGAGAAAAAGGCTTGGGAACTCTCCAAGAAATGGCCATTTCCAACCAAAATCACCTTTGCCTCCAAAAGCCAAGATAAAAAAGCAAAAGATTGCTAGAAAGATTTCAAAGTACCCTATTGAGGCTAATAATAGAAAATTGAAAGCCATATTTTGCCTTGTGTTACCACTCCTTGGGGCTTTACTTAAGGCATTATGGATAAATTCCTTTTCTTTTATAGGGTCTCATGACCTGAATATGATTGGGAGTTTATGTTATATGATTGAGAGTAAGTACTACTATTACTAGTATTATTTCACTTTCCCAAGAACAATGTCAGACATCACATTGTCAATTAATTAGCATCTAAGATCAATAGATCATCAGTTCGATAAATTATTGTACAAGTTGTCTTGTAATTATAATTTATAGCCTAGTGGAAGATACCTCGCCAAAGGTCTCTGCGAGAGAGAATGTTTTCCCCACTTGCTCTTCGATATCGTTTTAGATTCTGATTAATTCAGATTTGCGCCATGTAAGGTTTATTACAAGAGGAAAAACTTTCTATTAATTTTTTTTCTATTCTCAGGAACTCGAATCTAAAACCTCTAATTAAAGCTAGAGAAATCATATTCTATCTCATCATAACCGTCGTTGTTTTGACTTCTACCAGAGAATACTTACTTATTGGAAGTTCACATTTTTCTCTAAAAAATTCAACCTGTGTCTCTTCCATCTTTTAAACCTTTTTTACTTGGTTGTGTGGTATCTAGTGAAAAATAATTAATAATGATCCTTTTCTTTTTGAATAATTTTAAAATCATCTCTAAAATATAGTTTTGAACAGTTTTGATTCCATAAATTTTTTAAAAATGAGCATTTTTGGTCTCTTTAAAATGTTTAACAAACTTTAACCGTTAAGTATAACGAAAACTGTAACAAATTATTTTCTTTAACTGGAACTCACATTTGGAGGGAGATGCAATTACTACTATTTTTTTTTCTATTTCTGGTTCTTCGTACAGTTTTTGGTCATACTGTAATTTCTAGGATTTGATAGGACTTTCTAGATTTTTCTAGTTCAAGCCTTCTTTTTCTTACCATTCCAATTAAATTTAACAATCAGAGTTTGTTAAATATCGAAGGATGCTAAAATGATCATATTTAATTAACTTAAAGAACTACACCAGCTATGAAATATATTAGGAAATTATTTTAAACTTACCCATATAAAGATTTTTTTTAGTTACTTGGTATTTGTTATATTTTCTTTTAGAATAGATAGTTTAATAGGACCATCAAATGTTGTGATGAATTGGTATCTACTCATTCATCCTTAATCAAAGGTCACGGGTCCGACCCTGAGTATGAAGTCGTCTTTTGATAGGAAATGTTTTATCCTTCAAAGTAAGACTTCTCGGTGCAAATTTATATTAATTGAGTCCAAAGCATATATCGGACACAGAATAGGTAACCAAAAAAACTTTGAGTTAACAGGAAAAAAGTCAAGTTGTTTAGTCATGTTATTACGAAGACCAAATATGTTCATATGATCAATCAAAGCCTAAGTCAAGCCTTTAGAATATTATATTTCTTGTTATTTCAGTTGCTTCACGCATATTCTAGCATTGGAGTGAACTCCAATTTGCTCGACAATCGGTGCCTATACTACTTTCAGATCTAATCCAACACTTTGATAGTTAACTATTAAGGGTCGTACGTTGCTTTGAGATCTAAACCAATTACACCTACTGTCCCACTTTTTTTTTTTTTTTACGAAGTTATTGTTCAAGTGACAAATAAGAGTAGTAGAACATATTGGATGAAAATATGTGCGTAGTTTGGAATGCACAACCTACATCATTGCAACAATATCTTCGAAGAATCTATGTTATAAATTAAGTCAGAGAAAAAACTGTTTGACTCCCCAAACTGGTCAACCTTCAAACAAATTGGGACGAAGAAAGTACTAAAGAACATATAATTTCTTAAACTGAAATGTTATGAGTGTCAAAATACAGATTCGAAACGTGGAAGACTTAGAAAATAACACGTGGTAAATCGAGTCTAATCAGAACCAGCTCACCAAAGATAGCTCCGGCCAAGATTCAAGATTGTGCCCAGATAACATCCTCCGGGGATGTTTCCAGGTCATGCCAAACATGGTACAGGGGCCATGACTTGCCTTGCTCCGGAGTAAAGTGACCGGTAGATCGTTAATGATCGCTCATGATAAGCCTCAGGATGAATGGATCCTGCATAATTCGGGATCCACTTCGGCATTTACAGATCCACGAATATAACGGACTTAAATTGCATATAGTGATCATTATGAGAAGCTGAACATGCGGAAATGTTACTTGGGGTAATTAGGTTATACATACACTCCTTTCTCCCACTTGTAACCCATCTGATTTTCATCATGCAGTGGAAGATCGAGTATTCAATGGTCCTGGGTGCTCACCTTCAAATCAACAAAAAAAATAATTGTTTTGAGTCGGATTCGAACTCCGCTCCTCCATGGCTTAGCCTAAAGCCTGCCACCTTTTACGTAACACTCCGTAAATTTGAATTAGGTGTGGATGTGTTAAATGAGTATTAATGTGGCATTTTAGACATGTGAAGTACTACCGGGATGAGTTTGGGTGAAAATAGTTGTTATGAAATTAAGACAAATAGTGAGGTGTTTAAGATTTAATAGAATCGGCTAAGTTTATGGCAGGTCTACCTTCCAGCTCGATTTCGTGAAAATTCGTTGAGAATTTGAGAAAACTTAACATGAAAGTTGTAGCCCTTTGAAATACTTTTCCAACATTATATGGTGGAGCTTGAACGGAGCTATGTTCAAAGAGTTATGCTCATTTTACTGAAGGCAGCAGCGGCACGCTTGCATCGCAAAGGTGGCGCGAGCAGAAGCCTTCTCTGACCAAATTTTTCCCATGTGTGGCACCCTTGCGACGCAAGGGTGGCACGAGAGTGTATTTTTTCCAGGTTACACTACTAAAAAAACGGAAAAAACCGTTGACAAAAACCGACGTCTAGCGTCAGTTTTTTTAACCAAACCGACGGGAAACCGACATTTTAACGTCCGTCGGTTTTAATAGCCTCGCTTTCAGAAAAACGATGGACAACGTCGGTTTTTACCGACGGACAGCATCGGTTACGTTGTCCGTCGGGTTTTATTCAAATATTTTTAAAAATTAAAAAACCGACGGACAGGGTCGTTTTATTAAATTCGGATTTTTTATCTTATATATAAATAATATATATTTTATGAAAAAACGACGCACTGCGTCGGTTTTTTTATATAATTTTTTTTATTTTTAATTATAAAACCGACACAGCGAGTCGGTTTTTTTTGTAAAATATAAGCATTAATTCCAGAAAACCGACGGACAGAGTCGGTTTTCTGGAAAATCTGCAAAATTAATTTCCAGAAAACCGACGGACAGAGTCGATTTTCCGTCGGTTTTCTGGAAAATTTTCAGCATGCAAATCATGCATTTTCTGCAACCACACCTGCACAAAAACCAGTGCCAAAATTTGCTCAGAAACCAATAACAAAAGCTGCTCAAAACTAGCATTAAAATGCTCCAAATCAATTCTAAAAGAGCTACAACACATAAAATCATCCTAAGTAATAATAAAACACATCAAATACGATCTAAATAAACCTTCAATGTTCTGAAATATTTAAATGACCAACCAAAAGTACCATTAACTAGTTTTAACATAAGTCCATTATTAAATTCAAACTACTACAACTGATCATTCGGTGTTCGGGCTACGAAATCACCGTCATCATCATCTTCTGGGTCAGAGGGAGGGGGAGAAGGGGGCACACCAAAACGTCCACATGCGATGTGGCTTTTAACTTGTGCCATTAGCAATTCAATATTCGCTTTCATGGTGTTACTTTCCTCAACTCTTCTTGCCTCAGTTTCAGCTAATTTCCTATTAAGTTCAGCAATTTGCTGCGCCATAGCTGCGACCCTTCACCTCGCAATCCTGACCGAAGGCGACTTAAGTTGTTCCTTGGGCCTAGACCGTACGCTCTACCCTTTTGTACTCCCCCAATTGCTCTACACCAAAAATCTATCTCTAATTCCGGTGGAGGACGGCTCGGATGCTCAGGCTGAGTTTGGCTGTACTGGTCCACATGATCCATATATTGCCTCTGTATATTAAAAAATGAAACTTAGTATATAACGAATATTATCATAATTAAACTTATATATAATTACTTAAATAATAAAATTATCACTTACATAGGAATCACGAGCCCTGTCCTCAACCCATAAGGTAGGATCCGACTCGTGCTTCTTCTTTTTTTGTATGGGTCTTTAGGAATAGCTGATCCTGAGTTGGCATCTGTCCCGTAGCTTTTTTCTGCAAAAAAAAAAAAAAGTTAAACATAAAATTAATAGCTCAATAATGATATATTGATCGTAGGTAACTTTAAAAGTATAAAATTACTTACCATTGTCCTAGCCACGTGCCCCTGACTTCTTGCACCCGCAGTGTGCAAAGAGTCACCTTTCTGGGATGCACGGGCAGCCTTTGCCTGCTCAGACTTGGCGATAAACTCAGGAGTTTGCCAATATGCCTTAAGTTTCTCCCACTGTTCAGCGTTTAGCCATTGGGGCATCGTCATATACCTTCTAGCCCTCGAAAACCAATCAGACAACCTTGCACTCCCCTTCTTCTCAAAGTTTGCAGCAATCCTATCATTGTCCATTGGATCCCATGTACAATACATCTGCAAATCAAATAGCTAATGTTAGATGATTTATATAAAAGTAAATTCAAGTTATAAAATATGTATAATAAGATGCATACGTTAAACTCTCTAAACATAGCCTGTCGAGTATCATATGGGATTTCAGTCCATGAAGTATAAAAATGATTGCCATAAAGCCTCCGAACAACATCCAGTATGACTTTTGTAGTGTCGTGATCTGGATAGAACCTGCAGTTAAAAAAAATAATGCATATTAGATTAAGATGAAAAAAAATGTTAGGAAAACTTAATAAAAGACAATCTTACCCAACTCCTTCAGGCACGATGAAAATCCGACCTATCGCATCTCTATCTCCCGGCTGTAAACCATGATGTATCGGTCCCTGTATAGGAGCCGGTGCAGGTGCAGGTGCAGGAGCAGGAGCAGGTGCAGGAGGAAGACGATGGGTCTGAGACTAGTTGGATGGTAGTGACTCAGGCTCAGAGCTGCTATCTCTAAGGCGCAAATTAGATACACTTGGAGGTGTACCATTTGGAGAAGGAGAAGGAGAAGAAGACAAAGTGGTCGATGTGCTAGGAGATCTGCCACGTGGTGGGCAATACATAGGTGTAGGTATAGAAGTAGGATAGGTAAATGATGCCGGCTGAGGTGGTGCCGGCTGAAAGACCCACTGACCAGACTGGCCCTGCATAGAAGAGCCAGACATAAAAAAAGAAGGCGGAGTAGACTGCATATGTGGAGCGGACGGAATGGACTGACTACTAGTAGCTGTAGGATCTATAGGTCTTTTATCTTTTCTCTTACTAGTACCTCCAGCTCTACCTCTATCTCTACCTCTACCTCTACCTTGATCACTACCACCTGATGACATCTGCATACATAAAATTAATAACTCAATAATGATATATTGATCGTAGGTAAAAATTTAACAAGTATAGAATTGTGTTATTATCAAGTATAGAATAAACTAACATGCAACTAGTTATCCTCCCACTCATCCTCGCTTGTTTCATTTTCATCAGATGATTCTTCCTCATCGCTTGTTTCAGGTCCATCGGTCGATTCTTCCTCAACATTTTCTATGATAGTTACATCATCTTCATCAACTTCTTCCAATATGTGTTGAGGATGTTCCAAACTATTTTCTAACTCTGTGTCAACCGTTTGATGAACAACTGTTACATCATTTTGATACGCCACATCTAATGCATTATCGACCTCAATCCTCCCCACAGGCTTCGTCTTTATAACCACCCACCAATCAGCCTTATCCCTACATAAAGGATATGGAGCATAATAGACCTGCTTAGCATTTTGTGCAATTATAAAGGGATCATAGCGATTGTATTGTCTTGTGTGTTTGACTTCAATTATGTTATGTTGACGATTCACCCTTGTACCTCTTTGGCTTGGATCAAACCACTTGCACCGAAATAATGTTATCTTCTTCTTAGGGTAACCTGGATACTTAAGTTGTATGATCTCCTGCAGCACACCGTAATAATCAACAGTTACACCGCTACCATCAGCATCGCCTTTAATGCACACTCTACTATTATTCGTCTACTTATATTGAGAAACTTCTTCGGTTTGAAACTTGTAGCCATTAACAATGTACTTTTTCATTGTCCTAACTTCATTGCCTGGTCCAAGAGCTATATCTTTCACAAATTGGGAATGTTCTCCTGTATGATAAACCTATATAATAAGGAGGAAAATTAAAATTCAATAACTTCTATGTAGCCTACATTTAATTAAAATTATGCAATGAATTTCCACACTTACAAAATCGTACAGCCAATGGGAAAACTTAGAATATATGGCTTCATCGCCCTCAAGTTCTACGAAGTAACTGCTCGACATATGCAAGATTTTCATTAGTTTCACCCTTATCGGTTACCCATTTAATTCAGTAACATAATTCGACACTCACCGAATATATACTTGAATTTCAGGGCAATTGAGCAAAACATGTGTCACAGCTGATTGCCTCTCCATACTACTCAGGGTTCGTTTTGGAGGCTTTTTAGAACCTCGTCCTGGTTGATTAAAGATGGACATTGGTGGGTAGTTATGTTCAACCCCACCCTCATCATTACGGTTGGGCCTATTTCTCATACACGACACTTGCTCTCTGAAATAATATGAACAGAAATGCGCTGTTTCCTTTGCAAGATATGCTTCACAAATAGATCCTTCAATCTTAGATCTCTGCTTAGCCAATTTTTTGCATTTGCCAATGGTCCTGCACACATGTTTAATATCAATAGGAACAGTAATTAGTTAACAAAATACTGTTAAAGAAAGAGCTAGTAAGTTTGGTTACTTACCTCTCGAAAGGATACATCCACCTAGTTTGAACCGGGCCTCCAAGGCGCGCTTCTTGTACAAGATGAATGGGAAGATGTTCCATCACATCAAAAAATCCACATGGAAAGATCTTCTCGAGCTTAGTTGTAATGACTGGAATATTCTGTTCCATTCTTTGAAGGTTTTCTACTGTCAAAGTGTTAGAACATAAATCCTTGAAGAACAAACTTATCTCTGTGATTGGTTTCCATATTCTTTCCGGTAGGCGGTTAAATGCAATAGGAATCAAAGTTTCCATGAAAACATGGCAATCATGACTTTTCATACCAATTAATTTTCCTTCATTCATATCAGCACGCTTGTCAAAAGTAGACGCATACCCCTCTGGCATCCGCAAATTCTTAATCCATTGACAAATCTGTCGTTTCTCCTCCAAAGTGAATGAAAAACTAGCCTTGGGTTTGAACACTTTATTATTCGCTAACTCTTGCAAGTTCAATTCAGGGCGCCTACAATATTCCTTTAGGTCCAATCTAGCTTTTGGGTTATCTTTTGTCTTGCCTTTAACATCCATAACATTGTTGAACAAATTATCAAAGTAATTTTTTTCAATATGCATCACATCAAGATTATGCCGTAGAAGATTATCCTTCCAATACGGTAACTCCCAGAATATGCTCTGTTTAGTCCAATTATGTTCAACACCATAACCAGGTAGTCTATAAGGGGCAACTTCTGTGACCTTAGGCAAGTGACAAACCCTCCCCCAAATTTCTTCTCCTGACAATGTTCGAGGTGGGGGATCATTTTCAATTTTATTCTTTCTAAATGCTTGTTTCATTTTCCTGAATTGGTGATCCATAGGCAAGAATTGACGATGACAATCAAACCATGAATTTTTGTGGCCATGTTTTAAAGTGAAAGCTTTACTAGTTTCCATGCAATGAGGACAAGCAAGCTTTCCAGCAGTCATCCAACCAGACAACATCCCATACGCAGGAAAATCGTTAACAGTCCACATCAAAGAAGCACGCATATTGAAATTGCTCTTAGTTGATATATCATATGTCACTACACCTTCACACCACAATTGTTTTAACTCATCAATCAAAGGCTGTAGATAGACATCAATCAAAACTTTTGGATTACGAGGACCAGGGATAACACAATTTAGGAATATATAGGGACTTGTCAACACATCTCAGGCGGTAGATTATATGGAGTAAGAAATACAAGCCAATAAGAATAGGGTGGAGCCGAAACAGAGTATGGTGTGAAACCATCCGCACACAAACCCAAACGAATGTTTCTTGATTCACTAGCAAAATCAGGATAAGTTCTATCAAAATGTTTCCACGCTTCTCCATCCGATGGATGACACATAACACCAGGTGGCCTTCTATTTTCGCTGTGTCATCTCATGTGAGGAGCAGAACTCGGCGATGCAAACAACCTCTTTAACCTAGGTATAATAGGTAAATAATGCATCGCCTTAATTGGAACCGTCTTCCCACTTGGTGTCCGCTTATAACGCGCATGTCCACATATTTTACATTCATTTAAATCAACATCTTGCTTATAGAACAACATACAACCGTTTGGACAACAATGAATTCTATCATACGACAATCCTAATTTGGAAACCAATCTCTTTGCTTCATAGTAACTCTTAGGTATGTCGAATTCCGGACTAACTAGTTCCCCTACAAGCTTAATCTTTGAATCCATAGCAGCTTCAGCAACAGTCCAATCTGATTTGATGTTAATCATTCTAACTGCAATAGACAACTTAGAATGCTGACTCCCTACCCAAAGTGGATGACTAGCCTCTTCTAATTCTTGATAGAAGCGCATTGCTTCTTCATTAGGAGGTTCCTCAAAATTTTGCTCAGGTTCAAACCCAGACTGTACGCCAAAAGCATCATTAACCATATCATTAACTCTATCATATTGGACGTGACTATATTCCTGCGACACACTACTTTCACCGACAACCATATTGTAAAATATACCATTGACCCCATCAGTCTCTCCATGATCAGTCCAAACATAATATTTCTGCTTAAACCCACAACTATATAAATGAACCCTAACCGCTTCCGGTTTCAAATACTTCATACACCGGCAATGAGAACAAGGACACCTAATTACCCCTTTATTTTGAAAAGGGTAAAGTGTCATTGCATGTTTGATAAACCCATCAACACCTTCAACAAATTCATCATGTACACCCACACGATTACTATTATTCATATTATACATCCACATACGATCCATCTACAAAAATATACCCACAAATTATTGAGGTTATAGAAATATATTATAACTTAAGAATTCTGACTTAAAATATAACTTAAGAAAACACAATCCCAACCATTTCTAACTTTGGATTCTCAATAACAATTCTAACTTTAATAATTTATAAATTCTAACTTTAATAATTTATAAATTCTAACTTTAATATAATTTTGAAAAGAACAATCCCAACTAATTCTAACTTTGAATTCTCAATAACAATTCTAACTTTAATAACTTATGGATTCTAACTTTAATTCTAAAAATTGAAAAGTAAATCTAGTCAAATAAAATCTACATTTTAGTTTTGAGGTTATAGAAATATTATAACTTAATAATTCTAACATAACTTAATAATTCTAACTTAATTTGAAAAGCACAATTCCAACCAATTCTAAAAATTGAAAAGTAAATCTAGAGAAATAAAATCTACATTTTAGTATTGAGGTTATAGAAATACTATAACTTAACAATTCTAACTTTGAAAAGCACAATCTCAATCCATTCTAATTTAGAATGATCAATAACAATTCTAATAACTTATGGGTTTCTAACAAAAAGCACAATCCAACAACAAAAAAAAAACTAGTCAAATAATTAAAGTATATATTTTTGCACATATTCAACATCAACAATATTACAAAGAATGATAACTAAGCTAACACAAATACATTGACAAAGAATATGAAATATAGCACAATCTCAACCCAAAAAAAAAATGACAAGTAAATTAAACTAGGCAAATAAAGTTTACTTTTTTTTTTTCACAAATTCAACATTAATAACATTGCAAATGATGTTTAACAAAGCTAAATAGACGAGCATTAGGCCTAAAATCTACAAATAAAACTAAGATTAAAAGAATTTTAAATGCCCTAATTTAAGAGAAACTAACCTTCAAAATGGGTTTGGGGTAGGGGGGAAGGAGCTGCGCAGGCAGCGGCGTTGGGCGGCGGCGAAATGGGAGGCGGCGTCGGGCGGAGGGGAGGGGGCGGCGGCTAGGGTTTGGGGAGGGTGGGTTTAATTTTGAAGAGGGATAGCTGAAATGGGAAAGAATCCCGTTACTGCCAATATATAGGAAAAACCGACGGACAAAACCGACTCTGTCCGTCGGTTTTTTCCGCACATTTGACCGGATTTTGACCCCAAAAATTAAAAAAAAAAAAAACGAAACCGACACTGTCCGTCGGTTTCTTCAAAAAAAAAAGTTTATTATTTTTTTTAAAAACAAAATGAATTGTATATTATTTATAATATTTTTTAAAATAAAACCGACGTACGACGTCGGTTTTATATTAATTTTTTTTTAATTAAACCGACGTGGGACGTCGGTTTATTTTGGCGGAATTATATTTTCAAAATTCTGCCAAAAAAACCGATGTTGTCCGTCGGTTTTCTGATTAAAATAATTAAAAATACAAAAAACCGACTCTGTGAGTCGGTTTTTTTAAACGACCCAGTGCGACGGTTTTTGATCCGTCGATTTTTAGCAGTTTTTTAGTAGTGTTACATATTTTACTAAATATTTAAGGTCAGGGTTTATTTCCCCAACTTCCCCAAACACGAAAAACAACCTAGAAAGAGATAAAACTCGTCCCAAACCTCAAGAACCCTTCAAGGTAAATGTTAATGATGATTCTAAGTTTATTTAAATTCTCCAATACTCTATTAACATGATTAAACCCTTCAAATTCATAGATAACCGATTGAGATTTGGTTTTGGACGAAAGCACCCTAAAATCTGAATTCAAGGGAATTGAACGTCAAAAAGATAATACCTTCATCCTTTAATCGATTATAGTTTTGTATTGATGATTATAGACACTAATTTCATAATATATGAGTTGATCGGTTTGATAGAAAAGCATGAACGGTTATAGGTTTGGGTTGTTGATTGTTGATTATTGATTAAAGATGTTGTTTATCTTATTAGTGATGAATAATGATATTGATTACAGCAATATGAGATTGTAGAATCATGTAAGAGCAAGAGAATGGGTTGTTGGGTATAGAAACACCATTAATGAAGGTTGTGGAGCTTTATGCCCACAAAGTGTTCGATAAAATACCTAGATGGCCAAAGCATGAGTATTATTGCTAACATTGAATCTCTTTGACTTGTATTGCTATAGATTAAGGTTGAAAGGGTTGACGAATATTCTGTTACGCTCAAAGACCGGAATTAAGGCATGTGAGGCTAACTCTCTGCGTTTGGGAATGTTTATGATTCTCCCTACGATACGGTTTATTGACTATTACGATTTGCCTCAAAATTATAGTTATACCTTAGTTCCATGAATAGTGTTGACACCTAATTTTTAAACTCCAATAATTTTATTTAATTATCCGGAGTCCCTGGATTATAGACGGAGTAGAATATGCATTTTAAAATTCAAAATCAATTTTACAAAATTATCCCAGTAGCATTTTGCCCTTGCATTTGGCAAACACCGGCAAAAGAGCAACCACATGCCATTTTTACGTTTTTAGTATATTTTCAAGAAAAAAAATAGAAGAGTATTTATTTTCTCAAAGAAGTAGCTAATTACAAGTTATTTATTTTGAACAAATACAAATCATCGTAAGTATTTTGCTCCGACAAGGTCAAGGGATCCGAATTAATTAAGTCAAAGCATATGCATTTCTATTTTAGGAAGATTAAGCATTTAAATTAGAATTTAATTATTTTTATGGTATTTATCCTGGATTTAATTAAAATAATTTGAGCCAAATAAAGATATTTTTATTTTATGATTATAGTATATGAAATTTTCCCGAAATACCCTGTATATACCATGCATATACACGTATATACATGGATGATATACATATTTATACGTATATGCAAAGTCAGGCCCCCTTTCCTTTATTTTAAAATTTGGCCGGGTCCGGCCCAATTAGGCCGACCCGGCCTAATGACCATAAGTATAAAAGGGCAGACCCCTTCTATACTTACACTTTTACCCCATTTTCGTGAAACCTGCTAAGGTTTAGAACCCTAGCATGCGCCACCACCCGCATCTCTACCCTCTTTCCTCGTCACATCAGCCTAAAATGGCAAAACACCAGAGGTTGTAGGTGTGTAAAGGTTGTGAAGGGGCGAAAAAGGGTAAAGCATTTATTGCTCTGTCCTTGTTGCACCATTATTTCACCAAACGCAACCCAAACATGGTACTAATCTCTCTCTTTTCCTTTCTTTTACTGAATTCACGGTCAAACACTGAACTCTTTTAATTATTTTTGTTGTATTGTATTTGAAATCCTCATTTTCTATTGATTTAAGAGGGTATGGACCAGATCGACCAAAATTGGTCCAAATTTGGCCATATATTTGTTCTCTTCATTGATTCGTAGCCGTAGATTCATATATTGAGTGTAGAAATTTTTGATTGCTCACTTGTCCCACATCGGTAGTCTAGGGTTTAGGAAGGATTTTGGGGTTCTATAAATAGAACCCTATTTTTCAACAACAAAGAGATGGAGATAGACCTACACGCACGAGAAAACCCTGACCTTGAGTTTTATGCACATAATTTAGGATTTTAAGTTCAAAATTTTAAGACTCGGCTTCAAAGTTGAGTTTTTAGTTTCAAAAGATTGATTTTCTTTATTTGTGTGGCTGAGGATTGATTGAGGAAGCACAAGGCTCCAAATCCATTCTTGAACTAGGCTGCACAACCAAAAGGTAATATTTTATCATATTGTAGTCTTTTCTTTTAAATTTTCTGCTTAGTGAATATTTATGTTTAATTATCTGCTCAGTTTGTGTTAAATGATTTGCTTAGTTAGTACTTGTTGTGCTTAATTTTGTTAATTTAGTTGCTTTTAGGGTCTGATCATTAGTGGTTTATGATTGTCAATGATGTTGAATGCTTAGTTAATAGATACTTAACACTGGTCCTGTCGTGGGTAACCCTTTTAGTCCTTGGACTTTAACGTGTTTGGAAATTGTATTGATCATGAATGATTACACTTAGCTATAATAGGATGAAATTCAGACTAATTACAAACCTCCTCTCAATAGTATAAAACTGGAAGTGTTAGCATAACTTCAACTGCTTTATTTTTATGAAAAATTAGTCTTTGGCTTTCAAAAATAAAAGGGAGTTAAAAAGGAGGGAAAACCTGGGTTCAATCTTGTCCAGTTTTTCTTTCATGTGAACTGTTTCATTTCTTGAAGTCATGATTTAAAACATAGAATATGTAATGATCATGGTTAAACAATGAGATTGACAATGATGTTTGGCTTTCTCTTGGGATGGTCATGTGTTGTTTTGGTTCTGTCTAAGTTCAGATATATATAAATCAATCTTGAAACAAGAATGTGTATGTCTGTTGAGGTTTTTCCTGATGTAAAGGGGTAAAGTTACACTGTGATTAGAATCTAGGATTAAACAACCAAAAATGCTGAAACTAGTATTTATATTGACTAAGTGTTAGATGGGGACTGGTTTAATGATGGTGTTTGGAGGATCATGGAGGTGCACAAACTATCTATGGAACACTTGACATGGAGGAGCTTTTTTAAAGACATCTTAAAGTGAGGATTGGAAAGAACCAAGTCATGCTTGTTTCATAACACCCTTCCTCCAAATTAGAAGTGTCATGGCGAACTCCACAAGTCATGGGGGACATATATGCTATGTGTACACACTTGACCCTTAAAACCTTATCATTGCACTAATAGATTGCTATAAAATGAATTTACTAAGTGCCTAAATAGGCTATGCAGGTCAAAAAATGCATCTGTTTGTGTATGCCTCTGACTTTCTGGAAATGGGAAAAGAACTGGTTAATATGAAGCCCATAATGATCAAAGGTTGTCTTAAAATGGAAAATAGAACACCAATCATATAGTCTGTTTTTTTTTTTTTTTAATTCTTGTTTTCCCTCCTCTTCTTTAAAATTCTGCTAAAACTGAAAGACAATTTTCATTCTATGCAAGTTGTGGTGAATGTGAACCATGTACTCCCTCTGTATGCTGTTCTTATTTTGTTTAACTAGACTGGGTCTTAGAGGTCCATCTCTGTGCTATCTCTAGATTTAGGAATTTGTTCAAACCTTTCCCTTTGTGTCATTTTGGCCTTGGTCTATCTGGCCCTCAAATTCCCTTTTGTGATCATGACATCAATATGTTTGACTTCCCTTTACTTGTAATCTCTTAGTGTGTCTTGATACTGGTAATAGCTAAACGATTTGTTGAAGCTGTGTATGGGGAGTTATTATGATAGGCTCAAGGGTTACCTGGTGAAGATTGATCATGCTGGACTTAGTGTAGGTTGATTCCTATTTTGTGCTAATATTGGAAAGATTGACATAATGACTAATTGATCATGAGTTCAAGGTTTAAGTTTGAGGAGTAGTCATACTTGGCATATACAGAGGTTGGACAAAAGAGAAAGGGAATAGGTGGAGGGTATACACCTGATATACACATCGAATGTGCACATTATATGTATGTCATGCATGTGTATGACTACTAATCCCATGTAGGAGGTGTATCAAATGGACCTGAGGGGGTAGAGCTCTTTAGGCTTGAGTTTTAGTCTAAATTCAGACTTTGTATGGATCTGGGCCTGGCCCACGTCAGCTAGCAACAAGATAACCCCATATTTTATGCTTAGTCTAAAATCAGGAAAAACAGATGCTGAGCAGGTCTTTCTTTAAGTTTGGAATTTGGGCTTCTAGGCCCGATAAGCCCAGCAATTGTGAGTGTATGCATGTGTTTGTTTTTTTATATATATTGTGTACATATATACTTGTGATGAGTTTAGTAGTATAATTTCTAACTGAGTTCCCTTTTTTTTTCTCTTTTTCCTCTTCAACGCATGCCAATTGGGCCTGGTCATAACCAAGTTTGTTGGGCTGAGGCCTAGCAGGCCATTTCTTTCAAAATACATCGAGTCTTATGAAGGGAAACAAAAGCAAATATTGTAGATCGCATGAAGGCCCAACCATGGGTGAAAATGGTTAACTAGGGGCTTGGTACGCCCCTAGCCTAACTTACCTTTACCTTATGAATTTACATCTCAAGGGTGTATTGTATTTGTCATGTTTGTAAACAACACATTATTAGTGGAATCCTTTATGGTTGAACTAGACATCTTAGGCCAACGGTGCATATGCCGTTTAGTCAACTTTAAGTCCCCCAATCGGATTTTCAAAACCACGGATCACGTATAATAATTTTCAAAGACTTGAAGGGTAACAAAACATTTTTCTTAATACAGGATAACAGAAGCATAGAGAATTTTCAAAAGCATGAGTACTAGTATGTTTTCTTCAACAAAACAGATTAATTTTGAAGTAAAGTGATACCTTTCCAAATTGAAATAAATTTTGGGCTGAGATTGAATTAAAACCAAAGGTTTTAGGTCTAAGCCCACTTAATTTCTGACAAAAAATAAAAGGCATTGGGCTGAAATTCCGTCTGATTTGAAACAAAAGAGAAAGAAAAGTGATTTTTTGGGGTTAAGCCCAACAAGAGAAAAACAAAGGGGTTTGGGGCCTAAGCCCACAAAAATATTTTCCTTGCAAAACATGAATATTTTTTGGGCTAAGCCCTTTGCATAAATATTATTACACGAGTTAATAATAAGAGGAAGCCATTTGCATAAATAGACTTTTTAAAACAAAATACGTTCGTAAATACGAGGCTTTAGGATAAGACGTTCTAACGTATTATATGGATGGACCCGAGACAAAGTGTGTGATAATAAAAATACTTACACTCTTAAACCAAAACTCTTTTATTTCTTTTTAAAAAATATCTTATCCTTATATATAAGGAACCTATTCTTATCTGGATATTATAAATCCAATCTAAACTACCCTAGATATAAAGGGAATATATTCAAATCTTTTAAATCCAATGATATGCAATCCAATGATTGTATTTTATAAAGCGGAAAATAAACACCAAATAAGCTATTTAAGCAGATAATAACATACTGAAATTTGAAGGTCAACCGTATAGTACGGATCCTTAATACTGGGCTGCCTAACACCTTCTCCAGGCGATCACTAGAACCTTTACCTACAACTTTGGATTACGAAGGTTTTTTCACGGTATTTGAATAAACCCTTTACCAATGGTTTTCCTAATTTCCTAAAAATTAAGTGGCGACTTGTTTTCAAAACAAGTCCGAAAGAGCACCAACAAACTCGTAGTAGCTTTCCGAGCGCTAATCCCGCCCGCGAAATGCGAACCTTAACAAATAGTTGCAGAACCTCTATTCTTTAGTTTCGTAATTCGTTAGTGACTTTCATTCCGAATGTTGTGAACTCAGAACGTAATCTATATAAACTCGTATTTATGTAACGACCCGTTTGGTCGTTATTGCTTTTTTGATGCTTTTGACCTTTTCCTAAGCTTTGTTAGCTCATATTTGACCCGAGAGGACCGTTGACACATTTCCCGAGGTCTTTGGATATATGATTTCGGTGATTTTGTGGGAAATTGGGCTTAAAGCAAAAAAGTTGACTTTTGGGCAAACATACCTTTTTCGGGAATCCGTCAATTTCGAGAGGTCCGGATGGTCTTTTAGAACTTGTGTGTATATTAGATTCGATTCCTAATGCACTCGGGTGCATTTTGGGACTTGGGTTGGGAAGTTAGTTTTGAGGTATCGGGGGTTGACTCGGTCAACGAGACCTCCGTTGAAAATTTTTAGGCCACGAGTGCGTTTGTAGCTCATTTTTATGTATAGATGCATATCTGTCTTATGAGTAGGTGGTCTCGGGTGGTAGTCGGGATTTCGGGTTGAGTTCATGAAAGTTGAGTTACTTTTCTGGCTTCTGGTGTCCGCTTTGGCGACACCAGGACCGTGGTAGCGGTACCGCAGAAACGGTGGCCCTGCCGCTATAGCGGCCCTGTGTATTTTTTGGTGGACCGCAGATGCTGTCAAGGGATTGCTATAGCGGTCTATCGATCGCTATAGCGGGTGACGGGCAGTAGCTGCATTAAATGAGTGTTAAATTCCAAAGTCCTTAATTCATTTCCTATTCCGAAACTAGAGCCATTTGGGAGCATTTCAAGGTATTTCTTGGAGGAACATCATTGTTGTAAGTCATCCCATCTTGATTACTATTCCATTATCCTTTAATCATCATAGAAATCCCCTAATTCATGCAAGAATCCCTAAGAACTTGAGGATTAAAAGAGGGTTTAATGAGTTCTTTCCTAAATGATTTCTAGACTATACCACCTTGAATTATGGATTGAGTTAGCTTCATTTAGCATGGAAATGATGATTAGAAGCTATTGTAACATGTTTTCTTCATTATTAGTGGCTAATTTATGAATTGAGAGTTAGGGTTTATACCCAAATTTGGGAGTTCCTTCTAGAAACTGAATTTCCCTATTCTATGAGTTTAATTGGCTAATTGTTGATGGGAATTGATCACCTAGAGTACTAATTTCATGTTGAGATTTATAGATTCCTAATTTCATCTTGTTAGCTTATAAACCCTAGTCCATGGGTTGAGATTTGGAAGTTAAATAGGAGTTTTTTTTTTTTTTATACTTTCTTCTCGATTCTAACTCTATATTTGGGTATGACTAGACTTTCATTACTTTGAGGCGTAATGAAAGGGAAAGGCTCATGATTGACATTCAAGTTTGTTGCTTGTCCTTCCAGGTAAGTTACGGTTTACCTTATGGTGAGACTTCGATTAGCGAAGCGTACGTTTAGATGATATTGTCGGAGAATGCATGTAAGCCTTCGGGTATGAAGTTGGGAAAGATATGGCCTTAGGTTGGGACTTGTTGTATGATTCGGAGGCTAGCCATCCTGTTGCTTCTATTTGTTCTATGTACTCGTTGGCTCGTCGCCACGTTGAGATATTGGATATTGGTGATTAGATATAAATCCTGATTAAGATATTGTGGTACCTTACTTTGTTGTTATTGAGATGAGAATAGTGAATCTATTGTGGCTTATTGTGTAGCCTTATTAATGATATATTACTTGTGTGCTCATGTGTGGTACTATTTGGGATTGACTTGGTTTATTGATGTTACATTTGCATTGTATCCATACTCATTTCCATGATATATTGATATTGCCTTGATATGGCACTGATGATGGGAAATGGGAAGGAAATACAGATGCTTGAGACATATTGCTACGAGTCATCTCTGGGCTGTGTGCGGAGTGACTGATATGGAACACTTATCTTCTGAGACATGTTGCATATTGAGTCATCTCTGGGCTGTGTACAGAGTCACTGGTGCATGGACTTTGCGGGTCCTTCATGGGTTGTGCTGCCGATGATGTGATATTCCATCGTCGGAGTACATGTGTACGGGCATATGCATTGCATTCATACTTCATACATTATTGCATCGGATTGTATCTCTTGGTTATTTGTTTCATGGATTGTGATTAGATACTTGTGTTGGCTGAATTGGGACTTTATGCTATGGTTAGGAGATGTTCTCCGGTTGTACTCTTGAAACTTGGCACAATTGGGTTTAGATGCTATAACCTAGGCTAGGACTTGCTTCGTTGATACTTGGACATTGGTGACTTGTACTCTATTGTTTACTTACTTTCTCTTTTTATTGTCCTTATATACGTCAACTAATCTTAGTCAGCCTATGATACCTACTAATACTTGTTGTTTGTACTGACCTATGCTTGCTGCATTCTTATATGGATGCAAAGTATTTGACAGGTTCCACCTCTTCTCTTGGTGGTTGATCTTCCCGAGGCCAAGTACTTGAATTTCTAGAGTGAGCACCTGGCGAGCCGCTGCTTGGAGACTCTTCATTACTTACTTGTCTTACTTTCGTTCTGAGACAATATTTGAGACATTATGGTATTATTCAGACTCACATCACTCGCACACAATCTACGATTCCTGGACAACCATCGGATATTGGACTACTCACATCACTCTCATGCAAACTGAGCTCAGCTCATCACAGTGTTTCATCAAGTATTAACAATGTATCAACAATATATCATGAGAGATGTGAATGCATGCGATGTATGAGTCAACATGAATAATCAGATCAATATCACAAGTACCAAATATGGGTACGCCAACAATATAATGAAAGACTACACAAGTCATATAAAAACACTATTCCCGAAATCAAATGCCAACAAGTGGGGCACCACAATATCATGAACAAGATATCTCAATAGTCTCCAATATCCACTATCACTATACGACATTAAGCCCACAACAATAGGACAACTCAATCACAACACAACAGGGTGGCTAGCCCCAATCACATAATAGGGCCCAACCTAATACAATATACAACCCAACTTCGTACCCGAAGGTTTACATGCTTTCTCCAACAATATAATCTAAATATATGCTTCGCTACATGAAGTCTCATGAATCATAAGCCATAACCTACCTAGATGGCCGAACAATAACACACCAACAATCACTTCTTAGCCTTGCCCTTCCGCTGAGCCTCAAGATCAAGAAAGTCTAGGTATATTCGAAATCTAGATTAGAAATCATGAAGATCGACATCTATATTGCTATATTTAAAATTAGGTCAAAACCCAGCCCTAGAATTTAGAAAAATAGAACCCACAAGGTCAAAGCGGGAAATTCGAGGGTAAAACATCCAATTAACACTAGGTGATCAAAACCCATCAACTAATACTAACTTAAGGATTAACCCAATTTCGAAATTCAAGCAAAACTCCCAATTTTGGATATAAACCCTAACTCTTAGATTCAAGAATCCAACACTAACAATGGAAGATATATTATTAACAACTTTAGATACATCATAATCTAGCATAAACTTAATCAATTTCATCATTTAGAAGCTTAGATAGAACATTCATTAAACCCACTTCAATCTTCTTCACTAAAGAACTAACAAGGGAAAAGAATTCTAAGATGATTAGGAATAATGAATTAGCAAGAAGGTTAGGAGGACTTACCACCAAGAATCTTCTCCAAGAATCCTCTAGAATTTCTCCCCATATGAACCACTTTCAGAATAATAAAAAAATGACAAGACTTGGGGATTTATATCATTAAATACCCCAGTCACAGCCCGATCACCTCTTTCGCAGTCACTCAGACCGCTTAAGGGGCGCCGCCCAAGCAGTCATGCCCAATTGGCCAGCGGCAGGGTTACCGCTTTAGCGGTGTTGGTGCCGCCAAAGCGGGCACCAGACACCAGAAACTTCCCCAAGTTCAACACTTCAACTCCAATTTTCGACTAATTCCTGAGGCCATCTGCTCACAAACCACATATATAGACTCACATAAAAACGCACTACGAACGCGTTCATGGCCTCGGAATTCCCAACGGAGGTCTCGTTGACCGAGTCAACCCTTGATACCTCAATTTTAACTTCCTACCCCAAGTCCTAATATTCATCCAAGTGCATTGGGAACCGAACCAGATATACACACAAGTTCAAAACGACCATCCGGACCTCTCGGAATCGACAAATTTTCGAAAAAGGTCTGTTTACTCAAAAGTCAACTTTGAGTAAATTCTTTTTCACTTTAAGCCTAAATTTCACAAAGAGTCGCCCGAATCAAATCTAAACACTTCAGGAAGCATGTCAACGATCCTCTCGGGTTAAAAGTGTGCTAACCAAGCGCGGGAAAGGGTCAAAAGGGTTGAAAGTGCAATAACGACCAAATGGATCGTTACATCAAATACCAATTAAACAATCGCTCGTCCTCGAGCGACAAGGAAGAGAGGACAAAAGATGCTAGAACCGATAATAACTGAAAATATCGATCACGTGTGTCGGACTTCTCCTTACAGGAAAGATTCTCATCGAACAATACTGAATCCCAATGAATGATACAGAACCACCAGAACGGTACTTCTCCAACACAGAAACATGCAAAATCGGATGAACATTCGACAGATCTGGTGAAAAGCTAACTCATAGAATAAGGGGTCCAACAATAGGTAATCTCAAACAGGCCCAAGCACCTCGGCTCACTTACCAGTCACCACTCTCTAAACTTAGCTCAAGCTCCAATTCTCATATCTTTGTATTCGGCTTTCCCTCGCAACTGATCCTCAAATAAACGAATCGTTTTACTTGAATTCTCTAGTTTGGATAAATCGCAACTCTGAACGCAATCAATAGGCCCTACAAACATTTTACCAAACCAACGCAATCCTCTGAAACACGGTCACAAACTGTAGCCCATTCTGAATCGATAAAATACTCTGATTCTGCTAACTCTTTTTCCCATATTTTCTAAAGCCGTTACTCGCACCACGATTTCTTAGAAACATATGAACACACATACCAAAATTCTGGAAGCATAACTTACTCTCGCCAGAAAGAATCCTTGATTCATCTGCGATCTCTACGCAATTCCATCAAACTGATCTTACCGGCAGCCAACTTCGCTAGTTCCAAATCTTCTCAGACCTTCAAATCACAGTACAGGAACCATACCTATGAATATCTCGCAGAGCAAAGTCCGTCAGAACCCAAATGATCACTATGAAAACCTTAAGCACAACAGTATAATCAAATTCACTAGAAAACCCTTACAAAGCTCGATAAATCTGTCATACCCCAAATCTGAGTCTAAACGCTTCGAGTCATTAGATATCTTTCTGGAAGTGTAGTTATAGACCATTCAGCTTAACTCGAACAATGCTGACCCTGAACGATTGCACAACCCTCGAATATCACCAATAGTCATTAGAACTGACTCTGAATTTCGAAACCAATCACAGTCATACCACGTATAACAAATCCCGTCTATTATTTTTGACTCAACAAGTTGAGTCCTATCCAAGCTATCAACTTGGTACCGAAGAGCTATACTTTATGATTTCAAACTTTATGTCCTCAACCTTTACCCGATACGCAAATCCGATACAACCCCGAACTTTCGATGCAAAACCTGAAGCCTCATATAGTAATTATATAACCATTGAACCTCTCATAGTATTACCTCAATATGTTCGTAAATTCTCCAAAAGTATCCAATCTTACACTGCCTCTCGAAATCTCACGCCATTACCCCTAAGTCCTTATTAACCAAAAGCATTTACCCAAACTGTCCAGTCAATATTATTTGCAATCATACTGTATTACCATGAGCAAGGTCCCTCCCCGAAAATATAACTCAAGTCTCACACGATAGGGATTTCACAATCCTTTCTCTTAAAGCACACTAACTCATTCACTGTAGAATGTTACGAACTTTTCCAACGGTGTACCACCATGCCATTTCTTATAAAACTGAACATGTCGGTTCACTGAATATGCTTATTACTAGCTGCCGATAGCGAATCTTACAGAATTTCTTCATATCACTTAGTCCATCAATAGACTTCTTTCCTTAAGCTCACACAACAATTACACCTCATATGAATATGCAAGACCACGATGCCACAATCTAAATAGACTCACGTAATCCCAAGATGTACCTCATTCTTGCCGACTCTCGATCAACCATACCTTGCTTGACTCTTCAATTCCTCAATCTCTATCAGTTCACTTATACCGCCATCGTCTGACCATTACTTGAACCCACTAAGTAGTTTATCACATAACCATAAGTCTCGCACGCTGACTGAATCACATCAGAAGGTAATAGCAGGCCACAACTCTATCCGTTATAGTTCCTTAACGCTTACCGCTCTAAGCTGAAAACTCTTTAAATCTAGTGTATTACACAAACACTCTCACTATTATCCTGATGTATCTCACTGAAACGTCCTTACCTGAATTGCCTTACTCAATTTCCAAAATGTATATTGAACTTAACTCAGTTAACCCTTCATCGTCTATTCTATCATTTCAAGTACCCATGTTTACTAATCCCTTACTTAAATCCTTAACGTTACTGTTGACACCCAATTTTGGCCCTCCTTTTGCGTTTAATTAATTTCACTATGCTTCTCAGTCCTGAAAATTCGCCAGAATGAGCTCGGAATATTTTCATTAATTATTACGCTATTTTTCAAGATATATTTCTCTAAAGTTAAGAACACTCTTATTTTTTCTTAAAAATTACAGAACATCATATTTTCATATTAAAAATTACTAAACATCATTCTTTACAATTAAATCACTCAAAAATAGTGTTGATATTCCTATATCAATATTGGCGTTGACATTTTTTCCTTTGATCCTAGTTATTACTATGTTAATCATCGTTTATTCTATTTTAAAACTAAATACGTATATTAAATTACTTGTGTTAATAATTTTCATACGTACACGTTTTTAGAAATTAATAAGGACAAAGAAGCATATTTTAATTAATTGATTAAAGTAAAAGGGATGAGAAATTAAATCATTCACCTACATAATATTGGATCAATTCCCATTCCCCCTAAACCAAAATCAGACCCAAATCGCCCCAGCCCAAAACCCCCACTGACCCGACCCGGCCCAACACCTAAACTAAATTTCCCAAGTCCCTAACCCATTATTCAGCAACTAACTATACTAACCAAACAGCCCCCTAACCAAACGCTCCTCTCCTCTCTCTTCAACCTAACCATCGCCGCCACCCCTTCCACCCCGTCACGTCCGTCACCTCACCACCACCACGCCCATATCCCACAAAATCCGCTACCTACACCCCTCTTCTCCTTTCTCACACTCCATCTCTGAAGCTTGCAGGCTCCATGTGCGATTTCAGCGGATTTCATGGTAAGTCCCATCCCTATTTTCATCATCTCATCTGTTGAAAATATCTCCCAAAATTTCCCCCCTTTCCCTTATTTTTGAATTTCGAATTCTGTTGAAACCCTCAGTTGTTACCTATAAATAGAAGCCCATAGTGAGATATTTGGGACAAGGTTCAAGTGTTGGAAATTCCTCTTGAATAACCCAAAAAATCTCATCTGTTTTCTTAAAAAAAAAAAATCTCTCTTTTAACTTTAAGTTTGTTTTTGTCGAATTCTTGGGTGGTTCTCGGCTCTTCAAGAGGATTTGGAGACTCGAGACGACAACAAGCCTCAGTTTGCTGTCACGGAGAAGGTAATCGCATTCGTCCTATCTTCGTCTTTAATTTAGTAGAAGTAGAAATGTAGTCGTTCAAGTATTTCTTGTCGTTTATTTGGTTTAGTTGGATGCTGGAATATGTGTTCCCCTCGTTTGTTGTAAATTAGCGTGAAACGACTAATTTCGTCGAATATGTGTTTGACTCCCGTCGCTGCTGTCAAAAGATAACATTTGAACCCCATTTTATTCCTATCATTCATTTTCGCATTAGCACATAAGTGTTTATTTTTGGTTTGTTTGAGAAGATTTATTTTAAAATATGTAGCCTAACGTTGGCAGAAAAGTGGTTGCTGCACTTAAACTAAGAAGGATTGCCACTGCTATTTGTTGATGTATTGGCATGAGTCTACTATAATTGGGGCAAAGTTGCCACTGCCTTTGAGATGCCACACTTTCAGACTTCTAGATGATGTTGCATTATAGGCTGTTTGCTCCAAGGACAACTTGAGTTCCCAGGAGCTTTAATGTTGCACTTTGGCGATAACCTTGCTGTTTTTCCTACTTGCTATTTATTGATGTTGTTTTGCTGCTACATCTTGGTGCAAGGGTTGCTGTGCCTTAGGCATATTTTACTGCATATTGTTTTTTAGTTAAACTAGTACTGCTACTTGGTTGCTGGTTGCCCCCTTACCTTTGTGGCTACTATTGCTGCTATATTGTCCTCATAGATGTTGTGCCCCCTCTCCTCTCAAAAACAAATACTACACTTGATAGGAAATGGTTGCTCCCATATTTATTATGGCCTATTGTTGCTGTTTTCTCTGTTGTTTGCTGCTGCCCTACAAAATTAGACTGTTACTTATTGTTGTCATGCTTGTAAATTGAACCCTTGACATGTTCAAAAAATGTTCTTCTGGGCTGTTGTTATCGCTGTTTGCCCTGTGTCGCTGCCCATTTTGGGATAAGTTTTCCCCTTCCATGTTGTTGCTATTTGTTGTAGTTGGCTGCCCTGTTGATGACCATTTTAAGCCTAATGACTGATGTACTTAGCCAAAGATCGCTGGTGTATTTTTGGAAAAATCGACTAATGTGTTTAAATTTCAAAGTGCTATAATTTTCGCTATAAACTTTCTGCCAAACACGAGTAGATGCTCCACTTAGCTGCTGGTTCGTATTGTTATACTTCGAGGCCGAATGGCTGACTATAGTTGACATCCAACTGCTGCATATAGCAGTAGATCCCAATAAAATTTGGGATTTCCATTTGAAGCTCGTGTGTTACTTAAGTGTTGCTGCATTTTAGACCCTTTGCTACTACGTTTGTGGCCATTTTCACCTCATTTTGGGACTGATTTACTGCCTGCATTTTGGCCAACTGATTGCTGCATTTTTGTGGCTGAAAATGCCACATTCTTGAGACACATTTAGAACCAAACAGTTACTGCAATTTATACCTAGTGTTGCTGCACTTTTGGGGACTGATTTAAGCCAAACAGTGGCTGCATTTACTGCTGCATTTTTGCTAAAAGTTGCTGCCATAAACATGGTATTTCAAGCAAAATTTGAAGTTAAGTAATTGCTGCGTTTAGGCCAAATGTTTTTTTGCATCTTAAGCCAAGTTGTAGCTGCACTTCAAGGCAAGCACAACACTGCATTATGAGCCGAATCGCTGAGGCATTTCAAGGCAAGAAGATGTCGCGTTTTGAGCCGAAGTACTACTGCGATCTATGGCGAACAGATGTTACACTTGAGTTGCATTTGATGAACTACTACTACTACATTTAAATGAGTTTCGTTTCTCCACTTTATGAGCTGTTTGTTGTGCATGAATGGCTGCATTTTAAGCAAGTATATGAGGTCTTCGGGGATAGAACACCTGCTGAATGTTTGGGCATTTTCGAGGTTCAAAATGTTATACTCTTGGCTGTATTTTTTGGTTATTCACTGCCGCATTGTTGGCTGTTTCACTGCTAATGTTTTTGGCCCAACAACTGCTGCATTTTAAGGATGAAATAAGTTACTTTCTTGAGGCAACATTTCTTAAAAAAAAAAAAAACAGATTCCTATACCTGATGAATGTTCACTGATTTGAACATGATACTATGCTTGGGCTGATGAAGAGTTGTTTAACTTGAGGCCTCACTTTTAAAAGAACGGATTTCCATACTTGATTGAAAGTTTACTGATTTGAACACTTGCATAAAAAGGGAGTGGGGCTGCTATTTTGAATTTCGGGTGCAATTAATAGCTAACTTATTTTTCCTTATTTGAACCTAGAGAAAAAAGGCTAAGTATCTCTGGATATATGTTGTTTGGGAATAAGCCAAAATGATGTTTTGAAGTTTGAGTAAGCTTTAGTTTAATCAAAAGTTCTTGTATTAGCTTGAAGCGTTTTGGTTGTTTGAGTAGCAATTGGGACTACAATGATCTTCTTTTAAACTGATCGTGGTGTTGCGTTTTGAGAATGTGTTACGCCCCAGAAATTTTCATGTTACCAAGGCTGCAGACGGTTTAATGTGAGCTCAAGGAGGAGCAAATATTATAAGTATAAAGGATGAAATTCTACTGTATTAGCATGAGTATGATATTTGGAATTCGTACAATACGATTGGAATGATACGTTAAAAGATATATAGCCCTTGTAATCGTAAGTTGAGGTGGGGTCCACATGTCGAAATTTTATAAAGGACATATGACAAGTTATATGGATAATATATGTGAAGTTTAACACAACTCAAGAAGGACCCTTGAGCCAAATCAAAGTGAAAGCCCTCCAAAAAGATGTTTTTAAGTTACGTTTTCGGGTGATCTGACTTCGGGAGGCCATAACCCCATCATTATTCGGGAATTTGGGAAAATTCCTAAAATGAAAGTTATAGATAATTGAAATACCTTTCTAACCATAGGTCTTGGGCCTGCATGTGACATAGGGATAAAACGTTATGGACGTTTTAAGGCAGAAAGGTCAAGCTGGGCAGTGGGCTTGGCCCAACTCGATTCCAAGTCGGGTCAGGCCCACTTCCCTTGCTATTTAAGGGAAATTTTTAGCCTCATCTGCTTCATTTTCATACAAAAGGTCCAGAATATTTTAGATAGAGAGAGTAGAGTTAGAGAGAGAGAGAGTGGAGAATCGATCAAGTTCGAGGCCCTGAATCCCGAGGCCAGTGAAGGATAAAATGTAGTACATGTTGTTGCCGTCATTTTAAGCTAAAAGTTGAACTTGGGGGATGTTGGTTTCGTGGTGACTGCTCATATAAGGTATGTTTAAGATGTTCTTACCATGATCATTGATAGATTTGACGGGTTAGAATAGAGAAAATGACGTTGAAAGTTCGGTTATAATTTTTGGATATCAAATGACTTGGGGGCTGTTTTGGTATGATTAAATGGATAGAATTAGCTGGATATTGATATAAAATGATTGTTGATATGTTGTTGACAAGTTGTTCTTGAATTTGGGAGAATAAAGTGTATGAAGATATCATACAAAGCGTATACTGGGTTGTTTTGGTGTATATCTTTGGGAGTTGATGCTTTGAGTTTAAAGAGACTTATATGAGATGGTTGTCATTGTTGTTGGTTGCTGATTGTGTTGTTAAATTGAATTGGAATTAGAGGGAAGCGAAGATTACAGGGAAAATGCTGCCCGAATTTACGGAAGTTAATTACGAGCTTAGAGAAGTATATGAATCTTTTTCAAGTTGTCTACGGGGTTTCCTTTACCTTGATTGTGGATTGGCCAGTGTTTGGAAACATAAGTTAAGCTAATCACGTAAGCGACAAGGTATGTAAGGAAAACCTTTCTTTCTTTGGCATGATTCTTGCTGTTATTCATTCTATATGTACTCCATATAATCGATTCCATTCTTAGACGAGTAAGATCTAAATGTTTCTTGTGATGACTTATTGATATTGTACTCCTATTCTGTTCCAAAGGGAACACCCATAAGGTGCCAAGTTGAGTTATGTATATGGTTTTACTAATGATTTTGAGGAAATGCGTTTTATACTAAAGGAAACATAAAGTTTGATTTTCAAAACCATTCCGAAGGGGGTGCGAGATTTTACTACTTCATTTCGTTTATGATTTATGTCTACATTCCATAGTATCATCCCTTTGTACTGATATGATCACTTATTCTTTGGGTAGGGCAATGAGATGAAATTAAGTAGAATATAAGTAGTAAGAATTTGATAACAATTCTACCCTCAAACCTGAAAGTATGTCTAGTGAGATACAAATTTGATAATTTCTTATGAAAGTCTAAGGCTAATAACTGGATTGTGATGAATTAATTAGTGACTTATGCTTTGAATTGAAATTGTTATTTATGAATTGAGTTTGTGTTGATACGATGGTGATATTAAGCCGGAAGCGGCTGCTCGAAGGGGCCACCCTAGCTAAGCCGGAAGCGGCTGCCCGAAGGGGCCATCATTATTATGCCGGAAGCGGCCGTTCGAAGGGACTATTGTGATACTAGCTGGAAGCGGCTGTGTGAAGGGACTATTCTGTTAACATGTCGGAAGCGGCGTATGTTTTGGATTGCATTATTTACTTAAAGATTGTTGTGAGACTTCGTGTGCACATTTATGTTTCTTCTAGCAAAGGCTGCAGGTATTGAGTTAGATTGTGATTTCTTCTCTCCTAAGTCAAATTATGATTATGACTTGTTACCACCTTACATACTCAGTACATTGTCCGTACTGACGTCCTTTTACCTGGAGACGCGTTCATGCCCGCAGCCCCAGATTGTTTGGCAGGTTAAGTGTATAGCTAGGATGCTTGGACGTCAGCTGGGATTGACAAGTTCCACCTCATTCTGGAGTTGTGCTGAGTCATGTATCAATATCAGTGTTTTAAAAGACAGTTCTGGGACTCGCCTCGGGGCTAGCCCCGGGGCGGGGCACTAGCAAAATGCCCCAGGGCTCACGTGCGGGGCTTAATTCCTGCGAGGCTTACGCCCTAAGCGCCCGATTGTACGCCCTAAACACGCCTAACGCCCAATGCTCGGGGCTCGCCTAACAGTTCTTACACAATTATATGTTAAATTCCTTAATTAAAACCGTTGACCCTCATAATTCTTTAAGAAATGATTGATACTTAATAATTTTTCATTTACCGAAATAAGAAGATTGGGTATAGCTCAAATAAGAAGTCGTAGTATTGCATATTTACTATATGAGAACATCGTGAGGGTGAATATCACTTAATATTTCTTTTAAGAATACATAACCAAATTGTGAATTTTCACTTGTCATTGGTCTTTTGTTCTATGTATCAAAATTATCATATTTTATTATTTCTCTATTTGAAAGTAATTTTATTTTTATTCATGAAGGAGTTACGTTTCAATTATAATACTGATAAAGTTGTAAACAGGGAGATATAATGAATAGTATGTTAGTAATATTGTTTTAACAAATTGTGATTTTTTCATTGTTTGAAAGTTAAGATGTTAGAGTTAATTTGCATTTTATAATAGCTTTTATTTCATTATATTGTTTATACTTGTAAGGTTATATATATATATATATATATATATATATATATAATTTGATCTATTTAAAAATATTTATTATAATTATATTATTTTATGAAATACAAAAAATTAAATACCCATGGGGCTTACACCCCGTGCCTCGGGGCTTAAGCCTCACTGAGGCATATGTAAAACGCCTCGCCTTACGCCCCTATCTTTTTAAACACTGATCGACATGTATGATTATGGGTATGTCAGAGCCCTGTCCTGACTCATAATGTTCAGTTTACTTCTTATAGACTTCTGCAGACAATGTCCTGTGGTATGTTTGTCGAGATGTCGACAAAGTGATGTCAGTTGGGTCATTTGTGGATTTTAAAAGAGTATGTATTTTAGATGATCTCCATTGGTTAAAGTACTTATTTGATTGAAGGTTTTCATAATTGTTATAAAGATGATGATTTCTATCTGGAAAAGTTTTTTTTTTTTTTTTTTTAAGTTTTTGAAATGACAAGCTTTGATAGAGCGAGTATTTAAGGGTTCGCTCGACTCTGATGAGAGTCGGGTGCTCGTCATGCCCTACCACTGTTAGGGTGTGACACTATGACACGAGAAAGCCTTGTCTTACATTTGATTATTTTATCTAGCTTTTATTAATTAAAGTTATTTAGATTTTTTTTTCCTCGTTAAGAATTGTTTCTAATCCTTATCTTTATTTTTTTTTCTTTTCTTTTTCATGAGGAACCTTGGGAACATTTGGATTTATGGCAACTCCGGATTTTGCCCATATCAGAGAACAGCCAGTTGCAAGATTTAATTGCTCGTGTCTAGCCGTCCCTTACTTTCGCATCTTGAGTTTCCGCTCTTCCTTTATTCAAAATTTTTGGCCTTCATATTGTTTGATACGTGCTATTTATATTATTTGACTAACACTCTTGTGAATTTGTATTTTTGTAGTTTTGTTTTGAATTCGTAACTCGACTTAAGTATGTTAGTAAGTTTAGTTATTATCTTCCCTACGCTCTTTTTTAGATATTGAACTTAGTATATTTATTCGGATTAGGCGTATTAGAGTAGTCACATAAATGATGTCAACTTTTTTCAGGATGTAAGAAAATGGGATTTTTCTAAAAGGTGAAACTGGAGACTTCTTTCGAAATAAAGAATTTGTTAACAATGTTTTTTTAAGTGTTTCAAGCAAGAGCTAGGCATATTCTATGCAATGGCCCACACATGGATTTTTAGAAATAAGGAAAGCGCTGATTTTGGAGGATAAAAAAAAATTAAGAATTTTAGTGGTCCAAAACATCTTGCTATTTTCAGAATTTGTTCTTTTGCACTAACGTCAAGCAAGCTTTATCTTCCAAGTTGAAAACAAGAAAAATCATATTAGGCTTATGTATAGTGGCCAAGCTATTCTACAAGAACTACAAGGTACATACTTATTTTAATACACATATACTATCTTATTTTTCAATCAATCTTTTCATTATGCGTGTACTTATACATATTATTATATTTTTCATGGCTATTTCTAAAGCATACCCTTTTATACTATTTTTTACATATGATAAACATACTCCGTGTATATATTATTTTCTAATAAAAAAAATATGTATTTTCATACTCTATATTATATATACTGTCCTTATATACAATGGCCATACTTATACCTAATCTTCAAAAAATACACATGTACTCTTTTGTAAACAATATACATCCCTAGTACATATAATTTTACAACTCATATTAGTTACTTTCCTTTACAATGAGTATGCCTACATACTATTTTTTAAACACGTAGTATACATATACTATCTTATTTTCATTAATTCCCTTGATCGTTTTTACATTATATGCATTTATATAGTACTATCACGTCATCAATTACTATTTTCAGTCGCCCGTGATATACATATCACATAGATACATTATTATTCTATAAAAAATATACATATGCTTATTCTATATTAAACATACTATTCTAAACATCATATATATTTTCCTCACGCACACATTAGCATTAACTACTTCTTTTATGAATATGCATTTACTCATATAGTTATAATTACATTTAAATCCCTTTTTCATACAAATAGTTTTGAGAGATTAGTTTCTTTTCCGCAATTCTTTAAATAGGTAATAATAAATAATAAATAATAAATAATAAATAATTAAAAAATCCCCCTCTAGTGTTAATTAAACTAAGTTTAAAGACTGCCCTCGTATAGGCTCTGAGGGATGCTTAACACCTTCCCATCAGGGTAAATAAAACCCTTATCTAGAATCTCACAGGTTTCAAAGACTAAAAAATGGAGTTTACCTTTTTTTACAAATGGTTTCCTAAAATTAGGTGGCGACTCTGAAAATTTACAAAACCAGAGGAAACATGGTCATAAGTTGTGAACTAGTTTTAACCCGTTAAAAATAGGGCAGGACAGTTACTAGTCCTCGAAGAATCACCTCTCACCTCAATCATCGATCTGAACACCTCTAACCACTCGCGCGCCAATCCCTTTTTATTCAATCACATAAGCCGAGTAATAACACTATTAGTAGTGGGATCTAGCCAATAACACCATGAATATAAGGTTCCCAACCTTAGTCCACTACTAATCTCTATTAGTCTATGACATAACCGAACATACAACCCATCCATAAACTCTTAAGTCCACTCTACACTGTACACTGCAACCAAACTCCCATATCACTAACTCTTGCTTCAACGATTTCCTTTCTGCCCTTAACCTCGTAGACAACCATCAACCTCATTGGTCACACTTCTTACTGTATATTATGATATAATGTTCCCGCAATCCAACACTGCTCAAGTACCTATATTACCTCACCTCCAGTCTCGCGAACCTTAATATTTTGAACCCAATAGCAAGATATCTCATTGTAATCCTTCAATTCTCGTATTTAATTTCAGATCACTTTTATCATTATCAACTAGCCTCTCAAATCCACTCGATCCTCTAACTAATCATCCATTTAAGCCCGATAACCACAATGCAATATCCATACTTCTCCTTAAATCTAAGTATAGCAACTAGTAACTTCCCAAGTCATTAACTCATCGGCGCTCATAATTGAAGTCATTTCCATCAGTCGATTACTAACAACTCAGAAATCTACAACCCAGTCAATTTACCTATCAAACGATGTGCCCATAGCTTTCACTTAATAACCGAGCAGTCTTTTAACATCATCGAGCTCATATCAAAAATAACTTTTTGCACAAGTCGCAACCTTATCCCGACAACCATGCCAGATACCAACTTTTCCCTTCCCAATCTCTCGAAAAGTACTCATGTCCAAGATATTCTAAGAATTCGTGCTTCGCTACGTGTTTTCCACCAAAGTCTTCCTTCATATCCTTGTTGTCAACTTCTTTTCTTTATTATACGCGATCACAATACTTTGTCCACATTCGATGTCATCACCGAACTTACACTTGTTCTCACATACCGAAGTCTAATACTCTATCACTGCTGAACCATGGATCCGCCATTGGTACACCAATATCACGCACACCATCATTATGCCTTGATGAAGCTGAAGTCAAACCGATCATATCATCGAGCAATCCACTATTGTTAAGCCATCAATGCACCTTGTCACTTCTGAGCAATCCAACGCTGAATCATGAAGACCCTGTGGCCCTTTGAACTATCTTTCCCATTTCTAACGAACTCTCACAATAAACAAGTCTAATCACGACTCTACACAATCGAATCTTCAGACCATCCCTAGAGACTGAACTTGATCACTTTCCCGAATCAGAATAACACATCTCGCACCAAACCACCACACGTCATTGATCAACCATTTGGATAAGAACTTAAGGGCGAATTTTCAGTTTTCGAGGATGATCAAGATAAGAAGGTCTAGATACTAATTAGAATCGACTAGACACCAATTTGAATAAAGTCGCACGAGAGAATGAAAGAATTCAAAGTTTCCTAAATGTCTTATAGCCTCTCGCAGATAAGTACGGAGCTCATCGTACCGATCCACGAGACTATACTAGACACGCTCTTGTATTATAGACCGGGTAACCTAAGGCTCTGATACCAACTTGTCACGACCCATTTTGGCTAAGTCATGCGGGCACTTACCTTTTCTACCTCGGTAAGAGAACCCTCAACCCAACGATAATAAAGGTATAAATAAATAAATCAATTAAGCGGAAGAGAATAATTCATGCAAGTCTTACGATAATAATATAGAAGAAAGTGCGAAAATAAGAAATATACCCCGCGTCTGGTCTAATCCATACAAGAGCTTCTAAATGAAAGTATACAAGTCTCAAATATAATAATACATCAAATCTGTATATGTCTCAGAATGGAAATGTAAGACATAAATAAGAGGAGTCTTCAAGGCAGCGAACATCTCGTGTTCACCCTGGAAACTCGAAGCTGTACTGATAGCGACTATCAGCCACGGGAGACGGAAGCTGATCCAACCTGGAACTCTACATTCATAAAAGAATGCAGCAGGTGCAGGTCAGTACAAAACCACAGTACTGGTATATATCATCGGTAGACTAAGTATAGCTAACATAATTCAAATAATAAAGCAGGATAGGTATATACAACAAGTATAAGTCAAACACAAACCAAAACCAAGTATCTATCATCACCTAGGTTGAAGCATCTAAACCCAAGTGTACCAAGTCTCAATATATCCAATCCGAAATAAAAAAACACAAGTAAATCACCAGATCATCACAATATAAGCCAAAATGCAATGCAATGCACTGATGTAAGAATGCCAATGCAATGCAATGTTGTGTACACATGTACGCCAGACAGAAGTATCGACGTCCCGGTAGAACAACCTATGGAGGACCCGCGAAGTCCATGTACCCACTCATCCACGATTTCGAGACAATCATCGGACATCGGATTCTCACATCACACGATCTACTATTTCGAGACAACCATCGAACATCGAACTACTCACATCACTCGCACACAATCCATGATTCCAGGACAACCATCGAATAACGGACTACTCACATCACTCTCATGCAAATTGAGCTCAGCTCATCACAGTATTTCATCAAGTATCAACAATGTATCAACAATATATCATGAGAGATGTGAATGCGTGCGATGTATGAGTCACACTAACAATATCATGAATTACTACACAAGTCATATAAAAACACTATCCCCGAAATCAAATGCCAACAAGTGAGGCACCACAATATCATGAACAAGATATCTCAATAGTTTCCAATATCCACTATCACTATGCAGCATCAAGCCCACAACAATATGACAACTCAATCACAACACAACGGGGTGACTAGCCCCAATCACACAACAATGCCCAGCCTAATACAATATCCAATCCAACTTCATACCCGAAGGTTTACATGCTTTCTCCGACAACATAATCTAAATATATGCTTCGCTACACGAAGTCTCATGAATGGTAAGCCATAACCAGCCTGGATGGCCGAACAACAACACACCAACAATCACTCCTTAGCCTTGCCCTTCCGCTGAGCCTCAAGATCAAGAAAGTCTAGGCATATTCGAAATCTAGATTAGAAATCATGAAGATCGACATCTATATTGCTATATTTAAAATTAGGTCAAAACCCAACCCTAGAATTTAGAAAAATGGAACCCCCAAGGTCAAAACGGGAAATTCGGGGGTAAAATATCCAATTAACACTAGGTGATCAAAACCCATCAACTAATATTAACTCAAGGATTAACCCAATTTCGAAATTCAAGCAAAACTCCCAATTTTGGATATAAACCCTAACTCTTAGATTCAAGAATCTAACACTAACAATGGAAGATATATTATTAACAACCTTAGATACATCATAATCTAGCATAAACTTAATCAATTTCATCATTTAGAAGCTTAGATAGAACATTCATTAAACCCATTTCAATCTTCTTCACTAAAGAACTAACAAGGGAAAAGAATTCTAAGATGATTAGGAATAATGAATTAGCAAGAAGGTTAGGAGGACTTACCACCAAGAATCTTCTCCAAGAATCCTCTAGAATTTCTCCCCATATGAACCACTTTTGGAATAATAAAAGAATGAAAAGACTTGGAAATTCATATCATTAAATACCCAGTCACTGCCCGATCACCGCTTCCGCAATCACTCAGATCGCTTCAGGGGAGCCGCACCTGCGGTCCCTTGACCGCTATAGCTGGCATGCCCAGTTGGCAAGGGCCACTCCAGCGGTAGGGTGACCGCTTCAGCGGTACCGCTGCCGCGGTGCTGGTGCCTCCAAAGCGAGCACCAGACACAAGAAACTTCCCCAAGTTTCACACTTCAACTCAATTTTTGACTAATTCCCGAGGCCATCTGCTCAAAAACCACATACACAGACATACATAAAAATACGCTACGAACGTGCTCGTGGCCTCGAAATTCCCAACGGAGGTCTGATTGATCGAGTCAATCCTCGATACCTTAATTCCAACTTTCCAACCCAAGTCCCAAAATTTATCCAAGTGCATTGGGACCCGAACCAGATATACACACAAGTTCTAAACGAACATCCGTTTACCCAAAAGTTAACTTTGAGTCAACTCTTTTTTGCTTTAAGCCCAAATTTCACGAAGTGTGCCCGAATCAAATCTAAACACCTTGGGAAGCATGTCAAGGATCCTCTCGGGTCAAAAGTGAGCTAACCAAGCTCGAGAAAGGGTCAAAAGAGTCAGAAGTGCAATAACGACTAAACGGGTCGTTACGTTTTTTTTCTTCATCATTCATTATGTATGATGTTGATAAATCATAACCATCTTCATCATCCTTAGATCTTATTACATTGCTCAATTTTTCACGTTTCATCGATATTTATTTGCCTATAACTTGGTCATGTACTTTCCCTGCTTTGCCTAGTTTTTTTTGGGGCCAGATTCCAAGTCAATGGTGTAACTTCTAAACACTTTCGGGAAATAATTGTAGGAAAAAAAATGAAAGAGAGAAAAAACATTAAGTTCCTTAAAATCGAACCAAACCGACAACAACCAAACCGGCGGTAATTTATTATATTTGGTTTGTTTTGATAATTAAAAAAGCCGACTAAATTGGTTGGGTTTTGGTTATACACAAAAACATACCCAAACCGACCCATGCACACACCCCTACTCATAACAAAGAGTCATGAAGAATATATATTTAGAGATAATGGTAAAAAACACTTGAACTATAACGTTTTTGCGAGTTTCACACCCCAACTATCAGTTGTTTCCTTTTCCTACCTGAACTATCACCATCTATGTATTAAGACACACCGAGTTTATTGTTCAGGTAGGAAAAGGGAACAACTTATAGTTGGCCTAATCAACTTCGAGGTTGATATAATGACGGGTATGGAAAATAAGAAAATAACAAAGAAATAAAAGGGATAGATAGATTGAAACAAAGACAGACACAAATAGGCAACCAAGATTCTATAATAATCAAGACCTCCTAATTACACTTTATTAAGCACCAAACTCTTAAGTTGATCTCAAGGGAAACAAAGCCCCCAAGCAACCAACCTCTCAACAATTCTCACAATCACAAGCTTTAGCAAGCACTCAACTCTCAAGAGTTTTACAATTTCAATAATCAATATAAACTAAAAGTTTAAAATAAAAGAACTACTACTTACACTAGATAGAGAAAGAAGACTAATGAGCTATTACATTTCTACTCTTAATGAAGTAAGAGCCTTGTTTGGCTAGTTTCCCTTTTGTTGAAGACTCCAATTTAAGGAACGACCTCTTTTGCATGCATATCCACCTCTTCACACAAATGACCCTCTTGATACCCTTTCTTCTCCTCTTCATTTCCCCATGTAATCATCATCAACACTTGAACTTAGGTCCCACGATGAGGCTCAAAAGTGTACTCAAGTACATCCCTTTTCATGAACAACCCTTGCACGTTTTGAAGCTCACGAGTTTGATTTCTCGTGAAGGGCCTTGATGCAACTTGGGTTGTATCATTCTCCCCTTCTTGAAAAGAATTTGTCCTTAAATTTAAGGGGTCATCATCATTCACATCCATAGGGGAGAGAGATCACACATTGAAGGTGTTATGGACTTAATATTCCCAGGGAAAGATCAATCTTGTATACATTGTCAATGAGCCGCTCAAGAACCTCAAATGGACCATCTCCTCTAGGCATCAACTTGGCATTCCTTTTGTTGGGGAACCTCTTCTTGCAAAAATGTACCCAAACCCAATCACGCAGTTCAAGCACAACTCTCTTGCGGTCTTTGTTTGCCCTCTTGGCCGTTTCGTGGTTCTTCTTCTCAAGGTGAAGTCTTACCTTCTCATGCAATTTATTCAAGGCCTCGACCCTTTTTTTGCCATCTAAACTCAGCACAACATCTTGAGATGAAGGGGTTAGGGGGTTAAAACCATAAACCACTTCAAATAGGGACATGCCAATAATTCTATGAATGACTCTATTGTAAGCAAATTAAATTAAAGGCAATTGATCTTCCCAAGATGATAGTTTTCCCTCAACAATATCCCTATGCATAGAACCTAAGGTCCTATTCACAACCTCAGTTTGGCCATCGGTTTGTGGGTGACAAGAGGCAGAAAATAACAATTTAGTACCATGCCGTCCCCACAATTCTTTTCAAAAGTGGCTAAGGAGTTTGAAATCCCTATCACTCACTATGCTTTTGGGAATACCATACAATTTTACTATATGCTCAACAAACAATGATGCAAAATGAGATGCTTCATCAATCTTATGACATGCAATGAAATGAGCCATTTTCAAAAATCGATCAACAACAACAAAGATCCTATCTTTACCCCTTATGGTCCTCAGTAAACCTATCACAAAAGCCATTGAAATATCAAGCCAAGGCCATTGAGGGGTGGGGAGAGGGGTATACAATCCATAAGGAAGAAGCCTAGACTTAGAAACACGACACTCAATGCAATAACCACAAATCTTGGCAAAATCCCGCCGCATATTAGGCCAATAAAATTGCTCCTCAAGAATTCCCAAGGTCTTATCAATCCTAAAGTGTTCCATTAATCCCCTCCAAGAGCTCATGGGCACACATAGTCGCTTGTTCTTGAACAAGAAACCATCAAATTTTAAGGACTCATGGTCGGTCCTAATCACAAACTCTTTAGGCCACAGGTTGTGTTTCCAATTATCCAAAGCTCTAATCAAAGAATATAATTCAAGATCATAGGTGGAGTAATTCAATATCGCAACCTGATGTAACGATCCGTTCGGTCGTTATTACGTTTTTGACCATTTTGCCCCGTTAGCCCATCCCCGAGCCTTATTAGTACCATTTTGACCCGCGGGGATAGGTGGCATAGTTCCCTAGGCATTGGAGAGAGTTTTGATGTGATTTTTGGAAAATTGGCTTTTTAAGTGAAACTGTTTGACTCAAAGTTGACTTTTAGGTAAACAGACTTTTTTTTTAGAATTCGTCGATTCTGATAGGTCCGATGGTCTTTTATAACTTGTATGTATATTCGATTCAGTTTCCAATGCACTCGGGTGCATTTTGGGACTTGGTTGGAAAGTTAGTTTTGAGGTATCGGGGATTGACTTGATCAACGAGGCCTCTGATGGGAATTTCGAGGCTAGGAGGGCGTTATTAGCATGTTTTTATGTGTATATGCATATTTGGTTTGTGTCCGGGAGGTTTCGGGTGTTGATTCCATGTTTGGAAGACACCAGAAATTTATGGTGTCTGGTGACCACTATAGCGGTGGGGTGACTGTTATAGCAGTGGTTTGACCGCCATAGCGGTGGTTTGATTGCTATAGCGGCTGACGAACCATATTTTTTTATTTAAAAGCCCTAAGTTTTTTATTCATTACTCGCTCCGAAAATAGAGCTTTGGGAGCATTTCAAGGTGATTCTTGGGGAAAACTCTTTGTGGTAAGTCCTTCTACCTTCCTTGTCATTCCATGTGTTACACCTCAGAAAATCTTCCGTTGGTACGCAAGTGAATGAACTAGTGAGGAGTATGAGTATATGATGTTTTAATGGGCGAGCGATGACATTCGATGATTCTAGGTGAGAGTTCAATGATGTTAGAGATGGGGGAAGAGGATTGCCAAGAGAAGGCAAAGTATTTGATAAGCATCGGAAAGAAATTACGAGTTGCGAGTTAGTAAAGGCTTAATGATGTCTTGGAGAAGAGTGATAACGTCCCTTGGATTGGTATTGAACAAGTGTTAAGAAGGTTTCATAAGGATTGGAGATCAAACGAGATGACGAAACGAACTTCGGGATCACTGGGATTATACGGCCAAACATACTGGCCGTATAATTTATACGGTCCGTATGTTTGGGACCGTATAATCAACCCAGATTGGCCAAACTTTCTGGACCAATTGTACGACCAAACATACGGCCCGTACAATTTATACGGACCGTATGTTGGTCCGTATATTTGGTCGGGACAGATTTTGGCTCAATAAATGTAAGGGACCAAGGTTATTTCATTTTATTTCCCTTGACACCCCTTCTCTCTAAAACATCTCTCTACATATATTCCACAAGTTTTCAAGAGTTTTTAGTGATCAACAACACAAAATAAGTGAATCAAGTGTAAGCAAACCCATTAAAGATCATTCAAGTCAAGAAATCCAAATGGAGAAAAACTAGGATTTTTGCTCAAGTGGAGTATTTCGACTAAGGCTTGTTCCTACAACATCTAAGGTAAGATTTATGGTATTTATATGTTGTTTAAGGTATTTGGAAGTTGAAATGCTTGGATTTTAGAAGAGTATAGCAAAATGGGTCATGAAAGATGAATAGTGACATTTTGGGAAATAGTTTGAATTGAATCATGATTGTTGTTATGTTGTGACATGAATGGGTTATAAATGACGTTAAGATCATGAAATAGGCATTGTATGTGAATGGACGAAATCGTGTGTTATGGTCTTGAATATGGAAAATTGGAAGTGAAATGAGAATATGGATAATGTAGATGACTAAAGGCTATTGTTATGATATTGTAAATGTATTGTTGACGTTTGGGAGTTGAATTACGATATGGAGGAATGTTGTATAAATAAAGGAGATTCTTCCCGATTTTCTCTAGCTTTAGCCATTTATGCTAGTTGTCGATTCTAACTATGGTATGACCTTAATGAAGGTATAAACGCAAGTATTGAAAGAGAACGTGCAAGTGCTATATAGTCGAACAAAAAGGTATGTAAGGCTAACCCTTCTTTCATAAGGTATGGTTCTTTGGCCTAACGTCTAAATCTTCTATAAGTCTATGATTTCTTCAAATGATTGACCTTCTGAGCTAATAAGCTCACGATGCTTGATGTGCTACGATAGTACTAAGTTCCTCGTATGACGAGTAGGCCTATAAGATAGATGTAATGATAACGACGAAGATAGTGATAATGATAGTAATAATGATGAGAATAATGTGATGATTAAGATGCCTATGGGCTATTGTATGTATGTGTGCCTATGAAGGGCTATGATAAGACCCCGAGCTTATGATGCAGGGTAGAATGTATGTATATGAATATGTATAGAGTATGTATATGACTACGTAACGCGCGCGCACTTCTGCAGAAGGTACGGATAACCCTGAAGCCTTGGTAGGGCCAAGTATGTATGACATTGAGCCTTGGTTGGCCAAGTATGTATGAAACACCGATCCTTTATGGTCGGGTACGCTATACAAAAGCAATATAAAGGCTATAAGTATATATATATATGTGTGTGTGTGTATATGACATCAATATGAGTACGAATATGTTATGAAAATGAATGTGAAGGTAAATAAATACGGATGTGGATGTATGTACACGGATACGCAATATAAATGGAATGTCCTTGTGGAAAGCGAGTAAGTGCTATGACGACGATATTATTATCTCCCATGTTATGCTATCTCATACTTTGGCTCTTAAGCTTTCATATTGATATTGATCATGCTTTACATACTCAGTACATTCTTCGTATTGACGTCCTTTTGTTTGTGGACGCTGCGTCATGCCCGCAGGTGCACAGGGAGACAGGCTTGATCCTTAGCTATATTTTCAGGGACTGCATAGCGGAGCTCCATTTCATTCGGAGCTATATTTTTTGGGTACTTATTCTTTTGTGTACATAATTATAGGCATAGCGGGGTCCTGTCCCGCTTATGTGATATGTTATAACCTTCTTAGAGGCTCGTAGACATGTGTATGTGGTTAGATGTGTTTGTCCTTGTCGGCCTATATTTTTGTATGTCATTTTGTTGGCCTTGCCGGCCCATGTACATTGATGTGGCATAGATGCCTATGATGATATAAGAAATGTTGTCGTCCAATTGGGACTAGTATGATTGATGACTAGAATGCATGATTTGATTTATGGATCACCTGGACGTTATGTGAAAGTATGTTAAAGGGGTGCCCGGGTGGGGTAGCGCCGGGTGCTCGTCGCGGCCCCCCTAGTCGGGTCGTGATACCATGATTACTTTATCACCTTAGGATTCCTTTATCATGATAGTTCATTAAGAGTTTGATGATTTAAAAGAGGGTTCAATGAGTTCTTCATTCTAGGCTTCTAAATCATGATTTATTGATTGGGTTAGCTTCATTAAGCATGGAATTGACGATTAGAATCTATTATTACATGATTCCTTCCTAACTAGTAGCTAATTTATGGAATTGGAAGTTAGGGTTATACCCAAATTTGGGGGTTTTTCCTGGAATCCGAATTGAAGTAAATTGTTGGTTCTTTTAGCTTGTAATTGATGGGAATTGATCACCTATAGCCTTAATTTCATGTTGAGACTTATAGATTCCTAATTTCATCTTTCAAGTTCATAAACCCCATTCCATAGGTTGGGATTTGGGTCTTGAATAGAAGTAGGGTTTGAATGATGTTCTTCTCGATTCTAATTTCATGATTCGGATATGTTTAAACTTCCATTATCTTGAGGCTCAAAGGAAGGAAAAATACTAAGGTTTGACGGTTGGAGACTTTGCTGTTCGGCTTTCCAGGAAGGTTATGGTTTACCTTATGGTGAGACTTTGCTTAGCGAAGCGTATGTTTGGAAGATATGGTCAGAGAATACATGTAAGCCTTTGGATATGAAGTTGGGATGGATATTGTCTTAGGTTGGGCCTTGTTGTATGATTTGAGGGCTAGCCACCCCATTGTGTTATTGACTTATTTTGATCTATTTACTTGTGGCTCATTGCCACGTTGATGACATTTGGTTATTGGTGATTAGCGATCTATCATGGCTATGATATTGGGGTACTGTACTTGATTGGTTTTGAGATGAGAATAGTGATTCCATTATGGCTTATTGTGTAGCCTTATCATTGATATTACTTGTGTGCCCTGGGATGTACTGTTGAGAGTTGTGATTCCATTGTGGCTTATTGTGTAGCCTTATCATTGATATTACTTGTGTGCCCTAGGAGGTACTGTTGAGAGTTGTGATTCCATTATGGCTTATTGTGTAGCCTTACTATTGATATTACTTGGGTGCCATGTTTGGTATTTTTTATGGATAGAATTGGTTGTTGATATCACATTTCATCATATTCATACGCATTTCCATGATACACTGACATATGCATGGTTCTGGTACTGATGATGATATGTGAGTGAGTGTAGCCTCCGAGGTTTCTGTCGGAGAGTGTAAAAGAGAGATGAGTGTTCGTTGCCTAAGGTTTCTTGCCAGGAACATTAGAGTGTCCGATGCCCGAGGTATTTGCCGGGATTATGAGAGTGTGCTCGTGATCCGAGGTCATAATTCGAAGCGAGTGGTACATGAACTTCGTGGGTCCCCCATTGGTCATGATCGTCGAGATGTGGAGTCACTTCGTCAGGGACATATTGTACAAAGCGCATATGCATTACATTCACTTCGTACATTATTGTATTGCATTGTATTATTTGGCTACGTGTGATATTCCTGTGATTTACTGTGATACCTTTGTGATATACGGATTTGGTGTTGATATACTGAAACCTGGTACATTTGGGCTTAGTCCTGTGGTTGTGATATACTGGTTCGGATTGATTATACTGAGACTTGGCACAGTTGGGCTTAGATGTTATAACATAGGTAATGATTTGTTGTGATACTATTGTGATGTACTAGTTCGGATTGATTATACTGAGACTTGACACAGTTGGGTTTAGATGCTATAACATAGGAGATGACTTGTTTTGTGGATATAGATTCGTGTTGACTTGTACTTGTTGGTTTATGTGTTTATCTTGCTTTGTTGTCTTTATATACGTTAGCTAGTCTTAGCTGGCCGATGATACCTACCAGTACTTGTTGTTTTACTGACACTACAAGAAAGTATAGAAATCGCAACAATTGTTTTTACATTTGGCAACAACTTAATTTTATTGTTGGCAAATGATTTTTTTGTTGCCAAAGAATTTATTTTTGTTGCCATAGTATTGATTATTGTTTCCAAAAGTACTTTTGGCAACAAAAAAAAAGTTGTTGCACGTTGTTGCAATAACAGCCGTTGGGAAAAGTTCATGCAACATTTTTTTTTTGTTGCCAAAAGTACTTTTTCCAACAATAATCAATCTATGGCAACAAAATTTTTTTTGTTGCCAGATATATTTTTTCTTGTAGTGTGACCTGCACTTGCTGCATTCGTTTATGAATGCAGAGTACCAAGTGATATCGACTTCTACTCCTCATGGCTGACTGTTCGAGGATTTGCTGATTTGAGTGTTTCAGCGTGAGCATGAGGACGTTCGATGCCCAAAGACTCCTCTATCTACTATGTCTTTATTTCCGTTCTAAGACATATGTTTTGAGACTATTGGTGTATTTTTTATTATTCATACTTGTAGTATTTAGTTAGATGCTCTTGTATGACTAGACCAGATACTAGGGTGTATTTCTCTTGTTTCCGCTTCCTTATAATATTATCGTGAGACTTCCGTTATTCTATTTTCTTCTGCTTATCTATTATCTATTTATGTGTTTATGAAATGTTGGGTTAAGAGTTTGCCTACTGAGGTGGGAAAGGTAGGTGCCCTCATGACTTAGTGAAATTGGCTCGTGATACCTTAAGCTTTTCACTAAAATAGGCAATGGGTTTTTGGTCTTGCATCAAAACGGCATCAATACCTACTTTACTAGCATCACATTCAATTTCAAAGATTTTATCAAAATCGGGTAATTACAACAATAGTGCGGAGCTAAGCATTTGTTTCAAAGTTACTGTAACACCCCGTACCTTTAACCTAAGCTTTGACCATGATCCTAGACTTAGAAAACCAGATAAAGAATGTGGGAATTGGAAATTTCCTCTTCAGCTGTAAGATAGTGGTTTACGCCCATGAACAGTGACCGTATTTCAGTTTACGGGCCGTAAATCAAATCGTAAACTGGTAGTTGAATGTCATATGGTTAAATATGGACCGTATTTCACAATACGGCCCGTATTTCAAATCGTAAACTGAAACCAAGGATTTCTGAGCATTCTGGAATTTGGCAATTTGATGTCAAATGGTTAAATACGGACCGTATTTCAAAATACGGCCCGTATTTCAAAATGTGATTGGAATTTGGGAAAACTTCCTTCATGAAAGTTGTAGAGCTTTGAAATACCTTTCCATCGGTATATTATGGGGGTCAAACGGACATCTGTGCAAAGAGTTATGGCCATTTTACTGAAGAGAGGCAGTGCTGTCCGTATTTCAAAATACGGCCCGTATTTTGAAATACGGCCAGTATTTAACTGGGCCGAAAAATGAATTTTTCCAGAACAGTATATATTCGTCCATATCAGTTCAAATCATTATTTTTCATTCCTTCAAGCCCTAGAACGACTTCCTACCCTCTTGCATCATCAAGAACACCAAGGTAAGCCTACTCTAATTATTCCAAATCAATTCTAATACCTATCCTTATAATCTAAACAAGAAATTATCATTCCTAAACTAGGGTTTTCAAGAAAACCCATCTCAAGGTTCAGGAATTCAATATTTTGGAAATCTTCTTCAAAGCTCAAGTCTTTAATTCAAGTTTTGGAGCAATTAAGGTATGTAGAACTTCCATCCACATGTGGGAATCTCTACGTTCTTCCCCATGTTCCGTTTCTTGATATCCATGAAGTTCAAACCCTAGGGCATTAAACCCAACATATTGGTAGCCCGTATTTATGTATTTATGTACATGAATTTTGTATCTATATTCGTTATTGTATTCCTAATTTTCCATTTCGGTTATTAGGAACCCTAGCTTAATCCATGAATCATGAATTCTTCCTCATGTGTTCTCATTATGTTTATATGAAACTTTATGATTTTATGTAGCAAGTTACAAGCATATTTTCAAGTCAATTATATATATATATATATAATTATATATAATTATGAACTAGTGTTATTACTCATGAATCAAGAACATGTTTTGCAAGACTATGATAAGTTATCTCATGAAACCATATTACAAGATATTTCATGAAACCATATTACAAGTTATTTCATGAAACCATGTTACAAGTTATTTCGTGAAATCATGATTACAAGTTATTTACAAGTTATTTCACGAAAATCATGGGCTTCTTAGCCAACTATATCATGTTCATGTTTTTGGGAATTGCTTAGTTAACCGAGAAGGCTCAGATAGCCTGAAACTACGTTGCCACCGTAGGATAAGAGTTGTCAGCAAGGAGGCAACACCTTCATTATGCAGTTTGGATCCTTACATGCTTATTATTACTTAAATCTCATACCCCTGGCAAGGTGTGAGTGTTCTGCTGGTAGGACGCAAGTACCAGAATCATGTTGTCGGTTATACTATAACGTTCCCTACGTTACAAGCAGTTTTACATACATGTATTTCCATTGATTTACTGTTTTCAGACTTTACTCACGTTTCATGCTCATGTTCAAGTTACATTCAGTTTCAGTTCATGTCCTATACCTATGTTGTGCCATGTTCTTCATTTCAGCAGGTTTTACAAACTAGTACTATTCACCATGTACTAACGTCCCTTTTGCCCGGGGCCTGCACTTCACCGTGCAGATACCGATTTTCAGGAGCATACACCTGCGCAGTAGGATCGCCTCAGTTATCAACTTATTGGTGAGCCCCACTTCTCTCGGGGTTCAACATGGAGTCTGCATTAGTATTCAGTTTATGGTAGTCTAGGGCCATGTTCTGGTAGTTAGTATTCAAATATGTTTTAGAGGTTTCATAGACAGATTTTAGTTCACAGAGTCAGTTATGCTTTCATGTTTGCAGACTATTATGTTTTCATGATATTTCATGCTATGAGATAATTTCAAGACTTTATTACGCAAATTACATTTTCATGATTCATTTAAATTGCATCATATAGATTATGTTGTTTTGATGCCCATGTTGACAAGCAAGCCATGAGGTTCGCTCGGACACATGCAAGCAAGGCCCGAGTGCCGTGTTACTCCCAGGCCATGGTTCGGGGCGTGACAGTTACAAAAGCCCTTGCTTGCTCCTCACCCCAAGAAAAAGGTTTATCCTTTCGGATTACCTCGATCAAAGGAGCAGCTATGGTACTAAATCCTTTAACAAAATGCCTATAGAAACTAGCCAATTCATGAAAACTTCTCACATCACCAATGGATTTAGGAGTTGGCCAATTATTAATAGCGTCTATTTTGGATTAATCAATCTCAACGCCCCTTGAACTCACAACAAACCCCAAGAAAACAACTTTATCAACACAAAAAGAGCATTCAGCCACATTAGCATAAAGTTGTTCTTGTCTAATACTTCAAACTGACATTTCAATTACTCAACATGCTAATCCATGGTTCTACTACACACCAATATATCATCAAAGTAAACATCCACGAATTTGCCAATAAAAGGTTTCATCACATGATTCATCAAGCGCATGAAACTGCTAGGAGAATTAGTGAGACAGAAAGGCATCACCAACCATTCATATAGACCAAATTTGGTCTTAAATGTCATTTTCCACTCATCTCCGGGTTTCATCCGGATTTGATGGTATCCGCTCCTAAGATCTATCTTAGAGAATATGAATGAACCATTCAATTCATCAAGCATGTCATTAAGATGAGGGATGGGATGGCGATACTTTACTGTGATTTTGTTGATGGCTCGGGAATCAACACACGTGCGCCATGTTCCATCTCTTTGGCACTAAGATCACGGGTACGACACATTTCATCATATTTTCTTGCACAACTCCCTTTTCAAGGAATTCATCCACTTGTTTTTTAAGCTCTTTGGTATCATCCGAGTTGGCTTTATAAGACGATTTGTTTGGCAATTGGGAACCCGGGATGAAGTCAATTTGGTTCTCAATTACTCTTAAGGGTGGCAATCCCTTTGAGAGTTCTGTTGGGAACACATCATCATAATCTTGCAAAAGAGAAGAAATAAAACTAGGCAAAGAAGAGGTTAGTTCGTTAGTGTGCAAAACATAGTCCCTATGTGTGAGGACGATCACGGGTTGTCGCTCCTCCAACTCCTCCCTAATCTCCCCTAGATTTTCCAAGAGGACCACCTAAGCCTTTCCTTTTAACTCTTTTTTTTTCTCACTTCCCTCTTGAGAACTACTCTTTTCACTATCCTCTTGTACAACCTTGCCCTTCTCCTTCAACTCCCTTATTTTGCTATAAACTGCCCCAACTTGTGAAGGTGACATAGGACATAACACATTCTTGAGTCCATTATGTACAAGTGAATGTCGGTTAGTTCTCCTATCATGTTTGGTCGACCTATCATCTTGTCAGGGTCTTCCAAGTAGAAGGTGACAAGCTTCCATGGGAACAACATCGCAAAGGATTTCATCTTGGTACTTCCCCACTTTGAATTTAATGATAGCTTGTCGAGTTACCTTCAATTCTCCACATCCGTTGAGCCATTGGAGTTTGTAAGGATGTTCATGAGTGGTGGTGGGAAGTTTTAAGAAGTCAACCAATATCGTGCTTGCAACATTTGCACAACTCCCACTATCAATGATCATGACACACACATTTTGATTGATAACACACTTGGAATGAAAAATATTCTCCCGTTGGCTAGGATCATCCATGGCATTGCTTATCATCATTCTCCTTACCACATAATTCAGAATGGTGATCTCTCCTTCTTGAGTCTTGGCCATACATGTCATCACCCTTCTTGCCAAATAATTTGGAACGGTGACATCTCTATCACTCTCCATATAATCTTGCTCTTCATTACTCCCATGTTTATCATTCTCGTAATTACCCTTATCATTTTCTACCACATGTTCTCCCTCCTCATCACTACCCGCTTCTCTCAAAATAAAGGCTCTCTGATTGGCACACTCACTTGCTATATGGCGAAAGCCTTGACATTTAAAACATCGGATCGGATTAGATTTCGTACCTCCTTCTTTTGGAGAAAACCTTTGGGGTTGCTTCTCAACTTGATTGTTTTTCACAAAAGGCTTATTGGATTATTGCATGGTAACCTTATTCTTTTGCCAATTGGAGGAAGAAGTTCCTTTTTCCTTGTTGTTGTTCCATGAACTTACGTAGCCTCTCGACTTATTGATCTTGTCTTCCTTGAAACCTTCCTCTATCTCAATAGCTGCTTCAAGAGTTTCATCAATATCACTATAGTTGTGGAGTCTCATTTGGAAGCAATTTCTCCATTTAACCTGGCTCGAAACCGAGTCATAGCATTCAATGCGTCCTTTTCAAAGTTGATTCTCATCTTCACAAATTGGAACTCATCATAGTATTCTTCCATACTCTTTTTTCCTTGCCTCAAAGTATACACCTTGAGTTGCTCTTGCTTGTAATGTTTAGTGACATATTTGCGCCTTAAGATATTCTTTAGCTCTTTCCAAGTAGGTGTGGGAGTAAGTCTATGTAATCTCCTCGCCTTCACTTGAGTTTCCCACCATGTGGAGGAAAAGCCTTTGAATTGAGCAATGGCTTAAGATGCCCTTTTCACCTTGTACATGTCATTTGGAAGAGTGACCTTGATAGAGTTGAGACTCATATCTCGTCCTCCCCCATTTCCCTTAATTCCCAATAAGCTCTTCATCATAATTATAGCCATGTTGATCATGACTTTGGTAACCCTCACGAGCTTGGTATCCTCTTTGCCTACCCATTTGAGGGATAGGACCATTTCTTCCACTTCTACCTCGATAAACACCTTGAGCTTGACCTTATTGTCCCCAATCTTTATTGGCATAACGCTCACGAATAACATTATCTATCTCATCATCATCTAGTGGTTCATCATGATTTGGTTGTCGGTTATTTGGATGATTTTGGGGTAGCATTGGCTCATGTGGTGATGGGTCATTTAGTGGTGGATCATGTGGAATTTAGTCTCGTGGAGGTGGTGGTGGTGGATTTCTTTGGGGTGTTGAAAGGTTGGGTGGTGGGGTAGTGTTTTGAGGAGTAGGGTTGTATAGTTGGTGGATGGTTACGGGTGAGAACGTAGGTGAATTGTCTTGACATTCCTTACTCGTAGTCTTTTGGAAACAGACTTGAGAAGAGTATGACATGTCTCTCATACTTCCCTTCACGGCTCCTATCTCTCTCTTAAGGGTTCTCATTAGACTAGACATGCCCCCCATTTGTCTAGACATTTTGGCTATCATTGAAGTCAAATCATTAAGTGTTGCTTCCCCGGTGGCAAGTTTAGTTCCATCTCCGGTTGACATAGTACCTGGAAGACAATCAATCAAAACAAGCAAATGTGTTAGGTTAGTAATAATCAACTCACAATCGCTCAAGAGTGTGCACCTTTGATTGCCTCACAAATTGCTTCGGCCAATGATTGTAATCTTGTTAACTCTAGTTGGTCACAAGGGAATTAGTTTCTACTCTTGGCCGGAATGTATTCTTGTTTGACTTAGAAAGATGGACGACTCAATTAAGACTAATGGATTTGAATTAAGAAGTTGTCAACGAAGTTAAAACTAGAAAAGAACGAAAAGAATTGGTATGAAATGAAATGGGACTCAAGACTAATTAACAAGCACATAAGGACGATTACGAGTTCCTAAGTAGTTTAGAGAATCAAAGAAGTGAAATGGAGATGAAAGGAATTGAATCAAACGTACCTTTTTCCTTGTTGGAACTTACGGTTGGACTGGGAGTATTATACGGTCCGTATTCGGTTGATGGACCGTAAATAAGGAACAAAAACTAAGATTTTGTATTTCAATTTTACGGTTGGAACTTACTTCAATTATACGGTCTGTATATGGTCAGCGTAGATCAGCAATAGTGTCGCAGCAAATTTCACTCCAATATACGGTTGGTATTATTCCCAAATTGATGGACCTTATTCGTATTTACGGTCCGTATTTGGCAACCGTAAATCACAAACATTGTCCAACTTTTTTGGGGCTTCAATTGACTGCGAGGATTTACGGTCCGTAAATTCTTATACGGTCCATAAAGTTGGACCGCATCCTTGCTTTACTGATGAATTTTTGCACGTGGATCCTTGAATTTTGGGTTGGATTTTCTTAATTTTGTGAACTTCTTAGGCCCACTTAACCTTGTTTTTGCTCTTTTGGGACTTGAAAATAACTTTTCCAAAACTTAGATGCAAACTTTTGGATCAAACTTTCCTTTTGTGTCTTCTTCTTCACTTGAATCTATGAAGGTTGCTCAAGAACACATGAACATTCAAATCAACTCATTTTCCTCCCAAATTTCGGATTTAGGCTCCCCTAATCGAGTAGAACAAAGCCCAATGGTTATCAACTCTCAATTCCGTCACAAATCAAAACCCACTAAGTTGTTCTTCAATTTTCTTAAAAGCTCCCAACTCGACAATGGTAGATACTTCAATTTTGACTCCAATGACACGGAACTTAGGATTTAGACTCTACTAACACTAGAAAACAAGATTCTAAGGTCAAATCAACAAAACAAACAATTTTTTTGGGTTTTTTGGAGGAAAATTTCCATTTTTTTTAAAATTTTGTTAGTAATAAAACCCAAGACTAGATTTGATAAAACAAACCTAAACTAAGCTCTGATACCAATTGATACAAGAACGGATATGGAAAATGAGAAAATAACAAAGAAATAAAAGGGATAGATAGATTGACACAAAGATAGGTACAATTAGGCAACCAAGATTCTATAATAATCAAGACCTCCTAATTGCACTCTATTAAGCACTAAACTCTTAAGTTGACCTCAAGGAAACAAAGTTACTAAGCAACCAACCTCTTAACAATTCTCACAATCACAAGCTTTAGCAAGCACTCAACTCTTAAGAGTTTTACAATTTCAATAATTAACATAAACTAATACTTCAAAATAAAAGAACTACTACTTATACTAGATAGAGAAAGAAGACTAATGAGCTATTACATTTTTACCCTTAATGACGTAAGGGCCTTGTTTGACTAGTCTTCCTTTTGTTGAAAACTCCAATTTAAGGAATGGCCTCCTTTGCACATGCATAGCCAACTCTTCACACAAACGACCCTCTTGATGCCGTTCCTTCTTTCCTTCATTGCCCCATGTAATCATCATCAACACTTGAACTTGGGTCCCATGGTGAGGCTCAAAAGTGTACTCAAGTACATCCCTCTTCGTGAACAACCCTTGCATGTTTTGAAGCTCATGAGCTTGACTTCTCGTAAAGGGCCTTGATGCAACTTGGGTTGTATCAGAAGTGTGTTTTAATACATAAATGGTGATAGTTCATGTAGGAAAAAGAAACATATGATAGTTGGGGCGTGAAACTCGCGAATAAGTGATAGTTCAAGTGTAGACTTGCTTGATTGTTTCTTGCCTGAAGAATTTTCCAACAAAGATTTTGTTTCTTCTATTTTATCCAAGTATTAAAGAAGTCATTTCTAATGAGGTCCCTTATGATCCTTGTCTACTTTTACCTTGAATGAAGTGGTGCAAATTCATAAAGAGAACATGGTTTATTGATTATTAGATTTTTCACTGAAGCTAAAATCTTTTCTTATGTGGTTGAAAGCCTATCAAGGATGATGATGCACAAGATATTTTAGGTTCTGGCTTAGATTAAAAAGAAAAAAAATCTCATTTTATATACACAAAGGCAATGAAAACGAAAAGATTATCCTCGTTCAGTCTGGTTGTGATGTTTACAATTTTGCGCTTACCATCACATCACCAAAGTCATGTCCAAACACCTACTTAATCACTTACGTATATCTTATAATCCAAACTACTCTAGCTCCTTTATTTTTCATTACATAAACTAGATGTTTTCAAAGTTCTCACGTTTCAATTGAAAGGCGGTAAAACAGGTAAGAAAGTTTGTAGTATTTTTTTATTCTTAATATTCAGTCCATTCAATTCTTGAACTTTGTAGAATCAAATTATCTTTTGTTTTTCTTACTCATGTATCTATCCTGCCAAATGACAAGGGTGTTAAATAATTTAAGTTGCACATTTTTTTCCAGGGTTTCTCTCAAACTCTCATTTCATGTATAAATATAAGCAAATTTTATTAAATGTGTATTAATAGATAGGAAAAGAGAACAACTTATAGTTGAGGTGTGTAGATAGTGATAGTTCAGGTAGGAAAAAGGAACAATTGATAGTTGGGGTATAAAACTCGCAAAAAAATGATAATAATTAGTACTCTCTCTGTTTCAATTTATGTGAACCTATTACTATTTGGGGAGTCTACGAGGTGGTTCTTTGACCACGTTTTCCTTACAATTTTTCTAAATTATTTGAATTATAAATTATCATGATATATAGTACTTTTTGTGTAGTTTCTAAATATATAAATTTTATTTTTACAAACTTACAAAATCTATGGTCAATTTTATAAATTGACCCTCATGCTCCGAAAAAGTTCACATAATTTGAAGCGGAAGGAGTATATGTTTTTGACCATTATCTCTAAAAGGAAAAATTAATGAGTAGGAGTAAGGAGGATAAAATATCTTGACGCACTGAAGAGCGGGAATCACTAGCAATAAATTCGTAATACTGACAAATATGTCAATGAAATTAAAGGTTGTTGCTTGTTGGTAGGATGACATCTTTCACTGCCAATTCTCATCCGGAAGTGAGATATAAAAGGATCAACTATTCCATCTACAATTGATATGAGACTATTTTCTCTCCCTGCGTATCTGGGTTTGAACATTTTTAACGTGGTCAATTATCTCATGTACATTTAGCTCGGATACCATGTAAGAAATAGATCTTAGGACTAACTCAACATCAAGAGTCAGCTTAAGCTGAGAATTGCTCATAACCATAGAAACATAGATATGGGACTATTCTAACAATCAGAGGCGGATGCAACGTGGCAGTGTCAGATTCATCTACTCCATATTTTCGATGTGAGGGTAAATTAATTAAGTGGAAAAATCCACCAAAATAGCATGTATAAACTCATAATTTAAAAATACAATGGATCCAATGCTAAATATGTTAAAGGTTAAACCCATGAAACTTAACTCAAGATCTGCATATGCTAGCCATATATCGCATGCACTTGTAAGCAAAAACAAAAAGTATACCCAGAGGACAGAGGCGGAGTCAGGATTTGAAGTTTATGAGTTTTGAACTGCACGCCATTGAATCCATAGCTCGTCTTAGTTACTAGCTAGATTCACAATTCAATATTTATTCATATTAAATTTTTAAATACAAATAAAAGATCTAAGGAAAAAATTACTGAGTTCGTCCGAACCCGTAACTAATATGCCCACCTCTTCTTAACCCTAGCATTAAAACCATGTTTCATGTGGAGGAAGATGGAATAATTGGGGTAAACAACATGACCTTTCACCATTTCAATCTGGTAATTATGGATGATAGCAGCAGCCATAACTTTCATTTGGGTAAAAGCCACTTCTTTTCCTATGCAAGTCCTTGGCCCTGCATTGAAAGCAAAGAACTTGTAAGATGGCTCATGTTTCAGTATTCCACGATCCGAAATCCATCTCTCTGGCTTGAATTCTAAGGCATCTGTTCCCCAAATGAATTCCATCCTCCCCATTGCGTACATATTAATTATCACTCTCTGCTTCGGATGAACATGATGACCACTTGGGAGAATATCAGGTTCTTGTGGAGTCTTATGCTGGAAAACAATAGGGGGATATAGCCTTAGCGTTTCACACAATGCAGCATGTAAATAAACAACAATTCCCAACTCTTCTGCCGAAAAAAGCCTTTGTTTTCCCCTCTCTTTCTCCGGGATGATCACCTTAAGTTCTTCCCTTATGTTCTTTTCAACCTCAGGGTGTGTGAAAACAAGCCAAGTGAACCAAGTAAGGCAAGAACTAACTCCATCACGCCCCGCGATAATGAAGTTAAATACGGTGTCCCTCAAGAACTTATCATCAAACTTCAACCTTGTTTTTGTTTCTCCGTCATTGAGTAGTATGTATGATGTTAATAAGTCGAAACCATCTTCATCTTCCTTAGTTTTTGCTCCTCTGCTCAATTCATCACGTTTCATCGATATATGCTTGACTAGAACTTGGTCAATGACTTCCTCTGCTTTGCCTAGTTTATTTTCGGGCCCAATTCCAAGCCATTTTTGCAACTTCCAGATGCTTTCGGGCAATATATAGCGTATGAATCCAACGTAAGGAACATCATCCATGACTTTCAAGAAGGAAATGTCAGGGAGGTCAAGTGAGAGGCAGCCAGGATCAAATCCCAAGACTAATTTAAATGTTGTATCAAATGTTAATCTCTTGAAAACATCTTGCAAATCAATAACTCTGCCTTCTTTGGCCACAAATTCGAGGACCGGAATCAGGCCATTTTCAACCTTGTCCCAGCTGGTTTTTTTCAAACACTTGCGGAATCTATGATGAATGACCATTTCTCTAGCGAGTTTCCTCTGATCCTTCCACAAATCAAAGTCGGCATTGAAAATTCCATCGCCTAAAACGTGGAAAATTTTCTTGAATTCTGGCCCTTTCGAAAAATTCGGAAAATTTTCACTCATGATATAGTGCACATTTGCGGGATCCACTGTGGCAAGAAAGTTCAGATTAGTAAACCAAAGGCCTTTCAGCAAGAAAGTACCCCCGGTTTTTGAAAGAATTTCTAGAATCATTTCATGGATTCTATGAAGATTTAGAATAAGGGTTGGAAACATCCCAACAAATGGGTAATTTCTTGGTAGGCCATTTTTATTACTATGTCCTAAAGCCCAGAGACAGAACACTAGAAAGCAGAAGATTGCTATAAAGATTTCAAGGTACCCCATTGAGGCCAATTGAGAAGTGAAAGCCGTTATGTCTTCCATAATGTTCATTCTTTTGGGTTTTTCACTTGATGCTTATGTATCGACAACCCTCTATTCTATGTATAGGGTTTTAAAGTGGGAATTATATGTGCACAACGTTGATCGTATAACTGGGAGGAAACGTGTCACGTTAGAGGTGAACGATCAGAGGTGTCCTCTAATTAATCACCACGACGAGGCTGGTCCCTCTTTAAGTAGGCTCAGCTATAAATATTCATTCAGAAACTAATGCCGTGCAGACTTGAAGCTTTTTTCTTTCTGCTTAGTGGGGGCACAGATGTTGCTCCCACTGATATGAATTCTTTAGCTGGCCATGGGGGGTCGAAATGGCAAAAGACAATTTTTTTTTTTTTGGTTTGATCCTTTTTTTTACCCTTTCCTAGGAGCTCCTACCATTTTCTTTCTTGATGACTTGAACCCATAACCTTAAGATGAGAGTTGGAATCAACCCCTCTTGTCGACACCAAACACTAATGTATCTTTCTTGCCTGCATTTTTGTAATGGCTTTTGGCAACTAATATTATTTTGAACCTACTTCAAATCGCTTTGTTGACTAGACAGAAATATTGGACACCCCCAGTCCCATAATTGCACAACTTGACCCCACTGAAAGCAAATCACTGCCCAAGCCGCGCAATATTAATTCCAACTAGAATACGTACACGCGTGATGTGTGAATTGTTTTAAAAAAAAATGAGGGGAGTGAAATAATCATCATATCATCATATTATACTAAAAGTGGGAAGTTCCCACCTTCAAAATCATATTACAATTTACCCTTGTTGTAAATCTAAAGGTAATAAAAAATATCATATATTAAATATTAAATAGTAATATTATACTTACATGAATGTTCAACCACATGTGCATTAATGAATTTTCTGCAATGAATGAAATACCTAATTAAACAATAATATGTACAGTGCATAAAGGTGAGTGAATAAGAAGCTCAGGAGTCCTATTTTAATGCTCCATATTCCCTTCTCCCTAAACATATGCAGCTCCTAATTAAATAATACTCCCTCCTGATCAAAAAAAAAAATCTACTTAGCCATTTGCACATCCGAAACTACTTATTCCAAGAAAAAAATATGTAAATTGACTAAACTTGCCCTAATTAAATAGGCATTGTGATTTGATCACATAACACTTAATAGGGGCAAATCTGGAAAGATAAGGTTAATTGTTTCTTGATTTAATAAGTGAGTACTTTTTTTGACCCAAGAAAAAAAGGCTAAGTGGACACTTTTTTTTATCCGGAAGAAGTAATATTTAATTTAAATTACATAAAAGGTGAGTAAATAAGAAGTTCAATAGTCCTATATCATGCTCCACACTCACTTCTCTCTAAATTAGTTTGCTGACGTTTTTGATTATTTTGCCACATTAATGTCCAGAAATTAATAAGTTATTACACTGGAATCCTATTAAATGGTAAATGATGGCCATAATGACCTGTTAATTGGCAAAAAATATTTTATCACAAAATAAGCTTTGCAGCTCCTACATTTAATCGTAAGATGAACATATTCATTGAATTAATTTGGAAAGAACATGTTCTGTCAAATAATATGAGAACTGAAAAGACTTTACCGCATAACTATGGAATTTGAAGGGGTGCATGAAAAGTGAAAAGACTTTATCTGTTAAGTATGATGTTTGAAGGGATATATCACAAATAAATAGATATATATCCTCCAGCAAATGAAATTTGAAGGGATACGTCAACACCGACATATACATACGTTCACATTTTATTCAATATAATTTTAAATTTTATATTTGTAAGTAGATTTTTTGTTCTATTTCTGGTGCATTCTTAGTAAGTGTAGATCCTTTTTCTGTTTTTTCATTTGTAATGGTAATCATGTGCTTTTTTTTGGCAGGTGTATTACAAAGGTATGCTAAAGGAAGCAGCTACTTAATCTCACCATAAGCAAATTCAATGAGGCAATTCCCATATTTTTACACCAGCAAAGAAGAGAAGAAGCTAAATTTCAAATTAAGGTACAAGTAAAAAACAACTCTGTGATTTCACAAATAAAAAACGACGTTTACGGGCAATTATTACACAACTTAATAATTCAAGGTTTATTGGTAGAACCTTTCAACTTCTTAATATTATTCAGCCTATTTGAACTATTTTAGGGAAATTGTAGTTTGCTAGGCTATTATTTTCATTCATTTATTGTATGAGAAAATAAAAGTAGGAGTTACAGTGATCCACATAAATACATAGATGAATATGGTCCTGTTTAATTCAGTAATGCCTTTGTATTTTAGCCTCTATGCACATTTATGTGGCTCACTAATAAATTATGAGTTCACTTTTTCTCCCTGTGTCAAGTTTAGATATTCTTTAAGATTTGGTTAGCATGATCTGATGCTCCTTTCTCAAAATATCCTCCAATCCAATGAAGGTACATTAATTAGGATAGTGCAGCCACATTTTTGTTTATGGTGGAGCCACTTTAAAGTTTAATCATACTTAAATTACATATTTTATATTTCTCAGTTGTTGCCAATGATATTGCAAGATGCAACCCCCAACCTTGATTACGATAGACTATGAGAAGAACAAAGCATTCTCTAAGGCACTTTTTAAATACTTGACTCTTCACCTTATAATGTTGTTGACGTTAGCGTTTCCATTACTTTTACTCCTTGCTTTAATTTTGTTGCTTGTGGAAATCCTAGCATTTAATGGAGAGTTTAATTAAGTATTCAGCTGATATTCGACGGTTCATCTAATAGAAACATTTTCCATTTGATATGTGTTGCTTTCTGATGTTTTTGTCGAATACTTCAGCAAAAGAAGGCATAGGACGACTACAATGTTATGAGATGCAGTTAAACAGAGGTTATTTTCATACTTCTTAAATTTCTTTGCATTCTGCTTATGGAGTTGTAATACAGCATCAGGATGATCCCCTCCAAGAAGTAAATTGCCAAATTTACGGCTACCGATGAAGTTTCATGGCCATGTGAAGAGCAAAATTAGTAGCTAATCAAGAATTTTGATTTTTTCAGAACCCTTCAAGTAGTAAGTCGCTTTATTTCCTTTCATTCCTACAGAATGCATCTGCTGACTATTGTTTGCTTCCAGACAAATTTGACTTGTGTATTTTTTTATACCCACAAGTTTGGACTCTCGGGACAAAGATTAAAGATACATTCTCTTTCTAATTGAAGGGGGGGAAAAGCACGAAGTTGGGCTTCATTGGAAGAGTTTACCTTGAAATGTGATCCTACATTAACTCTCCAACAATGGTCTCTGGCTGAGTAAGGTTTCAAATAGACCATGGTTTCACCAAGAAAAGGCCAAACCACGATGCTGGGTGGAATATTTAGGATATTCCGTTGAATAAGTACAACGAAGATTGGGAAAACAAGAATAGCAAAAAGAGAGTCAGACATGGAGACCGGCTAATGACTTCACTAGCTCGATGTGTCCTTTCTTCCTCTCTGTTGCTGGAGCAGATAGGGAATAAGATAAAAGTTATAGCAGGTTAATATGTAGTTTAAGTATGTTCCTGTTGTGGTCAATTTGAAACTAAAGTGAAACAAGAATTGTGTTTTAGAGCAAATTACAAACATGCAAGTACTTTTAATACATCAAACATAGGATGCCAAATTTCGAAAAAGTATCGTCTTAGATTTGTTATACAAATTGCATTTCTTTTTAACAGGATTAGCCAAATTGTTTTAAGTTAAACATCTTATAATATGACATGAAAGCGTTGTAGACTATTTATGTGAAATGACTACATTGGGAATTTTGGAGCTAATTATTAGAACAACAGACTGAAGATCATACTTAACATGCTGATCTCTTCAAACATTACTTGATGTTTAATGAGGATAAATTTACTAGTTAACATATAAGAGTAAGAAATTAACTCGGTTCACTTAAGTATTTGTGCAAGATTTATATTTTTCATCATAATTTATCCTTTTCTTCCCTTAGAATTTTCTTTTTCTAGAGAGTAAATAACAATTCCAATCTTCAATAGGCTAGAGACCAAAAAAGTTAGATTTAGCTAGTGATTTAATAATTATTACTCACTATTTATTATTTAGTGCAACTAGAAATTGAATCTTTTTCTTCATTTTTCAACATTAAATTCAGGTGTTAATTTCAGTAATTGAAATTATGAACATGAAGATTCTTAGAGGTTTGATCTCAGTAGTATCATTTAAAATGTTCTCTTATTCATATTGAAGATTAGATTTCTCAAAAATGAACCCTGGAAACTAAAGACTATCGGAACCTATGAAGATTATCTTGTCTGACAGTGAACACGACCTAAAAGATAAGACTAAAGGCTTCACAAGTCTAACAATATAACAGGATTCTATAAAATAATTTAGTCACGATCATAAGAATGCCAATTCATACTTTTTTTCTTTAACTCTGTACGCTTTGCATATGTTAGGCTTGTAAATGTCAACAAACAATTTTTTTAATCCTTTTTATTAACCCTTCCTAGGAGCTCCCACCGTTTTGCTCGATCCCTTGATGACTCAAACTCACAACCTTAAGGTTAGAGGTGAAAGGTGCTTACCACCCGAGTAACCCCTCATGTCGGAAACAAACATTAATTTATCTTTCTTGCCTGTACTTTTGTAATGGTTGTCGGCAATTAATTTTATTTTGGACCTACTTCAAATCGTTTTGCTCCCTTGATGACTCGAACCTACAACCTTGAGCTTAGAGGTAAAATGTGCTTACTGCCTGAGTAACCCCTCTTGTCGGCAACAAACATTATTTTAAAATACATAAATAGGCCCTCAAACTTGACCTCAGCTGGCAAGTATGCCCTCCAACTTTGGGTGTGCACAAGTAGGCACCTCAACTTGTATAAAGTTGAACATGTAAACACAAATGCTGACGTGACACATAAATTTTCAAGGTGTACTCTATACAAGTTGAGGTGTCTAGATGATCATTTTGTAAGTTAGAGTGTTCAACTGACAAAGTGGAGACAAGTTGAGGTTTCTACTTGTGCACACCCAAAGTTGGAGGGCATACTTGTCAGCTGAGGCCAAATTTGAGGGCTTGTTTATGTGTTATCCCTATTTCCTGCTTGTACTTTTGTAATGGTTGTTGGCAATTAATATTATTTTGGATTTACTTCAAATCGTTTTGCTCCCTTGATGACTCGAACCCACAACCTTACGGTTAAAGGTGAAAGGTGGTTACACTAGAGTAACCCCTCTTGTCGGCAACAAACATTAATTTATCTGTCCTACCAGTACTTTTGTAATGGTTGTTGGCAATTAATATTACTTTGGACCTACTTCAAATCGTTTCCCCCCTTGATGACTCGAACCCGTAACTTTAAGGTTAGAGGTGTTAGGTGCTTACCACCTCTTGTCGACAACAAACATTAATTTATCTTTCTTGCCTGTACTTTTGTAATGGTTATTAGCAATTAATATTATTTTGGACCTACTTCAAATCGTTTTGCTGTATTGATGACTTGAACCCACAAGCTTAAGGTTAGAGGTGAAAGGTGTTTACCACCTGAGTAACCCTCTTGTCGACAACAAATATTAATTTATATTTCTTACCTGTACTTTTGTAACAGTTGTTGGCAATTAATATTATTTTGCAACCTGCTTCAAATCGATTTGCGCCCTTGATACCTCGAACCCGCAACCTTAAGGTTAGAGGTGAAATGTGCTTACTGCCGGCGTAACCCCTCTTGTCAGCAACAAACATTAATTTATTATATTTCTTGCCTGTACTTTTGTAATGGTTGTTTGCAATTAATATTATTTTGGACCTACTTCATATCTTAAATAATAAAAAAAAAATGATAGCGAGACATTATTAACCTTCAGTAAGACATTAAATTTTCTATCTAATAATTGACTAGAAACAACTATTGCACAACCCAGTTCCAACTTGCACAACCTTACCCTACTGAAAGCAAATCCATTCCAAGATCACGATAACTCATGTCCGCATATAAGGTAGCTACATACTATAAATGCCAAAATGTTAGTCTTCATTAGCCTTCACCCCATGTGGTATAATCAGAATTACTTACCGTAAATGAAAAAATGTTACTCCCTCTGTTTTAATTTGTTTATCTGATTTTGACTTGACACAGAGTTTAAAAAAGTAAAAAGGACTTTTGAATCTTGTGATCTTAAATTAAAGATATATTGAATACACTAAAATGTCCTTTAATCTTATAGTCTTAAGCATGTCATGTGAAAAGTTGGAATTAAAGAGAAGGAAAGAGATTTTTTTTTTTTTTGTTTTTTTAGTAACAAACTAAAAAGAAAAGTAAGACAAATAATTTGAATAGAGAGAGTATTATCTTCGGCCCATGAGGTATAAGAAAAAATCAATTAACTTACAACGATTTATCTCCCTCATAATTTTTTTTTTTGGGATTAATTAAATTAAAAGCTCCTGTAATATGATTCACTTTCAAGTATACTCTCCGCATTTCAAAGTTAAACACTTAGGGGTCGTTTGGTGTGATGGATAAGGAAAAATAGTCTTGGAATTAAAATTTAGTACTGCTTTATTCTTTGTTTGGTTACTAATTCTGGGCTAAGTTATCCCAGGATTAAAAATAGTATCGGGATAAGTTATTCCTGGTAGAGGACGGAATAACAATCCCAAGATTAGATATCCCGGGATACGATAATGAAAATGACAAAAATAGCCTTGAGGTCCCTCAAACCCTTTTTCTCCTTAATAAGGTGGAGTATATTTTTGTAAACAACCAACTTTTTCTTAGAAATTATACAATGCATGTTACTTTTAATACAAAAATCAAACAATCAATAAAAAATAATACCAGGGTAACTAATCCCAACTTAACTTATCTCACTATAACTAATCTCAACATAACTAATCCCAGCATAACTTGCCTTCAAACCAAACGACCCCTTACACCTTATGTATTATGGAAATTCTATGATTGCACCTCCTATTAGGTATATCCGTAACTAAGTATATTTAAATAGAAAAGGTTAAATTATAAATAAATTTTGTTTTGTATATATTTTATTATGAAATTTAGAAAAAGGATGAATATTTTAGTTGAGAATCTTTATTCACGTATTTGATCAAAAACAAGATTTTTCTTTTTTGAGAATACACTTCTTTTGAAACTCTGAAATAAAAGGTAACACAAATTACTAAATAAGATGACTAGAACTTTTACGAGTTTGGCAAAATATTTATTTTTGTCTTTCAAAACTCTTAAATATAATAATGTTGTTCCTATTTATTAAAAAATATTTAAACCTCTTATATAATAGAAATCCTACACAAATGAAACATCATCTCCAAAAGATAAAAAACGAAAGTAGTTTCTTAGATAAAAGAATTCTCAGTTACATCCGCAACGCAAAAATACTTGGATAAAAAAATACCAAGTAAGTCCCGAGAAGCATTTTCCAACCTTTATTAGACATCCTTCCCTCCTTTTAAACGCCTTCTTCTGTCTCTTATTTTCTTGCATAACCCTGATACGTACGTAGATCTCAAGCTTGACATCCATGGCCTCTATGAGTGTTGGCGAACCCAGTGTTGGCTCAGGTGGGAGATCTTGAGAGTTGAGGTGTTTAAATGTGTATTCTCAAAGTAGGAGCGTTCACTTATTAGTTGAGGCCAAGTTAAAGTGTGTATCTCTGTAGTATGCACCTTGCTATGTTCGGTAAATAAGGAAAAGATGCCTATATGTTAAGTAATATATATATAGGGTCTTATCTAGTTATGTAGGGTGATTTTCCCATATATATTTTTCCCTCTCCTGTATTTTAACTAGACTAGCAGCCCAATAGGGACTAAAACTAGAAATAAACCCATTATATTTTTATAACTCATTTAAACATTAAATATATCTTTTTTACTATTTTTAGTGGTAAACTACACGATGGTCATTTGAATTGAGCTAGAATTTAGGATTTTTGTTTTTAGTTATCAGATTTTTGTTTTTAGTTATCAAAATTATAAAGATCGCTTTTAATTCTTATTCTTATGTTTCCAGTTAACCAAATTAAAGCAACTCTTTCATTCTCTTTCTTTTTAACATTCTATACAAACTCAAACAACCCACTCACATTATGGAGAGCTTTGCAATGTCATCTCTTGCGGTAATTTTATTAGTAAATTTTTTTTTATTACTTTCAACGTAATATTTTAAGTTTCTTCAATTTCTCTATCAAAATCCAAAATTACAACCACAATTTTCATCAAAAATGTAGTAAAACTCAAGTTGAAGCGAAAGTTTTGTTGCTTTAACAGTGAAAAAGGCGATTTCTGACATGATTTCAACGAAAATACATAAGTAAAGGGAAGAAACACACAACCTTTGGATGCTATTTGAAGCAATATTTAATAATTAATATACACTTTATATATATATAAATTACATTATTTGTATAATTATAAGCAATAATGAATCAATCACAACTCTTTCGAATATGAAACGATAGCAGTACCATTTACACACGAATTCTGCACATTTAAACACACATGCAAAGAAAAATATTCATTTTAAAATATAAAATACTTATACACAACTGTACATTAATTATTCTATGATAATTGAATTCATTATTCAATGGCTAAATATACAATTGTATAACACTTATACACGAATTATATATGATTATTCAAAAAATATACATGTAAAAGATAACACATATATAAAACTATATGTGGATTATATACCTGCAAACACATACTTTACACAATTTTTAAAATTTGGGTAACGTACATACAATAAAAGAGAGAGGATGAAAGATATTTCTTTTATTTGGGTGATTAAAACATATAAGAGAAAAAAGGACAGATATCCTTTTAATTAGAGAAAGAACGCCTTAGATCATATTAAATCGGAGACTTTTTCGCCTCATTTTTTGGTAGGTTTCTAGAGAGGATTTGGCAACCAGGCCATTTTGAAACTTGAATTTAGTATCTGGCCATTCAATTTTTTTGTCATTTATTTTTTCGGATTTTTTTTTTTAATTTTCGCCTTAGGTGGTGCTTCCATTAAATAAATAAGAGAAATATAGTACACAAAAGATGGCACAGGGGAGCAAAGCTACCACCCTTTCCATCGACGGGGCAGGGAGGGACAAAAAACCAACCTGCACCCAATTCTACAAAAATATATACTAGCCCTCTTCTCTAACTACAAAACTACAAGAGATATACTAAGAAGAGGGCTGTTCAGCAAAAGAATCAGTACTATACAAAATGCACAATCTTTCGTGAATTCTAAGTTGCATCTTCACTTGCTTGCATCTGAAGGATGACATTTGAATAAGATCGAGCCGAAAAGGTCCAAGAGCCTCTTTTGGAAGGTTAGCTACTTGGTTTCCTTTCCTAAAACAATGTTGAATCACTACATTGATTTGAGAGATGATCATTTTAGCCTCACCAATGATGTAAAAGAGGTTCCAAGTGACAGAACTGGCTGAATTCAACATATCAACAATGATCTTCGAGTCACATTCAAGGACGACATTTTGTAACCCATTTTCATAGCACCACTGGAGACCCAATAAAGCAGCTTTTGCTTCAGTATAATTGTGACTGCCCATATCCAAAAATCTTGCAAAAGCCATGTACATATGCCCTGAACTATCTCTTATGATGCCACCAGCCCCTGTATGCCCATCTTTCAGTTTACTTCCATCTGTGTTAAGCTTAACCCAGTGCAGTTCAGGCCTCTCCCACTTGATAATGGTGCTTTTAACCTCATCATGATACTCCATTAGCATATGGCAGATCTCTGCCCAACTTGAGCTCCAATTAATGTCTAAAGAGTATTTGGTGAGGATCCACTTGAGATGGTACATGATTTGATAAAAAAACTCCAGTCATATACATCTTACCCCCTAATTTAGTTGCACATCTGGCCTTCCACAATTCCCATATTATGATAATAGGGATGACGGTAAGCACCTCTTTATGGATAGAATTGATATGTTTAGCACTCCACCATTTTAAAAGAGTGGAGATGATGGACTCATCTTCCCAAATAATACCCAGAGGGGCTCCGAAATGTTTCCAAGTCCTGTTAGCAATATCACCATTTACCAAAGCATGAAGCATGGTTTCTCTTTGAGGCATGAATCAACAGTGGCACCTAGAAACAATATCAATATTGAACCTCACAATGATATCATCAAATGGTAATTTTCTTTTGAGAGCTCTCCACACGATAAAGGACATTTTAAAAGGAAGAAATTTGTGCCATATTTTTTCAAGGGTGTTAATATTGGTTCTGGTTTGCCTCACCAACTTCCAGGCAGTCTTGGTGGTAAAATTACCAAAAATTGACGACATCCAGATGGCATGCTCCGGGAGGTTAGGGTCACCAAACTCAATGGACTGAAAGAGTTCAATAAGGTATTCAAGGAGTTGATGAAATTCAAGGAAATTCCACACTTCATTCTGTCTAGCATCCTTGATCAACATCTTAGAGTTTGCACCCTCTACATGGAATGAGTTGGCAAGAGCCCGTTGCCCTGTCCAATTATCCCACCACAATTTGATCTCTCCCTTGTTAACTCTCCAGAGAATGTTCTTTTCAGCTTCAAATTTAACCTCCATGAGTTTCTTCCAACAGTGAGATTGACCAGACTGAAATTTCCTCTCTACAAGTCCAACCCTTCTACAATATTTGGCATTCAAAAATTCAGACCATAAGGATCTAATGGCCCTAAATCTCCACAATCTTTTGTATGCAAAGCTCTCTGAAATATCCCGGATGATTCTGAATCCCAGGACACCTTCCTTAGTGGGGAAGCATAGCTTATCCCATGATGACCAGTGGTATCTTTGTTTTCCATTAGATGACCCCCAAAAGAAACTGGCCAGATAACTTTCAATTTGTCTTATCACTATTTTAGGGGGATCAACAACAGCTAAGAGGTGAAGGGGGTTGTGATTGCAAAACATGCTTAATAAGAACCACCCTACCACCAATGGATAACATTTTACCTTGCCACCCATTTGACTTCCTCACAATCTTTGAAACCACCTCATTGAAAAATGCAATTTTCTTTCTTCCCACATACAAAGGACATCCCAAATAAGTTATAGGGAAAACAGAATGTTTGAAACCAGTGAAAACTTTCAGGGACTGAACAACAGAATCATTAGTATTGGGAGCTACTAAAAAACAGCTCTTGTTCACATTGATCTTCTGGCCAGAACACTTTTCATAAAACCAAAGCTGTTGAAGAACAAGTTCTATGGACCTGTGATTTTCGGAGGAAAAAATAATCACATCATCTGCATAAGCAAGATGAGTGATTTGAGGACCTTGAGACTGTATATGGAAACCAGTGAAGTGATGGTTAAGAGGAAGCATATTCAACATTTTGGAGAGAACTTCAGCACTTAGGAGGAATAAAGAGAGGGATAAGGGGTCCCCTTGTTTTAACCCTCTAGTGGAATTGAGGAAACCCCTCATGTGACCATTAATCAAAATAGAGTACCAATTCCCAGAGACCAGCCTCCATACCATGTTGATCCGTAAATCAAAGAATCTAAATCTTTTGAGAACTGCTGTTAAAAATTCCCAATCAACTCTGTCGTAAGCTTTGGACATGTCCAGCTTGAGAACCATATTACCACCCTCATTCTCCTTTCTTATATCATGAATCACTTCTTGAGCCAAAAGAATGTTTTCTGTAATCATTCTGCTTGGTATAAAATCACTTTGGTTTTCTGATGTTAACTTATTTAGCATAGGTAATAGCCTGCTACTTAAGATCTTAGACAAAATCTTATTGGTGAAGTTGCTTAAGCTTATAGGCCTGAACTCAGTGAAAGAGGCTGGATGCTCAACCTTAGAAATAAGCACTAGACAAGTGCTGGTATAAAATTTAGTAAGGTTAGCACCCCTGAAAAAACTCTGGACAAAATCCACCATGTCATCCTTTATAATCTGCCAACAACTTTGGTAGAAACAGCCCCCAAATCCATCCAGGTCTGGGGCACTGTTTGGATTAAGGTCAAAAACAGCCTGCCTAATCTCAATTTCATCAGGTAAGGAGCATAATCGGTTATTATCTTCATGCTCCACCATGTTATTGATGCAACTTAGGTAAGCAAAATCTAGATGATTGTTCTCTCTAGAAAATTGTTATAAGAAAAAAATGACAGCTTACTCTCCAATTTCTTGGTCACCCTCAATCCATTGACCATCCTCCTTCAGAATCTTGTGAATGGTAAGTCTCCTTCTTTTCTCATTAATGATAGTATGGAAAAATTTGCTATCTGTGTCCCCCTCCCCCAACCATTAAACATTAGTTTTCTGCCTCAAAATGGACTCTTCACATTGTAACTATCTGGTATGCTCTGCTTGTGCTCTGTGGATCCCAGCTCTGCTATTCACATCATCATTATCAATGTATTGAGCCTCCATTTCAGCCATCCTTTCTTCCCATTCTTTGACTTTTTTGAAAACATCCCCAACTTGGTTGCTGGACCAAACACTCAGAGATTTAGATAAGTTTTTCAATTTTTGTTACAATCTCCACATGATATTGCCTTGAACTTCCAAGTCCCATGCTTGTTTTACCACCTCTAGATAATCAGGTTGCTCAATCCAAAACTTAAAGAATTTGAAGTATTTGATGTGAGAAGAGTCAGTCATAGAACATCTTGCTAGCATAGGTGTGTGATCAGAACCAGTGCTTGCTAGGTGTTCTACTTCACATCTATGAAACTTCGCAGTCCACTCATTATTGACCAGAACCCTATCTAATATTTTCCATATCCTCTGACCATGCCCTCTCGAATTACACCAAGTAAACCTAAGGACTGAATAGCCAGCATCCACCATACCACATTCTTCACTGCAGGCTAAGAAATCCCAGCTTTTCTCTATCCCGTGAGCACGTCCACCCTTCTTCTTAGAAGAGTCCCAAATAGCATTGAAATCTCCTGATATACACCATGGACTGCTAATATCTTAATTGCAAATTTTAAGACTTTCCCAAAGTGGTAATCTAAGGTGAGTTTTGGTTTTAGCATAAACCACAGTGAACCAGAAAACACTATTAAAAAAACGGAAAAAACCGTTGACAAAAACCGACGTCTAGCGTCGGTTTTTTTAACCAAACCGACGGGAAACCGACATTTTAACGTCCGTCGGTTTTAATAGCCTCGCTTTCAGGAAAACGATGGACAACGTCGGTTTTTACCGACGGACAGCATCGGTTACGTTGTCCGTCGGGTTTTATTCAAATATTTAAAAATAAAATAAAAAAAAAACCGACGGATAGGGTCGGTTTTATTAAATTCGGATTTTTTATCTTATATATAAATAATATATATTTTATGAAAAACCGACGGACAGAGTCGGTTTTCTGGAAAATCTGCAAAATTAATTTCCAGAAAACCGACGGACAGAGTCGATTTTCCGTCGGTTTTCTGGAAAATTTTCAGCATGCAAATCATGCATTTTCTGCAACCACACCTGCACAAAAACCAGTACCAAAATCTGCTCAGAAACCAATAACAAAAGCTGCTCAAAACTAGCATTAAAATGCTCCAAATCAATTCTAAAAGAGCTACAACACATAAAATCATCCTAAATAATAATAAAACACATCAAATACGATCTAAATAAACCTTCAAAGTTCTGAAATATTTAAATGGCCAACCAAAGTACCATTAACTAGTTTTAACATAAGTCCATTATTAAATTCAAACTACTACAACTGATCATCCGGTGTTCGGGCTACGAAATCACCGTCATCATCATCTTCTGGGTCAGAGGGAGGGGGAGAAGGGGGCACACCAAAACGTCCACATGCGATGTGGCTTTTAACTTGTGCCATTAGCAATTCAATATTCGCTTTCATAGTGTTACTTTCCTCAACTCTTCTTGCCTCAGTTTCAGCTAATTTCCTATTAAGTTCAGCAATTTGCTGCGCCATAGCTGCGACCTGAACATCATCAACTCCCTCGGCTTGTCGAGAAGTCCCTTCACCTCGCAATCCTGACCTAAGGCGACTTAAGTTGTTCCTTGGGCCTAGACCGTACGCTCTACCCTTTTGTACTCCCCCAACTGCTCTACACCAAAAATCTATCTCTAATTCCGGTGGAGGACGGCTCGGATGCTCAGGCTGAGTTTGGCTGTACTGGTCCACATGATCCATATATTGCCTCTGTATATTAAAAAATGAAACTTAGTATATAACGAATATTATCATAATTAAACTTATATATAATTACTTAAATAATAAAATTATCACTTACATAGGAATCACGAGCCCTGTCCTCAACCCATAAGGTCGGATCCGACTCGTGCTTCTTCTTTTTTGTATGGGTCTTTAGGAATAGCTGATCCTGAGTTGGCATCTGTCCCGTAGCTTTTTTCTACAAAAAAAAAAAGTTAAACATAAAATTAATAGCTCAATAATGATATATTGATCGTAGGTAACTTTAAAAGTATAAAATTACTTACCATTGTCCTAGCCACGTGCCCCTGACTTCTTGCACCCGCAGTGTGCAAAGAGCCACCTTTCTGGGATGCACGGGCAGCCTTTGCCTGCTCAGACTTGGCGATAAACTCAGGAGTTTGCCAATATGCCTTAAGTTTCTCCCACTGTTCAGCGTTTAGCCATTGGGGCATCGTCATATACCTTCTAGCCCTCGAAAACCAATCAGACAACCTTGCACTCCCCTTCTTCTCAAAGTTTGCAGCAATCCTATCATTGTCCATTGGATCCCATGTACAATACATCTGCAAATCAAATAGCTAATGTTAGATGATTTATATAAAAGTAAATTCAAGTTATAAAATATGTATAATAAGATGCATACGTTAAACTCTCTAAACATAGCCTGTCGAGTATCATATGGGATTTCAGTCCATGAAGTATAAAAATGATTGCCATAAAGCCTCCGAACAACATCCAGTATGACTTTTGTAGTGTCGTGATCTGGATAGAACCTGCAGTTAAAAAAATAATGCATATTAGATTAAGATGAAAAAAAAAACGTTAGGAAAACTTAATAAAAGACAATCTTACCCAACTCCCTCAGGCACGATGAAAATCCGACCTATCGCATATCTATCTCCCGGCTGTAAACCATGATGTATCGGTCCCTGTATAGGAGCCGGTGCAGGTGCAGGAGCAGGAGCAGGAGCAGGTGCAGGAGGACGACGATGGGTCTGAGACTGGTTGGATGGCAGTGACTCAGGCTCAGAGCTGCTATCTCTAAGGCGCAAATTAGATACACTTGGAGGTGTACCATTTGGAGAAGGAGAAGGAGAAGAAGACAAAGTGGCCGATGTGCTAGGAGATCTGCCACGTGGTGGGCAATACATAGGTGTAGGTATAGAAGTAGGATAGGTAAATGATGCCGGCTGAGGTGGTGCCGGCTGAAAGACCCACTGACCAGACTGGCCCTGCATAGAAGAGCCAGGCATAAAAAAAGAAGGCGGAGTAGACTGCATATGTGGAGCGGACGGAATGGACTGACTACTAGTAGCTGTAGGATCTATAGGTCTTTTATCTTTTCTCTTACTAGTACCTCCAGCTCTACCTCTATCTCTACCTCTACCTCTACCTTGATCACTACCACCTGATGACATCTGCATACATAAAATTAATAACTCAATAATGATAGTAGGTAAAAATTTAACAAGTATAGAATTGTGTTATTATCAAGTATAGAATAAACTAACATGCAACTAGTTATCCTCCCACTCATCCTAGCTTGTTTCATTTTCATCAGATGATTCTTCCTCATCGCTTGTTTCAGGTCCATCGGTCGATTCTTCCTCAACATTTTCTATGATAGTTACATCATCTTCATCAACTTCTTCCAATATGTGTTGAGGATGTTCCAAACTATTTTCTAACTCTGTGTCAACCGTTTGATGAACAACTGTTACATCATTTTGATACGCCACATCTAATGCATTATCGACCTCAATCCTCTCCACAAGCTTAGTCTTTATAACCACCCACCAATCAGCCTTATCCCTACGCAAAGGATATGAAGCATAATAGACCTGCTTAGCATTTTGTGCAATTATAAAGGGACCATAGCGATTGTATTGTCTTGTGTGTTTGACTTCAATTATGTTATGTTGACGATTCACCCTTGTACCTCTTTGGCTTGGATCAAACCACTTGCACCGAAATAATGTTATCTTCTTCTTAGGGTAACCTGGATACTTAAGTTGTATGATCTCCTGCAGCACACCGTAATAATCAACAGTTACACCGCTACCATCAGCATCACCTTTAATGCACACTCCACTATTATTCGTCTTCTTATATTGAGAAACTTCTTCGGTTTGAAACTTGTAGCCATTAACAATGTACTTTTTCATTGTCCTAACTTCATTGCCTGGTCCAAGAGCTATATCTTTCACAAATTGGGAATGTTCTCCTGTATGATAAACCTATATAATAAGGAGGAAAATTAAAATTCAATAACTTCTATGTAGCCTACATTTAATTAAAATTATGCAATGAATTTCCACACTTACAAAATCGTACAGCCAATGGGAAAACTTAGAATATATGGCTTCATCGCCCTCAAGTTCTATGAAGTAACTGCTCGACATATGCAAGATTTTCATTAGTTTCACCCTTATCGGTTACCCATTTAATTCAGTAACATAATTCGACACTCACCGAATATATACTTGAATTTCAGGGTAATTGAGCAAAACATGTGTCACAGCTGATTGCCTCTCCATACTACTCAGGGTTCGTTTTGGAGGCTTTTTAGAACCTCGTCCTGGTTGATTAAAGATGGACATTGGTGGGTAGTTATGTTCAACCCTACCCTCATCATTACGGTTGGGCCTATTTCTCATACACGACACTTGCTCTCCGAAATAATATGAACAGAAATGCGCTGTTTCCTTTGCAAGATACGCTTCACAAATAGATCCTTCAATCTTAGATCTCTTCTTAGCCAATTTTTTGCATTTGCCAATGGTCCTGCACACATGTTTAACATCAATAGGAACAGTAATTAGTTAACAAAATACTGTTAAAGAAAAGCTAGTAAGTTTGGTTACTTACCTCTCGAAAGGATACATCCACCTAGTTTGAACCGGGCCTCCATGGCGCGCCTCTTGTACAAGATGAATGGGAAGATGTTCCATCACATCAAAAAATCCACATGGAAAGATCTTCTCGAGCTTAGTTGTAATGACTGGAATATTCTGTTCCATTCTTTGAAGGTTTTCTACCGTCAAAGTGTTAGAACATAAATCCTTGAAGAACAAACTTATCTCTGTGATTGGTTTCCATATTCTTTCCGGTAGGCGGCTAAATGCAATAGGAATCAAAGTTTCCATGAAAACATGGCAATCATGACTTTTCATACCAATTAATTTTCCTTCATTCATATCAGCACGCTTGTCAAAATTAGACGCATACCCCTCTGGCATCCGCAAATTCTTAATCCATTGACAAATCTGTCGTTTCTCCTCCAAAGTGAATGAAAAACTAGCCTTGGGTTTGAACACTTTATTATTCGCTAACTCTTGCAAGTTCAATTCAGGGCGCCTACAATATTCCTTTAGGTCCAATCTAGCTTTTGGGTTATCTTTTGTCTTGCCTTTAACATCCATAACAGTGTTGAACAAATTATCAAAGTAATTTTTTTCAATATGCATCACATCAAGATTATGCCGTAGAAGATTATCCTTCCAATACGGTAACTCCCAGAATATGCTCTGTTTAGTCCAATTATGTTCAACACCATAACCAGGTAGTCTATAAGGGGCAACTTCTGTGACCTTAGGCAAGTGACAAACCCTCCCCCAAATTTCTTCTCCTGACAATGTTCGAGGTGGGGGATCATTTTCAATTTTATTCTTTCTAAATGCTTGTTTCATTTTCCTGAATTGGTGATCCATAGGCAAGAATTGACGATGACAATCAAACCATGAATTTTTGTGGCCATGTTTTAAAGTGAAAGCTTTACTAGTTTCCATGCAATGAGGACAAGCAAGCTTTCCAGCAGTCATCCAACCAGACAACATCCCATACGCAGGAAAATTGTTAACAGTCCACATCAAAGAAGCACACATATTGAAATTGCTCTTAGTTGATATATCATATGTCACTACACCTTCACACCACAATTATTTTAACTCATCAATCAAAGGCTGTAGATAGACATCAATCAAAACTTTTGGATTACGAGGACCAGGGATAACACAATTTAGGAATATATAGGGACTTGTCATACACATCTCAGGCGGTAGATTATATGGAGTAAGAAATACAGGCCAACAAGAATAGGGTGCAGCCGAAACAGAGTATGGTGTGAAACCATCCGCACACAAACCCAAACGAATGTTTCTTGATTCACTAGCAAAATCAAGATAAGTTCTATCAAAATGTTTCCACGCTTCTCCATCCGATGGATAACACATAACACCAGGTGGCCTTCTATTTTCGCTGTGCCATCTCATGTGAGGAGCAGAACTCGGCGATGCAAACAACCTCTTTAACCTAGGTATAATAGGTAAATAATGCATCGCCTTAATTGGAACCGTCTTCCCACTTGGTGTCCGCTTATAACGCGCATGTCCACATATTTTACATTCATTTAAATCAACATCTTGCTTATAGAACAACATACAACCGTTTGGACAACAATGAATTCTATCATACGACAATCCTAATTTGGAAACCAATCTCTTTGCTTCATAGTAACTCTTAGGTATGTCAAATTCCGGACTAAATAGTTCCCCTACAAGCTTAATCATTGAATCCATAGCAGCTTCAGCAACAGTCCAATCTGATTTGATGTTAATCATTCTAACTGCAATAGACAACTTAGAATGCTGACTCCCTACCCAAAGTGGATGACTAGCCTCTTCTAATTCTTGATAGAAGCGCATTGCTTCTTCATTAGGAGGTTCCTCAAAATTTTGCTCAGGTTCAAACCCAGACTGTACGCCAAAAGCATCATTAACCATATCATTAACTCTATCATATTGGACGTGACTATATTCCTGCGACACACTACTTTCACCGACAACCATATTGTAAAATATACCATTGACCCCATCAGTCTCTCCATGATCAGTCCAAACATAATATTTCTGCTTAAACCCACGACTATATAAATGAACCCTAACCGCTTCCGGTTTCAAATACTTCATACACCGGCAATGAGAACAAGGACACCTAATTACCCCTTTATTTTGAAAAGGGTAAAGTGTCATTGCATGTTTGATAAACCCATCAACACCTTCAACAAATTCATCATGTACACCCACACGATTACTATTATTCATATTATACATCCACATACGATCCATCTACAAAAATATACCCACAAATTATTGAGGTTATAGAAATATATTATAACTTAAGAATTCTGACTTAAAATATAACTTAAGAAAACACAATCCCAACCATTTCTAACTTTGGATTCTCAATAACAATTCTAACTTTAATAATTTATAAATTCTAACTTTAATATAATTTTGAAAAGCACAATCCCAACTAATTCTAACTTTGAATTCTCAATAACATTTCTAACTTTAATAACTTATGGATTCTAACTTTAATTCTAAAAATTGAAAAGTAAATCTAGTCAAATAAAATCTACATTTTAATTTTGAGGTTATAGAAATATTATAACTTAATAATTCTAACATAACTTAATAATTCTAACTTAATTTGAAAAGCACAATTCCAACCAATTCTAAAAATTGAAAAGTAAATCTAGAGAAATAAAATCTACATTTTAGTATTGAGGTTATAGAAATACTATAACTTAACAATTCTAACTTTGAAAAGCACAATCTCAATCCATTCTAATTTAGAATGATCAATAACAATTCTAATAACTTATGGGTTTCTAACAAAAAGCACAATCCAACAACAAAAAAAAAACTAGTCAAATAATTAAAGTATATATTTTTGCACATATTCAACATCAACAATATTACAAAGAATGATAAATAAGCTAACACAAATACATTGACAAAGATTATGAAATATAGCACAATCTCAACCCAAAAAAAAATGACAAGTAAATTAAACTAGGCAAATAAAGTTTACTTTTTTTTTTCCACAAATTCAACATTAATAACATTGCAAATGATGTTTAACAAAGCTAAATAGACGAGCATTAGGCCTAAAATCTACAAATAAAACTAAGATTAAAAGAATTTTAAATGCCCTAATTTAAGAGAAACTAACCTTCAAAATGGGTTTGGGGTAGGGGGGAAGGAGCTGCGCAGGTAGCGGCGTTGGGCGGCGGCGAAATGGGAGGCGGCGTCGGGCGGAGGGGAGGGGGGCGGCGGCTAGGGTTTGGGGAGGGTGGGTTTAATTTTGAAGAGGGATAGCTGAAATGGGAAAGAATCCCGTTACTGCCAATATATAGGAAAAACCGACGGACAAAACCGACTCTGTCCGTCGGTTTTTTCCGCACATTTGACCGGATTTTTGACCCCAAAATTAAAAAAAAAAAAAAACGAAACCGACACTGTCCGTCGGTTTCTTCAAAAAAAATGTTTATTATTTTTTTTAAAAAACAAAATGAATTGTATATTATTTATAATATTTTTTAAAATAAAACCGACGTACGACGTCGGTTTTATATTAGTTGTTTTTTTAATTAAACCGACGTGGGACGTCGGTTTATTTTGGCGAAATTATATTTTCAAAATTCTGCCAAAAAACCCGATGTTGTCCGTCGGTTTTCTGATTAAAATAATTTAAAATACAAAAAACCGACTCTGTGAGTCGGTTTTCCGTCGGTTTTATTAAACGACCCAGTGCGTCGGTTTTTGATCCGTCGATTTTTAGCAATTTTTAGTAGTGAAACCTCATCCAACCCAGAAAATGATAATTTAAGTGTCACTTGTTTTTCATCCTCATAGAAGACAGTACCACTAATAGCATCGGACCAAAAAATTCAGATTTCTTCATTGCTACTAGCGTGACACAAATGGAATGCTAAGCTTCTTTTGAAATCTTTAATCTTTGTAAGGTCCATAAAAGGCTCTTGGATAGCAATAAAATGAATTTTGAATAATTTTCTGAGGAATTTCAATCGATCAAAGGCTCCTCTAGAACTTACCCCCCTAATATTCCACATGATGGAATTAAACATTAAGACAAATGGGGGGTAGTAACAGTTTGAGAAGCTTTGAACTTCACCCTAGTGAGAAGACCACTGTCCACATTGCTAGCTTCCTTGTTTTTTCCTTTGAATCTTGGTGACAAATGTCCTTTGAGGATTATCTGATTCTTATAATGGTCAGCAGCATTGATTGTTTCTCCTTCATGCCAAGATATTCTTGGGTCAAAAGCTCTTAAAAGGTTCTCTTCATCAGATGAGTTAAACTCTTCAAGTCTTTATCATTATCCTTATCATTTCTATCATCACTATCCTTTGACTCATATTCACTAGTATCATCATCAATTGGGATAGCGGTATCATCCTCAATATCCTTAGACTGTAAAACACACTCATCACCACCCTGGTCGGAGTTCCAAAGGTTGACAGTGAGATTAATCCCCATAGGGTTATTGGCAACCACCATGACTGGGTCCGAATAAATTCCCACATCACACGGGATAGGTAGAACAGAATCCTTCAAGAGAGATTAGTGATTGAGAGGTAATTAAAAAGGGGCAGAGGTGGCGTTTCTGACCAGGAGTGATCCACCTTCCGGGTGGCAAATTGAGTAGACATAGAGCTTTTTAAAATTCTTTCCTGATGGGGCAGAGATAGAGGGTGTTTAAAGGTAAGAGTTTTTGGAGGGTGTTGGCTAGTGAATGGGAGATTGGAAAGTTTGGGTGGAGCAGAGTTCAAGGTTCTTGTAGGTTGAAAATGTTCATGAGAGGGTTTAGACAAGGCAGATTTTGAGGAACAGATTGGCAGTTTAGAATAGTAGAAAGCAGATTGGGAAATAGGGGTATTGGGGACCATATCAACCTCATCAAAATCAGAGAACAGCGAGTTGGTTTCAGCATCCTCAAAGTGTTCCAATTGCTGGAATCGATTACCAACTTCTAAGAAGGCCTTAGGAGGGGAAGACACCACCGGTTGCATAGAGTTGACAATGTGATCTTGGTCAACCTTATCAACTATTGGCTTAACCAGTTGCGGCTCCATAGCCTCATAACCAGGTTTAGGGACCCAGGTGGAAATCACTTTTGTTCTACCCTTTCTTCAAGATCTTCTCCTGGTTGGAGCCACCTTCTTGTTCATTTCTATGATCTCTGTACCATGATCTTTGGGAGGAAATCTGTCAGTTTCACGGATGGTGGGCAAAAAAAATCTCCTTATCAATACCCTTCCCAACAGGGGATTGCATGGGCACTGAGCCACTAGGACCAGCGCTATCCATAGAAGAGTTGAAAGCACCTTTCAACAAAGAAATTGCCTTCTCAGAAAATCTAAGACAAATATCCTATTTCAAAAAGCCTTCGCTTGCCTATTCAAAGGGCTATTAGAGAAGCAGCTTCATACATTTAAAACAATACTCCAGGACATAATCATACTCGATCGTTTTCCAGAATCCACCCTTTTCCACTCCTCCTTCATCTTTAATGCCAACCCAAAAAGAATCTTTTCTTTGAATAGCCAAATCGATTTTAATCTTAACTTTAGCACAATTAGGTCTAGATTTAAAAGAAGTAGCCTTGTCCACCATAAGAAGGGTTCCAACGGGAGACATAATACTGTAAAGAGCATCCCAGTTATAATGGTGCCACTTAAGGCTAGGCAAATAAATCCAAACCGGGGTAAGGGTAGATTCCTCTTGAGGAACAAAATTTTTTGTCCACCGCTGAATAGGCATCACATCCCCCATAAGAATGAGCTTCTCCCTGAAGTAAATGTTATGAAAATCCACCCCGTGTGTGAAATCCATGAAAATTAATTTGGAGATGTAGTGACCTATCTTTACCTTGCCCTTGGTCGGAAACCTAGCTTTGAAATCCCGATGAATCTCTTCAATCAATGCCCTTCCATGAGAAAATTTCCCCAGTAAAGTAAGTCTACACACATTTGCAAGTTCCTCTTCCTCTATGGTGGAAAAGAAAATTGCCGATTTGCCCTTGATGATCTGGTGCTCTATACTTTAGTCTGGAGCCAGAGGTTTTGGGAAAACGGTGGCATCGGTATACGAGAGCTTGTTACAAGGGTTTGAGATAGAAGGATCATCAAGAGGGTCCTCGACGTGTCTTTCGATCACGGTGGGGTGGTCGACCATGGCCAGATCGCAAAACAGTGGTCGAATTTTTGTGGGCGCGTGAGGTGCGTTCCAGATATCAATTTTTCAATTTGCTTTTTGCAAAGTTTGTTGGGATATGATTTTTATGATATTTTTTTTTCGGATTAGGATTTAGAAAAGGTCACCTGGGGTACATTTCATAATTTTAAAAATTTGGAGGTTTATACACATAAGTCCCTTTCACTTATATTAAAATAGACAAAATCCCCTCTCTCTTTTCCTAAAGTATGAATAAGTCTCCCTCTCTCTCTCTTCAGTTACTGCACATATTCTCACTCTTTTTCTATCAAGATCTCAATCTTTCCAGTCGATTTTTCTTCTCTCCAGAGCTCGGAAGCTCTCCAATCGTCGTCCTCAGGCATGTTAATTTAATTTTACATCAGTAGCGAAGCATTTTGAGTTTCATATAGCCTATATAAAAATTCTTTTTTTTCAAACTTTATAAACCCTAGTGTTCATAAAGTTTTGGCTTTTTTTCAATTTTTTGGAACTTTAGCCTTTTTTTTGTTGAAATATGTGTTATTTCTACTAATTTTGCTTGTTTCGATCCTTTTTTTTTTCTTTTTTTGTTTTTGTTTTTGCAAATCCATCTTGGTCTATTAATAGACTTGAAACTTTAGCCTTTTTTCCGTCAAATATGTGTTATTTCTACTTAATTTGCTTGTTTCGGTGCTGCTTTTTTGTATTTCTTCAAATTTATCACGATCAATTACTAGACTAGTCATCGATTATTATTATTTTTATATTTTGATTGGTCAACACCACTCTACTGTTTCTATGTAGATCATAAATAATGGTAAGAAGGAGAGGAGGAAAGTCCTTAACGATAATGAACAACCATGCCACTCTGTAGAGGAAAATGACGAGAAGGATTCAAGCTCGATCTCGATGCAATCACCACTACCGACGTCAATGCCTTTCACCCGATGTACTCCTCTTGAGCAATGACATGGAGCGCCTTTTCATGGGGCTCAGAGATGACATACAACGGATGGAAATGCACATCCGCAATGTAACACATTTTCTTTTGCGTGTAATCCTTGAAAGACTTGGGGAAGAGCCTAATGATCTGACCACCATCTTCCTAACTCCTAAGGTCTCGTTTGGTACGAGAGATAAGGATAAATAATCCCGGGATTATATTTGAGATGACTTTATCCCCCGTTTGGTTGGGATAAAATTGCGGTATAACTAATTTCGAGATTAGTTATCCCGAGATTGTAGTGTTATTTTATCCCTGTGGGAGGGTGGAATAATTAATCCCAACATAAGTTATCCTGGGATAACTTATTTCCAACCAAATGACCCCTAATAAACTATTCTTTTTATGTTATTTTTGGCAAAACTTTTATTTATGAAAAAAATGGAAGCTATGGGTTTCATCAAATGAAAGTTTACATGTTATGCTATATATGAATGTAGAGGAGTTGTTGCTATTAATTTAATTGTCTTTACTTTTTATCAAAAATCAGTGTATTAATCGTTTCCTACGGGTGATCTGGATCATTTCACCGCCCCTCCTCCAACCTCCTTGTCACGACCCAACCCCGTAGGCCGTGACTGGTGCCCGAGATGGGCACCCGTACTCACCTGCTTACCAATCAACATAGTCATATCTCGTTCTCATTCAACCTATAACAATTTAACACAGATTTTTTTTTTAAAACGGGCGTGTATATCAAACATACCAAACCATCAGATAAATACATACGAGCCGTTGAGGCTGTCATAGCAAACCACAAACGTAATCGAGTATCAGTGACCCACGACCCACATATATGTCTACAGGCCTCTAACAAACGTAACAGAATCATATGACGGGACAGGGCCCCGCCGTACCCCTGAATAAACACATACATATACATGGCAGAGAAGTATGTACCAAAAGATGGGCTCCAGAACAAGGGAGCACTCCAGAGTAGCAGAATAGGTAACCTAGACCGCCGGGTCTCTTACACGAGCGTCTGTACCTGCGGGCATGAAACGCAGTCCCCCAAGGAAAGGGGTCAGTACGGAATGTGTACTGAGTATGTAAGGTATAAAATACAGAGAATAGAAACGTAACCAGAACAACGGTGCAAGAAAGTAGGTGCAATAGTCAGAATACCAAGATGCTTATTTTCCGAACGTACATCATACTTACCGGTGCCATATGTTGGAAAAGTACCAAAAACGAATAAATCACCTAGAGTACCGCAATGACTACTTCCCAAACACAGATCCTACGTGCTGGCGTCATATGTCTCCATATACGTATTCGTATAACCAATCCATATATATACATATCATATACTACCGTGGAGCGTACGACCCGACCCATACATACATACCATATTGTCGTGGAACGTACGGCCCGGTCCACAATATAGAATACACTGCCGAGGTACATTCGGCCCGATCTGTAATATAACATATACTGCCGTGGAACGTACGGCCCGATCCTTAATATCTTATATACTGCCGAGGAACGTTCGGCCCGATCCATAAATAATATAACATATTGCTGCGGAACGTGCAACCCGATCCATACATATCATATACATACCGTCATATCATCTCATGTCATATCTTATCATATCATATCATATCATATCATATCTTCAAACGTGCTATCATACTTACAAACTCCTTTTAGAACATTTTCCATGAAGGTTAGGGACATTAAGACTTACCGAATTCTTTTAGAAACACAATTCTCTTACTTATATCAAATACTTATCAGAATACTCCTAACGGACCATTTATGTCAGATTACACACCCATATCAGAATATTCATATTAGAGCATTTATATAAAGATACTTACATCAAATACTCATATTGAAATACTCGTATCAAAATGTTCATATTAGGATACTTATATCAAAGTGGGAAACACTTATATCAAATCACTTATCGGACTGTTTATATCGTGATAGTCAAATCAGTATATTCGTATCGGGGTTTCTAGATACTTATCTCGGAGGGTGCATACGAATCAGAACAAACCGGGAACGGTAGCCAAAGGTTTTCCTTAACTATTGTACGGAAATGAACCAAATAGGACAACACAATTAGGTCTCGGGGACTGTGGGCCCACCACGGGTCAAGTCGAGGTGGCGGACATGAATCACGGACATTTGGGGGCATGGAATCATACATGGAAGTTTCGAAGCGATTCGATTACATTTACAAAAGTTTCGGACATTTGATCGCTTTTCAACAAAATATGAGTTTTATAGTTCAATTTAATTGAATGAATAGTACTCGATTTCAAATTCGGATTTCCATGAACAGGATTGCCCCCGGGGCTCAAATATCGACCTGGTATACCTAAGACATGCCAAAAGAAGGAATGGGGTAGCCTTACATACCTTTCGCGCTTCTTACGCTTGCCCAAACTCAAATCCCGTTTGCTCCAAAATCTACATTTGGTCACAATTACCAAATATGAATTTCAAGCTTTTAAGAATCCAAACTTAAGTACATATTTGTCTACCGAAATTTCGGCAGCATTTCCCCTATAAACTCAACATCCCCGAGAGTTAACTCGGCCATAATATATCAATAACAACAACCCAGCAATACCAACAATATCAACAATCACCACAAAACACATTATGACATAAATAGTCTTCTTTTCTACATAGTTCAACAACTTCCATTCCAACTTCACAATTTCAAACCAATACCAACATTCTCATATTCATTTACTAATCAAGATCACTCCAATACAATTTGGAAATATTTCATATCATTTTACAAAATATTCACAAAATATACAAATTTTCCACCAAACCATAATCCATCCAAAACTTATAATATTCAACATACATATTCATAACATATTTCTATCTTCCAATTTCATCAACAAAAATCATAATTTGCACCTTAACAATTTCCTTTTCGTCATTACATAAATCTTCCATAAAATCACAAAATTTCCCATTACAACTTAACAACCAACCTTTCATGCTAATATGGACTTACAACCCTCCAAATCCACCAACTAACATAATAATTCACATTTTGACTTCACTTCCATAATTACATAAAAACTACATTAAAATCACATAATTCCCTATAATCATTTTCAACAATTTTTCATGCCAACTTAAACCATTTTCCCTTCATTTACATCATAAGAATCACAACAACACAACTAACATATTAACCAAAATTAATTCATTTCCATTTCTATCTCCACACCACATGGCCATAATTCCCACTTCCAACTTCAACCAAATTCATTCAACTTTCATTTCCAATATAAGGTCCACCACAACTACAACTAGAATACAACATAAAATTCAACTTATCTTATTTATACAACATTACATACACATGCACACATGCAAACCCACTTTGTAAACTTCCATATTTCCATAAATTCTACTCATTTCCACATACTACAACATAAACCAACCTTCATAACATAATAAAAAGGGATTAATTCTTACCTTTTTCTACCATCTTCTTCACTTGACCAAGTTGTCAACTTGAAGAAACAAGTGCTCTTTCTTCCAAAATAATTACACCAAGTTGTAAAGGACCCTTGAATTAGTAGGAATACCACAAGAAAATAATTTTTGGGATAAGATTTCAAAGGGTCAATTTTTTTTCTCCATGGCCGTATGGCCTTTAGTTTTTTTGCTCTTGTTTCTTTGTTTTGTTCTTGTTTTCCAACTTATGTTATTTTCTTGAATCTTCTAGGCTTTATATGTTAATTATCACATGGGAATTAATTAAAATTCCATGGGCTTGGGCCATTGTTGGCCGGCCACCCCATCTCTTTTGGGCCTTAATTCTTCTTTTCATTTTTTGGGCCAACCCGGTTGATCCCGAGTTGGGCTTAGCCCACTGACCTTTCGACCTTAAAACGTCCATATCTCCTTGTACCGACGTCACTTGGGAACCCACGAACTATGATTGGAAAGCTAATTCAATTATCTACAACTTCTATTTCTTAGTATTTTTCCAAATTCCAAACTTATAATACCGTTTTTCCCCCCAAAGTCAGGTCACCCGAAAACGTTTTCTTAAAAATATTCGTTTGGAGGACTTCCACTTTGATTTGGCCCAAGGGTCCTTCTTGAGTTGTGTTTAACTTCACATATGTGATTCATATAATTTGTCACATGTCCCAAAAAAATCTTGACGTGTGGGCCCCACATCATCTTACAAATAATCCGACGTTCAAAAATACGGGATATAACATCCTCCCCCCCTTTAAAACATTCGTCCTCGAATTATCAACTGATCTTATGGGGTGTCATAATACTTCGGGAGGGTCCCTTTTATAGTCGTCATTTTCCTCATGCCCATTCCTTATCTTTTACCCTATTTTCCTTTATCATCAAACTTCTTGGTCTTTACGTGAATCCTTATTCCGTGTCATGGGTTTTCTAACCCACCATACCAAGCTAGTATCTTTGTCCTTACCAAGTCATCTCTTCTCTGTTATTGTTTCGTTACAAGGCTTTATCGTTCTTTTTCTTACTTCACATTCCTTGTCGTAGTCACTATTTCTTTAGTCCCATTTTATTTTTAAATTGGTTCTCGAACCTCACACACTCCTATTTTGCTCCATATGACCGCTTCTTATCCTTTTCATATGCATATCTTCAGATTCTTATTCAAATAATCTCGTACTTTGCCGATAATTTCTCTCGGGCTTCCCTTTCTAGGATTTCTTACCTTTTTCCGATATTTTGGTCTCTTTGTCTTCCACTTACCCACACTTTCCTTTCCCAATATTGTTGTGTTAAAATTTCCAATCTTAATCTGGGGTGGAAATAATAGCACCTCATCTCGTAGCACTCGTACCATTTACCTTTGTTGTTATTTGGAGTTCAGTATCCTTATTCAATTTGGGGTCTTCCTTATCTTAGCACCAGTAACTGGACGCATGTGTCCACTGATACAGTCACAAACGAAATATCGTACTCATTCATATATATATATATATATATACATATAATTATTACCAACTAGCCCACAAAACGCTTCCAAACGTCATTCAAGCCTATCCAAATTCCAAGTTGTGGCGTCCTTTCCTTTCCTAATATTGTTGTGTTAAAATTTCCAATCTTAATCTGGGGTGGAAATAATAGCACCTCATCTCGTACCATTTACCTTTGTTGTTATTTGGAGTTCAGTATCCTTATTCAATTTGGGGTCTTCCTTATCTTAGCACCAGTAACTGGACGCATGTGTCCACTGATACAGTCACAAACGAAATATCGTACTCATTAATATATATATATATATATATATATATACATACATATAATTATTACCAACTAGCCCACAAAACGCTTCCAAACGTCATTCAAGCCTATCCAAATTCCAAGTTGTGGTGTCCTTTCTGTCTCTCTTCTAATCTAACCTATCGCGTGCTGTGTGGCCTTTTATGGTCTCCAACCATCCCGCATACTCTAATTTTCCTTTTTGGTTACTCTAGCTTTTCATTTGTCTTTTATGGCTAAATCTTTAAGATTCCTTGCATACCTCCCAGGGGGTCACCCATCCCAAAATTGCTCTGGCCCTAGCACGCTTAACCTCGTAACTTTTACACATTTTGACATGTTAATGCTGATATAATTGCGTCGACTGCCCCGCACGACCTTTTCCACATCATTTAGGACAAGTCGGGGGTCTTCACAATTTTTGAAAGGTTTTCGTAGCGGGTCCCACTCTGATCTAGGGAGGGTCGTTCATTTTTTTTTTCCTGATTATGTAATTATCAAATTTGGGCTTTATCCCAATTCTATCAGGGACTAGGAGGGGAAAATACATCACCAAATAGAGTTTAAATCTGTCAATGCATATACGTTTCGGGAAAGAAAGATTAACATACCCGTATCAGCGTTTGGTGGCACCCCCGGGTCCTGTCGACTGGCCAAAGCATATGTGCGGTTCGAAGGACCGCTAGAACTGGGAACTCCGCCCCAACCTCTATCGCGACCTGCTGGTGTCAGCATACCTTGCCCCGTAGGGCGCATGGCTACAGAACGGGAGGATGGACCAGCAATTGATCCGGTAGGCTGGGCTGCACTAGCTGAACCTCTTTTTAGCGGACAATCCCTCATATAATGGCCCTGATAGCCACAAGTAAAACAAGCACCCGTGGTACCGGAACCTCTGACCCCCTGCGAACCCGAGGCCCTGGAGCTCTGGCCTGCCCCTGAGTGCCCAGTGCTATCAAATCGCCCGCCCGTGAACTGGGAAGACATACTACGGGCTGGCTGAGAGAAATACCCACCGTGCTGCTGCTGAGGCTGACTGTCTCGAGACTCCCCGAAATATCTAGCTGATCTGGCCCTCTTGGGCTGGCCCCGGTAGTAGTCTCTATCGGACTGACGCGTTCTGCGTCTATCCTCCATCCCCTGGGCATACGCCTGCACCCGGGCAATATCCATCCCGGGCTGGGATGCCATCGCCAGACAACTATCAATCAGGTAATCATCCAACCCCATCACATACCGATGCATCGTGTCAGCCATATCCGCCACAATGGTAGGTGCATATCTGGCCAGAGAATCAAACTCTAAGTTGTACTCTCGGACACTCCTGCCACTCTGTCTCAGCAGTAAAAATCTGTCAACTCTCGCCCGCCGCAACTCTGGGGGCAAAAAGAGGCTGAGAAAGGCGGCTACAAACTCATCCCATACAGCTGGGGGAGCACCCTCGCCTCTGGACAACTCCCAGGACTCATACCAGTTAAGCGCTACATCTCGCAATCTGTATGAAGCCAACTCGACAGATTCGGTCTCCGAGGCCTTGACTAGCCCCAGCACACGCCGCATCTGTCGAATGAAATCATGGGGGTCCTCGTCGGGCTTTGACCCATAAAACTCCGGAGGATTGCAGGTCAGAAAGTGGCGAACTCTTATACTGTCGCGTCTATCCACATAATCACCCCTTGGTCCAGACCTGTGAGCCTGCGCTGCTACTATCCTCGTCAGTAACTGTACAGCATCTCTCATTGCCCTATACTCTGCTCCTAACTGAGGAGCTGATGGCTCGGGCGCTGGAGCCTCTGGAGCTACTGGCGGAGCCGCCTCCTGATCCATAGTGGTAGCGGCTGCTGCTCCAGGCTCCTCCAACGGTGGTGGCGTAGCAGAGCCCTCTGGCTGAGGCATAACCTCGGATATAGTCTGAGCATGGGCCCGAGTAACTCTCTGAGCCTGACTGGTCTCCTCAACTACTACTGACTTGCCCTTCTGGGCTGCTGTCGCTTTTCTCGGAGGCATCGCTGAAAACATAACAATCCGTCAGAAGAGATCATCCTAATAACACAGCTCTATCGCACGATCTAAGATCCAAAGAATGGTAACACCCTAAATGTCCTGTAGCCTCATGTTTATAGATGTGGTGCACAACACACCGATAAACAAGACTCTACCAGACACGGCCTGTAGACATTCCGAGGACAAACTGCTCTGATACCACTTCTGTCACGACCCAACCCCGTGGGCCGTGACTGGTGCCCGAGCTGGGCACCCGTACTCACCTGCTTACCAATCAACATAATCATATCTCGTTCTCATTCAACCTATAACAATTTAACACAGATTTTTTTTTTAAAACGGGCGTGTATATCAAACATACCAAACCATCAGATAAATACATAGGAGCCGTTGAGGCTGTCATAGCAAACCACAAACGTAATCGAGCATCAGTGATCCACGACCCACATATATGTCTACAGGCCTCTAACAAACGTAATAGAATCATATGACGGGACAGGGCCCCGCCGTGCCCCTGAATATACACATACATATACATGGCAGAGAAGTATGTACCAAAAGATGGGCTCTAGAACAAGGGAGCACTCCAGAGTAGCAGAATAGGTAACCTAGACCGCCGGGTCTCTTACACGAGCGTCTGTACCTGCGAGCATGAAACGCAGTCCCCCAAGGAAAGGGGTCAGTACGGAATGTGTACTGAGTATGTAAGGCATAAAAAACGGAGAATAGAAACGTAACCAGAACAACGGTGCAAGAAAGTAGGTGCAATAGTCAGAATACCAAGATGCTTATTTTCCGAACGTACATCATACTTACCGGTGCCATATGTTGGAAAAGTACCAAAAACGAATAAATCACCTAGAGTACCGCAATGACTACTTCCCAAACACAGATCCTACGTGCTAGCGTCATGTCTCCATATACGTATTCGTATAACCAATCCATATATATACATATCATATACTGCCGTGGAGCGTACGACCCGACCCATACATACATACCATATTGCCGTGGAACGTACGGCCCGGTCCACAATATAGAATACACTGCCGAGGTACGTTCGGCCCGATCCGTAATATAACATATACTGCCGTGGAACGTACGGCCCGATCCTTAATATCTTATATACTGCCGAGGAACGTTCGGCCCGATCCATAAATAATATAACATATTGCTGCGGAACGTGTAGCCCGATCCATACATATCATATACATACCGTCATATCATCTCATGTCATATCTTATCATATCATATCATATCTTCAAACGTGCTATCATACTTACAGACTCCTTTTAGAACATTTTCCATGAAGGTTAGGGACATTAAGACTTACCGAATTCTTTTAGAAACACAATTCTCTTACTTATATCAAATACTTATCAGAATACTCGTAACGGACCATTTATGTCAGATTACACACCCATATCAGAATATTCATATTAGAGCATTTATATCAAGATACTTACATCGAATACTCATATTGAAATACTCGTATCAAAATGTTCATATTAGGATACTTATATCAAAGTGGGAAACACTTATATCAAATCACTTATCGGACTGTTTATATCGTGATAGTCAAATCAGTATATTCGTATCGGGGTTTCTAGATACTTATCTCGGAGGGTGCATACGAATCAGAACAAACCGGGAACGGTAGCCAAAGGTTTTCCTTAACTATTGTACGGAAATGAACCAAATAGGACAACACAATTAGGTCTCGGGGACTGTGGGCCCACCATGGGTCAAGTCGAGGTGGCAGACATGAATCACGGACATTTGGGGTCCATGGAATCATACATGGAAGTTTCGAAGCGATTCGATTACATTTACAAAAGTTTCGGACATTTGATTGCTTTTCAACAAAATATGAGTTTTATAGTTCAATTTAATTGAATGAATAGTACTCGATTTCAAATTCGTATTTCCATGAACAGGATTGCCCCCGGGGCTCAAATATCGACCTGGTATACCTAAGACATGCCAAAAGAAGGAATGGGGTAGCCTTACATACCTTTCGCGCTTCTTACGCTTGCCCAAACTCAAATCCCGTTTGCTCCAAAATCTACATTTGGTCACAATTACCAAATATGAATTTCAAGCTTTTAAGAATCCAAACTTAAGTACATATTTGTCTACCGAAATTTCGGCAGCATTTCCCCTATAAACTCAACATCCCCGAGAGTTAACTCGGCCATAATATATCAATAACAACAACCCAACAATACCAACAATATCAACAATCACCACAAAACACATTATGACATAAATAGTCTTCTTTTCTACATAGTTCAACAACTTCCATTCCAACTTCACAATTTCAAACCACTACCAACATTCTCATATTCATTTACTAATCAAGATCACTCCAATACAATTTGGAAATATTTCATATCATTTTACAAAATATTCACAAAATATACAAATTTTCCACCAAACCATAATCCATCCAAAACTTATAATATTCAACATACATATTCATAACATATTTCTATCTTCCAATTTCATCAACAAAAATCATAATTTGCACCTTAACAATTTCCTTTTCGTCATTACATAAATCTTCCATAAAATCACAAAATTTCCCATTACAACTTAACAACCAACCTTTCATGCTAATATGGACTTACAACCCTCCAAATCCACCAACTAACATAATAATTCACATTTTGACTTCACTTCCATAATTACATAAAAACTACATTAAAATCACATAATTCCCTATAATCATTTTCAACAATTTTTCATGCCAACTTAAACCATTTTTCCTTCATTTACATCATAAGAATCACAACAACACAACTAACATATTAAACAAAATTAATTCATTTCCATTTCTATCTCCACACCACATGGCCATAATTCCCACTTCCAACTTCAACCAAATTCATTCAACTTTCATTTCCAATATAAGGTCCACCACAACTACAACTAGAATACAACATAAAATTCAACTTATCTTATTTATACAACATTACATACACATGCACACATGCAAACCCACTTTGTAAACTTCCATATTTCCATAAATTCTACTGATTTCCACATACTACAACATAAACCAACCTTCATAACATAATAAAAAGGGATTAATTCTTACCTTTTTCTACCATCTTCTTCACTTGACCAAGTTGTCAACTTGAAGAAACAAGTGCTCTTTCTTCCAAAATAATTACACCAAGTTGTAAAGGACCCTTGAATTAGTAGGAATACCACAAGAAAATAATTTTTGGGATAAGATTTCAAAGGGTCAATTTTTTTTCTCCATGGCCGTATGGCCTTTAGTTTTTTTGCTCTTGTTTCTTTGTTTTGTTCTTGTTTTCCAACTTATGTTATTTTCTTGAATCTTCTAGGCTTTATATGTTAATTATCACATGGGAATTAATTGAAATTCCATGGGCTTGGGCCATTGTTGGCCGGCCACCCCATCTCTTTTGGGCCTTAATTCTTCTTTTCATTTTTTGGGCCAACCCGGTTGATCCCGAGTTGGGCTTAGCCCACTGACCTTTCGACCTTAAAACGTACATATCTCCTTGTACCGACGTCACTTGGGAACCCACGAACTATGGTTGGAAAGCTAATTAAATTATCTACAACTTCTATTTCTTAGTATTTTTCCAAATTCCAAACTTATAATACCGTTTTTCCCCCCAAAGTCAGGTCACCCGGAAACGTTTTCTTAAAAATATTCGTTTGGAGGACTTCCACTTTGATTTGGCCCAAGGGTCCTTCTTGAGTTGTGTTTAACTTCACATATGTGATTCATATAATTTGTCACATGTCCCAAAAAAATCTTGACGTGTGGGCCCCACATCATCTTACAAATAATCCGACGTTTAAAAATACGGGATATAACACTCGTAGATTAGTTCTTTTTCATTTTATTGTACTTTTGTAAAGCTTTCATTTAAGATTTCTTTGCCTGATTTGTTGGTATGTCGGAGTGTGGATCAATAAACCTAAAATAGTCGCAGTCACCATATTCCTAAAACAAACACCAATCAATTAGAGGCTTTTATACTGAAATCACATGAAAAACGCATATCTTAGGAATTAGAAACTCATGGTTCCAACTGCACAATTAAAGAATTTGCGACCTGGATTATTTGGGGTGCGTGATGTCTTCAAGACAGTGTATTCACCTTAGAAACAAATGACAGGATCTTATGCTTGAGATATTTCGGCTATCTGAGATATTTGGGGGTTTTGATCAAGAAAAGATAATGGAGGAGTTTGATCAAGAAAGATAATAGAGGAGTTTGATCAAGAAAATAGACAATTGAGGAATTTGATGAAAAAAAGAGACAATGGAGGAGTTTGAATTTTGGGTCGGTTTTATATAGGGAAGGGTGTATTATTTCCGTTGTAAATTTAAGAATTCTTTATTTTATTACTGTTGTAAAAAAATCTGTAGTCCATTAGTCGTAATAAAGCTAAGTGTTCTGGGTTAACTATAAACCAAAATGGTAATAAACCACCTTACGCTATAATAACTCAGTGCCAAGGACAATTATAGATCAGTCTGGTCAATGATAAATCAGAAATAAAGGCTGTTGTTGGAATGAGAAGCCTGTTGAATTTACACTAGTCTAACGGATAAAAACATTTTAAAAAAAAATGAACCCCAAACCCCAAATTGCACAAATCCAAGGGACAATGGATAGGTATACCATAAACTGATCGTTGTTGTAACGACCTATTTGGTCATTTAAGTTTTTTTTTATCCTTTTACCCTTGTTAACCCTTCCCCTAGCTCCGTTAGAGTAATTTTGACCCGCGGGTATGGGTGGTACGGTTCCCGAGAGAGTCGAGAGGCCGTGATGAAAATTAAGGATTTTAGAAGCCCATAAGTTGAATAAGTTAAAAATGGTTGACCAAAAGTTGACTTTTGTGTATACAAACCTTTTTGAGAATTTTGTCAGTCCCATGAGGTCCGGAGAGTCGATTATAACTTGGTGGGGTGGTTAGTTCAATTCTCGAGGCAGTCGGAAGCATTTTGGGTCTTTCGTTGGAAATTTGACTTTGGGGGTTTTGGGAGTTATCCTAGTCAAGATGACCTCCGTTGGGAATTTCAAGGGCACGAGTGAGTTTGCAACACATTCTTATATTGGTATGCATATTTGGTTTGTGTTCGGGAGGTTCGGGTAAGTTTCAGGTGCTCGATCGGAAGGTTAGACTTGAATTGAGAAATTGCTGGTTCAGTTGCTGGTGTTTTCGCACTGGCGGTCGTTATATTGCACCAGCGAGTCCGCCCCAGCGGTGCTTCGTTCGCAGGTGCAAGCCAAGAAATTCTGGGCTTTGATCGCTCCGGCGGAAGGGTAAGCGCAGGTGCGAGGCTGCACCTGCGGAAATTATCTCGCCTTGGCGAGTTTGACCGTTTAAGTGAGGACCTCCCCTGTGAAGGAATGTCTGCAGGTGCGAGTCCACCCGGCTATAAAAGTATCCGCGAGGGAGAGAATTGCAGAACCAGAAAATATCTTAAGTCCTAAAACGAGGCTAGATATCATAAGTTCTTATCTTGAGTTGAGAGCAAGCTTTGAGGCAATTTTCAGAGGGATTGTTGATACTCCACTTGAGGGTAAGTTTCTAAGTTTTAAATTGTTGATTTCTACCTAGTTAACCCTTATTATAGTCTTTCATGATAATTGGATTGAAGAAAAATAGGGGTTTTGCCCTAGAACTTAAGAGAGGGAAAATGTTGAATTTGAGGGATGCTTTGTGGGTAGAATTTGATGATATTTTAAATATTGCTTATCTAGACTCTATGGGTTAGATTATTTTGGAGTCAATTTTCCATTTTACTCTTGTGGGTCCGGGGTCACTTTTTGAGGGTTATTTTTGGTTTGTTTTCAAAAGCATAGCAATATGTATATTATTAGATTCATAATCTAACGTGGATCAAATAATTGTTAGACTTTGGGCATTCAGAGGCGATCCAGAAGGGAACGGCCCAAGTTTGAGGAGCTCGAGGCTCGTGTTCGGCTTTAAGGTAGGTTATGGCTTACCTTTATTAGACTTCAATTAGCTAATCACATCTGTTATATAATTATGGATGGGGAAAGCATGATAGGCTTTCAGGCATGGCGTGGAGGTGAATTCCAATTAAGGTCGTATGATTTCTGATTATTTGGGCTTGTCCTCGTACTTTATGTAATCATTAACATGTGTTGTACTTGACAACGTGGTTGTGATTATGCAGGCTATGTTAGCCCTATTTGTTATGATGATGCTTATGAATTGTGAAAAAAGGCAAGACTTATGATTTCCATCTCAAATTATTTGGCATTGATTACACATGCTTCCTTCTGTCTTGCATTCATACACTTATATGTGATGAAAGTGATATGGAAACGGATATGAAGTGAAAGGAAAGAGGAATAAGGGAAGTAACAGTATTATTACTATAGTCTGAGGTCTGTACCGGATATATAGTGGCAGGTCTCGTCCGAGGTCTATTCTGGAGTGGCGAGTCACGATCCGAGGTCTGTTTTGGAGTGGCTAGTACATGGACATCGCGAGTCCCCCATGGGTCATGACTATTGTAGCGAAAAATGCTTATAGTATATATGTTCGAGATATTGGACATGGTATCACTTTTCGTTGCATTGCATTGCATCCCATGTGTATTGTATTTCTTATCATTGCATCGCATTACCTCATCGGAATCTTGTTGGTGATTCACTTGAGTTGTTGCCAGTGATTCCTTAGAAACTTGGCGGAATTGTGAATTAGCAGCTTTAACCTAGGCTATGATCGGAGAATATTGAGACTTACTGTGCCTATTGATTGTTGTTGACTGTCTTATCTATTCTACTCGTTGATTTCTGTATTTCATATATGTTAACTAATCTTGGTCGGCTTATGATGCTTACCAATACTAGTGTTGTACTGATACTACTCTTGCTGCACCTTTTTCTGGGTGCAAAGTTTGAGCCAGGTTCGTCATCAAGACCCCGAGTCTAGCCCCGAGGCTTCCTACTTGAGATATGAGGGTGAGCTACCTGTCAGCCTGCAACCCTGGATCTTGTCTTATCATTGTCTATTATTCTATTTGTATATAGTATTTCCATATGTTCAGACAATTGTAATTGTCATGACCCGTGGTTTGTGTCACGACCCGACTAGGGGCCGTGACGGGTACCTGGGGCTAACCACCGAGCACCACTCGTTCTACTACTTATCATGCTCACTAAACGTTCTTTTATCAAATTCGTACTCAAATTATAAGAAAATCATCTTTCATTTGAAAACATAAATACCTTTATATACATAAGCCTTTTTGGCCATCAAAATAATATATATATGTAAAGATAGTAGCAACCTCATGAGACCATATGACCCACACTGCGTATCTACAAGCCTCTACTAGAGTACTAAACATATGGACGGGACAAGACCCCGTCGTGCCCAAAATATACATGTACACAAAAGAATAATCATAAGCACCTCCGGGACAATGGAGTGCTCTCAAATCAGCTACTAGCCCCTACGAGTCTGGATTAAGATCGCCTCTCTGTCTACCTGTGGGCATGAACACATCGTCCAAAGAAAACGGATGTCAGTACGAACATTGTACTGAGTATGAGAGGCATAAGCAATGAAAATATATCAATGAGATAAAGGAAGCATCAATAAGGAGCAACTGTATATAACTGTCACTTATAGAAGAAATTACATATGCTGGCTTGCTCATAATCATCATCATCATATCATATATGTATAAATGTATAAGTATGAGCTGCCCGTCCATATAGGTACGGTGTGATAGTGATTAACCTGCGTCCAGGCCTCCCGCGTCCGGGGTATAAGCTGGCCACTATAGTGGTGTGTGTCTGCCCGTCCATATAGGCACGGTGTAATGTCATGAACATATACTCATCATAATGCATGTATAATAACTCAAGGATAGCTATACTTTATCGGGGTGACCTAAGGTCGCGAACACCCGATTCCAATATGGAACATTTTTAAGTATTCTGCCTCACCTTGAAGGAAATAGTACATAAGGTGAGTGTATACCATGTACGACATCATTAACCTTATAGTACTCTACCTCACCTTGAAGGAGATAGTATATAAGGTGAGTGGTTACAATAAATGACACCATTAACGTCATAGGAACATCATATCATAAACTCTAGAATCGTTATACTAAACTCTTCATCATCACTATTGACTCATAATGTATCTCTTGTCTCATGTGGTTATTCATGAACATGGCTATTAGTTTTCCGGAATGTAGGAAATTCATGAAGAGGAAGGAAAAGTCATGCTATAGGATTCATGTCATAGAAGCAAAGGACTAGCCTCACATACCTTTTACATTTAACTATTCTATCGCTTGCTTGTCCTCCTTCAATACCCACGTTTCAACCTTCAAGAGAATTCGCATTAACATTAGTTAGTCGGCTATAAGAACGTGTTACTATTTCTAGGGAAAATTGGGCAGCATTTCCTTTGTTTATACAACTTTTCCCATGTTCTATATCAACTCCCAAACGTTCATAACAACATTCACAATATCGCAAACAACAATCATCATTCATCTACATTTCCCACAACTCACCATTTCCCTTCAATTTCTCCACAATTATGATTATAGCTCACTATCGCATTTTCTCATATATAATACTTATCCCATGTTCTAAATGTCATTAATAACATAACTATACTCGTAACATACGAAGAATCATGATTCATATTAAGCTACAATTCAAAAATGTCACTATTCCCATATTTGTAACCCATTTTTTATTTCCTTCTATAATCCAGGTCTTTCAACCCCTCAATACTCTAAATAACATGAATTGATCATAAAAATTACCTTTGATAGTGTAGGAATGGGTTTTGGATAGCAATACTCCACTTGAAGAAAAACCCTAGCTTCAATATCCAAAGAATTCTTGTAGCTTATTAACCCTAGCAAGACCTCTAGCACATGGGTATCTTGATTCTTGCTTAATGATAATTAATCTCTCTTGGATTTTGGCTTGGATTAGTTTATGGAGTGGAAGATAGGGTTTTTAGAGAGCTTTTGGATCTGATTTGGTAAGATGAAATGTCCAAATGAAGTGGAGTAAATTATATAAAGTGGAACTTAAAATCCCGTCGGGCAATTCTGCGCCAATTTTGATGGGCCGTCAAAATTCCTACGGGCCGTCAAAATGGCCCGTAGAACTGCCCAGTCAAATATGGCTCACTGTGACCATTTGACGTTGGGCTGTGTCAATTTGACGGACCGCAGAATTTTCTGCGGGGCGTCAAAATTCCTGTGGGCCATCAAATGGTCCACAGAAATTTTCTGCTCAGACAGTCTGTCGTAGAATGGCCATAGGTTTTGATCCCGGTATCGTGTGAGGGCCCACGACCTATGGTTGGAAAGAGCTTTCAATTATCTACAACTTTTATTCTTAGTGTTTTTCCAAATTCCAAACTTATAATGGCGTTTTGGCCCCTCCGAGTCAGATCATCCGAAAATGTTTCCTTAAATCGTCCTTTTGGATGGCTTATGCCCATATTTGGCTTATGGGTCCTTCTTAGGACTTGCTCAACTTTCCATGTAATACTCATATATCTCTTCATATGTCCTTTATAAAACTCTGGCGTTTGGGCTCCACTTAGCTTACATCAACGAGGGATTTTCGGTAAATGACATATGAACCAATTCAACCCATATGGTCTCCAAATGTCATATGTATACCATTATTACACTATTATAATATAACCTTTCTCCTTAATCCTCGCATAACTTTGCTCTTCCTCAGGCCTATACTAAGCTGGCTACGACCTTGGTAGCGCGAAATTTTCCGAGGTGTAACAGTTTGGGTCGTGACAGTCGTAAATAGCTAATAGTTATCATTTAGGCTCGACTTCACACATGGTCAATAATCATCCACATGGTATGTATATAGACTATTCTCAATATTTGTCTAAGAAGTCATAAATATATAAAATAAAATAAATAAAAGACTTGTTACTATTTAAATATTATAATTACACTTTAATACATCATATGAGAGTCCCCATCCATTGAACACATGATCAAAAGAGTTTTAGGACAAGGAATGGTCCTTAAATCACTAATATTTGTCTAAAAAAGTCATAAATAAATAAAAAAGACTTGATTCTATTTAAACATTATAATAACACTTTAATACATTATATGTGAGTCCTCTTCCATTGAACACATGATCAAAAGAGTTTTAGGACAAGTAATGGTAATCGCAACACTACTATCCAATTAGTCTGACGGGAAGTTATTGTTCTCAAAGCACAACCTTATTCTAAGGACAACAATTCTTGTGTTAAAACTCTTTGGATCACGTGTCTAGTGGATGGGAACTCTTATATGATGTGTTAAAGTGTTATTATAATTTTTAAATAGTATCAAGTCTTTTTTAGTTATTTTATTTGATTTATTTATGACCTTTTTAGACAAATATTAGTGATTTAAGGACCATTACATGTCCTAAAACTCTTTTGATCATGTGTACAATGGATGGAGACACTCATATAATGTATTAAGGAGTTATTATAATGTTTAAATAGTGGTAAGTCCTTTTATTTATTTTATTTTATTTTTAGACAAATATTGGTGCTAGTCTATATCTAGCATATTGATAAATATTAACCATGCATGTAGTCGAGCCTAAATCATAACTGTTAGCTATTAACGACAACTGGTTTATGGTATACCTATCCATGATCCCTTAGGCTTCTCATTCCAACAGTCTCCTTTATTGCTATGGTTTACCATTGACCATGTGAGCCTATAATTGTCTGTGACACTGATTTATTATAGAGTAAGGTAGTTTATTGCTATTTTGATTTATAATTGACCCATCACACTTGGCTTTATTTTGATTGAAAATAAATACAAATGTAGAAATCAAGAGAAGACACAAGTGAAAGACAACACAAAATGCAAAAATCGCAAGAAAGATGTATAGCAAAACAGCCCCAACATTTCATTTAAGTTTTTAGTTATTTATATCATTGCAATACCAAACAAATATAACAAAAATATCAAAAAGCTTTCATATATGAAAGTTCAAAAGCTTTCATCTAATACTTTTACAAATGAAAGCTTTGCAAAAATAGTACAATGAAATGAAAATAAACTAAAAAATTAAACTAGGGGGTTGTAAGAAGAGTGATGAGGGTATCAAAATTTACTTCGTTCATCTCCAAACTCACAAGCAAAAAGCATGTGCTCCTATGGAGAGTCCTCTCCAACCTCTTCATGTCCTCGCACATGCCATTAAAAAGCCCTTTGTAGTCATTGCGGAGTAGTAGGAAGTTTGGTGATGGTTGTTGAAACCTTTGAGTGCCTATATGGTCGTCCGCTGATTCTTCTGGCCATTGTTGGTTTGAGAGATGAAGCTTTTTGAATTTGTTTGGGGTTTGAGTATTTTCAAATAAAGCTTTTTGATACATAGATTGAAGGCGTCTTTATCACAACTTTCTTTAATGAAGTCTTTAATTATTCCTTGTTACCTGACGAGGCCAAAGTGCATAGGAAAATTCGCTCGTACTCTGTCAAATTCTAGTATAGTTTAAGATATCGTCCTACAGAGATTGGAACCACCTAGGCTACATATATGTAATATCTTGGGTACTATTTGAGAGAATCAAATTGATGAATGGAGAGGTTTTGAAATTATAAATTTCTTAAAATAAAATAAATAACTTATTAGAAAATTTAAAAAGAAAAGAGTTGGAGTCGTTGAATCCACTTGGTACAATTATAATAAAATCTCATTCTATTAAATTCCACAAAAGAATAGAAAAACTTATTTGACTTGATTTGTGTTATGGGGAATAAAGACCTCTTGCGATTAGCCCTTAAAATCACTAAACTTATTTGAGTCAGTCCCTCTGCGAGAATTAGAACTGAAAGAAATAAGATAGAGACCCCTCAAATCATTAAACTTATTTGAGTCAATCCTTCCGTGAGAATTAGGACCGAAAGAAATAAGATAACAATTTTAAACCAACAAAATTATTTGAGTTAATCCTTCCGTGAGAATTAGGACTAAAAGAAGCAAGATCAAAGATTTGACTATCAAGACATGAAAAGAAATTAAAGTAAAGACAATATTATAACGCCATACCAAGCTTCTTCAACTATCCCAACAAAAAGAAACTACTCCATTAAGGAGTATGTAAGAAAGAAATCAAAAATAAAATACTACTACTACAAATATAAAATAAAAAGAAGAGAAATAGAGTAAAGACTATTTCTTGTATCTTGCTAAAAATTGGATGCCCTTTGTCTTCAGAGTAGCTTGCTACTTATAGAAATGGATGCCTGACATTTTCTCCATAGACGCATCTGTGGATGCCATAGATGCGACTGTGGTGACGGATGCGTATGTGGATGCCATAGATGCGACTGTGGTGACGGATGCGTCTGTGGATGCCATAGATGCGACTGTGGTGACAGACGCTTCTGTGGATGCCATAGATGCGACTGTGGTGACGGACGCGTCTATGGATGCCATAGATGCGACTGTAGTGACGGACGCGTCTGTGGATGCCATAGATGCCACTGTGGTGACGGACGCGTCTGTGGATGCCATAGATGCCATTATGGTGACAGACACGTCTGTGGATGCCATAGATGCCATTGTAACTTTTCACGGATGTGTCTACGGAGTTATAGATGCATAAGTGGTTCTCTTTTCTTTGGCAATTTGTTCCTTTCCTTTATTTCTCTTGTATTCTTTTTCCTGCAAGATTTGTTAGAAGATATGCGGGAATATGATAGTATTATTCATGTTTTATTTATAAATCTTATTTTTTATATACAAAATTACATGAATAATTTATATCCATCATAATCAAATGTTTGGCCATGATAAAAATCTGTTCCGTCATTGAAGCTGTGGTCGGTTTGTGATCCACTGTGCTGCTCAACATCACCATCACACTCTTCGTCATCACTAGCAAAATCATCCATATCCATTAAATGATCCCCCATGCCCTCATGTTGCATTGAATCGTCATCCACTGGAGGTTGTGGTGGTGGTGGGGGGGGGGGGGGGGTGTTTCTGATGTTGAAGCTTCTTGAGACCTCTCAACAGCATTTATTCTTAAAAACAAACCTAAAACCATCAGCACTAACATCATTTAACTAATGCGATCACAATTTAAATCCCCGCTCTCCATTACGCTCGTAACCAAGTCATTATATGTACCATTGGTGACGCACGATAATCGGCATTGTCACCTTGCTCGCAGTATTTCAATTCCAACATTTTGGGGTCTCCTCTCATTCACCCCTGTAATCATCACCTACTATAATATATTATGCAATCGGCGCCATAAAGTTATAATAGACTATGACTATGGTTTATAACTGCTTGATGACTGTGGTTTATGACTGGCCGGTGAACTATACCAGATTCAGAATGAAAAATAGTAGGGATAAAGATCTTACCAGTTACGAACTAAGACATTGGAATGGAAAAAATTGACAACACAAGAGAATTTATACTCCTAAAAGGAACTCCGATGTCGCTGATGCGACAGGCATTTTCGCCGGAAAAGTGAGCTTTTACAGCAGTAGAAAAGTTCTTCTAAAAGCTTAAGTTACAATGGCTGAAATAGGGAAGCTTTTCGTCGTTAGGGAATGATTTTCCAATGAAAAACCGAAATTTTGGCCGGAAACAGAATATGAAAAATGCATAAATCAAGAGCTTTTGGAGGAAAATATTTAATTTTTTATTTCTTTTTTGGGTAATTAAAATGTTGGGGGTTGGGAATCAAAATGTATTTATTAAAACTTTGGGGCTAATGTTGGAAGCTTGTGGGACTGACAATGCTGACATAATAAATGGTGACCCATCACCAATTTCTTTGAGACTGTGGCCTTTTGTTATAAAAGATTTTGAAAGTGGCCTTCTAGCCAACTGCCTCAGGCTTCTATCAAATTAAAGTATCTTAATTAATATGGTTAGTTGGTAAGTAACAGGGTTAGACCGTTGTTATAAAGATTAGCGAGCTGGCTACTTATTGTTTTTCCCCTCAACTATACTTTAACTAGTAGATGGTCATCTTGAAACGTGCCTAAAACTCATCTAACATTAAGAGCAATTATTTGTCTTTAAAATTCGAGATTTTAAAAATTATTTGGTTATATTTTTTAGTCATTTTTCACTCTTTGACAACGGGTTTTGAATAAATTCGCAACCCATCTCGCTCCCTTACCATTGGGTTTTCCGCTTTTTTCTTTTATTCTTGACAACGGGGTTTGAAATCATTCGCGCCCCATCTCGGTCATCTCACAATTAAAATTAATTAATTCGGGCCTTAGGTAATGTTCTAAGCCCGAGACTATTAAAAAAGATTCGTCGGACAATCAAACAGCTCATTAACTTAGACAAGTACAAATTATTTGGACCTTCAACGATTAAACGCCATAACTGCTTATTATCACTACAAGCACAAAACCAAGAAATCCAGAAACATCAATTCAAGCACTTTAAATAAACAGAGACTTTTCAAAAAAAAAAAAAAAAACAGTAACCACGTGATTATAGTACCGGCTGTTTTATGCCATCAATGTCAGAAGTTGCATTTTTCATTTGTACATAAAATCAAATCATGATACCATTGGATTTCCTTTTCAATTAATATTCAAATAAAAATGAACACCTAAACAATGCACATGTAGATATTAATTACTGTACCCGATTAAATTGCATCAAAGTAAAGGAATGAACTTTCTCACTTTTAGCCTTAAATTCTTGACTACTCTTTTACTGGATAAGCTACAAAACCTTTTAATTTTATGCAAAAGTTAAACAATGAAATACTAGTTTGTTCAATTCTTAAAGCACTGAACCAGATAATGTTAAATAAATAAATAAATAAATTAAAAAAAACACACTCAAACAAATGACACCTAATTTATACAACTCATGCCAAAACAAATAATCACTTACGTAACCATTAAAGATAAAACTTCATTCTAACTTCAGTTAATTGCACATTTCAGAACACTAAATAACAAAAGAAATGTTTTCTACGCAAAATAATGCATGATCTTAGCACTAATAATCAACACCCAAAAATGTAGCTGAAGCATGGAAAGCCTTTTTTTTTTTTTTTTTTAAATTTTTGACCAAGTTATACTATTTTTGTTAACATTGAAAAACAAAGAAAGCTAATTTTAGCAAAACTTGTTGGAATCTAAACAAACGTGCAAACCCCATATTTTTAATCATGCTAACAACACAACCAAAAAAAAAAAAAAAAACTCATTGAGTGTACTTAAAGCTGGTCCTGGTCCTGGTCACTACCCAGTGTAATCCCACAATAGTGGGGTCTGGGGAGGGTAAGATGTACGCAGCCTTACCCCTACCTGGGTAGGGAGGCTGTTTCCGATTGACCCTCGGCAACCCTCCTCCTTTATCCGGGCTTGGGACCGGCAATGTGATCAAGCTCACACAGGTACTTAAAGCTAAATAAGTTAAACATGGATTTCAGGCTAAGCTTACTGCATTTAAAAAGTCGACATCATTCTTTCAACAATGAGCCATATTCCACAGTATAAACCTTATATCAGAAAGTTTGACAAACTAATCATTCAAGTAAGATAGAAGAAAAGGGATAAATAGTGGACTAAGAAGGCTTTCAACTTTAAACCTCAAAAATCTTTATCCAAACTTATACATCAACATGGTAGTTCGTAAAAAATGAGCAGAAAAGATGAGAGAAATAAACACACCTCTAATGGCGAGCTTCTCAAGACCAGAACCTACAACGAACCTCGAAACGGGATCACCAACTCAGTGCTGCGTTTTGTTGGAGAAAGAAAGTGAAGAATGGCCAAAAGAGCGTAGAAAAATATGAAAATACTATAGTGTTCTCATGGCTTATCTCATTATTTTCTAAAGGGATGAAGAGAAAGATGGTTTTTTTTTTTTTTTTTTGCTGCGGCTAGGTATTGCTAATGTCTATAAAAATGTGTCTTGCGGCTAGGTTTTTTCAAGGGTATTGGGTCCTCTATTATATATATATATATATATATATATAGGGTGTAAAGTGATGAAAAGATTTTGGGTCCCTCTCTTTATTTTTATATCCAAAATGATCCTTACCTCCTTTATAAAATCATTCCTTTTCCTTTTTGTGTGCATGTGCTAAATTATGGGATCCACAAAAATAAAATTTCCCTCCTATGTCCTTATTAATCTTTTTCATTTTTCATTTTTTTATGCGGGTCCCACGCCCAACAATAATACCCTCCTAGCACGTGTTCCTCCCCATTTTTTGTGATAAAATTGGTTATAACTTTTTGTCATTTTGTGGTGAGGTGGTATAATCCTATTTGCTCGTTTTTTTTTTAAATGTAAAAACAAAAAAATATTTAGTAACTATTTCTAGATAACTAAAAAAAATCTTAAAATAAATAACTGGCTAAGCAAAATTAAAACCTATAAAGCATATTTTTGTAATTTTTCTTTCTTTAAAACACAGAACTTATACTCTAAAAATAGCAAATATTTTTGTTTCTTTTTTATTTTCGTAAATAAGCCTACTAAATAAAAATGGAATAAAATCGACACGTCAAAAATTAAAATTAAAAGAAATATTTAAAAACTATAAGGTGAAATACACGGGAAGGGTCAAAATTACGTGTCTACAGGGCCCACGCTTCGCGTGGTGCATTAGCCAATTTTTAAGTCACAGTTATTGATTAAGTTTGAGGATATTTTTTTATGAGGATATTTTTTTTTTATGCCTCTACTTTCTCTCTGCTTTCTCTCACCTCTACTCTCCAACTCTCCACCCCACCCGCCACTCCACCCCACCCGCTACGCCGTCAGGCGACCAGACCGCATCACTGTTCAGGTAAATCCGGCGACCAGGTAACGCCGGCCACTTTTCCGGCCAGATCTACTTTTTTCTCTCTTCCCTTTTCTTCTTCTCCTCTTCTTCTTCTCTCCTCCTTTTCTCCTTTTTTTTAGCTGCTTCTAGCGCTGCCAGAACACAACTGCGTCATCGCCGGAGACTTTTTCCGACACCATTTTCCGGCCAACCCTCTCTCTCTCTCTCTCTCCTTTTTCCTTTTCTTTTCTTGTTCTTTTTTTCTTTCCACCCCCCCCCCCCCCCTCCTCTCTTCTCCTGTTTCAGGTCTCTGTGAGCAGAATTTTGGCAGTGAACAGTAACTCAACAGTGAATAGTGTGAACAGTACTCGGACGTTGAACAGTGTTTTCCGGCGGCGACCAGGTTCAGTCAACTAGAGTTGGTACCTCCGGTTGCCATATCCATTATTTGTCCATACACTTGTAGTTACATTTTGCCAACTTTAGACTTTTAAATAATTTATTAGTTCATACTCATTTTCGTGGCTTTTCTTAGTGATGGTAGACTAGGGTCATGTTCTCGTTCGGGGACGGGGGCGAGGGTTAGGAGGGGTAAGTGGTTTAGAGGAGCGTCTAGGTTGAGAGTAGGATCTTGGAACATTGGGACGTTAACGGGGAAGTCCATAGAGCTAGTTAAGATTCTTAAGAAGAGGAAGATTAATATAGCTTGTATCCAATAGACCAAATGGGTAGGTCCTAAAGCTAAGGAGGTAGACGGGTATAAGCTGTGGTTCTCTAGTAGGTCGAAGTATAGAAATGGGGTGGGCATTTTAGTAGATAGTGAATTAAGGGATCGGGTGGTAGAGGTTAGGAGAGCCATTGATATGATGATGTCGATTAAGGTGGTCGTTGAAGGACTCACTTTGAACATTATTAGTGCATATGCGCCGCAAGCGGGCTTAGGCGACGAGGATAAGAGGCGCTTTTGGGAGGATTTGGACGAATTAGTGGGAGGCATACCGCCTACTGAGAAGCTATTTGTGGGAGGTGATTTCAATGGACACATCGGGCCTATTTCGGGAGGTTATAATGATGTGCATGGAGGCTTTGGCTTCGGGGAAAGGAATGGAAGAGGAGTCTCACTTTTGGATTTTGCAAGAGCTTCTGGGTTGGTGATAGCCAATTCAAGTTTCCCAAAGAAGGAGGAACACTTGGTAACCTTCCGTAGTTCGGTGGCTAAGACTCAGATAGACTTTTTACTCCTTAGGAAGGATGATAAAGGTCTGTGCAAAGATTGTAAGGTCATTCCGAGCGAATATCTTACAACCCGACATAAGCTCTTGGTTATGGATTTAGCGATCAAGATGACGAGGAAGAAGAGGGTCGTGGAGGACCGATCTAGGATCAGATGGGGGAGTTTGACAACGATTAGTGCCCTGGAGATGGGAGAGAAATTGAAGGATATGGGAGCCTGGGATAGTAGTGGGGATGCGACCAGTATGTGGGATAAGATGGCTAGTTGTATTCGGGTGGTAGCAAGGGAAGTGTTGGGGGTCTCGACAGGTAGTCGTGGTCAGCATCGAGGGGACTGGTGGTGGAATGGAGAAGTTCAAGGGAAGGTGGAAGCAAAGAAAGTGGCGTATGCGAAGTTGATAGAAAGCAAGGATGAGGTGGAGAAGTGGACGAATACAGAACTTTATAAGATAGCGAGGAAGGAGGCGAAGTTGGCGGTTTCGACGGCAAAAACGGCAGCTTTTGAACGCATGTATGCTGAACTAGAAGAGAAAGGAGGGGACCAGAAATTGTTCAGGCTAGCCAAGGCGAGGGAGAGAAAGGCACGTGATGTGGATCAAGTAAAGTGCATCAAGGACGAGCATGGAAAAGTATTGGTAGAGGAGACTCTCATTAGATGGAGATGACAGTCATACTTTTGCAAACTCTTGAATGAAGAAGGGGACAGACACATTGTGTTGGGAGAATTAGAACATACAGGAAGGCATCACGATTATGGGTATAGTAGGAGTATTACGGTTGACGAGGTTAAGGGTGCTGTTCGTAGGATGCGCAGGGGAAGAGCGACCGGACCTGACGAGATTCCTGGGGAATTCTGGAATAGCGCGGGCCCAGAATGTTTGGAGTGGCTGACTAGGTTGTTTAATGTCATCTTTAAGACGACATTGATGCCCGACGAATGGAGGGCGAGTGTAATGATCCCTCTATACAAGAATAAGGGAGATATCCAGAGTTGCAACAACTATAGAGGTATCAAGCTGCTAAGCCAAACTATGAAAGTGTGGGAAAGGGCGGTGGAGATGAGGGTGAGGAGAGGTGCGTCTATCTCAGAGAACCAGTTCGGATTCATGCTGGGACGCTCAACTACAGAAGCCATCCATCTTGTGAGAAGGTTGGTAGAGCAGTATAGGGAGAGAAAGAAGGACTTACACATGGTATTCATCGACCTAGAAAAGGCTTATGACAAAGTTCCAAGACAGATCCTATGGAAATGCTTGGAGGCTAAAAGTGTACCTGTGGCGTACATTTGGGTGATCAAGGACATGTACGAGGGAGCCAAAACCAGGGTAAGGACAGTAGGAGGAGACTCAGAGCACTTTCCAGTTGTGATGGGGTTGCATCAAGGATCAGCTCTTAGTCCGTTTTTATTTGCCTTGGTGATGGATGAATTGACACGACAAATTCAAGGTGAGGTGCCATGGTTTATGCTGTTCGCGAACGACATAGACCTAATCAACGAGGCTCGTAGCGGAGTTAATGCTAAGCTGGAGAGTTGGAGACATACTCTGGAGTCTAAAGGGTTTAAGCTGAGTAGGACCAAGACAGAGTACTTGGAGTGTAAGTTCAGTGAAGCACCTCAGGAGGCTGGCTTGGAAGTGAGACTTGGTATCCAAGCCATCCAGAAGAAAAGTAGTTTCAAGTACCTTGGGTCTATTTTGCAAAGCAGCGGGGAGATTGATGATGATGTCACATATCGTATTGGGGCAGGGTGGATGAAATGGAGGCTTGCTTCCGGAGTATTATGTGACAAGAAGGTGCCACCAAAACTTAAAGGCAAGTTCTACAAAGTGGTGGTTAGACCGACTATGTTGTATGGGGCGGAGTGTTGGCCAGTTAAGATCTCTCATATTCAAAAGATGAAAGTTGCCGAAATGAGAATGTTAAGATGGATGTGTGGCCACACCAGGAGTGATAGGATTAGGAATGAGCATATTCGGGATAAGGTGGGGATGCGAGAAGCGAGATTGAGATGGTTTGGGCATGTGAAGAGGAGAGACACAGATGCCCCAGTGCGGAGGTGTGAGAGGTTGGCCATGGATGGTTTCAGACGAGGTAGGGGTAGGCCGAAGAAGTATTAGGGAGAGGTAATTAGACACGACATGGCGCAACTACAGCTTTCCGAGGACATGACCTTAGATAGGAGGGTTTGGAGGACCCAAATTAGGGTAGAAGGCTAGTAGATAGTCTCGTTTTCCGTTCTTATTAGTAGTCGCATTATCACAATATAATTTCTTCTGGTCAGATTTCTGCTATTATTTGTTATTTCCTGTGCTTTGATTATCCTGTGTTATCTGTGTCGCTTGCATTATTTCATTTCATATCGCTTTGATTCTCTGATTCTCTTAACCTTATCTGACTTCTTTTTATGCTTTTATTGAGCCGAGGGTCTTTCGGAAACAGCCGTCCTACCTTGGTAGGAGTAAGGTCTGCGTACACTCTACCCTCCCCAGACCCCACGATGTGGGATTTCACTGGGTTGTTGTAGTTATTGATTAAGTTTATTTTTATTTCTACGTCATATCCTTAAGAAGTTTGCTTGGTGTTATTTTTAAGTCACAGTTATTAATCTAGAATATATTTTCAAAGTTTTCCTCAAATTTAAAACACTTGCGTTGCGTGGGAAAACCCAATTGAAAGTAACCAAGAGAAATCTCCTATTTTTCCTCGTACACCGTGAACAGATTTACCAGCCCCTATAATTTTTCCCAATGCAGATACCATCAGGCACACGAATGATACTGTCTTTTCCAGTTGATAGCTTTGAACAAGCCAGGAGTCAGATTCTTATGATACCTAACTTGCCAACAATCAACCAAGCTTATGCCATTGTTGCTCAGGATGAGAGTAGGAAGATGGTTTCAAGAAACTATTTTGGGAATTCAGGAAATGTTGAATCAACTGCTATGTTCACTTCACAATCAGGCAACAACCAAAAGATGAATTATAATATGGAATGTGACTTTTGTCACTTGAAAGGTGTATACTGATCACAAACAATTATAAAAGCTAGCAGTTTCAAGATGAACAAAATTATAAAAGACACTTCAACTCTTCTGAATCATGCTTGTATCAATTTTGGACATTGTTATCGAGAAGCTAATCAACTTACGGATTGACTAGCAATGAACTCTCAAACTGGTAATGTTTATTTTGCAGCTCATCAACTACCTAAGAGAGCAAAGGGACCTTATCTTATGGACAAGAGACTATGCAAACTTTTATGTTAGTTAGACCAACTTTTATGTATAGTATGGGCAATAAGTTGGTTTTTGCTGTTAGCCCATTTTTGAAGGATAATCTCTATCCTTGCGTTGTAAACTGAACCTCTTAGAATGAAATACAACACCCCCAGTTCATTTGGGAAAGCTTACTTACAAAAAAGTCACACGAGAGAAGGATGTTATTGTTGGGAATAAAAATAAGATATATGAGAGGAAGTTTAGATAAATGGTTGTGTTTTGGAGGATCAAATGCAATCTTGAAGGGCTCTACAGATTCTGATATGACAGGTGATGAGATGTGATTTTTGCAACAAGCCAGGGCATCTAAAGAGAAGTGTTATAAAATAATAGGGTATCCTGCTAATTTCAAGACCAATAGGAAGGCTAAGATGACTCAAATGTAAAGGAGTAGAGTGCAAGTGTTTAAAGTGGAAACAATAATGCAATATCTATTTGATTGAATGAATGTTAATTTTAGCCCAACTTTCATTTTGATAGAACCTACAAGTTCACCGTTGCCTAGTTCACAGCTTGAGAGTTTACTCAAAACAGTTTAGGGGACCTGGTCCCTGAACTGTTCTCCCACGACCTACCTCGGTAGGATTTCCAACTTCACTAGATTGGGAAAAGTGTAAGATCACAAGTTTTTGGTCCTCAGAATTAGTTCCTAATTCTACCCCTCACAATACCTCTATTGTAGGTGAATCTAGAACACTAATCTTCCCTCACAAACAACTTCGCAACCTTCACCCCTTTTACTCCTCTAGGTTTTACAATCCTAGTGTACCACTCAAGGGCACCCCTTGAGAATTCAAACCACTACGACTACTCTAACCAAAGTGTTAACACACTGTTTGAAAACAAGGATCAAGAAAATACCTACAAACAACCTTTCTCAAAGGAATGTAGGTTTACAATATATAGAACAAAGAAACAAAGACTCAACAACCTAAGGACTTAAAGCTTCTTCAATTCGGGGATGTGGTCCTTTGGCTTGTTGAGACTTGTTCTTGAGAGCACCTTGATAGGGGTGGCGGCTGCACTTGTGAAAAATATATCATTTTGGATTTGCAAGTGTTAGGTCAAACTAATCCCTACATGTTGTATATGTATGAGACCAATGTAGAGAGCATGTGAGAAACATGTGACCATGAATATTGACTTCTCAAGAGCCCTTAGTTTCTATCATACATACAGCTGTGCTGCTGCAGTTCTGCCTGAACAGTGCAACAGCTTTATAGCTATTAAGTACCGTACAAATACTCTCATAGGACCTGATGGAGGACCTGGTCCTTGGATCGCTTGTCAATTATCAAAACTATGAAACGCTATAGCTCATCAATTTCCCCCCTTTTGATGATGACAAACTTGTAAGTAATATTCCCCCTGAGGACCAAGGTTTCTCCTCCAGAGTAAGCTCAGGTACGATGAATAACGTAGCTTTTTCATACTAGACCTTCAATCTTCATGTTGAACCATTTCACAACTATGAACAACTTCCCCTAAGAACATGTCCCTCAATACGATTGCACCGTATCAAGACCAGGTACCCTTGCATAGTCAGTTTTCAGCAAAAAGTTGAGCAATGAGAGCAGGTCACATTCTTCATCTTCTAATCAACATTTAAAGAACATGTCATGCACATGTCCCTCATCGTTGGCAATGTCACATTCTTCCCCTTGTTGATTTGACCTTTAACAGCATGTGACCATCTTTACTTTTAAAAACAATTACCAATCTTCCATTTGGAAACTAGGTTCCCCTTGACTTCCTTTTCTTATTAGACTGCCTACATTAAAAGTATCTAGTATTCTTTTTATAACATCCCTATATTTCCCCCTTTTGGCATCAGCGAAAAAGGGACTATCAACTTTACAAGCAGAGATTGTCCGAAGCAACAATACATGAATCAAAGAAATACATATATAGAGATCATAGCAGTCAATATAGGCATAAACATACATAATAAAGTCCCCAAAAACATTGTCAGTATTATACTCCCTAAAAAGGTTTAGGAATAGAACAAGAACAGCAACAAGGTGATCAAGGACTTGATATAGCGAAAAGAGAGTCAATGGGTGGGTGATTTGTTGGAGTTGAGAGCTGCAATCAGCATGTCTACTCTAGCATTTGCTGTGTGATATGCAGCCAATAGTTTTTCTTGGAGCTCCTCAACCTTTCTCCTTAGTCTGGCATTGTCTTCCCTTAGCCCATCATTCTCGGCCTTCAGCACTGTACTAGGGCCATTTTCGTTTATTTTCAGATTTGCATTTTCAGTCTTTACCAAAGAATTTTCAACCTTCAGCCTCTCTATATCTGCTAGTGCTTTATCATTTTCCTCAATCAATCGTGAAATGGTGGAAGTACATCCCACTCCTCCTTTCTTAGGTATGATTTCACATTCTTCTAACGTACCCAGAGAAAATATTTGTTTCTTGATTCCTTTAGTGACATTTTCCAGAGCAACCTTGAAGTGTTTAAATACTTTCGTCAGTAAGATTCCATAGGGGAGTCCATGTACACCGTTTTTAGTATTAACCACCTTCACCATGTGTTCGATCATAAGAGAGGGCAGACTGACTCTGTTTCTAGCATCCAAGATTTCCATAAGGACCAGGTCCTTCTTAGAAGCAATGCATATTTTCTCTTTTTGGAGTAATAGTACTTTGTTGACGAGTTCAAAAAGAAGCTGATAGGTAGGTTTCATCTGTTTTTTGTAGAGAGTATCAGTGGCTATCTCTTCACCAAATCTGTATCAGACTTTTGAATTCGTCAGAGGCCTTGTCCTTACCAAGTTTCTTCACACCTTCAGTGGGTACTCCCAAGATCTCATCGAGCTGAGTCTCATTTAAAGTAAAATCAACTTTTCCAACCTTGCACACCAGAGTGTTATCATCAGTGTATTGCAGGTTCACAAAGAAATCAGCGACCTTTTCCTTATATGCTAGAGCAGGACCTTCAAGAAGACGATCCCATCCTTGAACTCTCAGAATTTCCAATAGCTCAGCCATTCCTTGGTATCCTTCCCATCCTTTGAACATCTCAGTTTGGAGGAACCAAGTTCCTTATCCATGCATGACTTTCTTCTTTTTGAGGATCCAACATCTTCCTTTTCATGTGATTTTCTTTTTTTAGGAGTCTTTTGTACCTTTCCTCTTTCAATGCCATCTTTCTCTCCTTCATCAACTTTCACTCATGCCTTTCTTGTGTCAGCAATAGGTTTTTCTTTACTCCTAGAGCTTCTTTTTGTTAAAGAGATCTCTTCCTCTTCTTAAGTTTCATCTATAATTGCCATAGCTTTTTTGTCCCTTAGTTGACTCAACTCAGCAGTTTTTATCAGTTGCCTTTTCTTCCTTGTATTCTGCTTACCCTTGGACTGCGAGGCAAGTTATCCTCTAGTCCTTGGTCTGGAAGGGGGTGGACTTTCAACGTTTTGAAAATAGGTCTTCTTCTATGCAGTAGACTTACCTTTTCCCAACTTTCATTTCTTGAATGTTTTTGCAGTACCATGTCCTTTAGCAGACCCTTTAGCGAAACTAAATCCCTTTGCTGGTGATTTCTTCGAAGGAACCACAATGGTGGATTGAGGCGTAGCATTCGAAGTCTCCTGATTGGAACCAGGTACCTTCCCTTGTACCGCAGAACTCGCTTTTTCATCGTTTCTTTGTTTTTCTTGCATTTTCGAGGACTGACACTCCTCTCCTATATTGGCACATCCACTTACAATATTTGAAACATTTCTAACAAGATTTCCACTACCCAAGGATCTGTTCAAGTTACCACCTTCTACAGAGACTTCAAGTGTAACCTTATCCTTAGTTTCCACATTTTTAGTGCTTTCATCAATATTATCAGCAGTTTGGGATACACTTAGTCTTTCCTTACACTTAGTGTTTTCAATGACATTATCCAAATTTTCACATTTCCCTCAATTTCTAGTGCACTCCCAGCATGCAAATATTCCTGATTAATGAACTCATCTACGTTTACTTCTAAGTCCAAGAGATTTTGATTACCTGAGTTTACTGCTGCCTCATCCAATATTTTTTAACCTCTCACACCTCCCTTGGTTTCATCTTTGCTAGGTATCTTCACTCCATTATCCTTTTCATTTCCTTCCTCAGTGAGCTCAAAGAGTTTAGAGATAGTAACAGAATTAACACTATTATCGGGGATGGGTTTCTCTGACTGAAAGGGGTGTGAGGATTCAAGGGCACAATTTAGTGACTGTTTCTCCTTTTGAGAGTCAAAGGGACCAGGAACGGTTGATTTAGAATCAAAGCTTATTTGATTTTGTTCATGGAAATTTTGGGTTTCTGGCTCGAAAACAGAGGACGGATAGTCAGTTGGAAGAGAGGCTTGAGAGGATGGAAGTGTGGGGATGGCTTCAATAGCATTTGAGGAGGTTAACACTTGGTTAGACATGGCAATATTTGAGTATGAAGAAGTTGTAGGAACAGGAAAGAGTTTTGATCGACGAAGAATTTGAGAGATGAGGAGAGAGAAAGCACATTGGTTTAAAGATTAAATGAGAAGCCCCCTTTTGATTGGTCGAGAGAGGGTTATTGGATCAATGCGAGTCGGGCTTGAAGAATGTGAATCGATGAGATGAATTTTCAGAAGGCGGGAGAAAGGACTGACACTGCATTCAACTACATTAATGACGTATGTAAATGCTCAAAAAGACTACTAACCTGAGCAAGTCGGACCAGGTCCCTTGGCTTTAGAGATAGCTTAGGTAGAGAAGTCTGAGGAATGCAATGTCTTTAACATTTGGATTGTCCTGATGTGGTTATGTAAGGACACCCATTATCAATCATAGCTGACTGATACGCTCAAATTACACCTATTAATGGCGTAAAGCGGACGTTGTCAAATATAGTAACCCAAACGAGGTTGGGGTCGAATCCCACAGGGAATATGGAGAGAAAAGGGTACTAATTGTATGCGATACTAGTCTTTAAAGGCTTTAATCCTATTCCGAATATTTTGAAAAGAGATTTGGTTTGTAATAACTATTCTGAAGTGTTTGGAATTTGTTTAGATTTTGAGAACCAAAGTTGTGTCCCCGCAATGATTAGATGTTATGCTATGGGTGTCAATATGATATATTTCTAATGGGTCGAGGTTATGCATGCACTTAATCTCTAATACACTTTTTAATATTTTCCAATAGTTAGAAAGTATTTCTTTTCATGATTTTCCCAAATGCAGAAAAGTTATAAAAAAGGTTGATTAAATATGCTAAGTAGAACTCATCTTATCCCTAAGAGAGTTCATTAAACGAGGGTTAGCGCCCCGAGTCCTTGTTATATTATTTCAAATCACACCCTAGTTCATCTTTCCAAATGAACTAGGGTTTGTGCATGAACAAGTGTTTGCAACCACTTATAGAACAATGAATACGAGAAATAATAAAACACATCACAACCCATTATATATATATATATACAATGTTATATACCTGTTACATAGTACCCATCATTTGGGTCCACAACTTTGATTAAAGACACTACTCACACATTATGGTCTCAAAAGTAGTTAGCAATAAATGAGACATAAAGCTTACAAAGTATAATAAAGATGACGGAGAATGAAATTTTGTTGTCTTCACTAAGCTCCAAAAGGGGAGTATTCAATGCTCACCCACCAATGGGACTTTTTAAGTGGTTACAATAAAATCTGAATGTAAAGAAAAACCTAAAATGTTCTTTAAATAGACTCCAAAAACGCACAGCAGAAAACTGACAAAAGTGCCCCCGATAGCAAGATCGACGAACCGTCGATCGTTTGATGATCTGTCGATTTCTCCATCCTTTGTACCATCAGGAATGTGTTCCATTCGACGGTGCCGTCGACCAGTTCGATGCTCCGTCGAGTATTCCGCCTTTTTCTCCTTTTGTTGAGAGGTCCTGCTTGACGACACAAACATAGAACCGTCGATCAGTTCGACGCTTCGTCGATGCCTCCGTCTTTTGTCGTCTTCAACTTTGTCATCACTGGAAAATCGAGCTTATCGACGTTTCAAAGGACAGTTCGTCGGCTGATCGACAGACCGTCGATTCTTCATTGGCCAATTTTTCTTTTGTTCTTTGCTTTTTGCTTTTGGGCCATTATTTTCCTAAAACACAACAAAACATATTAACGAGAACCAGACTTACTTGAAAACAACCAAAATTCATAGTAAAAAGGCGTCAAATATGCCACAAATCCGCGGCACATCAATACCCCCAACTTAGGATCTTTGCTTGTCCTCAAGCAAGTTAGACAAAACAACCACAAAATAAAATTGTCACTATGCTAAAAATAAAGTAAAAGCGACTACAATGGTGTTTGCTCATCGCTACCAACATGTGCATTTTTCAAATCAACTCCATCTTTCATCATTCCCAAACAGAGTTCTTTCAAAACAACTTGTTAGAATTGACTTTGACGTTTCAATTGATGATATCACATTATTAGAAGCATTTATGCGGTCGAGTATTCACCATTATGCCCTCACTTAGCTTGGAGAATGTCCCACACACAATTTTTCAATAAGAATCGGGACAAGGATGGATGAGAATAGAAAGCACTCGCGCTCACAAAGAAGTTCATGATTTACAAGTGCAGATACCATATGCTTGCCTTTAATTTCAATGCTTAACACTTTCGGATGGTTTAGTTGTGATCACTATAGGACTTGTTCTTGGGTTGTAATGTAGGCTCGGGGAAGGGTAGGATACTCATTTGGGAATTAGTGACTCATCCTCCCCGACACTACAAAATTTGACCTTTCTTCTCATGCCCAATCTATTCATTCTTCAACTCATGACTAAGATGCGATTTTACTCTTACTGGAATTTACAATCTTTTTATGAGACAACATTATTATTGCTATAAAACTATATATATACATATATATACATACACATATGTACATGAAATTCTCTTTTGTTTTTATAAACTTTTCTCAAATTTAATCCGCTATCACATCTAGTCCTCGATTATGCAACTCAGACACCCCCAACTTTAGGCTCTTGGCCTTTACTTCACACATATACCACCCCCAGCTTAGGAGATTTGCCTCTTTTCTCTAGTAGTGTCAAGGAGGGAATGGATGCAAAGATGGAATGAATTCATGAAATGGGAAAAAGGTTTGTTACAGCTAATCAAGAGACAAAGTTAAAGGCTCAACGTGGGAACTAGTGATATTCATATAGAACAGGTTTTGGGCTTTTTATGGCTGACGTGGCTATTCAGAAGGAAAGCCTATGATCACTTCACAACAGACTATCCTATGCAATATAGCATGACCTACCAGGCAAGTTCTGGATCCACATATGCTAACAATGAACACAAGAAGTTCTCACACTCACAATGGCATAAGGATTTGAACACTCAATTCATACACACTCTAATATCTATGATGTCACAAAAAGAACCATACATGTCAATTCATTACAACCTGAGATACGCAATAAAATTTTGGAGGGGTCAATTTCAAATCAATCCATAAAACACATCATAAATATCCTTTTTCATCCAAAATCCATGCCATAAGTACAAAATGCAACAACCATGAAAGTCACAATTACTTTAATCCATAAAACAAATATAAATATCCATAAAACAAATATAAATACTGAAAAGTACATCATGTTACCCCACCCCCAGCAAAAAGAAGATGCATTGTCCCCAATGCATCAAAAATCATACCATCACCCCATGGTGGTGGTGCCGACCTGAAATACTCTAATCCTGATTTTGCTGCTGAGGTGCCTCCCCCGCAGCAGTCTGAATGGGGGCCCTCTCTGCTGCTGGCTCGGTGGACTGAAGCGGTGGAGCTGACTGGCTCTGTGGCTGTAGGTCCTGAGGAGCTATCGTGATCGGCCTGACTGGCGCTGGTATAGCACTAGTGCTGGAAGATGCGCCGGTGAATATCATGTCCAGGCGTGACCGCCGAATACCCTCCTGAAGCTCGAGGTCTTCATCCTCATTATCCTCCTCCTCATCATCATCATCATCAGCCAATGTGACAGGCCTCTTTCTCTTGCGGATTTCCCGAGGCTCATCCTTAGTCACCAAGTCAACTACTCTGATCAAATCGAAAATGCTGGCGACTGGTGCAGGTGGTGTCAGGTCATCTACAATAACCTATTCTCTCGTCCGAAGGGCCGTAATCTCAGCTCGGAGTTGGTCAAGCTCGGTCTTCAAATCCCCCGAAGTACCAGACTCACTCTTCTTCTCCATAGTGAGTATCCGCATCTCCAAACTGTCAAGACGGGCATTAACTCTAGCATGATGCCTCTCCATAGCCTCCGGAAGAGGCTCCAACTCCGATGAAATCTCTTTCCGAACGAACCTACCCAACTGCTACAATATCCGGGTCACCTGCTGATCAGCACGCTCTGCCTTGATTGCAAACTCTCTGAAGTTGGCTCTGGTGAGGACAAAGAGATCCTGGAAAGCTGATGTTGCGGCTGACGGAGGAATAGGAGATGCAGATGGAACAACAGGCCAAGGTGGTGCCTCAGAAGAAGGGGTGGCATCAGCTACAGCTGGTGTGGAGGCCTCTGTGGTGGACAAGCCTTCTGTGCCTATATCCATTGTACCCTGTGGTACTGAATCCGTGACATGCTCAGCCTGCTCACCCATGAGCTCTAGCAATGAAGTACTGGTGGCCTGAGATGTACGGAGGGTCTCATCCCTACTCCGTGTGATGTCGCACACCTTTGTTGCAGAGAGAGTAGCTGCAAATGTATCACTGTATCACACCTGGGCCAACCTACACAACTGCGTGATAAGGCACGGGAATATCAAGGTTGTCGCCTCCTGTAGTATGCGTGCCCGAATGGCCCTACTGATCAAATCACCCAAGTTCATTGGGTACCTCGATAGCATAGCAGCCACAACCACTGCTCTGTCCGGTGTGACTATGTTATCTGCTCCCGTGGGAGGAACCCGATATATGACGAAATTCCACCAAAATTTAGCTTCCAAGCTGATATCTGCCTTATGGATTTTGGCACCCAAGTTTCTCAACCACGGATCCTGGTCCGCCGGCCCTCTAGCCATCACCGTCGCAAACCATTCCCGTACAGATTGCTCAGCCCGTCTTTCAAATTTATCATCATATTCCACTGTGGTCGGTGCCACGAAGTCATCACCAAAATAAAACCGGTTGATTGTGCGTGCTGAGATGTCAACATGGACACCCCGAACATACATTGTGTCCAATAGAGGGGCGGCTTTCAAAGCTCTCTTGTTCTTGTGGCGCTGCTCGAGCATTACCCTGTAGGTAGCATAGAATTCCCAAACCATGGTCGGGCAATAATCCCCTGGAGGCTGTGTGAATGTCTCGGATGACCCCCATCGACTGTAGTCGCCCCTTTTACATAGTACTTTCGGCACCCTTCATAGGGGAAACGAATTGCCGCTATCTCCATCTTTTGCAGCCGCTCGTGCTCCTCATCTAAATTTCGCTCAGGAGCGGCTGGTTGGTCTATTACTGCATCGCTAGAATCAGCGGATGTGGATAATGAAGTCCCATTAGTAGACTGAGAGGAGAGTAAAGTGGGTGATTCTGCTTGGGGTGTGGTGGTCTGAGCCCTCGATCGAGTTGTTAGGACTACGTCTTGATTGTTAGAGTTAGAGGGTTCGTCCCAAGAGTAAGGGTTGTTTGACCCCGACCTCGGCCTTTTCTGGGACCACCACCCCGCTTTACTGGATTCTTTGGAGGCATACCTGAGAAAAGAACACACTTCATTGTTAAGATAACCATAGAAACATAACAGATCAGTCAAAAATACAAGACATGCGATCATTGTTAAAGCTGCCAGTGGTCCGTCGATGTGCTAAAGAGTCGTCGAACAGATCGATGAAGCGTCGAAGTTCCCGTCGAACTGTTCGACGCGCCGTCGATCGCATCGTCGATCGCTGGTGAGTCACTGGAAATTTTGATCATAAGACGGTGAGAAAGAAGCCCCGTCGATCAATTAGACGGGCCATCGATCTCTTTACAACACCAAGTTGGCCACTGGAAATTTGAACTGAAAGATGGTGGGAAAGACGCCCCGTTGATCGATTCGACGGGTCGTCGAATCCACCGTCGATGCTGTTTTTGCCAAGGACTTTTTATAAGGCTCATTCGACGTTGAATAGGACGGTCCGTTTATTGAATCGACAGGCCGGCTAACTGAGTGTCGTATGTTTTTGCATGCTAAACTACAGACCCCATACAGTTCTTTGGCCGATGTGCCAATCGTCACGTATTTTGGGGTTACTCAGACTTCACCCCATGCTGGCTTGGGTTAGACTAGGGAAAACATTTGGCGGGCAAAACAAGTCGAAGGTCGTAATGCCCTCCAAGCCATCGTGACCCACATTGCCCTACTTTGACATTTCATCGAACAGTTGGTGGGCAAAACAACAACCTCATGAATGAGGTGTGTTTGTCGCAATGCCCTCCAAATTGGCTAAAATCAATGACTTAACAACCACAAACAAACCAACAAACCACCCCAGCAAAAAAAATATGAGCATACCAGGCGAAAATACAAAACAAGGAAAACAATAAAAAATAAGCAACACAAGTCATGGAATGCAAAAAACAAACAATCACAAGGGAGCACTAAACCGGTAAGTCACAGACCTGGAAGTATAATGAATATGATTTCAACTTTCTAGAATGGAAAAGCACCCGAAAAAGCACACACAAAGAGGGGCAGAGTAGTAGCCAGGGGGGAAAAAGTGACGGTAGTGGGGTGGTAAAGGAAGGGAAAAGTGGGTGGGGTTAGGGTAGCAGGAGGTGGTAGTGAGAGAGAGAGAGATAGAAATAGATGTGAGAGACGTGGTAGTGAGAGAGAGAGACGTTATATAGAAAATTGCAACAGACGTGGGTTTATAACCTACGTTTCTGAACCGTCGGGTTAAAAAGACGGAGGGGGTGTTCAATCGATGGAGCGTCGAATCAATCGACGTTCGGTCTTTAACACGACCCTCCGTGTCTTTTTTTTTATATGAAAAAGAGAAGAAGAACACCCGTCGATCTGACCGTCGATCAGTTCGACGGAGCGTCAAACCTATCGTCGATTTGCCACTATTTCTAGTGACCAATCTTTAATGTGATCCACTCGACGGTGCATTCAACGTTTCGTCGATCAGATCGACGGTCCGTCGAATGTGTCGTGTAACTGCTATCCTGGCAATTTCTGGGTTCAACACTTAGGTTCTGCAACACATCAACAAACATTAAAACAACACAACAACAAAAATCAACAGAATGAAAGAAAAATATATTGCGAAAATGCACATGGGTTATCTCCAAAGAAGCGCACAATTTAACGTCGTGGCACGACGTAATACCACTTTGGATGCTAAGGTCCGGTGCCATGTTTTAACCGGTGAGCATCGACAATCTTGTGTCCATCAACCATCCAATGGTAATGCTTTATCCGATGGCCATTGACTCTGAAAGTACGCATCTCGTCGTCAGACTTTAACTCAATTGACCCATTGGGTGACACACTCACCAAAGTAAAAGGGCCGGACCACTTGGATTTTAACTTGCCCGGAAAGAGCTTCAACCTTGAATTAAACAGCAACACCGAATCACCCGATTGAAAATCTCGCTTCAGAAGTTTGACATTATGATAGTGTTTCATCCATTCTTTGTACAAACTTTCACTCTCATAGGCATGATACCGAAACTCATCCATTTCATTCATTTGAAACAACCGCAGCTTGGTTGCTTCGTCCCAATTCATGTTCAATTTTTTTAATGCCCATAAAGCCTTGTGTTCAAGTTCAACAGGTAAATGACAAGCTTTACCGAACAACAACCGAAAGGAGAAGTACCAATGGGTGTCTTGAACGTTGTTCTATAAGCCCAAAAAGCATCATCAAGCTTAGATGACCAATCAGTTCGGTTTGCATTAACCGTCTTGGGTAAAATGCTCTTTATCTCCCGATTGGAGACTTCGACTTACCCACTAGTTTGTGCTGCACTCCATATTTCTCCAAGAGATTAGCGAATTGCTTATTGCAAAAGTGAGTTCCACCATCACTAATGATTGCCCTTGGAGTGCCAAACCTTGTGAATATGTTTCTTTTGAGAAATTTGGTGACACTCTTGCCATCATTGTTGGGCAATGCTACAGCTTCAACCCACTTGGACACATAGTCAACCGCAACAAGGATGTATCGCATACCACGAGAACTCACAAATGGGCCTATAAAGTCGATTCCCCACACATCAAACAGCTCAACTTCCATGACATAATTCATTGGCATTTCGTGCTTCCTCCCAATTGACCCCTGGCGTTGACATTGGTTACAAGATTTCACCATCAAATTTGCATCATGATAAATGGTGGGCCAAGAATAGCCACATTCAAGAACTTTAGCTGTTGTGCGGTTCCCACTGTGATGACCCCCCACGGGAGAGTCATGGCAAGCTTTCAAGATTTTCATGGCCTCAGATTCGGCCACACATCGCCGAATGATGTTGTCGGTACAAGTGCGGAATAAATAGGGCTCATCCCAATAGTATTGATGACTATGTCTCAAGAATTTCTTCTTTTGATAAGTCTTGATATCGTCGGGGATAAGACCTGTCACCAAGAAGTTGGCGATAACTGCGTACCAAGGGGCAACCTCACAAGATATAGCCAAGAGCCTCTCATCAGGGAAAACATCATTTAACTCAAGATTTTCACTTGGTCTCCTAGCTTCCTCAAGTCTAGATAGATGATCTGCAACTTGGTTTTCACAACCTTTGCGATCTTTGACCTCAAAGTCAAACTCTTGCAACAACAATACCCAACGAATCAACCGTGGCTTTGCATCTTTCTTTGTTGTCAAGTATCTCAAGGCCGCATGATCCGTATGAACAACTTCTTTGGATCCAAGTAGATAGGCCCGAAACTTCTCAAACGCGTAGACGATGGCTAGAAGCTCTTGCTCGGTGACGGTATAATTCATTTGAGCTCCATTGAGGGTCTTGCTATCATAATAAATTGGGTGCATGATTTTGTTGTACCTTTGCCCAAGCACCGCACCAATAGCAAATCCGCTTGCATCAAACATGAGCTCAAATGGCATTGACCAATCCGGAGATACAATAATTGGAGTAGAGGTGAGCATTTCCTTCAACTCATTAAATGCCTTAAGGCACTTCTCTTCAAATACAAACTTAGCTTCTTTATCAAGAAGCTTACACATCGGGTTGACGATCGTGGAGAAATCTTTGATGAACCGCCGATAGAAACTGGCATGTCCCAAGAAGCTGCGAACCCCTTTGACAGAGATTGGTGGAGGGAGCTTGGCTATGACATCAACTTTTGCTCGATCTACCTCAATGCCCTTCTCGGAAATCCTATGGCCCAGGACAATCCCTTCTGTCACCATAAAATGACATTTCTCCCAATTAAGTACAAGGTTGGTTTCTTCACACCGCTTCAATACCTTACCGAGATTGGCAAGACATTCATCAAAGGAGTCACCAACAACAGAAAATCATCCATGAAGACTTCCAAGAAATCTTCCACTATATCTGAGAAAATAGACATCATACACCGTTGGAAAGTAGTCGGGGCATTGCACAAGCCGAAAGGCATACGGCTGAAAGCAAAAGTGCCATAGGGACAAGTGAAAGTAGTCTTCTCCTGGTCCTCTAATGCAATGTTGATTTGGTTGTACCCCGAGTACCCATCCAAAAAGCAATAATAAGCTCTTCCAGCTAGCCGATCAAGCATTTGATCAATAAAAGGCATAGGGAAGTGGCCTTTACAAGTTGCGGTGTTTAGCTTTCGTAGTCCATACACACTCTCCATCCGGTGACTGTCCTTGTAGAAATCAACTCATTCTTGGAGTTAGGGACAACAGTGATGCCCCCCTTCTTTGGCACACATTGCACCGGACTAACCCATGGACTATTTGTAATTGGGTATACAACACCCGCATCCAACCATTTGATTATCTCTTTCTTGACCACTTCTTGCATAGGAGGGTTTAGCCTCCTTTGATGCTCTACACTTGATGAACTATCCTCCTCAAGCTCGATTCTATGTTTACAAATACCGGAGGGAATTCCCCTAATATCCGCAATAGTCTACCCAATAGATCTTCGATAAGCCCGCAACACTTCAAGCACCTTTTGAGTTTGTTCCTCACTTAAAAAATATGAGACAATACCCGGTAAAGTATTATCTGGGCCAAGAAAAACATACTTCAAATGAGAAGGAAGTAGCTTGAGCTCAAGTTTTGAAAGCTCAATAATCGAAGGCTTAGCCGAAGGAGTGGTTCTTTTATCAAGATCAAGAGATAATTTCTTCGGCTTATAAGAGTACGAACCCCGGCCAATGAGAGAATTAACTGTTTCAATATACCCCTTCATGTTATCCGCCTCGAAGTTCACCAAAATAGCCGAAAGTGTCTCGTCAAAGTGCTCCTCTTCTAACTTATGCTCCACCGCTTCGTCTATCACATCGAACGAATCAATGACCGAAATGCTCTCATAAGCACTAGGCAGTTTTAACCCCTTGCTAGCTTAGAAAGTTACCTCTTCATCATTGACCCGGAATTTTATTTCATTCTTTTCCGAGTCCATTAGGGCTCTCCCGATGGCAAGAAATAGCCTTCCCAAGATAATTGGGACTTCTTTGTCAACCGCACAATCAAGGATGACAAAATCTGCTAGTAATAAGAATTCCCCCACTTTAACAAGGATGTCATCAACAACCCCTACCGGTCTTTTGATGGTTCTATCGGCCATTTGGAGACGCATGCTCGTTGGTCTCGGTGTTCCCAAACCAGATTGCTTATATATGGCTAGTGGCATCAAATTAATACTATCCCCATTGTCACACAAAGCACGAGCAAAATTCATGATGACCGATGGTGCAAGGGATAGTGAAAGCCCCGGGATCTCCCTTCTTTTCAACCTTTGATGAAGAAATAATAGCGCTCACACGGTGGGTGACTCCCACCGTATCATGATTGATTGGCCTTTTCTTCGTCAACAAATCTTTTAAGTATTTAGAAAATCCCGAACTTTTTTGGAATGCGTATAGGAATGGGATATTCATTGACAACCCTTTCAATTGATCGTAGAAGTGTTGGCACTTGGCATCCTCCGCTCTTTTCATCAATCTTTGTGGGAATGGGGGAGGATACTTGTATGTTTGAATCAAGGGTTTAATTGCCCCCGTGACCTTGCTCTTTTGAAAGCTATCACCGGTAGCTTTTTCAACACTTGGCTCCTCGTCACCCTTTTGAACACTAGGGTGTACTTCCTTATCTTTCTCAACAAGAATAGGCACTTCAATTGGTGCTTCTATTTCTTCTTCAACCTCTTATTCAATAACCTCATCAACAATCGGCTTGACAATTATAGGTTCAACCACTTTCTAATTTACCGCATCAAGGATATTTTCGCTTCTAGTGGAAATAGCTTTGCATGAGGCAATGGGATCGCCTCCACTACCCCTTGGGTTCGGAACTGTGTCGCTAGGAAGGCCCCCTCTTTGCGGTGGATGTTGCTCACGAGAAAGATCTCGCATTTGTGACTCAAGTTTATGAATCGAAGCGGTGTGAGAGCCTACCACTTCGGTCAAATTCTCCATCTTATTGTCACTCTTATGCTGATTGTCCAGTATCTTTTCAAGCATAGATTCCATTCGAGAAGTCCCTTGATAATTGGAAGGACCTTCTCGCCAATTCTGAAAGTTAGATGTGCGGCCCTTTGGTGGAACATAGGCATTGGGATTTCGATTACCATAATTGTTGTTGTTGTAATCCCTCCTGTCCGAACCACCATATTCATTTTGGCCATATTGATTGCTTTGTTGTTGGGGTCTCCATTGCTTTTGATAACCCTCTTGAGAGTGATCGATATAATTTGCATCCTCACGTTGTGGCTGCCCCTATAGATAAGCTTCCTCCGAGACTTGGTACATTCCGGGAGCATGAGATGGCATCTCTTCGACAACATTCACACTTTTAGCTTCTTTCTCCGTAAGCCTCTTTGACAACAAATCCACGGTGGTTTGCAATTGAGCAAAAGCATGATCTCGCTCATGATTTTCTTTGGCCACCGCGGCAGCAGAGGGACTACCATATGACAGGATTTCACTATCACTCGAGTGCCAAGCTTAATTGTGGGTGGTGAGCTTATCAAGCAAACGGGTGATAACGATAAATGACTTGTCCATGAAGCATCCTCTTACGGCAGTATTGACAGCAATCTGATTCATTGTATCTAAGCCTTTGTAGAATTTCTCCGTGAGAATAGCATCCGAAAATCCGTGAGTTGGAGATTGAGCTAGATAATACTTGAACCGCTCTCATGCCGAATATAATTGTTCCCCCGGGAACTGTTTGAACTCAAAGATCTTATCTCGAAGTTCAGCCCTTTTGCTTGGCGGGAACCATTTCTTCAAAAATGTATTGGCTAACTCATTCCAGGTATGTATAGAATTGCTGGGGAGCTTTTCATACCATTCCCTTGCTTGGCCAGCCAAGGAATATTTAAAGACCCGTAACCGAAGTGCATCAGCAGAAACAACACCTTAGGATTGTTGAGCACACACATGCAAGAAGTTCTTTAAATGTCGAAGTGGACAATCCTCCGAATAATTTCGGAAATAACCTTCAAGTTTCAGCAGCTGATGGATAGAACTATCAATTTTGAAAGTAGCATTTCCAGTTCTAGGAGGAACCACAGCAAAAGCATAATCATCTTCATTGATGAATTCTGCAAAGATATTTTCATCCTCATCCTCTTCTGGTGCAGGTGGGTTCACTTGGAGTCCACCTTGGTTTCCTTGATTCCGATTCGGTCTTCCTGCCATGTTCACCTGGGTCACCACAACAGCAAACGAGGTGTGATGGAATAGAAAAAGTTTTAAAGAAGAGTACACAACAATCAGTAATTTCTAAACCGTAGTCCCTAGCAACGGCGCCAAAATTTGATACGCTCAAATTACACCTATTAATGGCGTAAAGCGGACGTTGTCAAATATAGTAACCCAAACGAGATTGGGGTCGAATCCCACAGGGAATATGGAGAGAAAAGGGTACTAATTGTATGCGATACTAGTCTTTAAAGGCTTTAATCCTATTACGAATATTTTGAAAAGAGATTTGGTTTGTAATAGCTATTCTGAAGTGTTTGGAATTTGTTTAGATTTTGAGAATCAATGTTGTGTCCCCGCAATGATTAGATGTTATGCTACGGGTGTCAATATGATATATTTCTAATGGGTCGAGGTTATGCATGCACTTAATCTCTAATACACTTTCTAATATTTTCTAATAGTTAGAAAGTATTTCTTTCATGATTTTCCCAAATGCAGAAAGTTATAAATAAGGTTCATTAAATATGCCAAGTAGAACTCATCTTATCCCTAAGCGAGTTCATTAAACGAGGGTTAGCACCCCGAGTCGTTGTTGTATTATTTCAAATCACACCCTAGTTCATCTTTCCAAATGAACTAGGGTTTGTGCATGAACAAGTGTTTGCAACCACTTATAGAACAATGAATACGAGAAATAATAAAACACATCACAACCCATTATATATATATATATATACAATGTTAGATACCCATTACATAGTACCCATCATTTGGGTCTACAACTTTGATTAAATAAACTACTCACACATTATGGTCTCAAAAGTAGTTAGCAATAAATGAGACATAAATCTTACAAAGTATAATAAAGATGATGGAGAATGGAATCTTATTGTCTTCACTAAGCTCCAAAAGGGGAGTATTCAATGCTCACCCACCAATGGAACTTTTTAAGTGGTTACAATAAAATCTGAATGCAAAGAAAAACCTAAAATGTTCTTTAAATAGGCTCCAAAAACGCACAGCAGAAAACTAACAAAAGTGGCCCCGATAGAAAGATCGACGGACCGTCGATCGTTTGACGATCCGTCGATTTCTCCGTCCTTTGTACCTTCAGCAATGTGTTTCATTCGACGGTGCCGTCGACCAGTTCGACGCTCCATCGAGTATTCCGTCTTTTTCTCTTTTTGTTGAGAGATCCTGCTTGACGACACAAACGACAAACCGTCGATCAGTTCGACGCTTCGTCGATGCCTTCGTCCTTTTTCGTCTTCAACTTTGTCATCACTGGAAAATCTAGCTTATCGACGTTTCAAAGGACGGTTCGTCGGTTTATCGATGGACCGTCGATTCTTCATTTCTGGCCAATTTTTCTTTTATTCTTTGATTTTTGCTTTTGGTCCATTGTTTTCCTAAAACACAACAAAACATATTAATGAGAACCAGACTTACTTGAAAACAACCAAAATTCATAGTAAAAAGGCGTCGAATGTGCCACAAATCAGCGGCACATCACTGACCATTGAGGAGATGTAAGTGATTTTGGACAGTCTCAATTCTAGTTGGTTTCTCTCAAGATACCCTTTGCTTGATGCTTTAAGAATAATGTAGGTACTAAAACTCTCCATCTTCCATGACTTCAGATGACTTGACCTTTCCTTCACATCTTCCCTCAGGAAGAGACTGTTCCAAAATGTTGTGACTGCTGCTACTCTAGTGCTCAATTTTCTATGGATCAGAGCAGTACTCCAGATGATAGCAAGATCATTTCAGCTTCAACTAGGATGGATTTAAGCTATCCATTTGAAGTCGTTTTCAAAAAGTGATGATAGGGACCAGGTCCTTTACCTTTAGGTTATTTCTGAACCCTCTTAATCAACGAAAGAAACTTCATTTTGAACCTTGATAGACAACATAAGTCTCAGTACCCTTCATTTAAAGCATTGAAAACGTTTGAATTGCTCAGCAGAAATCTTTTCCCTTTTAATGATAAAGAGTTGTCACATTCTTGGATTTTACTCACTGAGTAACAGATCCCTTGAAGAGGTGAATTTAACTGAGAAGCATCTACTAATCTCTGTACTGAGTGACAATGTTGCTGGCAATTTCTTCTCATTTGTAGCAGAATCCTTCGGTCTTGGTGCACGCTTTCACAGAGAAGTGCTTGCAGTTTTGCTCATATAAAGAATTGTCATTTTCTTCATTCTTAACACTGACACACTCCTGTGTTTAAGTCTTTGAGTGAGAGACTATCTATTTCTTCGATCTTGTGCTCCAAGCAGTCAGCGTTTCTACTGCCCTCTCTCACTCCAGCCCTTTCCTTTGATCACTTGTTATCCCTAGGACCCAAAACCAGTTTGGATCCCCAGTAATAATAGAAAGGATATGTTTGATCTTTGTTTACCCCTCTTTGCCAATTTCCCTTCTTCTTCTAGAGACTGGGTCCTTTGCCTTTTGGTTTGATTTCAAACACTTTCCTTCTACTTTTTTCATCCCGAGCTCCTATTTTTCCCCATGTATCATAACAATCAGCGTGGTCAGAATGAACGTAACTGTAGTTTTCACACCCAGATCTGCATTTGCCCCGAGTATTGTGTGAATTTGTGGCCCTTTCTGCGGAAATGCTCTGTTTCACATCATAACTAGCACGGACTGGAGTAGGTTCACCAACAAGCCATATCCTAAGATGAATCTCACAAATCTCCTGTTTTACTCTAGGAGAAATATTTATTAGCATCTTCATCTGATGAGTGTTCAAGGAATTTTCTCTGATCTCTCCTCTAACTTGATTACTTGGATTTACTGGGGACATAATTTCGTTGTTTCTATTTTTCTTGAAAACATCTGCCCAGCCAGAATATATGCTAATCAACAGATTGGCAAGAGATATCAACCTTTTCTGAGAGTAGCAGTCCAGATACTTTTGAGTATCAGCAAAAAGCACCTTATTTGTCAGGAATCTAGTCTTCCCTTTTTTCTTCATAGCCATTTTAGCAACAGAGCTTACCTTGAGTGTAAATGTAGATTTAAGTTCATTATCAACACTCATAATAGATATATCATCTTGTTTATCTTTATACATGGTGAATAACTCTTTTCTGGTTGCCATGACCTGCTTCAAAAGATGATCAACATCATTTCTTCTGTTGGCATTCTTGACAGGGACCTGGTTCCATGCAGCTTTATCTCTATTGTGATTTTTATAAAGCCTTTGAATATGATGAGAGCATTCCTCCGAGAGATGTTCAATATTTCCGCACTTGTGACAACAATCAATTTCTTTGTAATTCCTGCTGGATCTTCCTTTATTAGAGATTACATTATTTCTCCGAGCCATATCTTGGAATCTTTGAGTGAGAGACTCCATGTCGATGTCGTCACTTTCTGAGCCATCTATCTTTGACTCTCCTTTCTCAAGATCTTGAATAGGCTCGCTGTCCTCTATTTATATAACCTCTCGCACTCTTGCCCTCCACCACCTATAATATCCTCTATTGAGTCTTGGTGGTCTTGTGCTAGATTCTTCCTTCTCTAGGTTTGGTGAACTGGCCATAAGAGGATCCTTTCTAGGTGTTACCCTTTTAGAAAGTCCCTGCTCTGATACTAATTAATAGAACCTACGGGTTCACTGTTGCCTAGTTCACAACCTGAGAGTTTTACTCAAAACAGTTTAGGGGACCTGGTCCCTGAGCTGTTCTCCCAGATAATTATAAAAGGTAGATGAGGTAAGATATTTACGTGGAAAACTCCTTGCTCAAGGGATTAAAAATCACGACCTACCTCAGTAGGATTTCCAACTTCACTAGACTGAGCAAAGTGTAGATTACAAGTTTTTTGTCCTCTGAATTAGTTCCTAATTCTACCCCTCACAATACCTCTATTGTAGGTGAATCTAGAACACTAATCTCCCCTCACAAACAACTTCGCAACCTTCACCCCTTTTGCTCTTCTAGGCTGAGAATCTAAGACACCTAGAATATAGTACAATCCTAGGGTACCACTCAAGAGCACCCCTTGAGAATTCAAACCACATCGACTACTCTAGCCAAAGTGTTAACACACTGTTTGAAAATAAGGATCAAGAAAATACCTACAAACAACCTTCTCAAAGGAATGTAGATTTACAATTTATAAAACAAAAAAACAAAGACTCAACAACCTAAGGACTTAAAGCATCTTCAATTCAGCGATCTAGTCCTTGGGCTTGTTGAGACTTGTTCTTGAGAACACCTTGATAGGGGTGGCGGCTACAGTTGAGAAAAATATATCCTTTTGGATTTGCAAATTTTAGGTCAAACTAATCCCCACATGTTGTATATATATGAGACCAACGTAGAGAGCATGTGACCATGGATAGTGACTTCTCAAGGGCCCTTAGTTTCTATCATACATACAGCTGTGTTGCTGCAGTTCTGCCTGAACAGTGCAGCAGCTTTACAACTGTTAAGTACCGTGCAAATACTCTCATAGGATCTGATGGATGACCTGGCCCTTGGATCGTTTGTCAATTATCAAAACTATGAAACGCTATAGCTCATCACATTTAACGTTAGATTCAATCTCACAAATAAAAGTGGATAAGCATCTCTTAATTTGCTCCAATTCGGTAGGGGCTGATCAGTCTCCTATTTCTTCTGGATAACATTTGTGACTTAGTCTGTGTAGATAAGTGTTTTTAGCTCTCGTCAAATGACTCAAATCCCTTTAAATTTCCATCAGCAACATGCTGTATTGACCAATGGGTATCCACACTTTTAGCTCTTTTCCCTATATTCCACAAGTCTTGAAATAGATAAAAATAGAAATATCCAAGAAACGGTTAAGATATAGTTTCTCATTCAAAATCCATCTCCCCAAGACCTTAATTTAGTTAATTTAACAACTATTGTCCCCTAGTATTTGATGGACGACTTGATAGAATAGAAGGCAAAAAATCTCATGATCCTTTTTTCAACAACAACAAGAAGATGATGATGAAGAGATGTGTATACGTTAAGGGACCGGTGATCGTTGGAGCTGGGCCATCAGGGCTAGCGGCTGCAGCATGTTTGAAACAAAAAGGAGTTCCAAGTTTAGTATTAGAGAGATCCAATTGCATAGCTTCTTTATGGCAACTCAAGACTTATGATCGTCTCTGCCTTCATTTGCCAAAGAAATTCTGTGAACTTCCGCTCATGTCATTCCCCGAAGATTTCCCGACTTACCCCACGAAGAACCAATTCATTAAGTACTTGGAGCTATATGCCATGACGTTTGATATTAGGCCCGTTTTCAATCAAACGGTTGTATGTGCTAATTACGACCTGAATCTCGGGTTCTGGAGGGTGAGGACAAAGACAACAGAGTATGTTAGCAGGTGGCTGATCGTGGCGACGGGGGAGAATGCGGAGGCAGTGGTACCTGGATTTGAAGGAATGGAGGATTTTGGTGGAAGTATAATGCATGCAAGCTTGTCTAAAAGTGGGGAAATTTTTAGAGGGAAAAAAGTGTTGGTAGTTGGATGTGGGAATTCAGGAATGGAGGTGTGTTTGGATCTGTGTAATCATGATGCAAGCCCTTCACTCGTGGTTAGAGATACTTTAAGCTTCAATTATTTTTATTAAGATTAAAATGTCTGAATCTGAATAAATATTTAAATATTAAGATGTACGGAATCTTTATACATATATGTATATTAAGATGTTGTATTAAGATTCGAATATTAAACTATTAAGACTTTTTGTTTTTCAACATCTGAATGTATAAAATTATCTTTTTTAAGAACTCAATAAATATAAAATTTAACAAAACATTAAATTAATATAATACTATATCAATAAAATATTTTAAAAATTATATGGCAGTTGGTGGTGGTGATTTCTAGCTCTGGTGATTACGAGCGTCACCATTGGAGACGGTTTTGCCTAATGATGGTGTTGTGGGTATAGTAGCTAGTGGTGATAGTAGTTGTCAGTAGTAGTTGATGGTGGTAGTTGGTGGCGACGACAGATAGTTGTGGTGGATTATAGTAATAACTAGTAATGGCGGTGAATGATGGTTGTGGTTGCTGACTGATTGTGGTGATTGTCCTTACTGATTGGTGGTTATGGGTGTCGCGATTGGGGATGGTGTTGCCTAATAGTGATGTTGTAGTTATAGTAGCTAGTGGTGATGATAGCCGACACTAGTGGTTGGTGGTGCACGTAGTAGTTGGTGGCAACGACATATAGCTGTGGTGGATCATAGTGGTAACCGATGGTGATGATTATCCGTAGTGATTCGAAGTTATGGGTGTTGCAATTGAGATGGTGTATCCTAATGGTGGTGTTGTGGCTATAGTAGCTATGGTGATGGTAACTGTCACTAGTGGTTGATGGTGGTAGTTAAATGGTGGCGATGACTGATAGTTGTGGTGGATCATAGTGATAGCTAATAATGGTGGTGAATGATGGATGTGATTGACCATATACAGTGGTGACTGATGGTGGTGATTGTCCGTAGTGATTGGTGATTGTTGTGGTAATGGTGCTTAGTGGTGGTGATTGTAAATAGTGGCTAGTGGTGGTGAGGGTTGGATGTAGTGATTGGTAACGATGGTGGTTGTGGCTGAGGATGGTGGTAGTTGATAATGATGGACAACAACGAAGGTAGTTGATAATGGTGAGCAATGGCGGCAATGGTAAATTGATGGAATTGGTGAATTGCCTTTTTGAGAAATCTTAGAGTAGACATCTTAATGATATTAATACTTTATTACATATGTTAATTAATAATTCAGATCTATTCAGACTTATTAAGTGATACTATTATTAAAAATACATTTAATGGTTAAGATCTGAATTAATAAGATTCGGACTTGAAAATCAAAAGAATTTAATGACTGGAATGTGAATAATTAAAATTAAGACTTTCATTAAATACAAATAAATGAGACTTCAGAACAAACGCACACTTTATTAGTCTTTCCTTTTCTTTGTTTTTCTTTTCTTAGCACTCTTTAAAAGGGAAACAATTAAAAAAAAAAAAAGGAATGAAAGAAAAAGACAACGACAAAGCCTAGCTACCCTTTTCTCTTCTTCTACTTCTTCTTTGTTTTTTTCTGTTTTTTTTGGACATTTTGTTGGAAAATAATTTAATATCTCAAAAAGAATAGTTTATATTCCTGAATAAATTCATTCTTTAAGATCATATTAATGGGGTGTTTGACAATTGATTTCTAATGTTGTAACGTACCCTTTATTTGATGTGTAATAACACATTTATTTGCATTAATCCCCATTATCAGTTATTACTCCTCTTTACTCCTTAAAACAAAAAAACGTACAGCAAACCTTTCAGAACCGTTTGTTCCATTTCTGATCATTTTGAGCTCTTCCTCCTATATATACCATAGTCTCTTTCTTTGGTGAATGCAGAGATGAAGTGAATTTCTTTCTTCCATATTTTATATATAGTGTGCTGGGTTTTCTTTAATATAAATCTTTGTTAGATTTTGGCTCCTAGCTTTGTACTAGAAGAGCTTGTTGAATCCTGGGAGATACACTCATACCGGGTGAAATATCTTTAAGGGCGGTGTCTTAATTGACATATCTCAAGCTTTCAAGAATTCCTACAGTGTTCGTGATCAAGTAATTTCTGCAAGATTTCCAATAATCTTAAGGATAAACTAGAAAATTTTAGTTGTGAATTGTGGAGAAGTTATATTTTTAGACTGAAATATTTGAAATTGTGGGGGTGTCTTGCTAATGTTGTGCTACTCAATTTTGAAAAGAAAAAGGTAGAGAAAATTACACTGTATGTTCATTGGGGCAACAATGCTACAAAAAATGACCCTTTTTATAATTCTTACAAAAAATAACTCAAACGTTTCTCTCTCTCTCTCTCTCTCTCTCTCTCTCTCTCTCTCTCTCTCTCTCTCTCTCTCTCTGCCTTTGTATATATGTTTGTATATGTCGGTATAAGTGTTTGTATATGTTTGCATATTTTTGTATATTTTGGGCTATTTTTCGTAATGTAAGTTTTGGGCTATTTTTTTGCAATGTAAGTGACCAACTTGTATATTTCTGAAATTTTCCCAAAAAAGTATCTTAGAGGTACCACAATTATTGTACTAAACATAGTAAATTTTTGGAGTTGGTTGGCGATGAGGCTAAGTGGTTAAGAAACCTCTTAATGAGTATTCCAATTAGAATAAAACCAACATGTTTTGTGTTTATATATTATGGTTGTCAAGCGACAATAACTGTAGTGAAATATAAATTTTTCAATGGCAAAAATAGACACATTTGTTTGAGACATAATGTGTGAAAGCAGCTGCTGTGAGATGAAATCATTTATGCAAATTATGTGAAGTCGGAGGTGACCTTGATCAATTCACAAATTAAAAGAAACATCGAGGGGAATGGGACTTTTGTCATTTGAGAAGATTAGCAATGATCGTAACCCAACCTATGTGATTGAAGATCCCATGAATTAGGTTCATATGGGTAATAACAAGTCATTAGTTAATCAAAAGTGCACTATAAAATTTTATTCCTTCCTATGTTGTGTGAATATAGTGCAGTTCTGCAAGGCAAAGTGAGGCTGAGTTATAAACTCTTAATCCATTACCATATCCTTTATAAGTGGTGTATTGCTCTGCAGAATACACTTGATGGGTGGACCTATATAAGTGTGGAGTGGTGCCGCTCCTATGAAATTCTGACAAGTTTCTAGAGCACTCATGAATACCAAGACAAGTGCATGACTGTAACACCTCGTAGCTTCGGGCTAAGATTTGTATCATAAGATGGGGGTATAATAAACCCAATTTGAGTAGTGTATAAATGATGTTTGAAACCCAATCAATACATGAGAAGAGTCTTTGGGCAAAGCAAAGTTGAAAACCACTCTACGGGACATGTTTGTCAGTGAGTTTATAGAAGGTCTTACTTCCAACGACCATAACCCCATTATTAATTTGGAATTTGGGAAAACTTTCTTGATGAAAGTTGTATCCCTTTGAAATAGATTTCCAGCGGTATATTATGGGGGTCAAACGGACATCTGTACAAAGAGTTATGCCCATTTTACTGAAGACTGTTCGCTGGAAATTCTGCCAGCGTAACGGTGACGTTACGGACCGTAACACGTGTTACAGGCCGTAACAGTGGACCGTAACACACCGAAAATTTCCAGAACCTCACTGGAAATTTTCACCAAGTTACGGTACCAAGTTACGGTCCGTCCTTTGTGTTACGGGACAGTAACAGTGACCGTATCTTGGTCCGTATGTACGTTTCGGGTCACTTGACTTCGGGAGGCCATAACCCTATCATAACTTGGGAATTTGGGAAAACTCAAAGAACGAAAGTTGTAGATAATTGAAATACCTTTCCAACCATAGGTTGTGGGTTCACAGGCGACATCGGGATAGGGCGATATGGACGTTTTAAGACAGAAAGGTCCCAACCCGTTTTCAAGTTGGGTCAACCCATTTCCCCCTTAGTATTTAAGGGAAATGAAAACCCTAGCAGCCTCCATTTCCCTCAAATTTCAGATTTTTAGAGAGAGGAAGTGAGAGAGAGGAGAGCTAGAGAGAGAAAGTAGAAAATCAACCAAGTTTAAGGCCCCGAATCCCGAAGCTCGTGAAGGATAAAGTGTAGTACAAGTTGTTGCCGTCATTCTAAGCTAAAAATCGAACTTGGGGATGTTGATTTCGTGGTGACTACTCACAAAAGGTAATGTTTCTATCCTTAATCATTTCTAGTTGTGAATTAATGAATTCTAGGGAGAATAATAATTGGGTTTGATGAAGAGAATTATATGAACTGTGTTAGAGTTGTTGGATTGTTGACTTTGGATTGTTGTATTCATATGGAGGATGAAGAATGATGTTAATTACATCTAATTGAGATTGTAGAAGTAGCTAGAAGTAATAGAATGGGGATTGGGTGAAGAAAACACCATTATGAGGGTTGTGGAGCTTCATGCCCACCAAGTGTTTGATAAAATGCTTAGATGAACAAAGCAGGGATATTGTTGCTAATATAGAATCCCTATGACATGTATTATTATAGATTAAAGTTGAAGGGATTGAAGGACATTGTGATACGCTCAAGAGCAGGAAGTCAAGGTATGTAGGCGCTATCCACGTGTGGGAACATCCTTGTTCTTTCCCATGATTCATTATTCCATGATTACACACCAAGTTTTAGGATTCTAGGTATATTCATGCTAAACCCTAGACACTTGAACCATGATGTATATTATATGGTCAGTTACAATTCCGTTTGATTAGTCTTAATTTACTGCTTTGGTAATTGAGACTTAGTCCGTAATCTATGAAAAACCCATAACTTGCATCCCATGGGTTCTATAACACAAGATATGAGATATTATGCTTATTTTCATGAAAAACTTTTATATATGTATTTATTGTCATGTCTTCATGTACCCATGTTCATGTCAAGATTCAGAAATCATGTTTTCAGTTATTTTCATGTTCGGGAGTTGTATTAATACCGAGAAGGCTCAGATAGCCTGAAACTATGTATGCCAACGTAGGATAAGGATCGCTCCGCCCAGTTAGGACGATTCCTTCATATTTTTCCCATTGAGGGATTTTGGATCCATTCATGTCATGTTCATGTCTCGTTGCCCCGGCAAGGTACGAGATGGCTTAGCTGATCGGGCAGAGATCAGACTCCACGTTTCTCCCCGTGGTGGTTCATATCGGTATTACAGAATATTACAGATTATTACAGATTATCTCATGCTTACAATACTCATGTTTATGTTCAGTTCCGGTACTCAGTTTCAGTTTCAATTTCATGTTTTGTACTCATGCTCATGCTCATGTTCATGTCCAGGTTTTCAGCTTCAGTTCTTGTCATGTTATTTCATGTCCCATGTTATTTCATTCAGTTGTTTTACATACCAGTACATTCAATGTGCTGACGTCCCCTTTTTATTGCCCGGGGGCCTGCATTTCACGATGCAGGTACTGATATACAGGACGACACATCTGCTCAGTAGGACAACATTTGTATCAGCTTATTGGTGAGCCCCATCTCATTCGGGGTTTAGTCAACTTTTGTTTTATGATTAATTATGCATCTAAAGGTATGCTGGGGGTCTTGTCCCAGTAAGTATGTTTTCCAGTCAGACTCATGATAGAGGTTTCATAGACTAGGCAAGTCAGTTATGTCATGTCAGACATTTGGAGTCGTATAGCCATTTTGGCTCACTCATGTTTAAACAAGTATTTTATTAAGTATTATGACTTACCATGTTTTATAAAGGCTCATTATGCATTCACGTTATATTTCCGCTCATGTATGCCTCATGATAGTTCAGCAAGCCATGTGGTTCGCTCGGTCACATACAGTCAGGCACCGAGTGCCGTGTTACGTCCAGACCATGGTTCGGGGGGTGACAATGACCTCTAGCGCAAAACCCCAATAACGACAAAGATTATGCGAGTATTATGTGATAGAATAAGACTCTAGGCTTACAAAATAATTCTTGGTTCATAGAAGTTCTAAACTTTACCAATTTTTCTGTAAGTTTAATATTATTTTATCTAGGTTTGGTTCATAGTCTACGCGACACCAGATTTGATGCATTGTATTCAAACGTGGAAACCCAGCAAAAATTTTTGTTTCTTTTTTTTTTTCCTTATTATTCTTTTTGAGATAGTGAAGGATTGTTGAAAAATAATTTAATATCTCAAAAAGAATAGTTTATATTCCTGGATAAATTTATTCTTTAAGATCATATTAATGGGGTCTTTGACAATTGATTTCTAATGTTGTAACGTACCCTTTATTTGATGTGTAATAACACATTTATTTGACTGAAAAAAAATAACACATTTATTTACATTAATCCCCATTATTAGCTATTACTCCTCTTTACTCTTCCTTAAAACAAAAAAACGTACAACCAACCCTTCCCAACCCTTTGTTCCATTTCTGATCATTTTGAGCTCTTCCTCCTATATATACCATTGTCTCTTTCTCTGGTGAATGCAGAGATGAAGTGAATTTCTTTCTTCCATCTTTTATTTATAGTGTGTTGGGTCTTCTTTAATATTAAACTTTATTAGATTCTGACTCCTAGTTTTGTACTAGAAGAGCTTGTTGAATCCTGGGGATACACCCATACCGGGTGAAATATCCTTAAGGACAGTGTCTTAATTGATATGCCTCAAGCTTTCAAGAATTCCTACAGTGTTTGTGATCAAGTATTTTCCGGAAAAATTTTCAACACATTTTAAAGCAAATTGACTACCCTTTTCCCTTTCGCTTTTGTTTCCTTTTTTTTGGTCTCATCAACCTAGTGAAAAATGTTAGTTTTGACTTTGTCTTTTTGAATTTTCTTTTAGGTGCACGTCCTACCACGAGAGATTCCGGGGAAATCAACTTTTGGGCTATCCATGTGGTTATTAAAGTGGTTTATCTTCCTCAATGGAACATCCATTTCATTAGGAATACGAGAGTATGATCACTTTTCCAATTTACTTCGTGCGACTTGTCGATCAATTTCTGTTAATTACTTCTTGGTTATTGCTCGGTGACACTGCTCGACTCGGCTTGGATAGGCCTAAGATAGGGCCACTAGAGCTAAAAAACTTGTCTGGAAAACCCCAATGCTTGACGTTGGGACACTTGCTAAGATTAAAAGTGGTGACATTAAGGTACGTACCTTCTACTATTTGCTATAGAAAAAATCATGCATGGACTATGGATCGAGCTCCTCTCCATTTATCTTCTCTCCATTTTTTCAAGTTCTAGCTTGGATTAAAGACACATGGCATAGGTTGTAATTAATGGTTAAGATTTAATTGACTAAAGAAGGATCTTAACCATAGTTTAAATAATTAATAAATTGTCCATAAATATATTAAAGTATTTTCTCTCTCTTCCTAAAGATTTATTTCCTACCCAGTATCTATTTCCTCCTTATCAGTTTACCCGATTTTGAGTTAATCTTTTAGCTCTATATATTTAATTATTTATGTAGCTTTTTCTTTCGAAAAGCCAACAATAAATCTTCGTTGGTCATGCCAATTTATGAAAAAAAGTCCTCCATTTGAACGCCACTTTTCTTTTCTTTCGGTTATTAGTATTATAATATGCAGTCTAACGGGCAAGTTGATGAATTGTCTATTAGATTTTCCATTGTTTTCCTTGTTTTATATATTTTATTTATGACTAAAAGATAGATACTACTCCCTCTGTTTCAATTTATGTGAACCTTTTCGGAGTACGAGGGTCAAACTTGATAACTTTGACCGTGACTTTTGACATAGATTTTTCAAGTTGTAAAAATAAAATTTATAAATTTAGAAACTACATAAAAAGTACTATAAGTCATGATAATTTATAATTCAAATAATTTGGAAAAAATGTAAGAAAACCGTGGTCAAAGAAGCAGCTCGTAGACTCCTCAAATAGTAAAAGGTTCACATAAATTGAAACAGAGGGAGTATAAGTTATCAGTTCTAAAAAAAAAAATGGAAGATAAATTCGGTTATGGAAAAAAGATAGGAAGTGAGAAAAGTTATTAATATATTTATGGATAAGATGATATGTTGCTATGATTGTGGGATTACTAAAATTTTTGGAAGTGAGTATATGAAATATTAATTATCTAAGCCATGGTTAGGGCTATTCTTTAGTCAAATAAATCTTAGCCAATAATTTTAACATATGTCATGTGTCCTCAATCCAAGCTAGAATTTGAAAAAAATGGAGAGAAAAGAAATGGAGAGGAACCCAATCCTCTGGACTATATGTAGTACTATCAAATTACCTTTCTTTTCTTGATATCTTTCTTTCACTTTGTGTTGCCTAGCTAGCTTTTTTTAATTAATGTTTGTTGGGATGCATCCCATGACCTTTTCCTCAACCTCAATCATGCATATATTTGTCCCAATATTCACTGATTCTACTATCATAATTTCAAAGTTGAAAATCACTCAACTCCTTATCAGTTAATATAGGTTTTAGTGCTCCAATTTGGCATTAATCAAGAAAAGGCATAAGTCCTGCTCTAATGGACTTGAGACCCTATTAACATTCTCTTTGGAAAAAAGAGTAATTTTAGTAGTTATATGTGTAGGTACGTCCTGGAATTAGGAGATTATTAAAGCATCACATGGTGGAATTTGTGAATGGGCAAACGGAAGAATTTGATGCAATAATCATGGCAACTGGTTACAAAAGCAATGTGCCATCGTGGCTAAAGGTACTCACTTTTCCCCCTTTAGTTAGTTTCTTGATTTAAGGATGAAAAATGGTTATGTATAATTTAGTTCTTGTTTGGTTTCCAGGAAAGAGAGATGTTCTCAGAGAAAGATTGTTTACCAAGAAGGCCATTTCCCAATGGGTGGAAAGGAGAGTGTGGGCTTTATGCAGTGGGATTCACCAAACTTGGCTTGCTTGGTGCTTCCATGGACGCCAAGAAAATTGCACAGGACATTCATCAATATTTTCAATGAAATATAGGTATCACTTGAAATTTTCCTGAAGCAAGATATCTAAAAGAAAAACAAAACATTAACTAACATTATGGTCAGAATGTATACTTGATCGATTAGACTCAAAGGTCACTTAAAACAAAAAACATTGCATACTTGGCCAGAAACATGTAAAAGTTGTAAATTTTCAGTTTGTAATTCTTGTTCATCAAATAAAGCTCATCAACATCCTTTCGATCACCAACTTACGTTATCAAGTACAAAACCATTTCAAACAATAATTATTGATTCATGGGGCCTTTCTCCGGTTTTATCAATTGACAAAAAACTATACTACTGCATTTTTGGTGACATTTGGCTTTATACATTGAAAAATAAAAGTGAGTTTAAAGAACTTTTCAAAAGAGTGTTAACGGAACGCCATTTTAATACAAAAGTTCTTTCTGTGCATATATTGATGTTGGTGGAGAATATAGATGTCTTGATCCATACCTAAGTTCTGAAGATATTGATCACCTTTTAGCTCCTCCATACCTCATAGACATATTATTGAAATGGAAGAGCATTATCACATGAAGCTTCGCTTCCACCGACCCTTCGGTCTTTTGCATGTCATTCAACTTTTTTTTACTGCATAAATTGATTACCTACCTCACTTTAAAAAAAACCAACCACCTTTCCAAATGTTAATTGGTAAAAATCTAGATTTTCGCCAATTAAAATTCTTTGGATGCTTGTGTTATCTACAGCTCAAACCATACTCAAAAATAAGTTGGAGCCGAGATAGATGCCTTGTATTTATTTGGGTTTTTCGTCCAATTATCATTAATGTTTTGATCCGAAAACTTCAAAAATATGCTTGTCTCGTGATGTACAATTTTTTGAAAGTATTTTTCCTTTCCAGAGTATAATGTCAAAGCTTTCCTCAAATTTTAAAACACTTGCTTAGGAAAACCCAGTGAAACTAACAAAGAGAAATCTCCTATATTTTCTCCTACACCTTGTATAGATTTAGCGTCCCTTATAATTTTACCCATTGCAGATACCATCAGGCACACGAATGATACTGTCGGATCTGACTGTCCTATGACTCTATACTACCACCACCATATGCAAGTTGAACAACTAGAATTCCAGCGTTTATTGCAATTTTGATGGGCTTGAGAACAAGCCAGGAGTCAGATTCTCATGATGCCTAACTTGCCAACAATCAACCAAGCTTATGCTATGGTTGCTTAGGATGAGAGTAGGATGGTTTCAGGAAACTATTCGGGCAACGTTAAACTAACTGCTATGTTCGCGAATTATATAATCTGGAATGTGACTTTTGTCACTTGAAAGGTCACACAAGTTGATGAGATGTCATTTTTGCGGCAAGCCAGGGCATCTGAAGGAGAATTGCTATAAAATAATAGGGTATCCTGCATATTTCAAGACCAAGAGAAAGGCTAATATGATTCAGATGGAAGGGAGTTGAGTGCGAGTGTTAAACAGTGGAAACAACAATGCGGTGTCTATTTGATTGAATGAATGCTAATTTTTGCCCAACTTTCATTTAACGTTAGATTCGATCTCTTAATTTGTTCCAATTCTTTAGGGACTGACCAGTCTCCTATTTCTTCTGGATAATATTTGTGACTAAGAGTGTTTTTAGTTCTCGTCAAATCCCTTAAATTTCCATCAGCAACAGGTTGTATTGACCAATGGGTATCCGCAATTTTAGCTCTTTTCCCTATATTCCTCAATTCTTGAAATATATAAAATAGAAAAAACAAAGAAACGGTTAAGATACAGTTTCTCATTCAAAATCCATCTCCCCCCAGCCTTAATTTAGTTAATTTAACAACTATTGTCCCCTAGTGTTTGATGGACTACTTGATAGAAATAAAAGACAAAAGGTCTCATGATCCTTTTTTCAACAAAAACAACAAGATGATGAAGAGATGTGTATACGTTGAGGGACCGGTGATCATTGGAGCAGGGCCATCAGGACTAGCGGCTGCAGCATGTTTGAAGCAAAAAGGAGTTCCAAGTTTGGTATTAGAGAGATCCAATTGCATAGCTTCTTTATGGCAACTCAAAACTTATGATCGTCTCTGCCTTCATTTGTCTAAGCAATTCTGTGAACTTCCTCTCATGTCATTCCCCGAAGATTTCCCGACTTACCCCACGAAGAACCAGTTTATTAAGTACTTGGAGCTATATGCCATTACGTTTGATATTAGGCCCGTTTTCAATCAAACGGTTGTATGTGCTAATTACGATCAGAATCTCGGGTTCTGGAGGGTGAGGACGGACACAACAGAGTATGTTAGCCGGCAGCTAATCGTGGCGACGGGGGAGAATGCAGAGGCAGTGGTACCTGGAATTGAAGGAATGGAGCAATTTGGTGGAAGTATAATGCATGCAAGCTTGTATAAAAGTGGGGAAAAGTTTAGAGGGAAAAAGGTGTTGGTAGTTGGATGTGGGAATTCAGGAATGGAGGTGTGTTTGGATCTATGTAATCATGATGCAAGCCCTTCCCTCGTGGTTAGAAATACTGTAAGGCCTCATTTGTTTTTATTAAAATTAAAACGTTTGAATCTAAATACATATTTGAATATTAACATGTGCATTAAATTTTAGATATTTGAATCTAAATACACACCTGAATATTAAAATTTTGTATTAGATTAATAATTAAAACTATTTTTTTCAACAGCTGAATGCATAAAATTATCTTTTTAAATTACTAAATATAAAATTTAATAAAATTTCAAATTAATCAAATAATATATCAATAAATATTTTTAAAAATTATGTGGTGGTTAGTGGCGGTGGTTGTGAGTGTCTCCATTGGGGATGGTGTTGCCTAATGATGGTGTTGTGGGTATAGTAGCTAGTGGTGATGGTGGTTGTCACTAGTGGTTGATGATGGTAGTTGGTTGCGACGACTTATAGATGTGGTAGATCATAATGATAGCTAATAATATTGGTGAATGATGGTTGTTGTTGACGATATATAGTGGTGGCTAATGGTGGTGATTGTCTGTAGCGATCGGTGGTTGTGGGGATCACGATTGGGGATGGTGTTGCCTAATGGTGGTGATTGTCCGTAGCGATCGGTGGTTGTGGGGGTCGCTGTCACTAGTGGTAGCTGGTGGCGATGACTAATAGTTGTGATGGATCATAGTGATAGCTAATAATGCTGGTGATCGATGGTTGTGGTTAGCGACATATAGTGGTGACCGATGGTGGTGATTGTCAGTAGTGATTGGTGGTTGTGGGTGTCGCGATTGAGATGGTGTTTCCTAATGGTGATGTTGTTGCTATAATAGCTAATGGTGATGGTAGCTGTCGCTATTAGTTGATGGTGGTAGTTGGTGGTGATGCTGATCATTATGGTGGATTATAGTGATAACTAATGATTGTGGTGAATGATGGCTGTGGTTGGCGATATATAGCGATGACTCATGGCGTTGATTGCCCATCGTGATTGGTGGTTGGTGGTGATGATTGTAAATAGTGGATAGTGGTGGTGATGGCTGGTTGTAGTGATCGATAACAATGGTGGTTGTGGCTGAGGATGGTGGTTATGTGTGGTGGGTGGTGGGTGGTGGTAGTTGATAATGGTGAGCAACGATGACGAATGTTGATAATGGTGAGCAATGGTTGTAGTGGTGAATTGCCATCTTTAGAAATCTTAAAGTAGACATCTTAATTATATTAATACTTTGTACGTATCTTAATTAATCATTCAAATCTATTCAAATTCATTAAGTGATTATAATATTAAAAAAATGCATTTAATGCTTAAAATCTAAATTAATAAGATCCGGACTTAAAAATCAAATGAATTTAATGACTGCGATTTGAATAATTAAGATTAACACCTTCATTAAGCGCAAATAAATGAAGCATAAGAACATACTCACACTTAATTAATCTTTCCATTTACTTTCCTTTTTTTTTTTTTTACCCTCTTTAAGAGGGAAATAATAAAAAGGAAAAAAGAAGGAAAGAAAAAGAGAAACAAAAAAGCCTACATTTTTCTCCTCCTCTTCTTCTTCTTCTTCTTCTTCTTCTTCTTGTTTTCTTCGGAAATTTTAAAGCAATCGACTACCTTTTTCCCTTTTGGTTATGTTTTTTAGTCTCATCAACCCTTTGAAAACTGTTATTTTGTTTTCTGAATTCTTTTTAGGTGCATGTCCTACCACGAGAGATGCTCGGGAAATCAACTTTTGGGCTATCCATGTGGCTACTGAAGTGGTTGCCCGTGCGACTTGTCGATCAATTTCTGTTGATTACTTCTTGGTTATTGCTCGGTGACACAGCTCGACTCGGCTTGGTTCGGCCTAAGATAGGGCCACTAGAGCTAAAAAACTTGTTTGGAAAAACCCCAGTGCTTGACGTTGGGACACTTGCTAAGATTAAAAGTGGTGATATTAAGGTACGTACCTTACTACTATTTGCCAGAGAAAAAATCATACATGGACTATATGTAGTATCATCAAATCACCTTTCTTTTCTTGATATGTTTCTTTCACTTTTGTTACCTAGATAGCCTTTTAAATGTTTGTTGGGATCCATCCCATGACAATATTAACAATATCAATCAAGAAAATTAAATAAAATGATAGAATCAACTTATCGGAATAAATCGTTGTGTCGTGGCAAGTCACTGTTTTGAAAGTGATTTCGGTGCAACTGCGATGCAAATCATTTTGGCCGGTCACTCTCCAAGGTTCAATAGCTCTTCCAAACACGTGCACTCGTGACTGAAAGTTTGGAGTTGCACAAAATAATTGCCCAGAAATTCATGACGAAAGAAAGCCAAGGAAGAAGAATGTATTTGAGAAAGGAAGCCAATAAAAGAGAAGATATTCCTTTCTTGTGTTTTTTCTCATAAAGAGAAGACATTCCAATATATATTCATAGGAAGTACGGTGAGGAATTAAACAACCCATCCGTTATGAGATGAATAATACTCATTAAGGAAAAGTAACATTCTGCACAATAATTTCTAGAGAATGAATGTGGTAATTATACTTTGCATTCTCATCTGCACATTCATTCGAGAGTAGTAACTTTTACTTTGCATTTTCATCTGCACAATCAATTCGAGAGAATGAATGCCGTAAATTTATTTTGCATTCTCATTCATTAATAAAAAGTGCACACATCTTTCATCAACATTGCAAATATATCCCATAAACAGTGTGACAAATTTCTTCAGCTTAATTTGTCCCAACATTCACTGATTTCAGTGATGTAAATCACACAGCCCCTTATCAATTAATTTAGGTTGTAGTGCTCCAATTTTTCATTAATCAAGAAAAGGCATAAGTCTTTGGAAAAACGAGTAATTTTAGTTGTTATATGTGTAGGTATGTTCTGGAATTAGGAGATTATTAAAGCATCACATGGTGGAATTTGTGAATGGGCAAACGGAAGAATTTGATGCAATAATCATGGCAACTGGTTACAAAAGCAATGTGCCATCGTGGCTAAAAGTACTCACTTTTCTCCCTTTAGTCAGTTTCTTGATTTAATGATGAAAAATGGCTATGTATAATTAAGGTCTTGTTTGGTTGCCAGGAAACAGAGATGTTCTCAGAAGAAGATGGTCTACCAAAAAGGCCATTTCCCAATGGGTGGAAAGGAGAGTGTGGGCTTTATGCAGTGGGATTCACCAAACGTGGCTTGCTTGGTGCTTCCATGGATGCCAAGAAAATTGCTGAGGACATTCATCATTATTTTCAATGAAATATAGGTATCACTTGAAAATGTTAATCCCCTCAAAAAGAAATTGACAGAAAAAAGAAAAAACACAGTTATTGTATTTGGTAAAAAAAAAAAAAGTACTAGTAGCATTATCTTCTATTAAAATAGTTAAAAACATCCTTAAATCTACTTTTGGTTGATGGGGACAGGCTCCGTTCCAGTACCTCATATGTCCATTTAGTCCAATCCCATCTTAAATAACTCACACGTGTGTCTATAATTATTTAGGAGCCACCCAGATAATTGAAATTGAGTATAATTGGGTGTAATTACACAATTTGACCTGTTTGTTTGATCAAGTAATTACACAGTTAGGTGGGAATTGAGTGTAATTGACAGGATGTAATTACACTCTCCAATTCTCAAGGGGGGCTGAGAATTGGGTGTAATTACACCATGTAATTACAGGGTTTAGTTTGTTTATTTTTTTTACTTTAATTTATTTTTATTTTTAATTTATTTTATTTCTATTATTTTAATTTTTTGATTTTTAATATTTTTCTATTTCTATTATTTTAATTTCCTTTTTATTTTTACTTTTTTATTATTTTTATTTTTTAAAATGTATTTTTATCTTTATATTATTTATTTTTCATTTTCTTTCTTTTCATTCCCAACCTTTACGTCTTGTGATTCCATGTAATTGCTCGTATTTTTTTATTTTATTCATTTAGCATAATCGTGTTATTATTCTAATATTTGAAACTACTACACCTCTTAATATTGGAAAGAATGAGTTATTAACAAACTTGACATATAACGGGTGACATTAAAGTAGAATTTCATTGTGAAGGGGTTATAGACTTATATTTTTCCTTTCTTTTGAATTATTTACTTAAGTTACGTTGGAACTTACTTATGTAATATTGAAATTTAACATAAGAGTATTATGTTGAACTTTTTCTTTTGGATTTTGAATTTAGGTTATATTTTCAATTTTAAATTATTTGCTTTCACATTGCATGTTGTTTATTTTTCACTTACATTTGATGGATTTTTTGTGTCAAACATTTGAATAATGTTATGGCATTATATTTATTAATATTATTTTTTTTGTCAAACATCCAATCCATGACGTTCTCACAAAAAAAGTCTTCTTTTAAGTTTTATAATTAATTAAAATTAAATATTAATTTGAAAAATATATATCAATTATTTTTGTTACAATATTAGTTAAAAATATATGATTATTAATTAATATATTTTCAAGAAACAATGTGTTATTAAATAACTAATTTAATATCATTTATAAAGGCAATATTTTTAAATATTAATTTCAAATTTTTTATAATTAAATTTTATTTTTAAATTAAACTGACTGTGTAATTACACTTGTGCAACCAAACAGCACGCTTGTAATTACACTGTAATTACATTATGACAAACAAACAGGTCATTGTAATTACACTACTGTGTAATTACTAGGCTGTGTAATTACTACCCTAGTAATTACACCAATTCCAATTACCAAGTTGCTTTCCAAACAGGCCTTAATGGTTGAGATTCATTTTATTAACCAAATAATATCAACTCTAGTTAGTAGTTCTCTCTCTTTACCCTTTTCCACTTTGCTGCCGGCAGTAGCCTCTCTCCATTAAAGCTAGTAGTGCAACCTACAAAAATCAGTTTATTTTGCTCTATTCTCACCATTATTATCAAAGAAATACTATGTTTAACTCTCGAGAAAAAGAGGATAACAAGATCCAAAAGATACACTTGGGTTATGAAATTTCACCAGATCAAGTAAGGAGAGTGGATTCATCTAGTTTGAGGCTAGTTTAGACGGAAATGGTGATCTAATGAAGCTTGGTGTCCTCTTCAAACCAACAAAAGTGTCAATTTGGATTTCAATAACTGATCAATCTCTCCTTCTCTATAGTTTCTTTTATGAGATACCCTTTTTATTTATGTGTGTTGAAGGCTACACTTCATTATGAAATTTTAATTTCTGAGAATTTTGTGATTTGCACAACGTTTAGTTATTTCATCTCGTTTTATTGTCGATAGATTTAGAAGCAACTAGGGGAAGTGGGAGGGAGAAAAGCTATTAACCCTGGTTAAGATTAGTTGGTTAGCAAAATGAATCTTAACCACTAAATAATTAATTGCATACGTGTAAATCAGTCAAAGCCGCACCGGACCAAATGGACAGATGAGTACTGGAGGGGAGCTGAGTGTTTTATAAGCTAATATGACCAACGTATCAGCTTATCCACACACCCTCTTTAAAGATTTGCTTAGAATCAGAACAGTTTGTAGTTCGGCAAATAATTACTGTCTCTATTTACCACGTACGATCCAAGTTCGTGAGCCATAATAGGCACTTAAGAGCTACTACCCAATGTAAAAACCCGATAAGTATCAATTACTATGGTTCAAAATTTGAAATGATACTATAAGAATATTTAGAAGTCTCCGAGACTTTATATCTAGAAGCGGAAGGAAATATAAGCGCAATGTTGCCAAAACCGGCCTATATCTCAAGTACCAGTCAAAAAGCATCTAATGAAATTCGAATATAGCTCTAGAGTATATATAATTCGAAAGCTTTACAAAATATAATCAAAACTAAGTAGCCATAATGAACAGATGTGGTTGACTCTCCTCAGCTGAAAATTCAAGATTGTCGCGAAGAAGATCAAATATGACCAACAACTCTACTAGAAGATGGATTTACACAGAACCATAAAAAACAAGGGAGAATCAAATGCCAACAAGATCACTTACCCATGCCACCATAGAGCAAATCTCTGAAAGTATATGCATGCTATATAAACATGTATAAGACGTATCATATTTACAATGATGCATAAACAAAATGGAAGAAATTCTTCATGTAACATTTCATAAACTATGTTCTGTGGTGTTACTATTTTTTGTAGAGAAAACTACAAACGAAGATCATGTAAATTTATATGACCCCATCTTGAGTCACGTATATATCAATTGTAGCCAAGCCCTTTTACGTTACAAAACTATCTGAAATTTTTAGTGAAGTAAAATAAATGACTGTATAGTTTATACTTTACACCCATTGTTACTCCTCTCTTCTGGTTCTGGTTTATATTAAATCTCAACGCCAGCCTTGTCCTCAATTATCGTTACAGACAATGTCTTACTAATTACTATTTGTGTCCCTTAAGCAACGGCATCGTGAGATATCACGTGGCCAATTAAACAACTTCAATTATAATAAGTTGTCCACCAATTAGTAATGGTGTAGTACGAATGTGATCCCTCCGAGAATAGGCGCATGCATGCAATGCATGTACATGATACGGTATCAGTTTGACACAGAGACTGATCAAGGATTTAAGTTCTATGAGTTCAATCTTTATGCTTTTTAGTATTGAACTTATTGTAATTATAAAATTACGTGTTCAAACCTACTATTTCTTGAATTTTACTAAATTTTTAAATAGAAATTTATTCTCCGCATAAAAAACACACGGTTCATATGAACCTGACGGCACAACACTCTATCCACCCCTGGGGTTCGACAGAACCAGCAATTTTGGCTCAAACTATGTATATGTGTTTAGAAATACGCTAAACATGGTCATATAATAATTAAACTGCAAATCTAGTAGCATAAATGAGTGTGGCTTTAGTGGCAGACGAAGAATCACCAGAACACATAAACTTCAAATCCTGGATCCTCATTTAATTCTAGAGGCGGAGCTAGAATTTTAAGTTTATGAGTTCTTGATTCTAGAAAAGGTATCTTACTAGGTTTGAACAAAGTATTTATACATACTAAGTGATTTTTAACCAAACCACAAAAAAATTTAAATCTTAAATCCGTATTTGCTTCTAGAGGCGGATCTAGGATTTGAAGTTTATGTGTTCGCCACTGTAGAAAAAGTAGCTTACTAGGATTTGAACAAAGTATTTATACATACTAAGTGATTTTTAACCAAACCACAAAAAATTTAAATCTTAAATCCGTATTTGCTTCTAGAGGCGGATCTAGGATTTGAAGTTTATGTGTTCGCCACTGTAGAAAAAGTAGCTTACTAGGATTTGAACAAAGTATTTATACATATTAAGTTATTTTATTAAAACAGATACATGGGTTGGTCCAAAGCTACTAGTTCTGCTGAATCCGTAAGCAGAACTGTAACTCTGCCCTGCCTGCCGGCCTTCACAGTTGATCAGAAATTTCAGATTCCTGCTTTGGAAAAGGAAAAATTCCTTGTAAGGAGCGCGTCCGAACTTTAATGAGCTCTATGAAATGAGAATTTTATTCTAGCAAGTAGATATAACTAAATACCGGATGGCTTAACGCCAAAATTTATAAGTTGTCCTCTAACCATACAACAGCGGAAAATATTTGGCCAATTTCTTACTATATGTAATTGGCTTATGAGAATTTTATTTCTCTTACTGTTCATGTTTCTTGAATTCTCATTTTCTTTGTATCTCACTAAGCCAGTTAAGCTCCACTACTTCGACTGCTGAGAAAAAAAATTGTCATACGTTTCCCTATTGGACAATTTGTTTGCCCTTACTCATCCAGCTCCATTTCATCTTCTTTTCTACTTTTTCCTTTCAGGCACCGTGGTAATTGGTATAATTGCTTATTCGTATAATTTATTTTTTAAATCGACTATTTCAGTTTGTTAAATTTATAAGCCAAATGAAACTGGCATAAATTCGATTTTTTAGCTTCTGCAAGTGTTTTATTTTCAATTTTTGCAATCTTTTGGTCCTTTTAACATCTACTCCCACGCTTAAGAGTGGACGTTTGGAGCGTGGATAAATTATTCTATCTATATTTAGCTTTGATCCACATAAGAAATGAACTAACTCAACCTGAAAAGTCAGCTCATGAGATGAGGGTCGCCCAAAATCATATAAGGAGACTACTAATCTCATCTACAACAAAAGTGGGACTATTCTAAGTTCTAACCATCAAAGGCGGATGAAACATAGCGGTATCGGGTTAATCTGAACTGAATACTTTTGACGCAAAGTATAGATTTAATTAAGTGTAAAAATCCATTAAAATTGCGACAAATAGTAGGTCTGGAGTACCCATAACCTTAAATACGTTGTGTTCAATGCTAAGAATCTTAAAGGGTGAACCCATAAACCTTAAATTCTAGATCCGTCTATGCTAACATATATCATACTTGTAAACAAAAACAAAAAGGGTATACTATGCCCAGAAGCAGAGTCGAGATTTAAAGTTTATGGGTTTTGCACTGCCACCCAACCATAGCTCGTCTAATTAGTTACTGAATTCACAATTAAATATTTATCCACATAGAATTTTCTAATACAAATACAAGACATAAGAAAAAAATAATTGAGTTCGTCCGAACCCATAACTGATACTCTACCTCCGCCCTGGCTACACCCACCTCTTCTTAACCCTAACCTTAAAACCATGTTTCATGTGGAGGATGACAGAGCAATTGGGGGAAACAACATGACCTTTCACCATTTCAATCTAATAATTATGGATGATAGCAGCAGCCACAACTTTCATTTGAGTAAATGCCTAAGCAAGTCCTTGGCGTTGCATTGAAAATCAAGAACTTGTTAGACGGCTCATGTTTCACCATTCCACGATTCGAAATCCATCTCTTTGGCTTGAATTCTAATGCGCCGTTTCCTCATATAGATCCCATCCTCCCCATGGCATATAAAGGAATCATCACTCTCATATTAGGATGAACACCGCATCCACTTAGGAGAATATCAGCTTTTTGTGGAGTCTTGTGTTGGATTGCAATAGGGGGATATAACCTCAGTGTTTCACACAATGCATCATGTAAATAAACCACATTTCCCAACTCTTCCGCCTAAAAATCCTCTATTTTTCGCCTTATCTCATCGGAATAATTGCCTTAAGTTCTTCTCTTATACTTTTTTCAACCTCGGGATGTGTGAAAACAAGCCAAATGAACCAAGTAAGGCAGGCGCATCTCCATCACGCCGTGCGAACATGAAGTTTAGTATGGTATCCCGAAGAAACTCGTCATCGATCTTCAACTCTGTTTTTGTTTCTCCATCATTGACTATGTACGATGTCAACAAGTCGAAACCATCCTCATCTTCCTTAGGTTTTTCACCTTTGCTTAATTAATGACTTCTTATGCTTTTTTTAGTTTCATTTCAGGCCCAATTCCAAGCCACTGTTGCAACTTCCAAACACTTTCAGGCAATACATGGCGTCTGAATCCATCATCATTAACATCATCCATGACTTTCGAGAAAATAACATCCGGGAGATCAAGCGATAGGAAGCCAGGACAAAAGCCTATGACTAACTTACATGTTGGATCTTGCAAACACAAAATTCTTATTTCTCTAGCCATGATTCGAGTACCCGAATCAGGCCATTTTCGACCTTGTCCCAACTTGTTTTCACCAAGCATTTATGGAATCTCTGATGAATGATCATTTCTCTCGCGAGTTTCCTCTGATCCTTCCACATAACAGAGTGTTAATTATTCAACTAGAATGCATGAACAAGCATAGCAGTCGACCATGGAAAGGTAGTTGAGAAACGAAAGAATAGAGAGAGGATTTTTGTTATTCACTTATTTTGAATTATCTTACACAATTGAAGGAAATGAGATATTTGTAGAGTAGTTAGTCTAGTACTACAGCTGGCATACATGTGATCATTGCACTCAAACCCATATAACAGCCTAATGATCACTATCCTAACTAACTCCAACAACCTTCACTACGTGATATACAAGAATATACCTAATATACATCAGAGTATACGTGTTGTTTTCACACTGGGTGAAACACATCTATCACTCCCAGATTGGACAAGAGCATGTGATGTTGTGATACTCCTAGACCCTTTGTAAGTAAATCAGCCAGCTGCATTTTTGTGTTGACATAGATTGGCAAGATGGTCCCATCTTTGAACTTCTCCCTTACAAAATGACAATCAATTTCAATATGCTTCGTTCATCCATGGAATATGGGATTCCCTGCTATTTGTATGGCAGCTTTGCTATCACAATATACCTTTATGGGAAGCTTCACATCAACCTCCAAGTCCTTCAGCAAACCTGTTAACCAAACAATCTCAGAGACCGCTGAAGCCGTGCTTCTATACTCGGCTTCAGCTGAGCTTCTACTTATTGTATGTTGTTTCTTGGACTTCCAGGAGATTAATGAATGTCCAAGTTGTACAATAAATCCTGTCACTGATCTTCTAGTGTTAGGACATGATGCCCAGTCTGAGTCACAGAAGACTGTCATCTCTTCAATGGAATTCCTTCTCAGTAGTATGCCTAATCTTGGTGATCTCTTGAGATATCTCACCACTTTTAATGTTGCATCCCAATGAGACTTCTTTGGCATCTGCATGAACTGGCTTAAAACTTGTACAACAAAGCAAATATCTGGTCTTGAAATAGTCAAATAAATCAGCTTGTCTACTAACTTCTGATATTTTCCTATGTCCTCTAGTACTGGATCATCCATTTTCTTTCCTGTTGAATCATCTTCCTTGTCATATGTTGCATCATATTCAACTGATGTTAGTATACCATTTACTTCCAATGGTGTGGAAGCCAATTTTTCTCCACAAATTCCCAACTCAGAAATTAATTCTAGTGTATATTTCCTCTGATTGAGTAATATCCCAAGTTTTCATCTCATCACCTCTATTCCAAGGAAGTACTTTAGCACTCCTAGATCCTTGACTTTGAACTGGCTGTGCAAGTACTTTTTTGTCTCTTCCACCAGGCCAGAACTGTTTCCTGTTATCAGTAGATCATCAACATATATCAAGATGATGACAATCTCTCTTCCTTTCTTCTTGGTGAATAATGAATGATCATGGCAACTCTGTATGTACCCAGCATGTACTAATGCAGAGGTTAACTTGATATTCCATTGCCTTGAAGCCTGTTTTAGCCTATATAGTGATTTCAAAAGTCTGCATACTTTAGTCCCCATTTGTCTTTGAAATCCCTAAGGCAAGGACATATATACTTCTTCATCCAAATCTCCTTGGAGAAATGCATTGTTGACAGCCATTTGAAATAGTTCCCAATCATGTGATGCTGCTATCCTGATTACTATTCTTACTGTGACCATTTTTGCTACAGGTGAGAAGGTTTAAGGTTTCATGATAATCCAAACCTTCTCTCTGTGTGTAGCCTTTGGCCACTAGCCTTGCTTTGTACTTATCTACCTCTCCATTTGCCTTCAACTTCACCTTGTATACCCACTTGGATCCAATAGTTTGCTTTCCTGGTGGCAACTCTACTAATTCCCAGGTGTTGTTATCAACCGGTGCTTCAATCTCTTTCTGCATTATCTACACCTTCTCCTTTGAGGCTTCATGAAAATTTTTGGGCTCAACAGTACTAGAAAAACACTTCAAAAATGCTTGATAGACTGATGACAAATGAGTGTATAATATATGGTTAGAAATAGGATATGCACAATAACTGTTGTTTTAAGGAGTCACTATAAAGTCTCTATGCCAAATTGGTGGTTTGACAGATCTGGCAGGTCTGCCATGATTCTCTTGCATTATTGGCATTGGTGCATCAACTTCTTCATGTTGCTGCAATATTTGTGCTTGTGCTATTGACTCCTTTTGATCTATCTCTTCTTGTGCTGCATGGGACTGCTTTTCATTCACCCCTCCTGCCTCAAATAAGTCATCATTTTCAGCATTGTTAGTGTCAAGGGCTGGCATAACATCATCCTGATATGTGGATGGTGCTTGTGCCACCTCTTCAAGGAAAAGTGGAGAAGTAGCACCATTAGAGTCAAGATCACTACCAGTCTCATTTACTACATCAACCTTTTCGTGATGGAGCAGGAACATGTCATCTGTGCTTGATATAGAGTCTTGCTTAAAAGGGAAAAGGGATTCCCTAAAAATCACATCTCTACTGATGAAGATAGCCTTTGTATTGAGATCAAATAGCCTATAGCCCTTCTGAGTTTCAGAATAACCAACTAGGACAGACTTCCTAGCCCTTGGATCAAATTTGTCTCCCTTTGGCAACTGGCTTGCATAACCAAGGCATCCAAACACCCTTAAGTGTTCAATGCTTGGTGACTTTTCAAACAGCTTCTCATATAGACTCTTCCCATCTAGGACTAAGGTAGGAAGTTTGTTAATCAAATATACATCAGTTCCCACACAATCACCCCAGAAACTTATTGGAACCCCACTTTGGAATCTTAAGGCTCTAGCAACTTCTAAGATGTGCCTATGTTTCCTTTCTACTGTTCCATTTTGCTGAGGTGTATATGTACAACTACTTTGATGATTAATTCCATGTTGGGCAAACAGAGTCACACAATTTGAGTTAAAAAAACTATGTGCCATTATCTGACCTGAGTGTTTTAATGATGCAACCAAACTGATTTTTTATCAAATTTATGAAATCTGATAAGACAGTAAACACTTCTTGTTTTGAATTAATGAGACAAATCCAAGTATATCTGCTGTAATCATCTACTAAAGTCACAAAGTAATGCTTATTATCATAAGTTGCTTTCTTATATGGTCCCCATAGATTATCATGCTCAATTTGGAAACAAGCAACAGTGTTATGCTTACTTAAAGGAAATTTCAGTCTATGATGTTTGGACAAAGGACATACTTCACACTTATCCTGAATATCAGACCCTACTTTAGACTACAATGATGGAATATGCTTCATTGCACTTCCTGAAGGATGTCCCAATCTAAGATGCCACAGGACTCCTTCTTTATTGGGAATGAGGACATTATCAGCTGCATGCGCACTTATTTGTTTTGAGTCCTGCAATATGTACAAACCATCTCTTTCTCTACTAAGCCCCATAACCTTGCCATTGAAGATTCCCTGAAACACATAGAAATCAGGCAAGAATATTGTTGCACAACATATTTCCTTGGTGAGTTAGATACTGAGAGCAAGTTAAATTTGAAGTCTGGCACATGTAATACATTTTGAATCGTATGTCCTTCTAAGATCATAGCATTTCCTGTACTTTCTATGTGAGATTTCCCTCATGTAGGTATTTGCACTTGGTTGCCTTTGTGATCAGATAGGTTTCTAAGTGCAGGCAGTAGTTCTCTACAAGGTGTTATGTGATGGGATGCTCCTGAGTCAACTATCCATTCATATTCTATTGTATTGGACAATAAAGAAGTTATACCTGCCATGTTAGACACACACTTTTCATTTCCTGATTCATCCAACTTGTTCAGCACCTCCTGATACTGTTGGGGAGTGAACAAGCCACCAGTTTGATGTTGAGAACTGCTAGACTCTCCTGCATTCCCATCAGTGGTAGTTGAATTTGCATAAGGCTTGAAGTCACGAGGTTTTCCTTGTCTCTTTTTGCTTTTGAAGTTTGCAGGATATCCAACTAATCTATAACAATCTTTGGTCTTGTGTCCTTTGTAACCACACTCTTCACAAGGTGGACTAGAGAAACCTGACTGTGTAGCTTCCCTCCTGTACTTATTTCCTTGATTTCTTCCTGCTAATATAGTCAAAGCCTCTCTATGACTAGTATCCACCACTCCTGAAGCTCTTTGACTCTCTTCTTGTGTTGCTACTGCATAGGCTTCATTTACTGTAACATCTTTTCCTTTTGCCAATAAATTGCTCCTTATGTTGCTATAACTTTCATTCAGTCCATCAGAAACTATATTAGCCTTTGAACTTTAAGGTGATCTGTATAGTGTTTGGATTCATCACAGCATAAAGGCAAAGGCACAAGGACATCCAATTCATCCCAGAGTTTCTTCATCTTAGAATAGTAAGCAGTTACTGTGTCATTTCCTTGTTTCAAATTCACTATATCTGTCCATATATGATAGATCCTAGTGAGGTTAGATCTGTCAAATCTCTCCTTAAACTCATCCCATACCTTCTTAACACTTGCAGCATAGATGATGCTTGGTATTAGCTCACTCGAAACTGTACTTCCTATCCATGATAGCACTATAGCATCACACTTCTCCCACAATTCTTCTAAATCTATTTTGCCTTTGTAAGTACTTTTGACACAAGTTCCATTTATGAATCCTAACTTTCCTTTTCCTCTTAGTGCTAGTTTCATGGATCTACTCTATAATATGTAATTCTCTGGACGTGTAAGTTTAGTGGGTATCAATATCATACCTGGTAAATCTGAGGATTGCAAGTAAAGAGGATGATGTTGATCAATGGTGACTGACGTGGTTTCTTCTCCCATTTTCTTTGTTTAAGCTTTCAATTACACTCTCCAATGGAGTTTGATTTGCGCAGTGTTTGATCGATTGATCACTGCTCTGATACCATGTTAATTATTCAACTAGAATGCATGAACAATCATAGTAGTCGACCATGGAAAGGTAGTTGAGAAATGAAAGAGTAGAGAGAGGATTCTTGTTATTCACTTATTTTGAATTGTCTTACACAATGGAGGGAAATGAGATAATTGTAGAGCAGTTAGTCAGCTGTACTACATCTGGCATACATGTGATCATTGCACTCAAACCCATATAACAGCCTAATGATCACTATCCTAACTAACTCTAATAACCTTCACTACGTGATATACAGGAATATACCTAATATACATCAGAGTATACATGTTGTTTTCACACAGAGCATTACAGAAAAGGGTCCCTCCATCCCAATTTAGGTGTTACTCTCTTCGTCCCAATTGAAGTGTTTTAGTTTGACTGGGCACAGAGTTTTAAGAAATAAAGTGACACTTTTGAATCTTCTTGTCCTAAATTAGAAATGTGTGTGGTACTTTAAATCTTGTGGTCTAAAACTCACCAAAACTTGCTAAATATAGAAAGAGTCACTCTTTAGTCACTCTTTTTAGGGCATATAAAAAAGGAAAGTAAGAAAATAACATCCGGGAGATCAAGCGATAGGCAGCCAGGATCAAAGCCTATGACTAACTTACATGTTGTATCTTGCAAACATCAAAAATTCTTTTTTCTCTAGCCATGAATTCGAGTACTGGAATCAGGTGATTTTCGACCTTGTCCCAACTTGTTTTCACCAAGCACTTGTCGAATCTCTGATGAATGATCATTTCTCTTGCCTCAAAATATCAAAAATCTTCTTGAATTCTGGCCCTTTTGGAAAATTTGGGAATTTTGCACTCATGATGTAATGCACATTTGCAGGATCCACTGTGCCAAGAATGTCCGTGTTAGTAAACCAAAGGCCTTTCAGCAAGAAAGTGCCTCCAGTTCTTGAAAGAACCTCTGTGCTTCTATCATGGATTTTGTGTATATGACGAAGAAGGCTTGGTAACATTCCGAAAATCGGAAAATTCCTTGGTAGGCCATTTTCGTTATCTGCTAAAGCCCAGAATAGAAGAAAGAAAAAGATTGTTATAAAGATTTCAAGGTACCCTATTGAGGCCAATAGAGAACAGAAAGCTATTTTTCTTCCATAATGTATTATTTTTTGTGGAGCTTCTTACTTCATGCTTATGGACAATGTCCCTCTGAGATTCTTTTTATAGGGTTTCAAGACGGGAAATATGTGCATCCATGTGGGGTTGAAGTAGCAACACACATTATTTTATCTTTCTTGCCTGTATTATGGTAATGACAGCTACATTTTACGTTAAAAACTGTACTAAAGTTTAGAAAAGTATTGTTATGGCAACAATTGCCAGTGGTTAATTAAGAATCCCTTCAGTGCCTATAGTTCTTAGGACTCTAAAGCTAAGCTGGAGGTTGCTTATCTTACCATGCTACACTTACTTAGTTTACTCATCTTCTAGTTTTTTTTTTTTTTTTTTTTTTTTTTTTTTTTTTAAACATATCAAATCTCTCACTACAAGTAGAAGTGTCAAATGGGCGGGTTGGCCGAAATATAAGAGAATGACATACACTCTCCTTGCCACATGTATATTTTTTTTTTTAAATTCTTTTCGTTATTTTCTCCTTTTTCTTATTCATTTCTTTCTTCTTCTCTTTCTTCAACATTTCCTCCAAGCTGGCAATGGCTACCGCCCCTTTTGTGCTTTTTCATTTTTCTCTTTTCTTTTCTTTTCCTTTATTTTTTTTCTTCATTATGATCAACCACGGAAACATTGCTGTAAGCCCATGTTATTTGAAGCTCGTCGAAAAAGTTGAGAACTACATTTTATGGATTTACGAAATTGGAGCTTCTTTCAAGACTTAATTTTTTTCTTGTTTGCAGTTGCATGGAGGTCTGTCAACGGATGGTGATTTTCATTCTCATTATTTTTTGCTTGCTATTCCAGCGACAAATGTTTTTCCCGATCTCATATTTGCCATGGCCGGAATTTGAAACTTCTCCAAACTTTTCTATTTCTTGGTTGTGTTTCATTAGAGGGGTAATAATGGATGGAGATTCTCATCCTCCTTCTCAATCTGATCTCAGATTTTATTTTTCTTTTTTGTAGTTTTCCGATCACTTCTCCGGCGTTAACAAAAATTTTGGAAAAACAAAATTACAAAAAAAAAATGTGAGTTACCCAACTAACTAGGTGTAATTAATTGTGAATTACCCAATTAAAAAAGGACGTGTATAAGTTAATCAGATTTTAACATATATTTTAACTCTCACATGCCCTCAAAAGAGCTAGCACACTCTCCTTGCCACCTCAGCACCTAAGGGTATGTTTATTCCGTTTTAAAAAAATTCAGGGGGCTAATCAGACCCCCGAAAAGGCAAGGTGTGTCGTGGGAACTTCGATCATAGGTTGGGGGGAATGATGCCCTTATCCCTTACTATATTTGTTCTCTTAATGATAATATTTTAGTACCTGATAAAATTATTATTTTTCTATATTATGGCTATATATAACATATCAAAAAAAAAAAAAACTTTTTGAAAATATTTTGACAAGAATTCTTATGAGTCAATTTGGGCTACATATTAGCCCAACTTTTGATGGACTGAAATGGGCTGAGCTAGCAAATGGGCGGGTTATTCTTGAACGGATTGGGCGGGTTATGTTTTCATGAGCTAATTTGGCCACCTCTACTACAAGGGATTGAGGTTTTTTATGGCGACCCCTTTAGGCACCATAAAAAGTAAGGGTTTTCATCCCCACTCAAAAAGGTTTCCACAAAGTGGTATTTTTAGTGACAACTTTTGTTGTCATGAAAGAAATTTTAGTGACGATTATAATTACTTCATAATACATAAACATGCCCTTAAATTTGGCCTCAGTTGACAAGTATGCCCTCCAACTTTAGGTGTGCACAAGTAGACACCTAAACTTGTCTCCACTTTGTCAGTTGAACACTCCAACTTACAAAATGATCATCTAGACACCTCTAAAACTTATGTGCCATGTCAATATTTGTGTTTACGTGTTCAACTTTATATAAGTTGAGGTGCCTACTTGTGCACACCTAAAGTTGGAGGGCACACTTGCCAGCTGAGGCCAAGTTTGAGGACCTATTTATGTATTATGCTTTATAATTACTGTTGATCTCTGAAGCTCAATGTGTTTTAGGTTGTTGAAGCACGGTTACATATTGAACACTTGTATAGCTAGGGGCGGGCGTAGAAGCTCAGATACGAGTATGATCATTAGAATGATAGTAGCAGCCCCACAAACAGGAAACATACTTTTATTATTCTTTGCTTTTTAGGCTAATGAACTTAACATTATTTGAAAATGAAATACAAATAGCACACTATACCTTTGGGGAATCATGAAGATGGACTATACCCTTCCACATACAGATCAGAAGAAGAAGAAAAAAAAAGATGAAAGAAGGAGAAGTTCTAAGTACTATGCCCACCTCTTCTTAGTCCTAACTCTGAAGCCATGTTTCATGTAAAGCATAACATCGAAATTAGGGCAAACCGCATGACCTTTCACCATTTCAATCTTGTAATTATGGATGATAGCAGCAGCAGCAGTTTTCATTTGAGTAAAAGCCACTTCTTTCCCTATACAAGTCCTTGGCCCTGCATTGAAAGCAAAGAACTTGGAAGATGGCTCATGTTTCAGTGTTCCACGATCTGAAGTCCATCTCTCTGGCTTGAATTCTAAGGCATCCTTTGCCCAAATTAATTCCATCCTCCCCATTGCGTACATATTAAATATCACTCTCAGCTTGGGATGAACACGATGATCACTTGGGAGAATATTAGGTTCTTGTGGAGTCTTGTGCTCGAACGCAATAGGGGGGTATAGCCTCAGCGTTTCACACAATGCAGCATGTAAATAAACAACATTTTTCAACTCTTCCACCATAAAAGCCCTCCGTTTTCTGCCTTCTTTCTCCGGGATGATCGCCTTAAGTTCTTCCCTTATGTTCTTTTCAACCTCAGGGTGTGTGAAAACTAGCCAAATGAACCAAGTAAGGCAAGCACTAATTCCATCGCGCCCTGCGACCATGAAGTTAAACATGGTGTCCCTCAAGAACTTATCATCAAACTTCAACTCTCTTTTTGTTTCTCCGTCATTGAGTACCATGTATGATGTTAATAAGTCGAAACCATCTTCATCGTGCTTCATTTTCTCTCCACTGCTCAATTCGTCACGTTTCATCGATGTATACTTAAATATAATTTGGTCAATTAGTTCCTCTGCTTTGCCTAGTTTCATCTCTGTCCCAGTTCCAAGCCATTTTTGCAACTTCCAGATGCTTTCGGGCAATACATGGCGTATGAACCAGACATAATTAACATCATCCATGGCTTTTGAGAAGGGAGTGTCAGGGAGGTCAAGAGAGAGGCAGCCAGGATCAAAGCCCATTACTAATTTAAATGTTGTATCAAATGAGAATCTCTTGAAAACATCTTGCAAATCAACAACTCTGCCATCTTTGACCATGAATTCGAGGACCGGAATAAGGCCATTTTCGACCTTGTCCCAGCTGGTTTTTATCAAACGCTTGCGGAATATCTGATGAGTGATCATTTCTTTGGCGAGTTTCCTCTGATCCTTCCACGAATCAAAGTCGGAATTGAAAATTCCGTCGCCAAAAATGTGGAATATTTTCTTGAATTCTGGCCCTTTCCTAAAATTTGGGAAATTCGAACTCATGATATAGTGTACATTTGCAGGATTCACTGTGGTAAGAATGTCCATATTAGTAAACCAAGGGCCTTTCAGCAAGAAAGTACCTCCTGTTTTTGAAAGAACCTCTACAATCAGTTCATGGATTCTATGAAGATTTAGAATAAGCGTTGGAAACATCCCAACAAATGGGTAATTTCTTGGTAAGCCATTTTTATTACTATGTCCTAAAGCCCAGAGCCAGAACACAAGAAAGAAAAAAATTGCTATAAAGATTTCAAAATACCCCATTGAGGCCAATAGTGAAAACTATTTCTTCATAATGCATTATTTTCAGTGGTGGACCCAAAATTCAATGGTCCTGGATGCTGACCTTAAAATCAACAAAAAATATATTACTTTGAGTAGGATTCGAACTGGCCTCCTCCGTGGCTTAGCCTTAATCATACAACATTTAACTAGAGCACCGATATCTTTTGTTGCTTCTTGAGCGCTATATATTATTTTATACCAAAACTTCAATATTTTCTATATGTCTACATAGAATATCCGCCACAGTTAATGGGTGCTCGAGCACCAAAAATTTTGACATGGGTCCGCCCCTAATTATTCTTTGTGGAGCTTCTTATCATTGTCCCTCTATTCCATTTTAAAGGGCTTTGAGACGAGAAATATGTGCATAGCCATGTGGTGTTGAAACAGCAACAGACATTATTTTATCTTTCTTGCCCGTATTATGGTAATGGAACTTAAATTTTACGTTAAAAACAGTACTAAAGTTTAGAAAAGTATTCTTATAGCAACAAATGCCAGTGGATAAATTAAGAAACACTTCAGTGCCTATAGTTCTTAGAGTAAAGTTTCTTGTGGAATTTGCTAACAATAATGTCTCACATATTAGGACCCTGAAGCTAAGCTGGAAGTTGCGTATCTTACCATGCTACGCTTAGTTTACTCATCTTCTAGTTCTTTTTTTTTTTTTTTTTTTAAAAGAAACATATTAAATACAAATGATATCAAATTCCACTACAAGGGATTGAGGTTACGTTCTTTATGGCGACCCCTTTGGGCACCACAAAAAGTAAGGGTTTTCATCCCCACTCAAAGTGATATTTTTAGTGACGACTTTTGTAATCACAAAGAAACATTTTAGTGACGATTATAGACAGTGGCGGAGCCAGAATTTTCATCTAGGGGTTCAAAAATTCTAAAAGGTAAATATACGAAGAAGTCAGGGGGTTCAACATCTACTATATATGCATAATAAAATAATTTTAACTTTGAATACATTGTAATTTTTTGCCGAGGGGGTTCGGACCCCCTGAAGTTAACGTGGCTCCGCCCTTGATTATAGATATTGCAGATCTCTCAAGCTCAATTTGTTTTTAGGTTCTTGAAGCAGGGTTACATATTGAACACTTATATAGCTAGAGGCGGAGCTAGAAGCTCAAATACGAGTACAATCATCATATCATATCTATCTATCTACATATATTAATTTTCGCTAAATGTTGAACGATGAAAATATCCTCTAAATGTTGATCGACTTTTATATCCTCTAAAATTTTGGTGAAAAGTAATATATGTAGGATAAAATTGTAATTAGAACTTCCAACTCATCAACTAATAATATTATTAGTTGAATTGGTACTTGAGTTGAAGTAGGATTAATCTATATGATATCGTGGCTTAATACAATATTAATGTATTGTCCTATTTATAAGCAACGACAAACTCCTAAATAATAGGGCTATTTTTTTTAAAAAAAAAAGCATAGCTTGAAAAATAATGAGTCAATTATTGGAAATTCTTTATCCCAATTTATGTGATACTTTTCAATTTTGGAGCTTTAAACTTCTTTATTTTCACCGTACATTTGGACATAGAATTTTTTAGATTTTCTAAATTAAATTTACATATTTGAAAACTACATAAAAAAAATATTATAAGTTACAATAATTAATAACTCAAAATATTTAAAAGGCATATAAAAAAATTATGGTCAAATTCGTTTGACTCTAGAAATCCGGACCATCATCTCATAATTGGAACGGAGGGAGTACCAGATATTGTCTTATTGATTTTAATTTTTTAAATATTAGACGATACTAAATTATTAGACTTGAAATTATGTCTTGGAAATTTGTTCGTTGCACAAATACAAACAGAATTCTGCTTGGGTTTGAAAATCTCATTCCTAATCATACGACATTTATCCTCATTGCACATCTATAGCAAATCCACTTTTACTCCTAATGCAAAAAGAAACAATTTAAATAGGGTTACAAAACCGCATCTATAAAACAAGTTTAGCAAATACGAACGTCATCACAGTACTAGCTTATTCACTGCTGTTCTTGTTGAGAAGAAACAAGCAATAACCAAATTGCACGATGAGGTAACAGCGGAAGAAATACTCAAGTCAAAACTTCTCACACTATTTGAATCAAGAGAAGACAATAAACACTAGCACAAGTGAAAATCTGGACAACAACTATACCAACAACAAAATAGCAAAGCAAGCAAAAGTAAATTAATGTAAGAGACACCAAATTTACGTGGTAAAACCCCTTCAAGAGAAAAATCCACAGGACTTCCGGCCCACAAAAGCAAGAGAAAACATCCACGGGACCTTCGGTCCACAAAAGCTCCACTAATAATCAACAAGAGTTACAACGATGTTCTTCTAATGGCTACAACATCAACGCCAAACAAGAGCAACAATACATAAAAGATAGCACCAAAACTAGTGAAGAAAGGAGAGAAATCACCCCAAAAAATGAGCTACTGTTCGTACTCGAAAACAGGAGCTACAAACCACAAATCCGATCTCCACCGCTGAAATCAAAGAACCAGATGTTGAGAACCTCCAGTTCAAATTTGAGAACGATCCAACGGTTAACGAATCAGAAAACGTTGTTTGAAGCGGACTGCTGTAGCTAAAAATTTCTGGACGAAATTCTGCACTTCTCTCTCACTTTTTCTCTCTATATAGCTACTACGAAAGCACTCTCGTGTTATGAAAATAAGACCTAAGTTGATCCTATATATAGTGAATTTTAGGACAAAAGTGTCTTGGTCCAAATTGGATTGGGTTTTATTAATCCAATTCCACATAGGAAGGGAAAACCCAAAAACCCAACAATTCTCCCCCTCCCCGACTATGTGGAGGAGATCGCCATATGGGGATCATGAAACACTCTTCAAACTTCCCTCTTGACAAAGATTTAGTCAACATATTTGAACCATTATCATCGGTGTGAATCTTCTCAAGTTCAAGCAACTTAGAATCCAACACATCTCTAATCCAATGGTATATCATATCAATATGTTTCGACTTACCATGGAATTTAGAGTTCTTACAAAGATGAATAGCACTTTGACTATCGCAATAAAGCACATACCAGTCTTGAGCAAAGCCAAGTTCCTCCATAAATCTCTTCATCTAAAGCAACTCTTTACAAGCTTCAACGGCAGCAATAAGCTCAGCTTCTGTAGTAGATAGAGCAATGCATTTTTGCAACCTAGATTGCCAAGACACAGCTCCCCTTGCATAAGTAATCAAGGAGCTCGCTCAAAGTAGACTTACGAGTATCAACATCACCAGCCATATGTGAATCAGTGTAACCACAAAGAATAGGCTTCCCTGTCCCAAAACACAAACTCAGACTAGAAGTGCCACAAAGATATCTCATAATCCACTTCACAGCATTCCAATGCTCTCTTCCCGGATTAGAAAGAAAACGGCTAACAATACCAATAGCATGAGCAATATCTGGTCTTGGACAAATCATCGCATACATCAGACTACCAACAGCCGAAGCATAAGGAACTTTCTTCATACCTTCATTCTCATTAGCTAAGAGTACAAACTCATTAGGAGAATAAAGAGATGAAGGTAATTTTTCTTTAGTCGATCTTCTGAGAGAACTCTCTGGATCATCAATAGCAGCTACTTGCTAACTAACCATATCATCTTCCACCGGAGCATCAACATCATCATGCTGGTCATTCTGAGCATGCTCACTATCAACTTGATTTTCATTATTTTGAAGATTTTCTTCAGGTGCAATAGTCACATGAATTGGGTCAACATCAACTAAGCTCTCACAGCTCTGAGAATCAACCTTCTTAGCTTTGTCAAAATCTTCAATTGTATGGTCTTCAAAGAACACAACATCACGACTTCTAACAAGTTTCTTCTCAACTGGATCATAGAAACAATAGCCAAATTCGTCTTGACCATAACTAATAAAGATACACTGCCTAGTTTTAATTTCCAGCTTTGACCTCTCATCCTTAAGAACATACACAAAGGCTTTACACCCGAAGACTGTCAAATGAGCATAAGAGACATCCTTACCAAACCAAACTCTGTCAGGGACATCACCATCCAAAGCAACAGTAGGAGATAAATTGATAACATAAGCAGCAGTATTAAGTGCTTCTGTCCAAAATGAATCTGGCAACTTAGCATCTGAAAACAAACATCTAAACCTCTCAACTAGAGTTCTGTTCATCTTCTCTGCTAAACCATTTAACTGAGGAGTCCTTGGAAGAGTTTTATGATGCCAAATACCCTGCTGTCTAAAATAATTATCAAAAGGACTAATGTATTCATCACCATTGTCTGAACGGATGCATTTTAGTTTCTTCCCTGTCTGTCTCTCAACCAAGGCCTGAAAAGTCTTGAACACACCAAGTACTTGATCCTTGGACTTTAACGGAAATGCCCAGAGTTTGCGAGAATGATCATCAATAAAATTCACAAAGTAAATTGCACCACCACGAGAGCTTACTTTAAAAGGATCACATAAATCAGAATGTACCAACTCCAGCAAATCAAGATTTCTAGAAAGCGAAGGAATCTGAACGAAACCCTTTTCTGTTTCCCGGTTAAGCAATGAACACATCTCTTTAACTTTGCTTGTTTCACTGCAGAAAGCAAATTCTTTTTAGACAAATTATCAATCCCCTTCTGGCTTATATGACTCAGACTTCTATGCCATAACTCTGATGAAGTGTCATTCTACACTAAATTTACTGAGTCACTACAAATGGAGCTCTGAAATAAGTACAAGTTCGACATCTTGTAACCTCGAGCCACAATCATTGCACCTCTAAGAAGCTTCTACTGGCCACCACCAACGGTTTGATCATAACCCTCATCATCAAGCTTTCCTATAGAAATTAAATTCAGACGAACATCTGGAGAATTTTTGACATTGTTAAGAACCAACCTAGAACCATTCTTACTTTTCAAGCAAAATATGCCAATGCCAAATACCTTAACCTCACTATCATTGCCCATTAGTAGCATTCCAAAATTACTTGGAGTATAAAAAGAAAATAATTCCTTCTTTGGTGTGACATGAGAAGTGGTACCTGAATCCGCAAACTAGGTAGAATCATCACAAACAAGATTGATATCATTTTTATGACAAGTAACGAGAAGTTCATTTTCAGCAACAACAGCAACGCGATTTTCATTATCGCATTGCTTTTTCTGGTCTTTCTTAAACTTGTAGCAATGTTTCTTGATGCGTCCTTTCAAGTGACAATAGTCACATGTAAGATTCTTGTACCTGGAGGATTTTGACTTGTTTCTGGTTTTGCCTCTGTCATTTTGACCTCTAAAATTGCTTTTCCCCCTGTCTTTAGTAACCAAAACATCGGAGTGTGAAGCTGAAAAAGACGAAGCTGGAGATCTTCTTCTCATCTCTTCATTCAAAACACCACTCTTAGCATATTCCATAGTTACACCATCACTGGGAGTAAAATTAGTCAAAGAAACTCGAAGAGTTTCCCAAGAGTCTGGCAAAGTATTAAGAAGCCAAAGTCCCTATATTTCTTCACCAAACTTGACACCCATTCCAGACAGCTGATCAAGGACACCCTGAAAATCATTTATATGATCAGAAATAGAACTTCCCTCTTTGTATCTAATATTCATCAATTGTTTCAGTAGGAACAACTTGTTATTGCCAGTCTTTGAAGCATACAATGTCTCGAGCTTTTCCTACAAACTTTTAGCATTTGTCTCATTCACAATATGATTTCGAACATTATCTTCAACCCATTGCCTAATATAGCCACAAACCTGCAAGTGCTCAACTTCCCAATCCTTATCTGCAATAGACTCGGGTTTCTTAGAAGCAAACACAGGTAAATGTAATTTCTTGACAAAAAGAAGATCTTTCATCTTGATTTTCCAAATATGATAATTACTGCCATATAAACAAACCATCTTGCTCATATTTGCCTCCATCATTCAAATAGACAATCACTACAACCAAATACAACCACAAGCTCTGATACCAGTTGTTGGGCTAAAACAGCCCAACGATACTCTTAACATGAAGTGATATTGTCCGCCTTGGGCCAAGCCCGCACGATTTTCCCCGAAAGGCCTCACATCATTAAGAGTATCTAACTTCTTATAAGCAGCTCATTTTTCTTTTCAGTTACCAATGTGGTACTTTGTTTGCACACTCAACAATCTCCCCCTCGAAATAAGTTCCACATGACTCATTACGGGTCAGAGATTCAACGTGTCAATGTGCCACCCACATCGTCAGAGTATTTACGATCACCGAAGCCCAAAGCTGTGTATGCGTCTTCAAAGCTACGGGTAAAGGTTGTAAACCGACCCATAGATGGGCAAAGGCACTAAGCCGGGCCCCACGCCTCACTCCGCCATCTTCATACTCGTCTCACCAATCCATTGGCTCTGATACCAGTTGTTGGGCTAAACGACCCAAAAATAATCTTAACATGATGTGATACTGTCCGCTTTGGGCCAAGCCGGCATGGGTTTCCCCAAAAGGCCTCACATTATTAAGAGTATCCAACACCTTATAAGTTGCTTTTTTTCAGCTACCAATGTGGTTATTTGTTCGCACACCTAAAAATCTCCCTCTCGAACTAAGTTCCACATGGCTCATTACCATAACTCATGGGTTAGAGATTCAACATGTTTGTGTGTCACCCACATCGTTAGAGTGTTTACGGTCACCGAAGCCGAAAGGCTGTGTATGCGTCTTCAAAGCTACGGGTAAAGGTCGTAAACCGGCCCATAGACGGGCAAAGGCACTAAGCCGGGCCCCACGCCACACTCCGCCATCTTCATACCCATCCCGCCAAACCATTGGCTCTGATACAAGTTGTTGGGCTAAACGGCCCAAAGATATTTTTAACATAATGTGATATTGTCCGCTTTGGGCCAAGCCCGCACGGTTATCCCCAAAAGGCCTCACATCATTAAGAGTATCCAACTCCTTATAAGCAGTTCTTTTTCCTTTTCAGCTATCCAACAATTCTAACTTCTCATCAGGTTTGATTGATTTAGCTTGAGTTTTTTTTTTCCACTTTTGTCTTCCCTAAAATTGAGTTTTATTAATTATTTTCTGCTAATTATGTATTACGTATTGAACTTTTTAATTCTTTTGGTTAGCATTCAATTTTATGAATTGTACATGCATCAGGTCTTGACATCTTGAATATCTTTACCCTGTTTTGTTGGTATTTTTGGTCCGTAACTGCCATGTTAACAGTTGGAACTCCCTCTCCTCATTATCAAAATTGTCATGGTTTGAAATTTGAATTTCCCAGAAACTGTTGCTCAGGTTGTAACTGCTAGAAAATGATCTTGATGGAAGAACATTATAAACTTAACAGATCCGGTAAAAAGTCCCTAAGCAGAAAATTTCTTTTGATTTCATACCATATTAAGAGCCAGGTTTGAATGCATAGAAGATCTACCAAAGTTGAATACACAAACAACGACGTTAATAGAAAAACAATAGCGGGAGGTATCAGGTATGTCAGGGGCGGATCTAGTAAGGGTCGGGGGGGGGGGGGGGTGCCACGCCACCCGCAAGCCTCACCCGAAACTCTATGTATATATATGTATATATACAGAAGCTATGTACAAATATTTAAAGTGGCACCCCCACTACAAAGTAACCTATTGGTGCCAGTGGACAGAGGCTTTGATTCCTGCACTCTGGTCGTGGGATTGAGCCTCAGCGGCTGCATAATTTTTTATTTTTTTTAACCCGTGTTGCAGTGCTGCTCAACAGACACAATGAGCAGTAGCAATCTTTATTAACTTAATTTAATTTATTAATCCTTGACTTGTTTATTTCTTAAAGTTAAAAATATAACTTTCCCTCTCTTCCTTCTCATTAAAAAAAAGACACAAACCCTCTCTCTCTCTTCTCAATTCTCATCAAAGAAACAAACCCTCTCTTCTCAATTCTCATCAACTAAACAAACCCTTTTCATTGCTCCAAAGCTAATCCCATTCGACAGCTTCCTCCATTGACCCATTGTAAGGATCTTTTCGTCTTTCTTTCTTGATTTCTTTTGAGTTTATTTTTCTTACAAAAATGTTTTTTTGTGTTAAAATTGTAATCTTGCTTGTGAGTTTTGTACATTTATGTATAAAAGTTGTCATTTTGCTTGTGGGTTTTGTACATTTACGTATAAAAGTTGTAATCTTGATTGCGGGTTTTGTACATTTATGTATAAAAGTTGTAATTTTTCTTGTGGGTGTGTACTGTTTTATAGAAAAGTTGTAATCTTGCTTGTACTTTTTGTAGAGTTATGTATAAAAGTGTAATTTTGCTTGTGGGTATGTACATTTTTGTAAAGAAGTTGGCATATTGCTTTGTGTGTTTTTTGTTGGCTGCTTATATTTGTGGTGCTTTACTTCAAATTGTGAGGTGAATTGAACTTTCATTTTGTAGGGAAGTGCTTTGATTCTTTGAAGATGGATAAATTTCTCACAAAATTTAATTGTTCTCAACCGAGTTCTAGTATGGATGCAAATCATTCTCAACTTATAGATGTGCTCGATTTAGGATCGCTTGAAGCTGATCCAGGAGAAAGGATACCTATTGCTGAATATAACCCTCGAATTCGTGATGAAGTGAGGAGACATTATATTCAAACAGGACCTTGTCAACCTTTACTGAAAAAATTTCCTACAACTCAAATAGGAAATAGAGGTCGTCAATTTGTTTCAAGTTAGTACAAAGGTCCACATTCTAATTGGTTGGAGTATAGCATGAAGAAAGATGTCGCATATTGCCTATGTTGTTATTTGTTCAAAAATGAATTTGTACATGGAATTGCGGGTGAGTTTTATACGAAAAATGGTTTTAGGAGTTGGAATAGGGCTCTTGAAAGGTTCCGTTTGCATGTTGGTGAGGTTAATAGTGTCCATGATAAATGTTTCAAGAAGATGCTAGATTTGTCAAATCATCATCAATCAATTCAAGTTGTTCTTGAAAAGCATTCCGAGAAGGAAAAAAGTGATTATCGAATGCGTTTGGAAGCCTCAATTGATGTGGCAAGACTTCTTTTGCACCATGGGTTGCCTTTTCGAGGTCATGATGAAAGTGAATCTTCAACAAATCAAGGCTTCTTTTTAGGATTTTTGCGATGGCATGTGGATAAACATCCGGATGTGGGAAAAGTGATATTAGAAAATGCTCCACAAAATGATACTTTGACTTGTCCTATGATCCAAAAAGATATTGTCCACGCTTGTGCAAAGGAAACGGTGAAAGTTATAATTGGAGACTTGAATGGAGATTACATTGGTATATTAGTGGATGAGTCCAAAGATATCTCACACAAAGAACAAATGGCTCTTGTGTTGCGGTATGTTGATAAGAATGGTGAGGTGGTAGAACGATTTATCGGTCTAGTGCATGTTAGTGATACATCGGCATGCTCGTTAAAGAAGGAAATCTACTCTTTGCTTTCTAATCACTCACTAAGTCCGTCCAAAATACGTGGGCAAGATTATGATGGAGCTAGTAATATGAGAGGAGAGATAAATGGTCTCAAAACTTTGATTATGAAAGATAGTCCATCGGCATATTACATTCATTGTTTTGCTCATCAATTGCAATTAACACTTGTAGCTATTGCTAAAAAACATGGGGATGTTGAAGACTTCTTTGATCATGTTACTAATGTGTTGAATGTTGTTGGAGGATCTTTTAAGCGTAGAGATTTGATTCGTCATCATCAAGCTGAAAAGTTGGAGCAGTTACTTGAATCAGGTGAAGTTCATACTGGACGAGGACTAAATCAAATGCGCGGACTTCAAAGACCAGGTGATACTCGTTGGGGATCACATTTCAAAACATTAGATAACTTTATTATTATTTTCTCAACTATTGTTCATGTGCTTGAAGTGATTAAACATGAAGGTTCCACCTCAAGTGATAGAAATCAAGCAAAATATCTTTTGACTGAGATTAAAACATTCAAGTTTGTTTTTATGCTTCACTTGATATTGAAAGTGTTAGCAATGTCAAATGAGTTGAGCAAAATTTTACAAAAAAAGGATCAAGATATTATTAATGCTGTGGAGTTTCTTAACATTGCAAAAGAAAGATTGCAACATATGAGGGAAACTGGATGAAGGCCTTTGTTGGATGATGTTTCCTCATTTTGTGATGCACAAGATATTTTGATTCCCAAGTTAGATGAGTCTTATTTTCCTGGAAAGTCAAAGCGTAAGTCTTCTGGTGTTTCTTATTCACACCACTTGCGTATTGAAATCTTTTGTGTTGTGATTGATGTGCAACTTCAAGAGCTTAATGATCGCTTTGATGTAGTGAGTAGTGATTTGCTTCTTGGGATGGGTAGCTTGAATCCTATCAATTCTTTTGCTAATTTTGATAAAGTTAGAATCATGACTTTAGCAAAGTGTTACCCAGATGAGTTTGATGAACTACAGATTCGAGATTTGAGTTACCAACTCGAGACTTTCATATTTCATATGCGAAGTGGTAATCCCAAGTTCTCCAACTTGCAAGGAATTCGTGATTTGGCAAAAGCATTAGTTGAGGCAAATCTTGTGGATACTTATTCACTTGTTTATTTACTTGTGAAATTAACTCTGATCTTACCTGTTGCTACCGCAACTGTGGAGAGAGCATTTCTCATCCATGAAGCGGATCAAAAATGAAGTGCGAAATAACATTGGTGATCAATATTTGAATGATTGTTTAGTTTGTTACACAGAGCGTGATGTATTCACAAATGTAAGTAATGATGTCGTCATTGATCATTTTCAGAAGATGAAACCTCGTCGAGGACAATTGTAAATGAATGATGGGTATTTATGATATTAGTAATATTATTGAAAGTTTTATGCCTTTCTCTTCTGTATATTGCTATAAATAAATGTTTCATCGGAAAAGACGAATAACCCGAATCAAAGTTCGAAAAGACGAATAATCCGACCCGAAACCCAAATTGATTGAATGACGCATGGCACCCGGAAACTTCAAATCCTGGATCCGCCTCTGAGATATGTTAATCACTACGTCGCGATTTTTGCTCTCTATATGTGTATAGACATGTTGTATTTGGTTTATATGTCTAACATGTTTGTCATGCTCCATTCCATCATTTGGATTATCGGAAGTACATATAAAAATTCAATATTGGGATAGTTCATATATATCGGTAGTGACACATCACGTGCTTCAAAAAGTTATTTCGGGAAAACATGCTTTTAGGATTTTGCACCAAATCACAACTTGTGCAATAGTGTTCTACAAAGGCTGCATAGGAACTGGTCAATAAGTTGGCAATACATGAAAGGAAATTTACCAACAGGAATCATCTTTCCTCCAAGAGCTATATATTATGGACTATATCAGTTGGGGAGAACATAAAGTTGGAAACAATTAAGATCATATTTGCATCGGCTTCTAAACCTATATTCTGATTTTGGATTCTCACCTTGTGAGGCTATGACTTAAGATTTTTTGCAACATTAAATAAAACAAACATGGTATGAATTAGCTTTAAAAAAAAGTACCAACATCTTTAATATCTTAATGTCCTACATGAAATATTCAAATCTTTTCTGGTTACAAATATGATATAGTTTGACTAGGCACGTAATTTAAGAGAGAAAATAAGTCTTTTGAAACTTGTGATCTAAAACTAGTCATAGATGTTTGTGTGGCTGTAAATGATTTATTAAGGATAAAAGGGAAAGTTAAGTTAAACTATTTCTAAATATAAAAATATATCATTCTTTTTTTGACAGACTAAAAAGGAAAGTATGTCAATAAATTAAAACAGAAGGAGTATATTCACATATCCTATGTAAACTAGTATTAGTTGTGTCTATTGTTGTATACCTTTAGTATCTACTACCTTAAGTTAATGTTTTATGTTTTTTATTTTTCTCCTCTCATGTCGGGGATATTACGTGCGAGGCACATATATAGAAACTAGTTATACTAAAAATGGGAAGACTCTAAGGCAAAAGTTGAATTACGAAAAAGCCCATCAAAAAATGATTTGTCTTATACAAAAAAAAAAAGTGAAAATCATGTATGATGATAAATAATACTACTAGATAAAATTAAAGCTCATTCATAACATATTGTATAATGATAAAGGCCATAAGTGTTCAGAAATTGGTGCTTTGGCCACCATTTATGACGTCAGCATGTCAGAGAACTGCTGTGTCAAATCCCAGCCCCAAAGTTTTAAAAACTACACTTTGGCCCCCTCAGCCCCAACATTTTTATTACCTGGAATAGAAATAAAAAACAAAATATTTCCCTCCAAAAGCTCCGGTTTTCTGACCTATTTGCGGCGAAAATTCTGGCTTTTCACCGGATAATCGGTCCCCAACTATGGCATGCTTCCATAGTTCAGCCACTGTAAGTAAAAGCTAGTAGAAATCATTGAGCAGGAGCTTTCTTCAATGTGTAAAATCTCACTTTTTCGGAAAACATTTCGGCCTCATTCCGTCACTTCTCCATTCAAATACCTCAGTTCGCAACTGGTAAGAGCTTTATCCCTGCTCTTTTTGGTTCTGCATCTAGTACAACTCTTCGGTCAGTAATAGACCACAGTCATTAACGAGTCATCGACCAGGCATAGACCAAAGTCATTGTCTATTATATATTTTATTATGGCGTCGATTTCAGAATATATTATAGTAGGTGATGATTACATGGGTGAATGGGAGGAGGCCCCAAAATGTTGGAATTGGAATTCAGTGAGCAAGGTGACAGTGTTGATTGCCGTGCCTCGCAATGGTACGTATAATGACTTGGTCACAAGCGTAATGGAAAGCGGGGAGTTAAATTATGAGCCTAGCGACTTGCGCATTAGTTATATGATTAATGCTTTGTCACTACGGGAAAAACCCATCCTTCTTTCATAACGAATGATAGGCAGGTGGTATTGTACATGCTTGATGTTGTTGTTGTTGGTTCTAGGCATGTTTTAAGAATAAATGTTGTTGAGAGGTCTCAAGTTAGTTCTAGATTAGCTGCACCACCCCCCACCCACAGACCTACTATTGCCACAGCCGCCAGCCGATAAAGCTTCGATACAATATGAGGGCATGGGTGATCATTTTATGGATATGGATGATCTTGATAGTGATGACGAAGAGTGTGATGGAAATGGTAGAGGTGATAGACAACTACCAAGTGGTTCACAAAGCAACCACAACGTCAGTGATGGAACCGATTTTACTGTGGGCAAACATTTGAGAACAAAGAGTATTTAAAGGTTTTATTGAAGAAAGCTGCAATAAAGACCCCATTTTGTTTTAAACCAAATAAGAGTAACAACAAATATTATAAAGTGGAATGCACCTCTCCTGATAGTGGTTGGATGTTGTGGTCCAATAAGTACGACAACTCAGATAGGTTTCGCATTTACAAGTACGTTGGTGATCACACTTGCGGGGTTGAACACGTTACGAGCTCTCATAAGCATGCCTCGATAGCTATCCTTGCATTAGTCTTGATGAATGACTATTTTGACAACAAAGGGCCAACGACAAAAGAAATCCATAGGACGGTTTTCAGGGGGTTCCATTGTAAACCAAGCTATTGGCAGTGTTGGAAGACTAGTGTAACGTCTAAGAACATGGTTAGGGGGACACCGAAGCACGAGTATGCTTCCTTACCGGCTTATTCACACATGGTTGAAAATCTAAATCCAGGTTCCAGAATTTGCATTAGCCTTGATGATGCGGACAGGTTCAAATATTACTTCGTAGCTTACGGAGCTTGCATTCGAGGATACAAACACATGTGAAAGGTTATTTCCATTTATGGCACACATTTATACGACAAGTACGAGGGTATGTTGTTGTCCGCCGTCGCACAGGATACTGAGAACCATATCTATCCAATTGCTTTTTGCGTGGCGGACGAGAAGTGTGATGAATCCTGGACCTACTTCTTCAAGCAGCTGAGGTACATAATCGCTGATGAACCAAACTTGTGCATCATCTCTAATAGGCACAAGAGCATAGCCAACGGTGTTTCCAAAAATTTTGAGCATGCTCGTCATAGACTATGCATGAAGCATCTTAGTGATAACCTTCGAAAAAATTTCCAATGTGGAGATTCTCTTCATGTGTACTATGATGCAGCAAAGGCATATCGTTACCAGGAGTTCAATGAACATTTTCAGCAATTAAGGGATAAATACCCCGAAGTTGCTAATTTCCTAGAGTTTGACATTGGATTTGACAAGTGGAGCAGGGCATATTTTCCAGCAAATAGGTATGATGTGCTGACCACAAACATTGCGGAGTCGCTAAACTTAATGTTGGGGGATGAAAGAGAGTACCCTGTTACTGCCTCATTCACTTTCATTTCTAGGAGGTTTGTTGAAATTTTCAGGTAAAGACATGCAGATATCAACAGTTCAATCAATTTATTTGTGCCTTTGGCTGAAAAGACGCTAAGGAAAAAGATGAATGAGGGCGACTCCTTGTTTGTCAATAATATAAACGGGGATGCCAACGAGTTCACTGTAGTCGGCAGTGGCTTAACTGCCAAAGTCAATCTACTGAACAAAACATGTAGTTTTAGAGATTACGACTTGGTAAAATTATCGTGCGCTCACGCGATGGCAGCCTTGAGATTGAAGCACGGACCTGATTATGGTTCAAGCATCTACGAGTATTCCTCGCCCATGTATAAAGTTATGTCTTACATTCTTGCATTTGGTGAAACTATTAATGTAGTCCCTGCTGAGTCAGAATGGGAAGTCCTAGAGAAGTACGCAAACATGTATATTCCTCCACCCTCTTACGACCCCAATCTTGGAAGGAAGAGAGTGAAGCGTATTCCTGGAGTGGCGGAATCTTTCAAGTCCAAGGGAAGTAGCAAAGGGACAAGAAACAAGTGCTCGATTGGCAAGGGAGCTGATCACAAGAAAACAACGTGTCGATATTTGAGAGACCATCCCATTTGATTTTTTTTTTTGTAATTTGAATGTATTTTTATTGTATTAGTTCAATATTAATCAACTTTGTTTTAGTCTATCGTAGACTTTATGCGTGTTTATAATAAACCAATCTGTTGGTCTATAATGGTTCATAGTTAGGAAATTAATCTTCCTTTAGGAGATCTATACTCCCCAATTAAAACCCTTATCACGCGGAACTGAGTAGCGTAATAATTACCTTTTCAGAAGACTGGCGTTTCATGTGTAATCACACTGATAAAATACAAATTTAAATGACACCTCCATGCCCGTAGCCACGTGTCTCTTAGCGATTGGGTGACGGTTCACTTAACGAATGCAAACAGTCTTTATATCTTCCCCATTCCTTATTTCCTCCATTTCAAATAAACTCAAGCCCATAGAAATTCTAGATCAGTCATCTCCAAAATGCCCAGAAGACTCCGCCTTCCTAGGCACCCAAGGCTACAAACTCCATCACCAGACGTTCTTCTACTACAAAATGACTTCAAACGGGTTTTTAGGGGGCTGGGAGAGGACAGCTAGAGATTGACAAGGTCTCTTCGCAGGATTGAGCGATTTCTGTGAGTCCTCTTGCAGAAGAAGAATATCGACCCAGATGCCTTCATAACCCCCCTGCAAATCCCTAGACTAGTTTAGTTATGTAGTTTTAGTTTTTATGTATATTTTCATTTTTTTGTAAGTTTTTTGCATATCTTTAATTGGTGAAAGTAGTAGATGGAAGCAGCTTTTGGGCTTTCATGTAGGAAAGCTTTTAGATGTTTTTTTTGTTATTGTTGGGTGTTGCAATGAAATGAAATATATGGTTGATGTTCATATTTCTTGTGTTGTGTTTTATTTATGTCCTTTTCTGTTTGTTGCATTTGTTTCCTAACTGTCGAAATAAAGCTAAGTGTGTTGGGTCTATTAATAAACATAACTATAATAAACGACTATGATCTATAATTACTCATTGAGACGGTCTATGATGGACCTTCAAGGTTGATCATAAATCATGGGAATAAAGATTTTTATTGGAACTAGAAGCCTGCAAATTAAATTTGCACAACCCCTTCTCATAATGAGAATGTATATAGCCTTATTCTGGCCTGGTCCGGTATGGAATGAACTTATAATCATGGAATCGATTCGATCATTAGATTATAAGTTCATAACCCTAGCCCATTCCCATTTTGGGCGGAACAGATCTACTAATTCTTTGATTCCAGTTAGTAAGAGGGAACTTGAACTAAGAAATAGACCCTAGAAGCTAAAAAAGGCTATCCTGAGCAATTGCAATAATCGGGTTCATTGATATTCCTGGTATAGTAGATGATATCACACATACAATCATACTCAATTCGATGGAATTTTTTGATCTTAAAGGGGATCTTCTATAATTTCTCACGTGAGGGGTTATTTCTTGGTTTCGTCCAGTCATTAATAACTTGATTATTTTTCCAACAGACCCAAAAAAAAAATGAAACCCCAAATCTAAAAAAGCCAAAAATAAAAAAAATAAAAATACTTGATACAATTTAAATATTATAATAACATTTTAATATATCATATGAGAGTCCCCATCCATTAGACACATGATCAAAATAGTTTTAGGACACCTAATGGTCCTTAAATCACTAATATTAGTCCAAAAATGTCAAAAATAAATAAAATAAAATAATTAAAAAGACTTGATACTATTTAAACATTATAATAACACTATAATACATCATATGAGATTCCCCACCAATTAGACACATGATCAAAATATCTTAAGCAAAAGTAATGGTAATCATATCACTACTATCCAATTAGTCTAACAATAAGTTAATGTTCTCAAAGCACAACCTTGTTCTAAGGACAACATTACTTGTGCTTAAGGCCTTTTGATCATGTGTATAATTGGTGGGGACTCTCATGTGATGTATTCAAGTATTATTACATTGTTTAAATAGTCTCAAGTATTTTTATTTATTTTATTTATTTTTGGCTTTTTTAGACTAATATTAGTGATTTAAGGACCATTAGGTGTCCTAAAACTATTTTGATCATGTGTCTAATGGATGAGGACTCTCATATGATGTATTAAAGTGTTATATAATGTTTAAATAGTATCAAGTCTTTTTATTTATTTTATTTTATTTTATTTATTTATTTTATTTTATTTATTTATTTATTGCTTTTTTTAGATTTGGGGTTTGGGGTTCATTTTTTTTTTGGTCTGTTGGACTTGTGCAAATTTAGCAGGCTTCTCGTTCCAATAAAAACTTTTATTCCCGTGGTTTATAATAAACCTTGAAGGTCCATCATAGACCATCTCAATGAGTAATTATAGATCATAGTCGTTTACTATAGTTATGTTTATTAATAGACCCAACACACTTAGCTTTATTTCGACGGTTAGAAAACGTATTTATTACAACGGTAATAAAATAAAATATTCTTAAATTTTCAACAGTAACAATACACCCTTCCCTATATAAAACCAACTCAAACTTCAGACACCTCCATTGTCTCTTTTGTTGATCAAACACCTCCATAGTCTCTTTTCTTGATCAAACTCCACCATTATCTTTTTTCTTGATCAAAACACCCAAAATGTCTCAGCTATCTGAAACATCTCAACCACAAGATCCCGACATTTGTGTCTGCGGTGAATACATTGTCTTGAAGACATCACGCACCCCAAAGAACCAAGGTCACAGATTCTTTAATTGTGCAGTTGGAACTGTAAGTTTCTAATTCAAAATGTATGCATTTTTTATATGGTTTCTGGAAAAAAAACCTCTAATTGATTGATGTTTGTTTTAGGATTATAGTGGCTGCGACTATTTCAGGGTTATTTATCCACACCCCAACAAAACTCCAAAAACATCTCAAATGAGCCTAGGATCTAGCAGGAGCCCAGGTGGACCTGAGACACCAACATCAAAAGGCTTAACCAAATCTAAACTGCAAAATAGGCTCAGAATCTTTAGAGAACGAGGAATTACTTCAGTTGTTGTTTAGAGAATCTGAAGAAAAGAAGAATCACTTGAAAGTTATGTTGGGAGAAGCTGAAATTGAGAGGGATGAAGTAAAACAGAGGTTGATGGTGGCTGAAGAGAAAGATAATAGACTAACGATGCTTTTGTATGGTTTATTAGTGGTGTTTGGTATATGGCAATATGTAATAGGGTTGTAGTGGGACTGGGTATTTAATTTTGGCGTATGAAGAATTTTGGACAATATGAAGCGGGTTTTATTTGTATGAAAAATATATGTGTTTGTCCTCAAGCGTTATGACATCTCTATTGAGTTTGTTTTATTCATAGTCGATAATAATATATATATGTTACACCTCGAAAAATTTTCCGTTCATGCACAGTGAATTGACTGACGAAGGGCATGATGCATATGATGTTTCGATAAGTAATAAATAATATTTAATGATTCAAAATGAGATTTCAAAGACATTGGAGGTAAGAGACGAAAGTTGTTAAGGAAAGCAAGGTATATGTTGTGTATCGGGAAAGCATTTCGTGTATCGAATTAATGATGGCTTAATGACATTTTGGAGAAGAGTTATAATGTCCCTTATATTGGTAATGAAGTATTAAGTAAGTGTCAAGAAGGACCCATAAGCCAAATATGGGCATAAGCCATCCCAAAAGGGCGATTTAAGGGAACATTTCGGATGATCTGATTTGGAGGGGACAAAGTGCTATTTTAAAGTTGGAATTTGGGAAAACCACCACAGGATCAAAGTTGTAGAAAATGAAAAGATATTTCTAACCATAGGTCGTGGGCCCTCACAGCCTATCGAGAACAAAAGTTATGGCCATTATACGACGGACAGCTTGGCGCACCTTGCGGCACAACATGCGGCTCCGCAGTTAGACATGCGGCTTCGCAAGTTCGACATGCGGCTCGCAAGTTCGACATGCGGTTCCGCACTTTGACCGCAAAGTGTGCCAGTGAGATTTGGTCAGCTGGCATGTTTTGCGACCCAACATGCGGCTCGCAGGCATGCTTTGCGTCTCGCAAAGCGTGTCGCATGTTGTGTCAGTCCAGAATCTTCTGGACAATTATATATAGACCCAATTTCGTTTTTAACCCATTTTTTCAACATTTTGGTCCTAAAACCCTCTAGAACCCTCTCAACATTTCATCCACAAGAAAAATCAAAGGGAACCAAGATTAACAACATCAAATTCATGAACCCAAGTGTGTGAAACTCAAGTAGGATTCATCTTCTTCAAGAAAATCCTAAGGAAGGTGAAGAAGGGTTTTGGTGATAAAGGGAGGATTCAACTCTAAGCTTGTTCCACCATCATCTAAGGTATGTTTCATGGTTTTATTGTGCTATTTAAGGTATTGTAAAGCTAAGATGCTTGGATTGTAGAAAAACATGGAAAATGAGTTTTGGAAAGATGAGTAGTGTCACTATTGAATGGTAGTTGAATGAAACCATGAACGTTGATATGTTGTGATCATGAGTATGCTATAAATAATGTTTAGACCATGAAATAAGTGTGATGTATGAGAAAAATGTGACGATAAGCTAAAACCACTAAATGTGGAGAAATTGGAGGAAATTGGTGGATTTTGCTAAATGTATATAAATGATGATTGTTGGTTTCTATATTATGATTATGGTTGCGAATGTTTGGGAGCTGAAATAGAATATTGGAAAAGTAGTAGAAACAAAGGAAATGCTGCCCAATTTTCCCTAAAAAAGCAGTCCGTTCTTATAATTGCTTAGCTAACGACGACATGAATTCTCTTGAAGGTATACATGAGTGCATCATAGGGGAAGCAAGCAAGCGATAAGAATAGTAAACGTCAAAGGTATGTGAGGCTAGTCCTTTCTTTCTATGGCATGAATCGGATGGTATGATTCTCCTTTCTCTACATGAATTCTCTATATATATCCCGGAAAATCAAGAATCTATGATCATGAATAGCTATATGAGACAAGAGATATGTTATGAGTCCAATGATGATAAACTTGAGTCTAAAGACTCTAGAGTTCATGTTATTACATTCCTATAACGCTAATGATGTCGTATGTTGTATACACTCACCTCATATATTGTTTCCTCCGAGGTGAAGCAGAATACCATTAAGTTAAGTATGTCATGTATTGTATACACTCACCTTATGTATTGTCCCTTCAAGGTGAGGCAGAACACTATTAAGTTACAAATGTCTGTTATGGCATACACTCACCTTATACACTACTTCCTTCATAGTGAGGCAGGATACGTATAGATGTCCATAATGAAGTCGGGGGATCACGACCCTACGTCACCCCGACAAAGTATAGTTGTCCTTGAGTTCTTATGCATGTATTATGATGAGCATATTATGATGATGATATTACACCGCTCCTATATGGACGGGCAGACATACACACCACTATAGTGGGCAGCTTATACCCCGGACGCGGGAGGCCTGGACGCAGGCTATGATTATCACACCGATCCGATAAGGACGGGCAGCTTATACATTATCACACCGTACCTATATGGTCGGGCAGCTTATACATTATTGCATACATGAGATGATGATGATTATGAGTAAGTCAGCATGTGCTATTTCTTCTATAAGTTACAGTCATATACAGTTGCATCCTTATTGATGCTTCATTAATCTCATTGACGTATTTTCATTGTTATGCCTTACATACTCAGTACAATATTCGTACTGACGTCCGTTTTCCTTGGACGCTGTGTTCATGCCCACATGTAGACAGGGAGACGACGCAGACTCATAGGAGCTAGCAGCTGATTTGAGAGCACTCCATCATTCGGAGGTGCTTATGATTATTCTTTTGTGTACATGTATATTTTGGGCATGACAGGGTCTTGTCCCGTCCATATATCTAGTACTATAGTAGAGGCTCGCAGATACGCAGTGTGGGTTAGATGGTGTCACGAGATGCTATTTAATATAAATGTTATTTTGATGGCCAAAAGGCATATATATAAGTATTTATGTTTTATATGGAATATGATTTTCCTACGATTTGAGAATAAAAGTGATAAAAGAGCATGAAATGAGTATGATAAGACATAGAACTATTAGTGCTCGGTAGTTAGCCCCGGGTGCCCGTCGCGGCTCCTAGTCGGGTCGTGACAAAAGTGGTATCAGAGCAGTTCAGTCCTAGGAAGTGTCTACGAGCCGTGTCTAGTAGACTCTTGTTTATGGTGTGTTGCGCACCACATCTATAAACAGGAGGCTACAAGGCATTTAGGATGGTTACTCTTCTTTCATCTCTAAGATCGTGCGATAGAGCTAAGCCATAAGAAATGAGATTCCTTATACTAACCCCTGATTGCAGTAGAAGAATGGTAATGATAGAAGAAAGTGATTGATAACAATGAAAGCTACGGAGGTAAGCCCTTTCGTTGAGGTTACATTATCGAAATATGTAGTACTATGATGATGAATTGATTGTTGTGAAAGTAAGTCGGTGTTTATATGATAGAGGAATTGACTAAATGTGTCTTTTGATGATAAGTTCAGCTATAAGTTGAGAACTAAGCAAATTGGATGAATCAGAACAAAGATATGTGTCGAATAATATAAGAATATTGAGATATAATTGAAATATAAAGCCGAAGGATGAGAAAAAAGGTAAATAGGAGAAGGTAACAAGGCAGATTGCTATAGGATCAGGTGCATCTCGGAGTGCGGTATATGAGGTAAGTTTCGACATACTTGTGCTTTTGCTTGAAAATGGGAGCCCTGTGTGGCTGAGATATGTCGTATATACATATATATATATATATATTGGCCCTGTGAGGCATTGTTGGTATTTGTTGCGTGCAGGTTTTGGGATAGTAAGAAATATAGAGGAAACTTTGCCAAATTTTTTCTAGAATCCAAAGGAGATAAGAAATAAGCTTGTAATATGTCCTAACAAGAAAAGATGATGTGCAAAAGAGTAATGGCAAAATGCGATTAAGCTAGAAGTATCGTTAATGACTACAAGAATTGAGCTAGATACTATGGAATTGATAGTAATGGCAGTTATAAGAGCGACATTGATACGGTAAAGAGAAATGCTAGAGTGAACAAAGGAGATTAGTAGCACTAAAACATGACATGGAGGAGAAAGTGTAACTCTAATAGAGTACGATACTGGGGTAGCGATTGGATGTATAAGCACGAGTAAAATATGATAAGTTTATTAGCAAAATAAAATAATAGCATCACGGAGATAGACATATGAATATGAAGGGCTATAATGAATATGAATACATTGGTGAAATGGCTTATGTGGTAAGTGAAATAGGGATAATCAGAAAGAGTAACAGGTTAAGTATGCTCACTTCGCAAGGTTTAATCTATATTAGGAGCAAGCTTTGCGAATGAGACCAAGAAGTTTCACTCTATAGAGTTGATTATGATCAGGATATAATGAGGATATAGCGATAACTGGGATACAAAGTAAGTAAAGTATAGCAAGGAAACGACTAAAGATGTGACATGTTCTATATGGATAAGGAGTGAATGCAAGTGTGAAACCAACAAGCGAGCCATGGGGAAGTAGATGAAAAAGCTTATAAGACCTTGTTAAAGGAAAGTCCAGCATAGAGGTTCTTCAATGACAAGAGATGATAGAAAGCAATGACAAAAAGGGAAGCCAACTTGAAAAAGAAATTAGAGAAAAGTGATATGGCAAATTTGTAGTAGTTTGTGATTGGTATAATGAAGAGTAAAAGAGCATGGGACATAAGGGATATATGAATTAAATATTTGAAGGTGAGGTAACGTATTTGAGAATGGTACAAGTAAAATCCTAAAAGGGGGAAGCGAGTAAAGGTAATATAAGTGTAGAGATTGAAGTAATCGACTCTAAGATGTGACAGATATAGACTCTAAAACAAAGAGTGAGAGTTGTGCAGAAATAAGTCTAATGATGGGTAAATGAGTACGATTACGAATACAAATACGGATGTGGATACTTGTATATGTATAGAAATGTATGTACACGAATAACGCAAGAAAGATTATGCGACTTGCAAAGAATAAGAGGTAAGCAAAAATAGTGTGGTCATGACACTCCGAGTCAGTTAAAAATAAATATGGCGAAAATTCGTAGAATCCCGAATAGTTTAACATTCGAGGACGAATGTTCCCAAGGGGGGAAGAATGTTACACCTCGAAAAATTTTCCGTTCATGCACAGTGAATTGACTGACGAAGGGCATGATGCATATGATGTTTCGATAAGTAAGAAATAATATTTAATGATTCTAAATGAGATTTTAAAGACATTGGAGGTAGGAGACGAAAGTTGTTAAGGAAAGTAAGGTATATGTTGTGTATCGGGAAAGAATTTCGAGTATCGAATTAATGATGGCTTAATGACATTTTGGAGAAGAGTTATAATGTCCCTTATATTGGTAATGAAGTGTTAAGTAAGTTTCAAGAAGGACCCATAAGCCAAATATGGGCATAAGCCATCCCAAAAGGGCGATTTAAGGGAACATTTCGGATGATCTGATTTGGAGAGGCTAAAACGCTATTATAAAGTTGGAATTTGGGAAAAACACCACAGGATGAAAGTTGTAGACAATTAAAAGATCTTTCTAACCATAGATCGTGGGCCCTCACAGCCTATCGGGATCAAAAGTTATGGCCATTATACGACGGACAGCTTGGCGCACCTTGCGGCACAACATGCGGCTTCGCAAGTTCGACATGCGGTTCCGCACTTTGACCGCAAAGTGTACCAGTGAGAGTTGGTCAGCTGGCATGTTTTGCGACCCAACATGCGGCTCGCAGGCATGCTTTGCGTCTCGCAAAGCGTGTCGCATGTTGTGTCAGTCCAGAATCTTCTGGACAATTATATATAGACCCAATTTCGTTTTTAACCCATTTTTTCACCATTTTAGTCCTAAAACCCTATAGAACCCTCTCAACATTTCATCCACAAGAAAAATCAAAGGGAACCAAGATTAACAACATCAAATTCATGAACCCAAGTGTGTGAAACTCAAGTAGGATTCATCTTCTTCAAGAAAATCCTAAGGAAGGTGAAGAAGGGTTTTGGTGATAAAGGGAGGATTCAACTCTAAGCTTGTTCCACCATCATCTAAGGTATGTTTCATGGTTTTATTGTGCTATTTAAGGTATTGTAAAGCTAAGATTCTTGGATTGTAGAAAAACATGGAAAATGAGTTTTGGAAGGATGAGTAGTGTCACTATTGAATGGTAGTTGAATGAAACCATGAACGTTGATATGTTGTGATCATGAGTATGCTATAAATGATGTTTAGACCATGAAATAAGTGTGATGTATGAGAAAAATGTGACGATAAGCTAAAACCACTAAATGTGGAGAAATTGGAGGAAATTGGTGGATTTTGCTAAATGTATATAAATGATGATTGTTGGTTTCTATATTATGATTATGGTTGCGAATGTTTGGGAGCTGAAACAGAATATGGGAAAAGTAGTAGAAACAAAGGAAATGCTGCCCAATTTTCCTTAAAAAAGCAGTCCGTTCTTATAATTGCTTAGCTAACGACGACATGAATTCTCTTGAAGGTATACATGAGTGCATCATAGGAGAAGCAAGCAAGCGATAAGAATAGTAAACGTCAAAGGTATGTGAGGCTAGTCCTTTCTTTCTATGGCATGAATCGGATGGTATGATTCTCCTTTCTCTACATGAATTCTCTATATATATCCCGGAAAATCAAGAATCTATGATCATGAATAGCTATATGAGACAAGAGATATGTTATGAGTCCAATGATGATAAGCTTGAGTCTAAAGACTCTAGAGTTCATGTTATTACATTCCTATAACGCTAATGATGTCGTATGTTGTATACACTCACCTCATACATTGTTTCCTCCGAGGTGAAGCAGAATACCATTAAGTTAAGTATGTCATGTATTGTATACACTCACCTTATGTATTGTCCTTTCAAGGTGAGGCAGAACACTATTAAGTTACAGATGTCTGTTATGGCATACACTCACCTTATACACTACTTCCTTCATAGTGAGGCAGGATACGTATAGATGTCCATAATGAAGTCGGGGGATCACGACCCTACGTCACCCCGACAAAGTATAGTTGTCCTTGAGTTCTTATGCATGTATTATGATGAGCATATTATGATGATGATATTACACCACTCCTATATGGACGGGCAGACATACACACCACTATAGTGGGCAGCTTATACCCCGGACGCGGGAGGCCTGGACGCAGGCTATGATTATCACACCGATCCGATAAGGACGGGCAGCTTATACATTATCACACCGTACCTATATGGTCGGGCAGCTTATACATTATTGCATACATGAGATGATGATGATTATGAGTAAGTCAGCATGTGCTATTTCTTCAATAAGTTACAGTCATATACAGTTGCATCCTTATTGATGCTTCATTAATCTCATTGACGTATTTTCATTGTTATGCCTTACATACTCAGTACAATATTCGTACTGACGTCCGTTTTCCTTGGACGCTGTGTTCATGCCCACAGGTAGACAGGGAGACGACGCATACTCATAGGAGCTAGCAGCTGATTTGAGAGCACTCCATCATCCGGAGGTGCTTATGATTATTCTTTTGTGTACATGTATATTTTGGGCATGACGGGGTCTTGTCCCGTCCATATGTCTAGTACTCTAGTAGAGGCTCGCAGATACGCAGTGTGGGTTAGATGGTCTCACGAGATGCTATTCAGTATAAATGTTATTTTGATGGCCAAAAGACATATATATAAGTATTTATGTTTTATATGGAATATGATTTTCCTACGATTTGAGTATAAAAGTGATAAAAGAGCATGAAATGAGTATGATAAGACATAGAATGATTGGTGCTCGGTAGTTAGCCCCGAGTGCCCGTCGCGGCCCCTAGTCGGGTCGTGACAATATAAACTCACAGTTGATGATCAACAATCATCATAGCAGATAATAAGGCTTCATGTCGCTGATAGATAATTATATTAAGAAGTGACCACTACTTGTAAAAATGGTCCTATTTGAAGACATCCATGTTCTCAATGAAACAACACACTTAGATACACAACAGTCACATTAATTGTTTGTTAAAACAATCATATTTGAAAACATCCAAAATATTTATGCACATCCAAATTCAAAAGGCAACAACACAATTATATACAAAGGTTTCAATGATCTAACCTTCGCATAAATTAATCCAAAACAGTCAAAATTAATTGTTTGTTAAAACTGTCAGACATTAGTACTGATTGTTTGTCATCATCTACCACACACATTCAGCAAAAACTTAATTGTTTGTTACAACTCAAATAAACAAATTAGTTGTCTGAAGAACCATTAATCTGGGCGAGGACTCCCGACACAACTTTTTCAGAGTCAAACTCAACATCAGCTTGACTTGCCTCACTAGCATTCTTCTCATTAACTTTAGGAGGGACATCTGCTGCCTTCTCAGCTTGAGCAGCTGGCATAGGGAGCTCAACCTTCTTAACCTCAACCTACTCAAGTTTGTCGACTTTAGAAGATGGTCTAGGGACCTCAACCTTCTCAAGATCAGTACTAGCATTCTTCTCATTAACCTAGGCAGTTGGCACAGAACCATCTGCTGCCTTCTCAACTTGAGCAGCTGGTCTAGGGAGCTCAGAAGTTGGTTCAACACTTAGATTTAACTTGTTGATAGCAGATGGTTCCATAGGTGCTTGTGCTGCATTTTTTGGATATAATTAAAAAGAATGCAAATCGTATACAACACAATTACAACAAAAAAAAATTCAAAAAGTTCACCTTTCTCTTTGATAGTCTCATGATTCTTCTTCTTTGCCTTCTTGATCCTTCTAAATTTTTTCTGCCTCCACATAAGCGAGAACAACATTCAGAGATTCCTCTATCTTCACTAAACGCTGCTGCAGTTCCACATGCTCTATTGGCATTGATAGGCCCCCACTTGGTGTGGCATGACCCCTAGAAGTCCCAATGCCAACAATACCACCAAAATCTTCTGATTGAATATCTTCCACATCATATGAGGGATCCTTGGACTACTTTTCAAACTTACTATGACGCTTCTAGGCATGTTGAGTATTCCTATCAGAAATCTCCTTGGGCTCCTTTCTCAACCTACTAGGAGCCTTCGAGCCATTCTTTGATGTAACCAATACGGTCATGCCTTCCAATTCAATCTTCAATTTATCTATGATGGGATCATCAACCTCATCATCAAATGCCAACAAGTCTTTCATGTAGTCCTGCTCCATCTCACGCATTGTGGGGATGATGTAAGGGTTCACAACCTACAAATACACAAAACATTAGTATTTAGTTTATATTTTTGCAAAAATATTGATAATAGACTCCAAATTTATACCTGTGAAATTCCCCCTCCAATACTAAATGGATCACCTTCACTAAATCGCTCCATTTTTGTGGTGTGCCACCTAAGAGTCCTAGAAATAGGCAGAGGAACCTCATCGTATTTGCTAGCATGCAGTCCAAGTGCGGGGAAAGCTTCATAAGTCCAGACCTATAATAACACAAATAATTGCTGAGTGTAAAAATAAATAATCACAGTCTATAATCTACTACACCAATGGTTTATAACATGCACCATTAATGCCCAGGGGAGGCCGTAGAGAGCATATAATGGCGTCTTCTTATCAAGGTGGGTTTGGTGGTGCTTGGGAACGTCTACCTTGTCCATCAAGTATTCCAAGGTGAGTTCAAAGGATTCTTTTCCCCAAGGATAGCTCTGGAAGGATTCCAAATCGTCAGCCATTTTAAACCAATCAGCGTCCACACCCCTGGACACATCTTTGGCCATCAGAATTGTATAGAGACACCACACAAGACAACATTTCAGCTTTTCTTCTTTATTTAATTTAGGCCCTATCAGTGACAATAGCTTGTCTGATGTAATCTTCTTCTTTCGAGTAACCTTTGTGTAGAATTCTGCCCCTTTCTTAATTGTCATGTCCTCTCTAGATTGGGAGGGATAGGATCCACAATTTAAACTGGTGATCAACGCAAACTCCTTCAAGCCAAAACACGCAAGCTTGTCGTTCGCAAGGAACCACATTTCACGCTTTTTTTTCTGGACCACATGATGAAGAAGCATATAGTGGATCATCTATCCGTTGAAATTGATGAAGAATTTTGACAGCTTTCTAAAGTGACCAAAACAAGACGCTTCCACTTTTTCCTTAGTTTTTGATCTCTCAACACATAGTTAAATTCAACTAACAATGGCAGCCTACTCCTAATAGAAACTTTTGCTGCAAAAGATTCATAATCATTCGACCAATTGATCAAGCCATACTTTTCAACGTTAATTGTCTTTTCACAATATGGCAAGGACAAAGGGTCAACATCTTCAGCAGCACTAGAGTGTTTTGAACCATGCTCAGATACACTCTCAACTCTACTATCAGCTCTATCTCCATCAACACTACACTCATCAATGGGGTTTGAGTGGGATGCACTCTCAGCTTCTGCACTTCTTTTTCTTTTTCTATCTCCGCTAAGCTCTTCACCTCTTCTCTTTTTATCCTTACGATTCGCATTAGAACGAGTTTCAACCATAGCACAAGAACGTGGGAGTATTTTTCCTTCTCTACCTCTACACCTAGGCATTTATACGATCTATATACAAACAATAGAGACGTTGATCAACCACGATATAACAATAATCGACCAAAAGTCTATTAAGAGACCATATATAATTTCAAAAAGCAAAAATAGAAAAGAAAAAAAAAAGAAATCGAAACAAGAAAAATAAGTATAAATAACACACATTTCCACAAAAAAAAAAAAAAGGCAAAACAACAAAGGTTTTGAAAAAAAGCAGATCTTTATGAACACTAGTTTTTTTATCAAGATCGAAAAAAATACTCTCTCTATTTCAATTTATGTGAACCTATTTCCTTATTAGTATGTGCCAAAAAGAATGACTTCTTTCTATAATTGGAAACAATTTACCTTTATGAAATGATTTATAGCTACACAAACCATATGTGACTCATTTAACACCACAAGTTTAAAAGTCTTCTCCTCTTTCTTAAACTCCGTGCCCAGTCAAATGGGTTCACATAAATTGAAACGGAGGGAGTAAAATTTTTAGGGCAATATGGAGCTCAAAATGCTCCGTAGGAGTTGCAGAGTTAAAGAAATTACCGTTTACGACGATCACGGCGTATTGGAGCTTGGGGGAGAGGTGGAAGTTTGAGAGTTCCAAGCTAGAAAGAGAAATAAAGAAGAGAAAGTGACGGATGAGAGAGAGGGGGTGGTTGTGTATTTTATTTGAAGCCAACTGGACTTAAGTGTATAACTTAAAACTTTCAATCTTTTTAAAATTATGAAAAATACCCCATTTCCATTTTTCTAAACCCTAATATCAAAAAATAATTGAAAAAGAAAATGAGTGGTCATATTCCCAATTAAAACTTAGAAGTGGCCTTCTATACAGATCTTCTCTACTTACTGACTTGCTTTTGATTTAGTGATTAAAAGCAATATTGATGTTGAGACTGACCATGTATCTAATTTTTCATTTATCTTATATTTAATAGCCTACAAACTCTCTAAAAGCAATTCATCCGTGATTATTCTTCAATAGATATATTAATATCTATTTATGTGCTCTTACAGTAATTGAGAAAACTGAAAAGACATTTATCTCATATTCCAAGTTCCACCTATATATATTTTATTTCTTTCATTCATACTACAAGAATGCAAGAAATCTATGTATTATGTGTGCTATTTGTAGGTTCCGTTGGATGTGATTATATATAATTTTGTCTAATTCTGTAATCATGCATTCATCTTCATCTCAATCTTTTGTTTTTTTGTAACATGCAGTGAATGTCAATGTGATGCTAAATGGAATAGTGAAGAGTCCTCAAGCTCTCAGGAAAAATCCTCTTAAGAAGTCCCTTGTATTGTCTTCAAGCAGGTCCTTTTTTATTTTAATATTTTCCTTTTGTAATATTAAATTTAATTTTTTGGTGAACTTTTCATTTCGTCAGTTTCCTTAGTAACGTTCATTAGTTATCCTTATTGTTTTCTGAAACTTGAATAATATCAATCGTATTTGACAATAATATAACACTGTTTTAGCGGATTTGAAACAGTTGATGCTGATAATGTTTGTGAACCTTTTTCAATTTTATATTTGATTGTTAAACTGTCTTTTTTACATTGCTGTTCATCAATTTCAGCTTGTACTTTTCACTTTAACTTTTTTTGTTACTCATTACATTCATGTTTTATTATGATTTACATCGCATGGACTACTTAACATGGACAATTGAATTTCGAACCTTGAAATTGACATTCAAAACATCACTACCACTGATTATCATCGTAGCAGCCACAATTTTCATTGGAAACGGGTAACAAACTTTTATTATTTTTTGCTTTTTAGGCTAATGAACATAACATTATTTGAAAATGAAACACAAGTACCACTAGGCCCACCTCCTCTTAATCCTTAATCTGACGCCATGTTTCATGTAAAGCATAACATCGAAATAGGGGCTAACCACATGACCTTTCTACCATTTCAATCTTGTAATTATGGACGATAGCAGCAGCAGCAATTTTCATTTGAGTAAAAGCCACTTCTTTCCCTATACATGTCCTTGGCCCTGCATTGAAAATCAAGAACTTGGAAGACGGCTCATGTTTCACTGTTCCACGATCCGAAATCCATCTCTCTGGCTTGAATTCTAAGGCATCCTTTCCCCAAATAGATTTCATCCTCCCCATTGCATACATATTAATTATCACTCTCAGCTTGGGATGAGCACGATGACCACTTGGGAGAATATCAGGTTCTTGTGGAGTTTTATGCTCGAACGCAACCGGGGGATATAGCCTCAGCGTTTCAGACAATGCAGCATGTAAATAAACAACATTTTTCAACTCTTCCACCGTAAAAGCCCTCTGTTTTCCGCCTTCTTTCTCCGGGATGATCGCTTAAAGTTCTTCCCTTATGTTCTTTTCAACCTCAGGGTGTGTGAAAACTAGCCAAATGAACCAAGCAAGGCAAGCACTAGTTCCATCACGCCCAGCGACCATGAAGTTAAACATGGTGTCCCCCAAGAACTTATCATCAAACTTAAACTCTGTTTTTGTTTCTCCGTCATTGAGTACCATGTATGATGTTAATAAGTCGAAACCATCTTCATCGTCCTTCATTTTTTCTCCTCTGCTCAATTCGTCACGTTTCATCGATATATACTTAAATATAACTTGGTCAATGACTTCCTCTGCTTTGACAAGTTTCATCTCTGGCCCAATTCTAAGCCATCTTTGCAACTTCCAGATGCTTTCGGGCAATATATGGCGTATGAACGAGACATAATTAACATCATCCATGGCTTTTGAGAAGGGACTCTCAGGGAGGTCAAGAGAGAGGCAGCCAGGATCAAAGCCCATTACTAATTTAAATGTTGTATCAAATGAGAATCTCTTGAAAACATCTTGCAAATCAACAACTCTGCCTTCTTTGGCCATGAATTCGAGGACCGGAATCAGGCCATTTTCGACCTTGTCCCAGCTAGTTTTTATCAAAAACTAGTGGAATCTCCGATGAGCGATCATTTCTTTAGCAAGTTTCCTCTGATCCTTCCACGAATCAAAGTCGGAATTGAAAATCCCATCGCCAAAAACGTGGAAAATCTTCTTGAATTCTGGCCCTTTCCTAAAATTTGGAAAATTTGCACTCATGATATAGTGCACATTTGCAGGATCCACTGTGGTAAGAATGTCCATATTAGTAAACCAAGGGCCTTTCAGCAAGAAAGTACCTCCGGTTTTTGAAAGAACCTCTACAATCTTTTCATGGATTCTATTGGGAATAAGAGTTGGGAGCATGAGAGCATCCCAACAAATGGGTAATTTCTTGGGAGGCCATTTTTATTACTATCTCCTAAAGCCCAGAGCCAGAACACAAGAAAGAAAAAGATAGCTATAAAGATTTCAAGGTACCCCATTGAGGCCAATAGAGAACTGAAAGCTATATCTTCCATAATGTATTATTCTTTGTTGGGTTTCTTACTTCATGCTTACGGGCAATGTCCCTCTATTCTATTTATAGGGGTCGTTTGGTAGGTAGATAAAATTATCTCGGGATTATAATCCTGAGACTAATTTATCTCATCTCTTGGGATTAAATTATCCCATCTAGGAGATGAGATAAAATAATTCCAGAATTAATGGGATAAGATGGGATATTCCATCTTTAAAGTGGTACAGCATTAATCTCACAGTTAATGTTGGAAAATCCCAGCTAATACCGTATATCAAACGAACCCATAAGGTTTTAAAATGGGAGTTATATGTGCATAGCATTGATTATATAGTTGGGAGGGAATGTGTCACATTAGATGTGAACAATCATAAGTGTCCTCTAATTACCACCATACACTCAACTATGAAAGGGACCACTTCTCACGTTAGAAAGGGCACCGATTAGATTTGAGAATTTAATTTTGTATCATAACAAAAAAGTGTAAATTACGTGAGGATTTTTTTTAGAGTATACATAGAATTTACGTAGGTAATTTAGGTACCTCAACTTGTCTTCATTTTGTTGGTTGAACACTCTAACTTACAAAATGATCATCTAGACATTTTTAAAATTTCAATGCCACGTCAGCATTTGTGCTTACGTGTTTAACTTTATACAAGTTGAGGTGCCTACTTGTGCACACCCAAAGTTGGAGGACATACTTGCCAGCTGAGATCAAGTTTGAGGGTCTGTTAATGTATTATGTCATATTTATTACCAGTGAATTTCGAAATTCCCAGGTCATTTACCCGAGGATTTTGATTCTGCATGTAAATTACTTGCACATTTTCTTGCAAAAATTACTAGTTGGAAAAAGAAATGGTAAAAATTCATGAAAAATGCTATTCATCCTCACGATATTCTTAATTAGTAATTATGCAATATTATGGTTCTTTATTTGAGTTATAGCTTGTTTGGCTTATTTTTGTCAATAAGTACTTATTTTTAAAAAGTGATATGTTTGGATAAGCTTTTGGGAGAAAATAAGTGCTTCTAAGAAGTATCAAAAATAATTTTTTAGAAGCCACAAGAAATAGTTTTTGCCCAAAAGCACTTTTTTGAAAGGCATAATACATAAACAGACCCTTAAACTTGGCCTCAGCTGGCAAGTATGCACTCTAACTTTGGGTGTGCACAAGTAGGCACCTTAACTTGTATAAAGTTGAGCACATAAACACAAATGCTTACATGGTACTGACGTGGCCCTCCAAAATTTATGTGACACGTTAGCATTTGTGTTCACATGTTCAACTCTAGACAAGTTGAGATACCTACTTGTGCACACCCAAAGTTGGAGGGCATACTTGCTAGTTGGGACCAAGTTTAAGAGTCTGTTTATGTATTATGCCTTTTAGAAAAGCACTTTTGAGAAAAATAAACTTAGAAGCACCTGTTTAAAAGTTTGATCAAATACTAATTATTGCTCAAAATTGCTTTTTAAAATTATTCGGCCAAACACAAATTTTTTTTTGCCAAAAGCCCAAAAGCCCTTTTTTGAAAAGTAATTTTCAAAATAAGTTGATTTTAAAAGTTTGGCCAAAAATGCTATTACTCTCTCAATCTTCATAATTCTATAGATAAATTTAACTTTTACTATTCATTTGTTAAATAATTTGAGGGTTAACAATGCTAATTAGGAAATTTGACACATGATTTTGATAGGAACTACTGAGCGAGCCCCGAGCGTTGAGTGTTAGGCGTGTTTAAGACGCCCAGTTGAATACTTGGGCCATAAGCCTCATAGAACTAAACCCCGCAAGTGAGCCTCTCAGAGCGTTTTACAAGTGTCTCGCCCCAAGATGAACCCCGGGCGAGTCCCAGAAAAGCCTTTTGAAACATGAGGTGTTTTCTTTCAAGAAAAAGAGCAAGAACACAATTTTGGAAATTAGATATCGTAAATGGGCGTTTTACAAGTGCCCCTCCCTGAGGTGAGTCCCGGGCGAGTCCCAAAAAGCCTTTTAACAGTTTTTTCTTTCAAGAAAAAGAACAAGAACACAATTTGGAAATTAAATATCTTAAATAAAAAAATAAAATATGATAGCGAGACATTTATTAACCTCCAATAAGACATTATCTAAAATTTTGACTAGACACAATATTGCACGACCCCAACCGCATACTTATTAATTTAGTATATCTCTGCCCAATATTATCCAATGCTCACGAGTTTAAATCCTGTCCGCATACAAGGTAGCCTAGCTACTCATAATAAATGCCAAAATGTTATTTTCAGCCCATCCACGTGGTATAAGAAGAAATCAATTCACTTACGACGGTTTCTCTCCCTCGTAAAAGGATTGGATTCTCCCCCTTTTCCCCAAATTCTACCTTAGATTAGAGACACATAATATGAATTAAAATTAATGGCTAAGATTTAATTGACTAAAATAAAGCTCTAACCATGATTTATATAATTAACTTATCCATAAATATATTTAAATATTTTCTCTCTCTTCCTATTTTAATATTTCATTTTTTTTTTCAATTATGACAACTCTTTAATGGAGATATTTTTCAGAATATAGACAACTCTTTCAGAAATATACCATTACCGATTGAATAATGGGTCTACATTATGTGAATTAGTAAGCATCATAATTGAAAAAAAGGGGAAATATCATCAATTGAATAATGGGGTCTATTTCTGCGTAGGAAAAAAAATAAGTGGCAAAAAATAATCGGGTAAATCAGAAAAGATATTTTACTGGGTAGGAAAAGTAAAATAGGAAGAGAGAGAAAATATTCTAATATATTTATGGACAAGTTATTAGTTATGTAAATCATGGTTAGAGCCTTGTTTTAGTCAATTAAATCTTAGCCGTTAATTCTAATTCATGTCATGTGTCTCTAATCCAAGGTAGAACTTGGGGAAAATAGAGAGAAGGGAAATGGAGAGGAGCCAATCCCTCATAAAAATACTTATCTCTCTCTTCCTTCCTTTTTTTTTTTTTTGGAAATTAATTAAAAATAACTAATCCTATAATATGATTCAGTTTCGAATACACTCTCTGCGTTATAAAATCAAACACTTACATTTATATATTATGCTTACACTTCCTATATGAGGTATATATGTAACTAATTATATTTAAATAAACGAATTTAAATTATAAATAAATTTTGCTTTGTATATATATTTTTATGAAATTTAGAAAAGAGGATAAATTTTTTAGTGTGAAAATATTTATTCACGTCTTTGATCAAGAAAATAGTTTTTTTTTTTTTTTTTTTTTTTTTTGAGGATATGTTTCTCTTGAAACTCTTAAATAAAAATAACACAAAATACTTAATAAGATGTCCAGAAATTTTACGTATTTCACAAAATATTTCTTTATGTTTTGATACTCCTAAATATAATAATGTTGTTTGTATTTGTTAAAAAATATTCAAACCTCTTATATAATAGAAAATCTACATAAATGAAACTTCATCTTGAATTTTTCTTCAAGTATTATCAAGTGGATAACATTACGACCATTTCTGCTATGATTAATTGATCATTCTATAATGTGTATTTTTCTTCCAAGAGAACAAGAACACAATTTTTTTTTGGAGAATTTGATATCTTGAAAAGAAAAAAAGAAAAATGATAGCGAGACATTTATCAACCTTCAATAAGACATTAAATTTTGTATATAATAATTTTTTTAAATGTATTTTAAGAACTCCCATATAGAAAGAATTCTATCTCTCTCTCTCACACACACACGCACAAACAAACAAAGAAAAATCATGCGCTTCCCAAGGCCATATCATAGGCTTGCTCATAGAGTAAGACTCAACAAATCTAAACCTGTCAAATCTATGATCAAGTAGGACCGTCATAGGTTGTAATGTAGGTTAAGGGAAATGTAGGATACCTAAATTTAGGAAAATAGTGACTCTATCCTCCTAAACACTTTAATAAACTACTTTTTTTTAAAAAAAAATCAAGCGCATACTTCTCATAACCCCGATTCAATTGCTCATTATACGAATGCATCACAAAACTCCCCTTGTTTTCAACCCATCACACAAACAATTTCACTACACTAATAACAAAGTAGTATTCTTTTCTCTTTTTTTTTCCCCTTCTTTCTTTTCTTCTTTTTTTCATTTTTTTAATTTTCTTTCAACTAATGAAGCTATTTTTGTTTTCATTCCTTTCTTTAGTTTCACTCAAAAGCTACCCATGTTCCCTATTTACTTCTTTCTAGCGCTTATTCTTGTAAATCAAATGCTTTCAAAGGTTAAGTTTCACAAAGAATCAATTGAGAGCAAAAGAGTATAAGCTTGTAACGTGGGTGCCAAAGAATAGAATTATAGGCTCAAAAGAGATGACTAGGGATATTGTTAACACTGATAGACAAAAAGGCTAAAAGGGCTGATAAAAGAAATGCCTATTTCATCTCCTAAATTTAACAAGATCTAATTATTTCGCTTTGACCACACACAAGGCAAGTTCTAGACTAACAATAGACGACACAGATTATCATCTAAACCTCACTTCACACAATGCACATGATCCACTCCAAATAGTTCAATTATGACTCTCAAGTTAAAGCAATTGGACACCGTCAATAAGTATATTTCAAGCACAGGAGGTAATCATAAAAGTAAAAAATCGACCCTTAAGCATCAAAAGAAGATAACAAAATTCTCAAGGCATCTAAAAAGGTATACACTACACATGCTCAGCCCTAAAGCCCAACGTAAAACATGTCACATAGTTCATGACACTAGAGTTCTTCCTTTACTTTACTTGTTAGTCCATCCTAAAAGGATAAAATATTTTTTGAGTTTTTCTTTAGACTAATTTCCTCAAGAAAGTTTTCACGCTATATATCGATCCATCATCGGAAAAAGTCGAAACAATTTTTTATCAAGAAACTACCTAAAAACACCTGATTCAAAAGAAGATTGATATCCTCGGGAAAGAATGTTGTTTAAAAAAACCTGAATTTAAGCCACGAGAAAAACTAACTAAAATTATACAATTACATTGGTTCAAGTTCGGATCCTTTAATAATACAACAACATTAAATAATGCGCAAATCTGATATAACAGTTAAGTATAGGCCAAAAAGTCAAGTCTGACACCCCCCAACCCACACTTAAGAATGTGCACAGCCCTGAATTACACAATATCACAAAAAAAAAAAAAAAATGATAAGAAGAAATGTAGTGAGTGTCAGAAATTCCCTCATGACGAGTCTGGATGAGGGGAAAACCGGTCTCGAACCTCAATCCTGGGGTGCTGCTGGATCCTCTAGTGTGACATCAGACGCGACCAACTGCCTAAATAAGCTCACCCTCCCCAGTGGGTAGCGCTGGGCATAAAACACCGAAAACCGAATTACCGAACCGAACCAGGAATTTCGGTATTTGGTTTGGTATTCGGGAATAAAAATTTAAAAATACTGTATTCGGTTTCGGTACTCGGTACTACATATTAAACCGTTCGGTAATTCAGTAGTACCGAATATCGAAATTTGGACATAAGGCTATGGTATGATGTGGACTAAAACAAGGTCATTATGAGTGATTATATAAATTTGAATGTGTAAGAGAGTGTGTAAACATCAGATCAACATCACCAATGGTATAATTCGCAAAAAAATGACATTCATCCTGTCAACGGATCAATATCACATAGATTTGCCTAAATTAATTTTTGCAATCTGGAAATCTTGTGGCCGTATAGATGTTAAATAGAACATTCCTTCCCAAACCTAAATATTGCTTATTTTCCTTGTTTTTTCCCTTTTCATGAAAATATTGGAGTATTAATTTTCACACTCTTTAATTTTTTTAAAATTATTTATGATCTTCTTATTATAATTATGTTATATACGGTGACATTGGTAATTCCATAATAAGTAGTAACAAAACACACTATGTACGTCCATCTTAATTGCACAATGAATGACTTGCAAACTTGTCCACCAGCTAAAGCATATGAAATTTAGTTGAGAAAAATTTATATAAGCATATGATATTCATATTTCTGCAAGGTCACAAATTGAAACCATTAGGCTTTGATCTTCTTGAAGACACTATCCGAAGACACGTATGGTACCACACACTGATTGAATATATTAATTATGCCATATATGTCATTTTTCGAAAATATAGTACGTAATCAGTCAGCTAGCTAAACCTTTTTTACATTGAAAGACTCTGAATTAAGCTATCCGAGTACTCTTTGATTTGTATTTGTATCGGGCTTTAGCTATTTTTTTTTAAAAAAATTATATATTAAATGAAAGATTAGGAATTTGTGTTTACAAGTTATGTTTTCCAACTTCAATATACGGTATTACCAAATAACGTACCGAACCGAAGTTTGATTTACCGATTACCGAATTACCGAACCGAAGTTTGAAAGTTCGGTATTTGGTATCTACTTTCAACTACCGATTACCGAACCCGAACTTTACAAATACCGAACGCCCACCCCTACCAGTGGGAGGATATCTATAAGAAAAAAGATTATTCAGGGCTAAGATTTAGCGAGGGGTTAGAAATATGGTCCCAAATGGTGTACTTTCAGGACGAGATTATTTTCTGGTCCTTAATTCGCATTTTAATATTCCAAATGAATGAAGGTATTTGATTTGTTATTTAAAAATACAAATACCCGGTCTCTAATAATAAAATTTCAGTGAGACAAAGGCGTGAATGGATATAATATAATTTCATTTCAGCGGGACATAAAATTTCAGTGCTACAAGAATTTTCTTCTCTCTCTTAAGACAAAACCCCTAAATACCTAAACACAAGTCATGAGATTATGTACGTACTCTTGTTTCCTGTTTGCTGATACCAACTTGATGCATCCTGTGTAAGTTCTGAAATCAGTATGAAATGCATGGTTGTTTGCTACAATGTCTTCTAGGTTACAATCGTGTGAAAAAAAGTGTTTTAGTATAATATAACCTGGTTGGTTGCAGCATGCTAAGAGTTGCAAGGTACGTTGGTGTAGGGGCGATCTTAGGCTTAAAAAACAGGGCACGTGAACTCATGGTCGCTCGACAAAAGTAGATATTTTATGTACATATTTCCTAAAATTGATCTAATATTATCTGTTGGCACCCATGTTATAAACCTGTATCCGAAAATATACTTAAACCAGAAACTGAAATTTTTAGAAGAATAGTATCTGAAAATGTATAAGAATTAAATCGAGCTCACTGAATACACAGTGTGTCCTTAAGAAAATTATTCCCCTCAATATACCCGAGGTTGTGGAATCTATCTCCCGAGATAGAACGATTTACTCGCCATTGTAGCGTTAATACAAACTCCAATGACAGCGAACTCACTCGAAGGCTGTAAATCACACGAAAATTTAATGTGCAAGAAAAAGAAGAGAGGAGAAGATCAGAAAATTCGTAAGTAATATTTGTAGATCAGCAAGTTATATATAGCCATGGAAGCGTTGGTTCAGAAAGGTTTGCACCCTTGCAGAAAAGTTGTGTTCTAACGGATGGCGGGAACATTTAAATTGATCCGGGAAAAAATGGGTTAGAAACGGATCTGAGTCATAATATGGATTCTAATTAATCCGAAACCCGGGTCATGATTTGGATAATTAATTAATAATTAAATAATTAAAATAAATTAAATTTGGTCCAAAAACAGTATCAATCAATCAGATCATTTGACCGAATCTGACTCAAATCTGAAGCCGAAGTCGAGCGACGACGATGACGGCACGAGGGGAGGTCCTCTTCTCAACTCTTTATGAGCTAGAAGATGTGCTTCTACATATAAGCCCAGGAACTTTCCTTTCCATAATCAATGTAGGAGAAATGCTTCATCCAAAAGGGAAAAATGGAACAATTCAAAATTTTCATTTTCCCTCAATATTTCTTCCTTCCATTTCCCATTCATCCAACACTTAAAACCCAACAAAAACCTAACAATGCTCCACATGAACGCAGAATGGCTATAAGATAAAGGAATGCACGGACAAGTGTGTGATTTACATGTAAAGATTAATTGTATCTGGATACATGGAATATGTTTCAAAAACTTCCGAAGCCATTCAGCTTCTTCACCGGCCTTGTCTGAAGCTATAAATTCAGAATCCATTGTAGAGCGGGGAATACATGCCTGTTTGGATGATATCCATGACACTGCTCCTCCACCAATGGTGAAAACATATCCACTTATGTAGCACTCTGTAAATTTGGGTTAGGAGTGAATGTAAATTTGGGTTAGGAGTGAATGTGTAATGAGTGTTAACGTGACATTTTATCCATATGAAGTCTCATAGATATGAGTCTGGGTGGAAATAGTTAGTTTGGGATCGGCTAAGTTTTCGATACTCCTGACTTCCATCCCAATTTTGTGGAAATTCTTTTACGAATTTGAGAAAACTCAAAATATGAAAGTTGTAGCCCTTTGAAATACCTTTCCAACGGTATATTTTGGAGATCAAAGGAACCTATGAGTAAAAAGTCATAACCATTTTACTAACCTGCATTTCACAAGATCATCCTGTGGTTCATCCCGCATTTCACAGGATTGAACACCAAAAATCATGCCCCTCTGACATGTCGTGAGTCAGGACTGCATTTCACAGGTCAAACATGCAATTTACGAGATGTGTTACTCGCCTTGCTCGTCCGTGAAAACCCCCAGAACATGAAATTTTCTTAAACCTTCATTCTACTTCATCTTTGGTCTACTTTTTGAGGAGAAAATACCATAGAACTTCCCCAAAACTCCTAAGGTAAATTCTTCCTTAAACCCCAAGTATTATTCCATCATATTAGCAAGGATTAACACCCATATACGGACTGTTAACAAGATTCTACTCTACAATCCTAAGGTTCTCAAGAAAACTCTTCTCAAGAATTCTAATTCATATTTTTGGGATTCTTCTCCAAAAGCTTTGGAGCGATTAAGCTATCTAATACTTTCCTATTTTCAATCGATTATAACTTTGAATTGGTGATTATGGACTCTAAGTTCTTGAGAGATAATTTAATGGGCTAGTTAGTAAGAAGCGTATGAACTATTGTATGTTTTGGATTGTTGACTTAGGGTTGTTGCAATCATATGGGTGATGAAGAATAATGTTAATTATATCTATTTGAGGTTGTAGAATCACTTAGAAGCAAGAGGTTGGGTAATTGGATGATGAAACACCATTACCGAAGGTTGTGGAGCTTTATGCCCACCAAGTGTTTGATAAAATGCGTAGATGACCAAAGCATGAGTATACTTGCTAATATTGAATCCCTTTGACTTGTATCGTTATATATTAAGGTTGAAAGGGGTTGACAAACGTTGTATTACGCTCAAATGCCGAATTTAAGGTATGTAAGGCTAACTTTCTACGTTTGGGAATGTTAATGATTCTCCCTATGCCACGTTTTTTACAACGTTACTAATTGCCTCAGAAATATAGTTAAGCTTAGTTCCTTGAATAGTTGTAGAACTTCTATTCTCTAGTTTCGTAATTCGTTCATGACTTTCATTCTGAATGTTCTGAGCTCAGTACGTAATCAATATAGACTTGTGTTTGATACCCATGAGTCTCAGTCTAGAATATAGTCAGCATGTTTATAAATAGTAAAGCTTCAGGTCTCATAATCAGTTCATGAATACATGTCTCAGTATAGTAATGTTCAGTAATCTAGAGTTATGCATTACAACATAATCCTTAGTTCCTTGATACAAATTGTTAAATATCGAATACCTGTAAATGGGCACAAGGCCACAGATTTTGCATGCTTATACTTAGGCACAAGGCCACGATTTAGCATTCTTATACTTAGGAAACAGATTTAGCATGCTTATAACAAGGACACATATTTTGCATACTTATATTTGGGCACAAGGCCAAAGATTATGTATGCACATATATATTGGGCCTAAGGCCACATACCATGATTTACAGTCAAACAGGTGGTTCTCCATTCAGAACATGGAGTATTCATATCTTTACTTCTTTTGTTCATTTCAGTTATCAGATGTCAGTTTCACTTTCAGCATTCTTTACATGTTTATTGATTTGGGCTGCCCTTTTCCTGAGCGCCCCACTTACAGTTATTTCTTTCAGTTGCTTTACATACCAGTACAATTCAAATGTACTGACGTCCCCTTTTATTGCCCGGGGGCCTGCATTTCATGATGCAGGTAACGATTTACAGGGTCATTATTCAGAGCACTAGGATTATCGTACCAGTTATTTGGTGATCCCCAGTTCCTTCGGGACGTTGTCACACTTTACAGTCTTTTCAGTATTTCTAGTCAGTTCGGTATGCCGGGGGCCTTATCCCGATAAACAGTTAGTACTTCAGTACTCTTTAGAGGCTTCGTAGATTATAGTCCAGTTAGTCAGATGTTTAGTAGTTTTTGTGTTAGCTTGTCGGCTACTTATTCAGACTTTCAGACTTATTCAGTATTTTCGCATTTATGATATCTCAGTCGGAGTTTAGTAGAACAACATGTGTTAATGTTATTTCCATATTCAAGTATGTTTTGATATCACATGTTGATTCAGCCAGCCAGTTGGTTCGCTCGGTCACATACAGTCAGGCACCGAGTGTCGTGTTACGCCTAGGCCATGGTTCGGGGCATGACAAATCTTGGTATCAGAGCACTAGGTTCAAGAGTCCTATAGAGTCTATGAAGTCGTGTCCAGTGGCGTCCCCTTTATGTGTGCGTGCATGCCAAACATGTAAACAGTTGACCACTAAGACATTCAGGATGGTCTCACTTCTTTCATACTCTAGATGGTGCAGTTAGAGCAGTACTTTCAAGAATTCCCCTAACTCGTAGCTCTACCGATGCTACCCCAAGGGAGGATTCGCAGACTCAAAAAGTTCGCATCAGGGCCCAAGTACTTGCACTGAGTTCTTTACTCAGGACTTCATCCCCACCGACTATAGAGAAGCCTGCAGAGGTTTATACTGCATTCACTCTGCCGCCTAGTTCCATTGATATGGATGTTAGGACAGCTATGTAGGTGCTTACCTAATGTTACACCTTGGAAATTTCCCCGCTAGCGAACAGTGAATAAGCTAGTGAAGGGCACGATGTACACGATGATTTGATAAGTAAGAGATATCATTTGATGACCTTAATCGAGAATCGAAGACATTAGACGTAAAGAAAGAAGTTTGACGAAGAAAGTAAAGGATATGTTATGTATCGGGTAGGAATTATAGACGACGAGTTAATGAGGGCATAATGAGGTCTTGGAGACAAGTAACAACGTCCCTTATATTGGTATTGAGGTGTTAAACGAGTGTTAAGAAGGTTCCATAAGGATCGGAGATCAAACGAGTCGACGAAAAAAAGTTCGGGAAAATTGGACATTATACGGCCAGACATACTGGCCGTATAAAATCCATGGACCGTATGTCCAACCGTGGATTCAGCCCAGCATCACATAGCTCACTGGACCAAACATACGGTCCAACATACGGTCAGTGAAAATTATACGGACCGTATATTGGTCCGTATAAGTTGATCCGACCAGCTTTTGTGATTAATATAAGGGACCTTTTTCACTTCATTTTTCATTTCATTCCCACTCTCCACTAGTCAAGAGACCTCTAGAACATTCTCTAACATTCATCCACAAGAAATCAAAGGGAATCCAAGATCAACAACACGAAATCCATGAAAACAAGTGTATGAAACCTAGCTAATGTTCATCTATCTCAAGAAAACCTAAGAGAAGTGACGTAAGGTTTTGGTGCTAGAAGAGTATTTCCATTCAAAGCTTGTTCAACCATCACCTAAGGTAAGTTTCATGACTATAACATGTTGTTTAAGGTATTGGAAGGTTAAGATACTTGAATTGTAGAAAGACGTAGAAAATGGGTCATCAACGAGTGAATAGTGCCATGGTTGAATGATAGTTGGATTGAATCGTGAACGTTGGTGTGTTGTGATTGTGAATACGTTATAATTGACATTTATACCATGGAATAAGTATTATATGTGAGAAAACGCGATAATGAGTTATAACCATAAATGTGGAGAAATTGAAGGGAGATAGTGAATTGTGGTCAATGTATATAAATGATGATTGTTGTTGTGATATTTTGAATGTTGATATGAACGTTTGGAAGTTGATATAGAATATGGGAAAGGTAGTGTAAACAAAGGAAGTGCTGCCAATTTTCCCTAGAAATAGTAGCGCGTTCTTATAGTCGATTAACTAACGTTAATGCAAATTCTCTCTTGAATGTACAAACGTGAAATTGAAGGAGAACAAGCGAACGATAGCTTAGTTAAACGTTAACGGTATGTGAGGCTAGTCCTTTCCTTCTAATGGCATGAATCCTATATCATGACTCTCCTTTCCTCTTTATGAATTCTTACATTCCGAAAAGCTAAAGGTCTATGTCCATGAATAGCTATATAAGATAAGAGATATATTATGAGTCTTATAATGATGATATGAGTTAAAGTATAGAGATTCTAAAATGTATGAGATGATGGTCCTATAACCTAAGTGATGTTAATTATTGTTTACACTCACCTTATATTCTAATTCCTTCAAGGTGAGGCAGAATGTCAATGAATGCCCCATAATGAAATCGGGGGATCACGACCGTACGTCACCCCGATAAAGTATAGTTGTCCTTGAGCATTATGCATGTATTATGATAAGTATATTATGATGAGCATATATGATGAGCATATACGATGAGCATATTATGATGAGCATGTTATGATGAGCACATTGTGATATAACACCACGCCTATATGGCTGGGCAGTCACCGCTAAGGTGAGCAGCGTATACACCATGGCCAGATGGCATGGGCAGACACCACTAGTGGGCGGCATGAGATGATACCCCGGACGCGGGATGCCTGGACGCAGGCTAATGTTATGATTATCACACCGATCCGATATGGACGGGTAACTTATACATTACTACACCGTACCCATATGGGCGGGCAGCTTATACATTATGCATATATGATACGATGATGAGTATGAGTAAGACAACATGACTTATTTCCTTTATACCTGACAGTCAGATATAGATGTTCCATATTGATATTTCCCTTTGTATCATTGTTTTATTTCATTGTTTATGCCTCTCGTACTCAGTACAATGTTTGTACTGACGTCCGTTTTCTTTAGACGCTGTGTTCATGCCCACAGGTAGACAGGGAGGAGAGCTCGACCCAGATCCGTAGTAGCTGTCAGCTGATTGAAAGCACTCCTTTGTTCCGGAGGTGCTTGATTATTCTTTTGTGTACATTTGTATATATATTTTTGGGCATGACGGGGTCTTGTCCCATCTCTATGTCTAGCACTTCAGTAGAGGCTCGTAGATACACAGTGTGGGTTAGATGGTCTCACGAGATTGCTAATGGGTATATGTATTATTTTGATAGCCTAAAGGCTTATGTTTATAAAAGTATTATGTTTTGAAGTGAAAGAAGTTTTTCTAAGCTTTGAGTATAAAATTGATAAAAGAGTGTTTAATGAGTATGATAAGCGGTAGAACAAGTGTGCTCGATGGTTAGCCCCGGGTACCCGTCGCGGCCCTAGCTGGGTCGTGACACCCAATTTGTTACCATGCAAGCTCAGTGTCAGGGAGCGGTGTCACGCCCCGAACCTGGGTCTGGACGTAACACAACACTCGGTGCCTGACTGCATGTGACCGAGCGAACCAACTGGCTGACTGAATCAACATGTGATATCAAAACATAACTGAATATGGAAACAACCAAACACATGATGATATACTAAAGGTCTAACTGAAATCATAATGCGAAAATACTTAGACAATCTTAAATATATCTGACAGTAGCCAACATGGCTAAACAAAACGATTGAACAACTGCCAACAAGGCTAACATAATAAATATTTGACTGTCTGGACTGTGTTTATGAAGCCTCTAAGAGTACTGAATGATAGAGCTGTCTATAAACTGAAATAACTGGATAGCTGACAACGCCCCGAAGGAATGTGGGGCTTACCAGTAGCTGATACGTGCACTCCTAATTAGCTGAGTCGTCAACCTATGTATCGTTACCTGCATCCCGAGATGCAGGCCCCCGAGCAATAAAAAGGGACATCAGTACATTTGAATTGTACTGGTATGTAAAGCAACTGAAGCAATAAAATACTGGAACTGAAACTAAAACTGAAAACTGAAACTGAACTAAACAGGAAAGCAAGAAGCTGAAGTACTCCCTGTTCTGGATGAAGAATCACCTGTAAAACTGTAAATATAACTGTGGCCTGGGGCCCAAATATTGTGCACAAAAACTGTGGCCTCTGGCCCAAGCAATACTTATGCATAAACTGTGGCCTAGGGCCCAAAAGTACATATACAGGTGTTCAACGTTAACAATTTACAAGACTGAGACTGGCTATAGCTGATAGCATGATAACTGTTTCTGATTATAGGACTTATACAAATAACTGGTTATACGCTGACTGAGACTCATGTGATAACAATGCATAAGTCTATAAAGATTACGTGCTGAGTTCATGATGTTCAAAGTGACAACCATGAACGAATTCTATAACTGCAACCCTAGAAGATAACAGTTCTATGTCATATCATGAAAATAGGGCTAAACTATACTCTGAGTCAAATTGCGGACAAGTATAAAGAATGAGGCGTACGGAGAATCATGAATATTCCCTAACGTAGATAGTTAGCCTCACATACCTTAATTCCAGCCTTTGAGCGTAATACAATGTTCGTCAACCCTTTCAACTTTGATCTATATCAATACAAGTCAAAGGGATTCTATATTAGCAATAATATTCATGCTTTGGTCATCTAAGCATTTTATCAAACACTTAGTGGGCATGAAGCTCCACAGTCTCCATCAATGGTGATTGCTTCACCCAATTCCCATTCTATTACTTCTAGGTGATTCTACAATCTTAATTAGATGTAATTAACATCATTCTTCATCACCCATATGAATACAACAATCCCAAGTCAACTATCCAAAAACTCTAGCATAGTTCATATAATTCTCTTTATCAAATCCATTTACTATTCTCCCAAGAACTTATCAACACTTTAATCATCATGAAACATCATAAAACTTACCTTAGTTATTGTAGGAATAAGCCTTGAGTTGAAATGCTTCACTTGAACAAAACCCTAGTTCCACCTTCCATGGAATTTCTTGACTTGAATGGATTTGATGTGTTTCTCACACTTAGTTTTGTGGATTGATGAAGTGGATCTTTAGTTTCACTTGGATTCTTGCATATGAAGTGTTTGGATGGCTCTAGAGAACCCTTAAGTCGTGTAGGAGAAATGGGAATGAAAAAAATGAGTTTGGGTCTCTTATTAATATCTTAAAATCTGACCCATCGGGCAATTCTACGCCCATTTTTACGGACCGTCAAAATGGTCCGTAAAACTACCAAGCAAAAATTGGGTTTCTGTGACCATTTTACGCTGACTTGAGTCAATTTGACGGACCGTATAATTGTTTTACGGACCGTTAAAATGAACCGTAAAACTGCCCAGCAAAAATATGGTTTTGTGTGACCATTTTACGCTGGCCTAAGTCAATTTGATGGACCGTATAATTGTTTTACGAACCGTCAAAATGAACCGTAAAACTGCCCAGCAAAATATGGTTTTCTGTGACCATTTGACGGACCGTATAATTGTTTTACGGACCGTCAAAATGTTCTACGGACCGTTAAATGGTCTGTCGAAATTTTCTGCTCGGACAGTCTATCGTATAATGGGCATAACTCTATGCAAAGATGTCCGTTTGAGGCCCATAATATGCCATTTGAAATCTATTTCAAGAGGATACAACTTTAATTAAGGAAATTTTCCCAAAATCCAAATTAATAGAGGGGTTATGGTCGTTGGAAGTAAGACCTTCCATAAACTCACTTGCAAACATGCCCCGTAGAGTGGCTTCCAACTTTTCTTTGCCCAAAGACATTTCTTATAACTTATTTGGTTTTCAAAACACTTCTTATAACCCTCATATTGGTTCCATTATATTATCATCTTATGAGTCAACTTTCGTCCGAAGTTACGAGGTGTTACAATATCTCCCCCTTAGGATCATTCGTCCTCGAATGATAACCATTTGGGATTCTACAAAACTTTCGCTAGAGTTTCCCCTGTAATAAGGCACTACCAACCTATCACAACAACCCATAATATCATTGCCTCACAAGGCTACATCACAATAGCATTATAAATTGGCCACACACGACCAAAAGCATGAAAAGAAAGCTTACATACCTCAAAATCTTGGTGCTTCATCATAAATCTCTTCTGCGGGCTAAAACAAGTCTGGGTACCTGGATTTCATATCCTCCTCGGCTTCCCATGTAGCTTCCTCAACTTTCTGACTCCTCCACAGGACTTTCACTGAGGCTACTTCCTTAGTTCTCAACTTGCGAACTTGACGATCAAGAATGGCTACGGGGATCTCCACATAGGTGAGGTCATCCTTAACTGTTATAGCATCAGCAGGAACAACCAACGAAGGGTCTCCCACACACTTCTTCAGCATGGATACATGAAACACTGGATGAATAGCAGCTAACTCTCGTGGCAACTCAAGTCCATAAGCTACTAGACCGACCTTTCATAAAATTCTATAAGGTCCAATATATCTGGGACTGAGCTTCCCTTTCTTGCCAAATCGCATAACACCCTTCATAGGTGAGAATTTAAGGAACACCCAATCGTCAACTGAAAATTCTAAGTCCCTTCGCCTCACATCTGTGTAAGATTTTTGGCGACTCTGAACAGTTTTCAAACGTTCCTGTATTAACTTGACTTTCTCCATAGCTTGATAAACCAAGTCTGGTCCTAACAACTCTGGTTCACCTACTTCGAACCAACCAATTGGTGATCTATACCTTCGCCCATAGAGAGCTTCAAACGGTGCCATCCCAATGCTAGCATGATAACTATTATTATAGGAAAACTCAATAAGATGCAAGTGATCATCCCAATTACCCTTGAAATCCAAAACGCATGCTCTTAACATGTCCTCCAGAGTCTGAATAGTATGCTCTGCCTGGCCATCTGTTTGTGGATGAAAAGTTGTGCTGAGGTTCACCTTGGTTCCCAATCCTTTCTGAAAAGATTTCCAGAAGTTCGCTGTAAACTGAGCACCATGATATGAAATAATGGACACTGGTGTCCCATGCAATCTGACAATCTCATTAACATACAACTTGGCATAATCTTCTGCTGAATCTGTGGTCTTGACTGGCAAAAAGTGCGCTAACTTAGTAAGCCGGTCAACGATCACCCAAATAGAGTCATGTCTCCTAGCTGAACGAGGTAGACCTGATACAAAGTCCATATTGATCATTTCCCATTTACAGACAGGAATATCAATGTTCTGCGCTAAGCCACCAGGCCTCTGGTGTTCGGCTTTCACTTGCTGAGAATTCGGGCACTTAGCTACAAAATCTGCCACATTCTTCTTCATATTGTTCCACCAGTAAATCTCCTTAAGATCATGATACATCTTAGTGGAACCTGGGTGAATGGAATACCTGGAATTGTGAGCTTCTGACATGATTCGCTCTCGGAGCCCATCTACATCTGGAACACACAATCTACCTCGGTACCTCAAGGTACCATCATCTCCCCCCTGTTCGAAAGCCGTTGTCTTATGCTTGTGAATTCCCTCTTTTAGCTGCAACAAGTAGGGATCATTAAACTGTTTCTCCTTGACTTCCACGACTAAAGAGGAAAGAGCCCTGTTCTGAACAACCACACCACCATTCTCGGAGTCCAAAAGTCGAACTCCAAGATTGGCCAAACGGTGAACTTCCTTTATCAAAACTCTCTTACCTACGTCCAAGTGGGCTAAACTTCCCATGGAACGCCGACTAAGAGCATCAGCTACAGCATTCGCTTTCCCCAGATGATAGAGAATATCCACATCATAATCCTTAAGCAATTCGAGCCATCTTCTCTGCCTAAGATTCAACTCTCTTTGCTTGAAAATATATTGCAGGCTTTTATGATCGGTGAAAATATCCACATGCAGTCTATATAAGTAGTGCCGCCATATCTTGAGTGCAAAAATTACAGCTGCTAACTCTAAGTCATGATTCGGATAATTCTTTTCGTGAACCTTGAGCTGATGAGATGCATAAGCTATAGCCTTACCATGCTGCATTAAGACCCATCCGAGACCAACTCCCGAAGCATCACAATAATTCACGAACCCTTCAGTTCCCTCTGGCAGCGTCAAAACTGGAGCAGAAGTCAATCTCTTCTTCAACTCTTCGAAACTCTGCTCACATACCTCTGACCATTGGAATTTGACTTTCTTCTGAGTCAGCTTAGTTAGCGGAGCTGAGATAGAGGAAAATCCCTCAACAAAACGCCTATAATAACCTGCCAGACCCAAGAAACTTCTGATGTCTGATGCTGAGGTGGGTCTGGGCCAGTTCTTGACAGCATCAATTTTCTGAAGGTCCACCTTAACACCTTCACCTGAAATTACATGGCCTAGAAATGCCACTGACTTGAGCCAAAACTCGCACTTTGAGAATTTTGCATAAAGCTCACGATCCTTGAGAGTCTGCAACACTATTCTGAGATGGTCTACATGATCTGTCTCACTACGGGAATACACCAATATGTCATCAATAAACACAATGACGAATAAATCAAGATAAGGCTTGAATACTCTGTTCATAAGATCCATGAAAGCTGCTGGTGCATTCGTCAACCCAAACGAGATGACAAGACATTCAAAATGACCATAACGGGTTCTGAAAGCGGTCTTCGAAATGTCAACTTCCTTAACCTTTAACTGATGGTAGCCTGATCTGAGGTCAATCTTGGAATAACACTGAGTACCCTGAAGTTGATCAAATAGGTCGTCTATTCTGGGAAGAGGGTACTTATTTTTAATGGTGACCTTGTTCAACTGGCGGTAGTCTATACACATACGCAAGGATCCATCCTTCTTTCGGACAAACAAGACCGGTGCGCCCCAAGGTGAGACACTTGGCCTTATAAATCCCTTATCAAGAAGATCTTTCAACTGAAATTTTAACTCCTTTAACTCTGTTGGGGCCATCCTATACGGTGGAATAGATATCGGCTTAGTGTCGGGAAGTAGGTCAATTCCAAAATCAATTTCCCTATCGGGAAAGACTCCGGGTAGGTCATTTGGAAAGACTTCTGGAAATTCACTGACAACTGGTACTGAATGAAGAGCTGGAGTGTGGGCATCTGCATCCCTGACTCGAACTAAGTGATAAATATACCCCTTGGAGATCATCTTGCTGGATCTAAGGTAGGAAATAAATCTACCCCTAGGTGCTACTGAATTACCTTTCCATTCTATAAGTTCATCGGGAAAATCAAATGTCACAGTTTTGGTTCTACAACCCACAGAGGCATAACAGGACTCTAACCAATCCATGCCCATAATCACGTCAAAATCTACCATCTCTAATTCTATTAAGTCTGCTATGGTGCTGCGATGGTAGATTAACACTGGACAACCTCTATAGATACGCCTAGCTATAACTGATTCCCCAACCGGTGTGGATACTTCGAAAGGTTCTTGCAACTTTTCGGGTTCTATCCCAAATTTCTTAGCAATATATGGGGTTACATAATATAGAGTGGATCCTAGGTCCATAAGAGCAAATACATCGAAGGTGAAGACTGTTAGCATACCTGTGACAACATCTCTACGAGCCTCTGTATACTGGCGACTTGACAGTGCATACAGACAATTCTGATCACCGCCCGTATTACCGGGCTTTGCTGCTCCGTGCCCCTGCTGGGCTTGGAAATTTCGGGGAGCTGCTGAATTTGTAGACTGAGCTACATTATTGTTACCTCCGGTATTCCGTCTTGCGGACGAAAAATCCCGCAGAAAATGACCCGGCTGACCACACCCAAAACAACTATCCATGCCCAAACAACATACTTCTGAATGTTTCTTACCACAAGTGTTGCATGTAGGGTGTTGAAAACCTCGGTTGATCACGCTGGCATGTGAATGTGAGCCTGTCGTTCCGAAGTTCCGGTCTTTCTGGTTAAACTTGGACCTTTGAAATGGAGCACTAGCTGTTGAGGGAGTAGGTCTTGATGACCTATTCTTAAAAAACTGACGGTTGCCATCACCTTGAGATCCCCCATGACTGAAATTACCAGCAGACTTAGCCCTCTTACTAAACTCTCTATCTTTTTGCTTCTGTAGGGCTTCTTCTTCCTTCATTCTTGTCTCGTTACCTTGCACGAATGCCAGTACCTTGGAAATAGTCATCTTGTCGTTCTGAGCAGCTGTGTTGGCATCCCTGTGCAACTCGGGTTTAAGCCCAAGTACAAATCTCCTAACCACGGCTCTCATATCAGGAACCATGTGAGGAGCATGTCTGGACAATGACACGAACTTGAGGTAATAGTCCTGAACAGTCATGTCCTTTTGCCTTAGATTCTCAAACTCTATAGCTTTGGCTTCTCTAACCTCAATTGGCATGAAATGTTCAATAAAAGCGTCTGCAAATTCGTCCCAAGTAGCAGAAGGTGCATCCTCCCCTCGGGACTGTTCCCATGTCTCATACCAAATATGGGCCACATCTTGCAGCTGGAAAGCCCCGAATTCTGCTGCCTCTGAATCAGTAGCATGTATCACACGAAATTTTTTCTGGAGTCCATCAATGAAATTCTGGGGGTCTTCCTCCTTCTTTAACCCTGTGAACAATGGCGGCTTCATCCGCATAAACTCCTGAGTCCTAGAACTGTTTGACCCACTACTAGCGCCTGAGCTAGGGGTCATTTCCTGTCACTGGGCCTGATTTGCCAAAATTTGAGTGAGTAGCTGAATAGCTCCTCCAACATCTGCATCAGAAGTATTGGAAGGCGTAGCATCGACATTAGCTGTGGCGGCTGCCTGGGCCTGAGTGCCCCCTTCTGTTGCTGCGTCAACGGTAGCCCTCTGGCTAGTTGCCGTATTTTTCTTATTGTACTTCCTTTTTGGAGCCATTTCTGAAATACGTAATTCGCACGAGTTAGAAGAATTCCTAAAAGCATTACTCTATCTTACACAACCTAGAGTATGAAAGAAGTGAAACAAATCCTGAATGTCTTGGTGGTCAACTGCTTATATGTGTGGCGCCCGCACACATATAAAAGAGACCCCACTGGACACAGCTTCATAGACTCCCTAAGACACTTGAACCTAGGGCTCTGATACCAAGCTTTGTCACGCCCCGAACCTAGGTCTGGACGTAACACGACACTCGGTGCCTGACAGCACGTGACCGAGCGAACCAACTGGCTGATTGAATCAACATGTGATATCAAAACATAACTGAATGTGGAAACAACCAAACACATGATGATATACTAAAGGTCTAACTGAAATCATAATGCTGAAATACTTAGACAATCTGAAATATATCTGACAGCAGCCAACATGGCTAAACAAAACGATTGAACAACTGCCAACAAGGCTAACATAATAAATATTTGACTGTGTGGACTGTGTCTATGAAGCCTCTAAGAGTACTGAATGATAGAGCTGTCTATAAACTGAAATAACTGGATAGTTGACAACGCCCCGAAGGAATGTGGGGCTTACCAGTAGCTGATACGTGCACTCCTAATTAGCTGAGTCGTCAACCTGTGTATCGTTACCTGCATCGCGAGATGCAGGCCCCCGAGCAATAAAAAGGGACATCAGTACATTTGAATTGTACTGGTATGTAAAGCAACTGAAGCAATAAAATACTGGAACTGAAACTAAAACTGAAAACTGAAACTGAACTAAACAGGAAAGCAAGAAGCTGAAGTACTCCCTGTTCTGGATGAAGAATCACCTGTAAAACTGTAAATATAACTGTGGCCTAGGGCCTAAATATTGTACACAAAACCTGTGGCCTCTGGCCCAAGAAATACGTATGCATAAATTGTGGCCTAGGGCCCAAAAGTACATATACAGGTGTTCAATGTTAACAATTTACAAGACTGAGACTGGCTATAGCTGATAGCATGATAACTGTTTCTGATTATAGGACTTATACAAATAACTGGTTATACGCTGACTGAGACTCATGTGATAACAATGCATAAGTCTATAAAGATTACGTGCTGAGTTCATGATGTTCAAAGTGACAACCATGAACGAATTCTGTAACTGCAACCCTAGAAGATAACAGTTCTATGTCATATCATGAAAATAGGGCTAAACTATACTCTGAGTCAAATTGCGGACAAGTATAAAGAATGAGGCGTAGGGAGAATCATGAATATTCCCTAACGTAGATAGTTAGCCTCACATACCTTAATTACAACATTTGAGCGTAATACAATGTTCGTCAACCCTTTCAACTTTGATCTATATCAATACAAGTCAAAGGGATTCTATATTAGCAATAATATTCATGCTTTGGTCATCTAAGCATTTTATCAAACACTTAGTGGGCATGAAGCTCCACAGTCTCCATCAATGGTGATTTCTTCACCCAATTCCCATTCTGTTACTTCTAGGTGATTCTACAATCTTAATTAGATGTAATTAACATCATTCTTCATCACCCATATGAATACAACAATCCCAAGTCAACAATCCAAAAACTCTAGCATAGTTCATATAATTCTCTTTATCAAATCCATTTACTATTCTCCCAAGAACTTATCAACACTTTAATCATCATGAAACATCATAAAACTTACCTTAGTTATTGTAGGAATAATCCTTGAGTTGAAATGCTTCACTTGAACAAAACCCTAGTTCTACCTTCCATGGAATTTCTTGACTTGAATGGATTTGATGTGTTTCTCACACTTAGTTTTGTGGATTGATGAAGTGGATCTTTAGTTTCACTTGGATTCTTGCATATGAAGTGTTTGGATGGCTCTAGAGAAACCTTGAGTCATGTAGGAGAAATGGGAATGAAAAAAATGAGTTTGGGTCTCTTATTAATATCTTAAAATCTGACCCATCGGGCAATTCTACGCCCATTTTTACGGACCGTCAAACTGTTTGTCGGACCGTCAAAATGGTCCGTAAAAATACCCAGCAAAAATTGGGTTTCTGTGACCATTTTACGCTGGCTTGAGTCAATTTGACGGACCGTATAATTGTTTTTCGGACCGTCAAAATGAACCGTAAAACTGCCCAGCAAAAATATGGTTTTCTGTGACCATTTTACGCTGGCCTAAGTCAATTTGACGGACCGTATAATTGTTTTACGGACCGTCAAAATGAACCGTAAAACTTCCTAGCAAAATATGGTTTTCTATGACCATTTGACGGACCATATAATTGTTTTACGGACCGTCAAAATGTTCTACGGACCGTCAAATGGTCCGTCGAAACTTTCTGCTCGGACAGTTTGTCGTATAATAGACATAACTCTTTGTACAGATGTCTGTTTGAGGGCCATAATATACCGTTGGAAAGATATTTCAAGGGGATACAACTGTTATCAAGGAGGTTTTCCCAAAATTCAAATTAATAGAGGGGTTATGGTCGTTGGAAGTAAGACCTTCCATAAACTCACTTGCAAACATGCCCCGTAGAGTGGCTTCTAACTTTTCTTTGCCCAAAGATATTTCTTATGACTTAATTGATTTTCAAAAAACTTCCTATAACCCTCATATTGGTTCCATTATATTATCATCTTATGAGTCAACTTTCGTCCGAAGTTACGAGGTGTTACAAGCGGCTCCAAACATTGATGCGCATGAGTGGTGGGTCAGTTCCAGGGTTGGAGAGTTCAGCAAAAGAGCTAACTCTATAGGTAACGTTCACCCTGAAGGATCTCAAGAAGGTGGAGGTGTACAATTCTTTAATAGGAGTACATCAGGGCCTGCTCCATTTACCGCTAGTGCACCAGCTCAAAAGTTCAAGTATGATCGAAAAGGTCAGTCTAGCCTAAAACAGAATCTCAGGGCACCAAGTTCCAAGTCACAGGTTAGGGTGGGAAAAAGGGTTTTCAGAATCCTATCTACAGCAAGTGTAAAGGTATGTCGCTCAGGAATGGATGAGTGTTTTGGGTGTGGCCAGCAGGGTCACTATCTGAGGGACTGCCGATCAGTGAGACAATGCTCCAGAGGTAATGTGGCTCAGTCCATAAATTCAATAGTCCTCCGTAAGTCATAATCCTAAGAAGGGCATAGTACAGCTAAGGCTGGTAATATAGACAGAGGTCAGAACCACTTAATTATATGCTTTAGCAGGTCATCAGTACTCAGAAGCTTTCCGAGATTTCTCCACAAGTATGATGATGATAACTCTAATGTCAGACCCTATAGGGAAACATGTTCTGATCTTAGCCACGTCGGGCATAAATTGATTACCATGGTTCTGAATGGAGCCTAAGGCAGAATACATAGGAGTCTGACACGTTTTACAAAGATAAGTTTTTTTCATAAGACTCATACCTATGACTAAGAAGATATAGCGTACGAAATGGGAACCAAGAGGAGATGATATTGAATAAGTTTAATTTGTTCAAGTTTATTCAGATTAGAACTAGAAAGTAATTCGATAGTAAGTTACTACAAGAAGCAGATATTACTTTGAGATAAAAGATATAACAGTTCCCTCTTAGGTTATGTGACTAAGTATTTACCCCATATGGTTATAGTCTGATACGATTTTGAAGTGCATAGAAATTTGGGGTTAGTTGTTCTAATTTCTTGCCTAAAACATATGAAATTTCCCTAAGTGTGATCCATGTTTGTAGTTCAGAAAAGATAGTATACGACCGTAGAATAGCGTCGGATAATGAGGGAATTAGAAATAACCTTATGCTTAACTATAGTATTCAGAGCAGAATAAGAAAATATGATGCTAACAGGTGATTAGCAAAAGAATAGTAAGTAAGTTTTGAATAGATACAATGAATTAGCAATTTTCAGCAAGGTTAGTAGAAGTACGATTTGATTTACTTAGTCAAGTTAACGCTAGTGAGTAAGTAACAGTTTGAATACACCAGATGCCTGTTCGAACCCAAGGGTTTAAGTTAAGTTCGAAGTATAGTGATTAGTGGAAGAAGAAATCAGCCTAGCCGTACGACAGCAAAATACAGATGAATAGCCTTTAAGAGTTATCGAAAAAGGGTTTCCCTGATATTGACAGTGTGAGTAAAGTTAAGTCATTAAGAGTATATTTTAGTTGCGAATACATTAAGTTTCCGTTTATGTATATTACTTAGTTTTTTTTCTAGTAAGAAAGATTGCTCAGAAGTGAGTTGAAATATGAGTCGTCAGTGACGTAAAGTGCAAAGAATTGCAGAATATAAGGAAGGTTGTTTAGAAACCGAGGATGTTAGAGTTGTTGTTCAGAACAGGATTGAATCCTCCTTAGTAGCTGGAGTGAAGGAGAAGAAGTTTAGTGATCTCTCTTTGTTGCAGTTGAAGGAGGGGATTCACAAACTCAAGACTACAACTTTTGAACAAAGGGGAGATGATAGTACTTTGAGGTACAGTGGCAGACTATGCGTTCCAAACGTAGATGGGCTCAGAGATCGGATTATATCTGAAGCCCACAATTTCAAGTATTCTATTCACCAGGTTCCACAAAGATGTATCACGATCTTAAGGAGATTTATTGGTGGAACGACGTGAAAAAGAACGTAGCAGATTTTGTGGCTAAGTGTTGAAATTTCCAACAAGTGAAAGCTGAACACCAGAGGCTTGGTGGGTTGGCTCAGAGTATAGAAATTCTTGTTTGGAAATGGGAGATGATAAACACGGACTTGATAACAGGTTTACCTCACTCTTTTTGAAAGCATTATTCAATTTGGGTGATTGTAGATTGACTTACCAAGTCAGCTCACTTCTTGCTAGTGAAGATTACAGATTTAGCAGAGCATTATGCCAAGGTTTATATTCAGGAAATCGTCTGATAGCATGGGACTCCTTTGTCCATCATTTCCGATCATGGTGCTCAGTTTACAACAAACTTTTGGAAATTATTTCAGAAAGGATTGGGCACAAGGGTGAACCTCAGCACAACTTTTCATCCTCAGACAGATGGCCAGGCAGAGCTACCATTCAGACTCATCAGGATATGTTGAGGGCTTGTGTTATCGATTTAAAAGTAAATTGGGATGATCATCTACCCCTCATTGAGTTTTATTATAATAACAACTACCATTCTAGTATCTAGATGTCACCGTTTGAGTCCTTGTATGGGCAGAGATGTAGGTCACCAATTGGTTGGTTTGAGGTTGATAAAGTAGAGTTGTTAGGACCAACTTGGTTTATCAGGCTATGGAGAAAGTCAAGTTAATTCAGGAGTGGTTGAAAAATAGCTCAGAGTGGCCAAAAGTCCTATTCAGACGTGTGGCATAGAGCCCTAGAGATCCAAATTAATGATTGGGTGTTTTTGAAAGTTTCGCCTATGAAAGGCGTCATGAGATTTGGGAAGAAGGGGAATCTTAGTCCCCGCTATGTTGGGCCATACAGAATCCTGTGAAGGATTGGCCAAGTGGCTTATAAGTTAGAATTGCCACAAGAATTAGCTTCTGTTCACCCAATGTTTCATGTGTCTATGTTGAAGAAATTCATGGGAGACCCGTCTCTTGTAGTTCCTACAGAAATCACAAGGGTTAAAGATAGCCTGTCTTATGAAGTTCCCAATGACTATTCTTGATCGTCAAATCCGCAAGTTGAGAACTAAAGATATTGCTTCAATGAAAGTACTATGTAGAAATCAGAAAGTTAAAGAGGGTACATAGGAGGCCGAAGAGGACATGAAGTCCAGATATCCCCATCTATTTGAAGAGCAAGCAGAAAATATTGAAGGTAACTAACCTTTTCATTTAGACCTTATATTATAACCTCCATATCTATCAGTATTCAGTCAACTTAGTGTTTATTCAGTTTAGTAGTCCTTCAGTTCAGTATTTATTCAGTTTAGCATTCATTCAGTTCAATATTCATGTGTTCATGTCAATTTAGTGTCCACATGTTTCCATAAGTCACGTTTATGATCCAAAGTTAGCCGTAGTTACAACCAACATAATCATTCGAGGACAAATGATCCCATGGGGGAAATAATGTAACACTCCGTAAATTTGGATTAGGCGTGAATGTGTTAAATAAGTGTTAACGTGACATTTTATCCATATGAAGTCTCATAGGTATGAGTTTGGGTCGAAATAGTTGATTGTGAATCAAGACAAATAGTGAGGCGCTTAAGATTCGGTAGAATCGGCTAAGTTTTCTATATATATATCTTCCATCCCGATTTCGTGGAAATACTTTGCGAATTTGAGAAAAATCAAAACATAAAAGTTGTATCCCTTTGAAATACCTTTCCAACAGTATATTGTGGAGCCCAAATGAACCTATGAGTAAAAAGTTATGACCGTTTTACTAACCTATATTTCGCAGGATCATCCTGTGGTTCTTCCCGCGTTTCACAGGATTGAACACCAAAAATCATGCCCCTCTAACACGTCGTGCATCAGGACTATGTTTCACTAGTCAAACGTACGATTCACGGGATGTGTCATGCGCCTTGCTCGTCCAAACCCCCAGAACATGAAATTTTCTTAAACCTCCACTCTACTTCATCTTTGACCGACTTTTAGAGGAGAAAAATACCCTAGAACTTCCCCAAACCCTCCGAAGGTGAATTTTTCCTCAAACCCAAGTATTATTCCATCATATTAGCAAGGATTAACACCCATATACGGATTGTTAACAAGATTCTACTCTACAATCCTAAGGTTCTCAAGAAAACTCTTCTCAAGAATTCAAATTCATATTTTTGGGATTCTTCTCCAAAAGATTTGGAGCGATTAAGATATCTAATACTTTCCTATTTTCAATCGATTATAGCTTTGAATTGGTGATTATGGACTCTAAGTTCTTGAGAGATAATTTAATGGGTTAGTTAGTAAGAAGCGTATGAACTATTGTATGTTTTGGATTGTTGACTTAGGGTTGTTACAATCATATAGGTGATGAATAATAATGTTAATTATATCTATTTGAGGTTGTAGAATCACTTAGAAGCAAGAGGTTGGGTAATTGGATGATGAAACACCATTAACGAAGGTTGTGGAGCTTTATGCCAACCAAATGTTTGATAAAATGCATAGATGACCAAAGCATGAGTATACTTGCTAATATTGAATCTCTTTGACTTGTATTGTTATAGATTAAGGTTGAAAGGGGTTGAAAAACGTTGTATTACGCTCAAAGGCCAAAGTTAAGGTATGTGAGGCTAACTCTCTACGTTTGGGAATGTTAATGATTCTCCCTACGCCATGTTCTTTTACAACATTACTAATTGCCTCAGAAATATAGTTGAGCTTAATTCCTTGAATAGTTGTAGAACTTCTATTCTCTAGTTTCGTAATTCGTTCATGACTTTCATTCTAAACGTTGTGAGCTTAGTACGTAATCAATATAAACTTGTGTTTGATACCCATGAGTCTCAGTCTAGAATATAGTCAGCATGTTTATAAATAGTAAAGCTTCAGGTGTCATAATCAGTTCATGAATACATGTCTCAGTATAGTAATGTTCAGTATTTTAGAGTTATGCATTACAGCATAATCCTTAGTTCCTTGATACAAATTGTTGAATGTCGAATACTTGTAAATGGGCACAAGGCCACATATTTTGCATGCTTATTCTTAGGCACAAGGCCACAAATTATGTAGGTACCTATATACTGGGCCTCAGGCCACATACCATGATTTCCAGTCAAACATGTGGTTCCCCATTCAGAACAGGGAGTATTCATATCTTTACTTCTTTTGTTCATTTCAGTTATCAGATATCAGTTTTAGTTTTAGCACTTTTTACATGTTTATTGATTTGGACAGCCTTTTCCCGAGCACCCCACTTACAGTTCTTTCTTTCAGTTGCTTTACATACCAGTGCAATTCAAATGTCCTGACGTCCCTTTTATTGCCCGGGGGCCTGCATTTCATGATGCAAGTAACGATTTTCAGGTTGACGATTCAGAGCGCTAGGGTTATCATACCAGCTATTTGGTGAGGCCTAGTTCCCTCGGAGCGTTGTCACACTTTACAGTCTTTTCAGTATTTCTAGTCAGTTAAGTTTGTTTGGGGCCTTGTCCCAGTAAATAGTTAGTAGTTTAGTACTCTTTAGAGACTTCGTAGATTATAGTTTAGTCAGTCAGATGTTTAGCAGCTTTTGTTTTAGCCTTGTCAGCTCCTTATTCAGACTTTCAGACTTATTCATTATTTTTGCATTTATTATATCACAGTCAGAGTTTAGTAGAATAACATGTGTTAATGTTATTTCCATATTCAAATATGTTTTGATATCACATGTTGATTCAGCCAGTCAGTTGGTTCGATCGGTCACATGCAGTAAGGTACCGAGTGTCGTGTTACGCCCAAGCCATGGTTCGGGGCGTGATAACTTATGGATTTAACTTCAAATGATCCGGTGATCCAATTTCCATAACTATATCCCGCAAATACTGTGGGATATTTATAATAGTGCAGAGCATACTTTTAGGTGTGTTTTAAATACCCAAAACTCATTTCATTTCCATCCAATGAGTTTGATTAGGATTACTTGTGAACTGACTCTTTTTACTAATAGCACTTGCTATATCTGGTCATGTACAGTTCATGATATACATTAAATTCCCAATACTCATGCATAGTCCAATTATGAATCACTTTTACCTTCATTCTTTTGAAGTGCAAAACTTACCTTAATTGGAGTCTTTGCAACATTGAAATTCAAATACTTGAACTTGTCAAGTACCCTTTCAATATAATGAGACCGTGATAATGCTAGACCTTGTGGAGTTTTATGGATCCTAACTCCTAAGATCAAATCAGCAATTCCTAAGTCTTTCATGTCAAATTTGCTAGCAAACATACTCTTAGTAGCATTTATGTTGATAATATCTCTACTCATTATCAACATGTCATCAACATACAAACAAACAATGACTTCATGATTTGGAGTATTTTAATGTAAACACATTTTCACACTTATTGATCTTAAATCCATTTGCCAACTTTGTTCGGTCAAATTTTGTATGCCATTGTTTAGGTGCTTGTTTTAGTCCATAAAGTGACTTAACAAATTTTCACACTTTCCTTTCCTTACCAGGAACCACGAAACCCTCAGGTTGTTTCATGTAATTTCTTCCTCTAACTCTCCATTTAAGAAAGTTTTCTTGACACCCATTTGATGAATTTCAAGACCATACACGGCCGCCCATGCTAGTAATACCCGAATAGATGTTATCCTTGTTACTGACGAGTATGTTTCAAAATAATCAAGGCCTTGTTTTTACTATAACCTTTAATAACAAGTCTTGTGTTATATTTGTCAATAGTGCCATCAACTTTCATTTTCCTTTTAAAGATCCATTTCGAACCTAAGGGTTTATTTGCGGGAGGAAGATCAATCGATTCCCATGTATGGTCGTTCAAGATTGATTCAATCTCACTGTTGACTGCCTCTTTCCAAAATGGTGAATCTGAAGAATACATGGCTTCTTTAAATTTTTTTGGCTCATTTTCAAGCAATATTGTCACAAAATTCGGGCCAAAGGAAGAAGATGTCCTTTGCTACACCTTGGATCCTCTTTACTTGGTGTATTTTCCTTAGGTTTTTCCCGTGGTCGTTTAGATCTTTCAATTGAGGACTCACATTCATTTTTATATGGATAAATGTTTTCAAAAAATTTAGCATTATCTCACTCAATTACTGTATTAACATGGATGTCAGGATTTTCGGATTTGTGAACTAAAAAGCGAAATGCTTTACTGTTGGTAGCATATCCAATAAAAACACAATCCTGAGTTTTTGGTCCTATTTTGATCCTTTTGAGTATAGGAACTTTCACTTTAGCTAAGCACCCCCACACTTTGAAATATTTCAAGTTGGGTTTTCTTCCTTTCCAATTTTCATATGGAATAGATTGTGTTTTGCTGTGGGACACCCTGTTGAGTATTCGGTTAGCTTTAAGGATGGCTTCCCCCCATAAGCTCTATGGCAAACCATAACTTATTAATAAAAAATTCATCATTTCCTTTAATGTTCGCTTTTTCCTTCCGCAATTCTATTAGATTGTGGTGTGTAAGGGGCAGTGATTTGATGAATAATTCCATATTCTAAACATATCTCTGCAAAAGATTATTCATACTCTCCACCCCTATAACTTTTTATCATTTTATTTTTTTATTCAATTAATTTTCAACTTCATTTTTGTATTGCTTAAATGCTTCAATTGCTTCATCTTTACTATTAAGCAAATAAACATAGCAACGTCGAGTGCAATCGTCAATAAAAGTTATAAAATACTTTTTCCCACCGTGAGATGGTATTGGCATCATATCACAAATATCTATATGAATTAAGTCTAAAGGATTGGAATTCCTCTCAATAGACTTATAAGGATGTTTAACAAACTTAGATTCAACATATATTTGACATTTTAATTTATTACACTCGAATTTATGCAATACTTCTAAATTAATCAATTTCCATAAGTTTTTGTAGTTGACTTGTCCTAAACGAATATGCCTTAAATAACTTGACTCCAATAAATAAGACGAAGCTGGAATTTTATTAATATTGTCAACAACCATTACATTGAGTTTGAAAAGGCCCTCTGTGGGGTAGTTCTTTCTAACATACATATCATTTTTGCTAACAACAACCTTATCAGAAACAACAACACATTTGAATCCATTCTTGACTAATAGTGAAGTTGAAACAAAGTTCTTCGTAATTGTAGGAACATGAAGAACGTTGTTGAGCGTCAACACCTTGCCGGAAGTCATATTTAGGAATATCTTCCAATATCCTTCAATCTTGGCTGTTGCAGTATTTCCTATGGAAAGTTCTTCTTCTGGTCCCGCTAGAGTATATATAGCAAATGCTTCTTTGACAGCACAAACATATCAAGTGGATCTAGAGTCAATCCACCACTCTTTTGGGTTTCCAACTAAATTGAATTCCGTGAGCATAACACATAGATCATCAATATCATCATTCTTTCTCACCATGTTTGCGTGATTTGTTTTCTTATTTTTCTTAGGGGCTCGACAATCTGGAGCCTTATGTCCAGCTTTCCCACAATTATAGTAGTTGCCTTTGAATTTTTTCTTCTTTTGTTCCTTCCTCTATCTTGAAGGCTTCTTCCTTTTCTTATTATTTGGAACAACTTCCTCAACGATGTTAGCTCTGATAATCATTGAATTTCCACGCGACTTCCTTTCGGCCACTTTATTTTCCTCCTCGATCTTTAAGCGAATCATAAGATCTTTAAGCGACATTTCGTTGCACTTGTGTTTCAGGTAGTTTTTGCTGTTGTTGGTTCTGGTCTACTTTCTGAAATTGGCTCATCTGTCATCCCGTCACGAATATCATCTACTTCAGAAATTTCTAGTCCTCTTGGTTGATTCATGAATATTGGTGTGTTGTCTTCTTCAGAAGAGTCTAGTGAGGAATTCTCACTTGTCTCAAGGATTTCATCCGTAGGATCACTATCATATGAATCCTAAGCACTGGATCCTTGGATATCCTCTTCCTTTATGCCATTTTTTGGTTTGTCCATATAGAGGTTAGGAACTTCTTGATCTGAGATCATCAAGTTTTCCAGGTCATGGTCTTTTGAACTTTCTCCAAGTTCTTTGTTTCATTTGGACTGCTTTTGGGCTGCAATGGAGTCCTTCTTTTCCCACACCATCTTTGCAATGTTAAACTCAGGTTCATCTTTTTGTTTGTGAGTAAAGGACATTGGATCTTGTGAAATGGAAGGGAAAGTAATATAAGAGTGGTTTAATTTAGGTGGTGAGTAAGTTTGTGATGACATGGGGAAAATGTGGGTTTTGTAGGCTAGCCTTTGGTTCTTTGTGGTTCAAAGTGATCATGTTTCAGTTGTTGTATTTGTTCTCTAATGGTAGCCATTTCCTTTTACTGTTGTTGAAAAAAGTGAAAAAGTGAGTGCCTGGTGGACAAATCTCATACTGTATGTTTGTCAATCTCAATTCCAGGGCTTTGATAAGTCCAGCATGTTGAGAGGATACTTGTTCCACTTTTTTCTCAATTTTCTCAACTCTGCTCATCATCTTATTTTATGTGTGAGCAACATTTCTGATGGAACCACCAATATTCGTTAATACTTTATTTTGACAGATAGCATTTTCAGATTGTCAATTGATTGTTGCTTCTACATCACTTGTTGGTGGCTTTTCTCCAGTAGGCAGCATAACATTTTGCTTTGGAATTTTTTAAACATAGCTTATACCAACTTTTTGAAAAGGTTGTTGTAATGGACAATTAGGGATATGGGTAAAACCATGATTTTTCCACTGTCTAGGAAAATCATCTGGAATTTGTAGGGTGATAAATTATTCCTCTTAAGTTGCAAGAATAGGGTGTTGGTCTTGTTTTGAGGCACCGACATATTCTTTAGCTCCTTAAGGTTTTTGTTGGACCAGGGAACGGATTTGTGACCACGGGGAAAATGTCTTTTTGACAAAAGCGAAATATGGATTTATGAAGGGTAGATCGGCTAGAGACACTTTATTTTCATCGGGTAGGATATCTACTTCATAAAGGTAATCATATTTACAAGAAAGTGTTTTATAAAGAGTACGGGACATATTTATTTTCGCTAGGGGTTTACAAGGGTTGGACGAAGATGGAATTGACTCAGACATTTTTTTTTTACTAAACTGCTCCTCTTTCCAAAATGATGAACTGTCTCTGATACTAAGGGATATTAAGGGAGAAGGAGATAGCAAGCAAGACAGCAAGAACTACAAGCACAATATTTTTCTTACATAGAGGACTAGGCTTCAATATCCATAAGGATGGCTTACCACAAAAGGTCAATCATATTCTACAGATCTTTAATACTAGGGTGCTTAAAACCTTTCCTAGGGAATCACCAGAACCCTTAACTCGAACTCTGGTTTAAAAGGATTTTCTTTGTTTGAATAAACCCTTTTTTTACTGGGTTTTCCCAGTTTACCAATAAATTAGGTGACGAATTTAAAAACATAAAATCCGAATAGAGTCCACAAACTCTTAGTAGCTTTTATGCACCACCGTAAAAGCGAACCCTAACATTTGTTATCCTCCTCAATCTTTAGACGAATCACAAGATCAATATCATTTCTTTGTGCCTGTGTTTTAGGCAGTTCTTGAAATATCTCCATGACGTAGGCAACTTTTCAATCACCGAAGCCACTTCAAACGCCTCATTAGCTACCATACCTTCAAAAATTAGGTCATGGATAAGAACTTGGAGCTCTTGAACTTAGGTTCCAACAGTTTTACTGTCCATCATTTTATTGTCTAGAAACTTGGCAACCATAATTTTTTTCAAGCACTGCGTCTTCAGTTTTGTACTTCTTTTCAAGTGCAATCCACTATTCTTTTAAAGTCTTCGTAGCATTGTAGATGTTGTATAGGTCATCCTCTAAAGCACTAAGGGTGTAACCCTTGCACAAGAAATCTGAATGCTTCCAAGCCTCAATAACCATGAAGTGTTGATTTTCTGGCATTCCTTCTTCATGAACAGGAGGATCTTCATTTGTGAACTTTTGCATACCAAGAGTGGTCAACTGAAAGAACATTGCTTGCTATCATCCTTTTGAAGTTAATTCCAGAAAATTTTCCTGGTTTCTCTGCCAGTACTATTGTATGTGCAGCAGTTGAACGACTTGACGATGCAACTGTCGTCGCCGCAACAGTCTCCATTCTGGTAAAAACATTGACATCCTTTTCTATTGCCATTTTTTCACTGTCAATAGTTGATAAACAATTTAATCAATTAATGGCAAATAAAAATAGAATAGTAAACAATGAAGGTTTATATGTTCAAACTGTTTCACAAGTTAAAGATGAGCTTTTTATGTTCTTTAAATCGTTTCACAATTACGAACTTTAATAATCCGACGAAGTTTTTATGTTCTTCAAATCGGAATAGAATAATTCAAACAGAGTAGAAAACAAGAAAGCTTTTAATCTTTAGAAACAGAATACAGATTATAAAAAAATATATAAAGTAATTTCCTTAAGATTGCTATAAACCTGTATCCAAAAATATACTTTAACCAGAAACTGAAAGTTTTAGAAAAACAGTATCTGAAAATGTATAAGAATTAAATCGAGCTCACTGAATACACAGTGTGTCCTTAAGGAAATTAACTCACTCGAAGGCTGTAAATCACACAAAAATTTAATGTGCAAAAAAAAGAAAAGAGGAGAAGATCAGAAAATTTGTAAGGAATATTTGAAGATCTGCAGGTTATATATAGCCATGGAAGACCGGATCATGATTTGAATAATTAATTAATAATTAAACAATTAAAATTAATTAAATTTGGTCCAAAAAGATTATGAATCAATCAAACCAAATCCAAATCCGAGCCGAGCCGAGTGACAACGGCGTGAGGGGAGGTCCTCTTCTCAACTCTTTATGAGCTAGAAGATGTGCTTCTACATAGAAGTACGAGAACCTTCCTTTCCACAATCAATGTAGGAGAAATGCTTCATCCAAAAAGCAAAAAAAGGAACAATTCAAAAAATTTATTTTCCCTCCATATTACTTCCCTCCATTTCCCATTCATCTATCACTTAAAACCTAACAACCCATGCTCCAAAAGTGCTGAATAGAGAAATTTGTTGAATGCTAAGTTATTCACCCCAGTATTATGGATCGAATCCCACTAAATACCATTTTCCCTCCCTTTTTGGTGGTGCACCCATATTCTAGAAATCCTAGATTCACCTTTGCATTGGTGATTAAATATTTACCTTCAAGCCATTTCTTCCTCTGGAGCTTATGTGCGCTATATATTAATTTACGTAGCAGCAACTTTCAGCTATTCATTTAGGAAATGCTTGGATTTATGTTTGTAAGATAAACTTATTAAGAGAATTTGTATTCAATGTGATTCACTTTTGCTAGCACGGGGATGTAGCTTAACTAAAAAACAGAAAAGGCTCAAATATGCCATCGAACTATCAGAAATGTCTTATTTATGCCATTCGTCAATAGTTTGGCTCATATATGTCATCAAACTATTGCAAATGGTTCATTTATGCCACTCATCAATAGTTTGACTCATTTATCCATCGCCCGTTACCAAAATGACTCATTCATGCCATTTTTCATTAAGGCCAATTTTATAATACCATATATGACACGTGACCTCCAATTAGAGGTTTACGTCGTTTAATTAAACCAGGCCAATTTTAAATACCAAATTAGTAAAAAATCAGACTCATACACCCAACCCACCCACAATCATAATCTAGTTGAAGGCCACATGTCATATCTGGTATTGTAAAACCGGGATGAGTGGGATTCGCATACATGATTGTCCATAGTTAGCGCCACTTGTTAGCAAGTTTAATAAGTAAAATTTATGTGCATTGTAGTACTTTTGTTATCCTTTTTTTTTTTAAAAAAAAATCTAATTTTTGTATATCTTCCAAGGTTACGACACCAAGAAAGAAATGGATGCAACTTGTAGATAATTGACTTGGTGAGCCTACTCAATCAGGGTGCAGAAGTTTTTGGATTATGCTTTTAGAAGAATAGAAGAATTGCATGAAATTAGATGTCCATGTGTCAAATTAGATCGTGACTATGATATGTGTCCATTGGGAGTATCATCATGTGATAAGTTATGACACTTCATATTTTTGATGATCGACAGTTACACCAAGGACCAGGTCCTTGATCAGGTCCCCTGGGCACTTGTCAGGCCTCGAACGATGGCCTAGGCGTAACACGGCACTCGGTGTCTGTCTGCATGTGCCGAGCGAATCAGCTGGTTGGCCGGATCAACATGTGGTATACTGATATCTAAGTATGATAAACAGATGCTAATCGAGTAATAATAACTCACTGAAATATAATTGTGCGGAAGAAATACTAAAAGTCTGCAATTCTGAATAAGTAGTAGCCAAAGGGCTAACTCAATAATCCAACAAAATACTGAAATATCTGACTGACTGTAATCTATGAAGCCTCTACTGAATAAGGAAATACTGACTGACTACCGGGACAAAGCCCCAGGCATATCTTAATACTGAAATACTGTCTGCTAACTGACTGAATATAAAGATAAAGGGAGGGCCTCGGAGAACTGAGGCTCACCACTGACTAGCTAAATCTGAAAGCCTCCTAGCGAGCTGCGTCTGCACCCTATATATCAGTATCTGCATCATGAGATGCAGGCCCCAAGCAAATGGGACGTTAGTACACTGGAATTGTACTGGTATGTAAAGCAACTGAATGAAATAATAAGTTGAACCGAAACTAAACTGAAATGCTGATAACTGGACTGAATTAGGGAAGTAAAGATATGGATACTCCCTGTCCTGAATAATGAACAACCTGTTTACAGTCTGTGACCTTAGGTCCAATAATAATAATAATATGTATGCAAAATCTATGGCATGATGCCTAAGTATACGTATACATAATCTGTGACCTTAGGTCCATATCTGTGGGCCTGATGCCCTAATAATGGTATTCAATAACAAGCACTGAGACTGAGATATAACTTATGACATGATACTGATTACTAATTATGGAGACAAAATTGGTAATTGTTCATAATAATTCTAAGTATTCATACTGAGACTCATGAGATACAATTCACAAGTCTATATTGATTACGTACTGGGTTCATGATATTTAAATTAATCACTATGAATGAATTTTGAAACTATAAGCCTAGAAGGTAACAATTCTACAACTATTCAATAAACTAGGGCTAAACTGTATTCTGAGTCAATTTACGGATAAGTATGAAGAATAAGGCGTAGGGAGAAACATGAACAATCCCTAACGTAGGTAGTTAGCCTTACATACCTTATTTGCTTCACAATCCTCAATCCAATAGTCTGAATTCTGAGCGGAACACAAAAGCTTGTGTGTCAAACCTTGTCTGTGGGTTTTCATGAAAGCCCTAGGTTAAGAACAATGAATTCTATTTCAGATTATCTAAATACATGATAGAATTTGATTGGAATGGGTAGAACTTGCTTACCTTAGAGTTCTTGGGGTTGGAGAGGAGAAATAAGTAGTGCTAGGGTTTTAGGAACTTGTAAAAATAAAATTAGAACTGAAACCAAGTATTTATAGTTTCTGGTGCGACGTGGGAAATACGAACCATAATACGGTTCGTATTTTGAATTACGGTCCGAAAACCTAGACCGTAATTAAGCATATTTCAAAATAGAAACACTGTAGCACCTCATTTCCAAATACGACCCTCAAATATGGTCCGTATTTCAAAATACGGGCCGTATTTCAAAATACGGTCCCTATTTAACTATAAAATTTCCTGAACCAATTTCCAGAATGCACAATGTGTTATATCCCGTATTTTTGAACGTCAGATTATTTGCTGAGGTGGGGCCCACACATCGAGATTTTTTTTTGGAACGTCTAAAAAGTCATATGAATCACATATGTGAAGTTAAACACAACTCAAGAAGGACCCTTGGGCCAAATCAAAGTGGAAGTCCTCCAAACAAATATTTTTAAGAAAACGTTTTCGGGTGACCTGACTTTGAGGGGCAAAAACGGTATTATAAGTTTGGACTTTGGAAAAATACCAAGAAATAGAAATTGTACATAATTGAATTAGCTTTCCAACCATAGGTCGTTGGTTCCCTGGTGACGTCTCTACAAGGAGATACGGACGTTTTAAGGTCGAAAGGGCAGTGGGCTAGGCCCAACTCGGGACCAACCGGGTTGGCCCAAAAAAAAGGGGAGAAAATTAAGGCCTAATAGATAGGGGTGGCCGGCCATGCATGGCCCAAGCCCACAAAATTTATTAATTTTTCCATGTGCCAAATTAAATATAAGGAGTCTTTATCCTTAGAAGATTCAAGAAAAACTTGGAAGAGAAAAACAAAAGAGTGGAGAGCAAGAGTTGAAGGCCATACGGCCAAGACCCTCCAAATTTGACCCCTTAAAATCTTGTCCCAAAAATTATTTTCTTGTGGTATTTCTACTAATTCAAGGGTCCTCTACAACGTGGTATAGTTGTTTCGGAAGATAGACCGCTTGTTTCGTCGATTTAACACTTTGGACAAGTGAAGAAGATAAGAAGAAAAAGGTAAGATTTCACTCCTTTTGTCTTGGAAGAAATATATATAGGTGTTGTGGAATGTGGAAAGGAATGTAGAGTATGAAAATTTTGTGTTATGGATATATATATATATATATATATATGTATGGCCGAAAATGGTATGCATGGAAAGGGATGATTAAAATTTTATTTGTTATATTAATTGTGTTGTTGAAGCCTTGTGATGGAAATGGAGGAAAAATGGTTTAAGTTGGCATGAAAAATTGTTGAAAATGGTTATAGGAACTTATGTGATTTTAATGTAGTTTTTATGTAATTATGGAAGTGGAGTTCTAAATGTGTATTGTTATGTTGATTGGTGAATTTGGAAGGATACTAATCCATATTGGCATGAAAGATTGGTTGGTAAGTTGTTATAAGAAGTTTTGTGATTTTATGGTAGATTTATGTAATTATGAAAATGAAAGTGTTAAGGTGCAAATTATGATTATTGTTGATGAAATTGGAAGATGAAAATGTGTTATGAATATTTATGTTGAAGATTAGAGGTTTCGAACGAATTATGGTTTTGGTGAAATTTTTGTATATTTTGTGAATATTTGGTAAAATGATATGAAATGCTTCCGAATGGTATTGTAATGATCTTGATTAGTAATGAATATGAAAACATTGAGATTGGTTTGGAAGTGCGAAGTTAAATTGGAAGTTGTCGCACTATGTTGGAAAGAAGCCTATTTGTGCTAGAATGTGTTTTGTAGTGATTGTTGATGTTGCTGGTGTTGTTGTTGATTATTTTGGCCGAGTTAAAATCTCGGGGATGTTGAATTTACAGGGGAGATGCTACCCAAATTTCTGTAGACGAGTATTGGTTAAGATTGAACTCTTAAAACCTTATGACTAATATTTGGTAAATGTGACCAATTGTAGATTTTGGACGAAACGGGATTTGAATTTAGACAAACGTAAAAGGCGAATAAGGTATGTAAAGTTGTCCCTTTCCTTCTCTTGGCATGTCCTAGGTGTACTCGGGTTGGATTTGAGCCTCGGGGAGTATTCTGTTCATAGAAATCCGAGTTTTAAAATGTCCCTTTTTCATTCAATAGAATTGAATCCTATATGCATGTTTTGTTGAAAGAATTGTGTAAGCTTTCACAAATTGCCTAGAAAGTTAGGGAATTTCCCTAGGACCTCCATGGGTGACTCTATAGGCTTAATATACGTACTTTGAGCCCATCGCTTCAGTTGACCCGAGGTGGGCCCACTATGCCCGATTTGTCCCCTATTGTATTATTGTCTTATCTTCGAGTAATATTAAAGGAATGTTTTAACCATTCTTCTAACTACTAAATAATAATTGTTTTAAATATTCCCTTGAGTCTTATAAACTATTTTGGAACATGGAAACGATCCTAGAAAGATGATTTCTACGTAACTCGTTATGACCTCCGAAACACACTTACTATGATTATGTCCGATTTCATCATTACGATTTGTCATTCGATATGTCCTATTGAGTCTCTGTAAATGTATTATGTTTTATATTGCATTTAGTTTCTCACTACTCCATTCGTGGATGACTCAATGCTGCTTTCACTGAGCCCGGGCCAGGATATGTTATCACGCGTATTCCACTGCATTGTTCGCCGTGCCTCGATGTGAGGGGGCAGGTATACATGTACATGGGTTGTGGAGTATGCTGTGCCATGTACACATATTATGATATATGATAATATGATATGATATGGCCATCTGATATGTTTGATATGTGCACATTCTGATATGATATGATATGTTACGGAGCTATTCCCTACTCTGGAGTATGCTGTGTTGTGGCGCCAGTGACGGGGTGGCGACCACGTTCTATTCACCGAGTCTCATAATGGGGGTCGGATATGGCATATGCTCTGACATGTATTATCTCTGTTCTGTGAGTAAGCATTTTGACATTCCGGTTACTGTATTTATATTTTGTACCCTTTGTTAAGATTATGATTCTGTTTATTGTACTTTATGCTTTACATACTCGGTACATATTCCGTACTGACCCCTTTCTTCGGGGGCTGCGTTTCATGCCGCGCAGGTACACCCAGATGTTGTGACGTTGTTATAGAGGATGTTCCAGCAGAGTTGCCAAGCTCCATTTGCTCCTGGAGCGCTGCCGAGTCAGAGTTTGTATGTATGCTTTCTGGATTGATGTTAGAGACTTTGCAGACAGAGTCGTGGGTACAGTATGTCAGTCGTGTAAGCGGCTTCATCATCCGATACGTCCTTCTGTATTATGTGTTAAATTTTGTATAATCACAGATTTTGTTTGATTTGGAAAGCACCGGAAAAGAATATTTTGAGAGCATATTATGTATTTTATTTTTATTTGATTTAAAAGTCTAATAAGAATTTGTGTGTCCCAAAGATCTGTGGGTTCGCTCGGCTCTGAATGTGGGGTCGGGTGCCCATCACACCCCAGCGGAACTGGGGTGTGACACAATGATTTAGATGCCAAATTATGATTTGAAATACGGGCTGTATACTGAAATTCGGTCCATATTCTGGGGCGTAAATCCCCATCTGACAACTGAAGAGAAATTTCCAATTCCCATATTCTTAATCTGGTTTTCTACGTCTAGAATCATGGTCAAATCTTAAGTTAAAGGTCTGATTTGTTACAATATCCCCCCCTTGGGATCATTCGTCCTCGAATGATAGATTTTGGTTAAAAGTAATTGCTGAAACATGTGCACACTAACTGGCATGAGCACATGCATACTAGGGCTGTGCATATTAACGGTTAAACCAATAACCCGAACCAATTAATGGGTTATTGGGTTAATGGTTCGGGTTAATGGATTACTGGTTCGGGTATCGGGTGGTGCCCTGTGGTTATTGGCTTATTGGGTCGGGTCACGGTTTGGTCATTTTTGTTAACGGGTGAACCGATAACCCGATAACCATTTATTAATTATAATTATACCGTTCCATATATAAAGTCACTTGACTAAATTTAGGGTTCACTTGATTTCCACTTCATAAACTCAGTCTCTCAAGAGGCGTATCACAACAGAAACCCTTCTCCTCCAACTCGCAAGACGCAAGCCCGACTTGAAAACGTAAACTTACTAAACAATTTTTTACTTCTTCTACATTGCTTTCAATTCTCACTCTTTTTATGTGTTTTTGTATTTCTCTGTTTTGGGGTGTTTGTTGGGGTTGGGAAATTAGGGAAATCACTTCCTAGCAGAAAAAGTTCTTCGTTCTTGAATTTTTTTTGTTCGGCATAGTCTTAGGAGATGAAGCGACTTTCAGTTTTGAAGATGGGTTCCTTGTTCTTGAATTTTTTTTGTGTGAAATCTTAACGGTTAAACCGATAACCGAACCGATAACAAACAACAACCGATTAACCGATAACCCATTAACCGATATCTTAACGGTTCTTTAATGGTTTAACATGTCTACAAACCGATAACCGATAAGTTGAACCGATAACTTTGAAACCTGAACCGAACCGACCGATATGCAGCCCTAATGCATACTGAACTTAAAGGGGCTGAACTAAATTATCTGTTGAACTGAATAACTACTAAGCTGACTATCTAACCGGCAGAATACTGAGAACGTGAAAACTATAAAAGGATAAATTTGATATGAGAAAGTACGTTACCTTTACCAGTTTCTGCTAACTCTTCAAAGAGATAGGGATATTTGGACTTCATGTCTTCTTCGATTTCACATGTAGCCTCTTCAATTTTCTGACTTCTCCACAAAACCTTTACTGATGCTACTTCCTTAGTTCTCCATTTGCGAAACTGAAGATCAAGGATTTCTACTGGACTTCCTCATAAGTCAAACCATCCTTAACTGTAATGCTATCAGTTAGGACAACCAACCACGGGTCTCCCATACACTTTCTCAACATGGACACATGAAACACTGGGTGCACAAAAATCAAATCCTGTGGCAATTAAAGCTCATAAGCCACTTGACCAACCCTTCTTAGGATTCTATATGGTCCAATATATCTGGGACTAAGCTTCCCTTTATTCCCAAATCTCATAACACCCTTCATAGGTGAAACTTTGAGGAAAACCCAATTATTAACTTTAAATTTTAGATCTCTCCGCCTCACATTTGTGTACGACTTCTGGCGACTCTGAGCCGTTTTCAGACTCTCTTGAATTAACTTGACCTTCTCCATAGCCTGATACACCAAATTTGGTCCTAACAACTCTGCTTCACTAACTTTGAACCAACCAATTGGTGATCTACACCTCCGCCCATAAAGAGCTTCAAACGGTTTCATCCCAATACTATCATGATACCTGTTATTATAAGAAAACTCAATGAGAGGCAAATGATCATCCCAATTACCATTAAAATCAAGAACATAAGCTCTCAACATATCCTCAAGAGTCTGAATGGTACCTCTGTCTGACCATCTGTCTGCGGATGAAAAGTTGTGCTGAGATTAACCTTGGTACCTAATCCTTTTTGGAAGGATTTCTAGAAGTTCGATGTGAACTGAGCACCACGATCTGAAATAATAGACATTGGGGTCCCATGTAACATACAATTTGGCGTAATCTTCTACTGAATTTGTGGTCTTGACTGGCAAAAAGTGTGCCGACTTAATAAGCCGGTCAACGATCACCCAAATAGAGTCATGTCTCCTAGCTAAACGAGGTAGACCTGATACAAAGTCCAAATTGATCATTTTCCATTTCCAGATAGGAATATCAATATTCTGAGCCAAGCCACTAGGCCTCTGGTGTTCAGCTTTCACTTGCTGACAGTTCGGACACTTAGCCACAAAATTTGCTACATTATTTTTCATGTCGTTCCACCAATAAATTTCGACATCTTAGTGGAAACTGGGTGAATGGAATACCTGGAGTTGTGAGCTTTTGACATAATTCCCTCTCTGAGCCTATCAACGTCTGGAACACATAATCTGGCTCGATATCTCAGGGTATCGTCATCTCCCCCTTGTTCAAAAGCAGTCATTTTATGCTTATGAATCCACTCCTTCAGCTGCAACAGGTAGGGATCACGAAACTGCTTCTCCTTCACTTCAACGACTAAGGAGGATTGAGATCTATCTTTAACAACAATACCACCATCCTCGGAGTCCAAAAGTCAAACCCCAAGACTGGCCAAACGGTGAACTTCCTTGGTCATAATTCTCTTATCTGCATCAACATGGGCTAAACTTCCCATATAATGTTGACTGAAAGCATTGGCTACAACATTCGCTTTCCCTAGATGATAGAGAATATCTACATTATAGTCCTTAAGCAATTTGTGCCATCTTCTCTGTCTAAGATTCAACTCTCTTTGCTTGAAGATATACTGCAGACTTTTATGATTGGTGAAGATATCAACTTGCACTCCATACAAATAATGACACCATATCTTCAGTGCAAAGACTACTACCGCCAATTCTAGATCATGAGTCGGATAATTTTTTTCATGAACTTTAAGCTATCTAGATGCGTAAGCTACAACCTTACCACGCTGTATTAAAACAGAATCGAGGCCAACTCCTGAAGCATCACAGATAACTACGAACCCTTCGGTTCCCTCTGGTAGCGTCAAAACTGGAGTAGAAGTCAACCTTTCCTTCAAATCTTCAAAACTCTGTTGCATGCATCGGACCACTGAAACTTATCTTTTTTCTGAGTCAACTTGGTCAACGGAGCTGAGATTGAGGAAAAACTCTCTACAAAACACCTGTAGTAGCCTGCCAGACCCAAGAAACTTCTGATATCTGATGCTGATGTGGGTCTGGGCAAATTTTTAACAGCGTCAATTTTCTGAGAATCGACTTTAACACCCTCTCCTGAAATTTCGTGGCCTAAGAATGCCACTGGATTTAGCCAAAACTCACACTTTGAGAATTTTGCATAAAGTTCGCGATCCTTGAGTGTTTGTAATACTATTCTGAGGTGTTTTGCATGGTCAGCCTCACTACGGGAGTATACCAGAATATCATCAATAAATACAATGATAAACAAATCAAGATACGGCTTGAATACCCTATTCATAAGATCCATGAAAGTTGCTAGTGCATTCGTTAACTTAAAGGACATAACAAGAAACTCAAAATGACCATAACGGGTTCTGAAAGCGATTTTCGAGATATCAACTCCCTTAACCTTTAACTGATAGTAACCTGATCTGAGGTCAATCTTGGAAAAACACTGAGCACCCTGAAGTTGATCAAATAAATTTTCTATTCTGGGAAGAGGATACTCATTCTTAATGGTGACTTTGTTCAACTGGCGATAGTCTATGAACATACGTAAGGACCCATCTTTCTTTCGGACAAACAAGACCGGTGTGCCCTAAAGTGAGACACTTGGCCTTATAAGTCCCTTATCAAAAAGATCCTTCAATAGGACTTTTAACTCTTTTAACTCTGCTGGGGCCATTCTATACGGCAGAATAGATATCGGCTTAGTGTCGGAAAGTAGGTCAATCCCAAAGTCAATTTCCCTATCGGGAAGGACTCCGGGTAGATCATCTGGAAACTCACTGACAACTGGTACTGACTGAAGAGTAGAGTCTGGGCATCTGCGTCCCTGACTCGGACTAAGTGGTAAATATACCCCTTGGAAATCATCTTTTTGGCTCTAAGATAGGAAATAAATCTACCCCTGGGTGTTACTGAAACACCACTCCACTCTAAGACTGACTCGTTAGTAAATCTGAACTAAACTGTTTTGGCTCTACAATCTATTGTGGCATAACAGGATACTAACCAATCCATGCCCATGGTTACATCAAAGTCTACCATTTCTAGTTTGCTAGATTTGATGTGGTAAGACGATGATAAACTCTGACTAGGTAGCCCCTATAGATGTGTCTGGCTAAAACTAATTTTCCAATTGGAGTAGACGCTTCATAAGGTTCATGCAACTTTTCGGGTTCTACCCCAAACTTTTTAGAAACGAAAGGGGTTACGAAAGAAAGAGTAGAGCCTGGGTCTATAAGGGCAAAAACACTGAAACTGAAGACTGATAGAATACCTGTGACTACGTTTGCAGGAGCCACTATATCTTAATGATCGGCTAAAGCATACATGCGGCCTGTGTTACCAGACTTAGCGGCACCACACCCTAACTGGGCCTGAGAAGCACGAGGGGCTACTGAACTAATGGATTGTGCTACGCTGCCCTGCTTCGCTGATGGGCAGTCTCTCAAGAAGTACCTTGGCTGCCCACATCCGAAACAACCATCCATACCTGAACGATAAACTCCCGGATACTTTTTGTTGCACTTATTGCAGACGGGGTGCTAAAACCCTTGTTACCCACACTAGATTGAGATTGGGAGCCTGCTGCTCCAGAATTCCTGTTCTTTTGATTATTCCTGAAATTCGAGACTGGGGCACTGGCTGTAGATGGGGCAGGTCCTACTGATTTACCTTTCTGAAATGGTCTGCCACCACCTCCCTGACTGAAATGGCCTGCGGACTTGGCCGTTTTTGCGAACTCTCTATATTGTTCTTTCTGTCTCACCTCTACTGCTTTCATATCATCTTCGTTCTCTTTCACAAAAGTCAATATCTTAGTCATTGTCTTGTCTTTGTTCTGAGCCGCTACTTTGCAGGACCGTAAAGCTCTGGACTGAGTCCCAACACAAAGCGTCGGACTCAGGCTCTCATGTCTTTGACCATGTGAGGAGCATACCTGGCCAGTGATGAGAACTTGACATAATAGTCGGTCACACTTATGCTATCCTATCTCAAGCACTCAAATTCCCAGGCTTTAGCCTCTCTAGCTTCCTCTGGCAGAAAATGGTCAATGAAGGCGTTCTCGAACTCCTCCCAGGTAGCATGAGAAGCATCCTCCTTGAGTTGGAAGGTACCGAACTCCACTGCTTCCCTGTCTGTAGCTTGCATGACCCTGAAAATCTTTTGCAACTCATCGATAAAATTCTGAGGGTCTGCATCTGGATCTATTCCTGTGAACTCCTTGGGCTTCATGCGCAAAATTTCCCGAGTCTTAGAGCTGGACCCTGATGACCCCTGACGCTGGGAATAGCTCCGCCAACACCCATCTCGGAAGAGCGGGGAATCTGAGCTGGCGCTTGGGGAGGTGTAGTTGGGGGCACAACTCTTGGAGGGTTCCCTTAAGTTGGGAGGCCTGAATCCTGAGCCCTAGTGCGCATCCCTCGAGCCTGTGAATCTATAGTTTGATCGGCTTCGGTGAAAGCCTCCTGACTAGTAGTTGCAGTCTTTTTGGTGTACTTTTTCTTGGCAGGCATTTTTCTGAAATACGCAATTTCACAAAGTTAGAAGACTTTCCTGAGGTACTGTTCTAACTACACGATCTAGAGTATGAAATAAGTGAAACAATACTGCATATCTTGGTGGCCAACTATTTACATGTGTGGAGCACACACACACATAAACAAGACCTCACTAGACACGACTTCATAGACCCCTTAAGTCTCTTGAACCTAGGTTCTGATACCAAGCTTTGTCACTTTCCGACCTATGGCCTGGGCATAACACGACACTCGGTACCTATTTGCATGTAACCGAGCAAACCAACTGGCTGGCTGGATCTGGTATACTGATATCTAATTATGATATACACATGCCAATCGAGTAAGAATAACTGACTGAAAAATAACTGTGCGGAAGAAATACTAAAAGTCTGCAATACTGAATAAGTAATAGCCAAAGGGCTAACTCAATAATACAACAAAATACTAAAATATCTGACTGACTATAATCTATTAAGCCTCTACTGAATAAGTAAATACTGACTGACTACTGGGACAAGGCCCCTGCATACCTTAATACTGAAATACTGTCTGCTAACTGATTGAATATAAAGATAAAGGTAGGGCCTCGAAGAACTGAGGCTCACCACTGACTAGCTAAATTTGAAAGCCTCCTAGCAAGTTGCGTCTGCACCCTATATATCGGTATCTGCATCATGAGATGCAGGCCCCCAGCAAATGGGACATTAGTACACAGGAATTGTACTGGTATGTAAAGCAACTGTAATAAGCTGAACCGAAACTGAACTAAGATGTTGATAACTGGACTGAAACAGAGAAGTAAAGATATAGATGCACCCTATCCTGAATAATGAATAACCTGTTTACTGTCTGTGACCTTAGGTCCAGTAATAATAATATGCATGCAAAATTTGTGGCATGATGCCTAAGTATATGTATACATAATATGTGACCTTAGGTCCATATCTGTGGGTCTGATGCCCTAATACAGGTATTCAATAACAAGCACTGAGACTGAGATATAACTAATAACATAATGATGATTACTAATTATGGAGATAAAATTGGTAACTGTTCATAATAATTCTAAGTATTCATACTGAGACTCATGAGATACAATTCACAAGTCTATATTAATTATGTACTGGTTTCATGATATTCAAATTAATCACCATGAACGAATTATGAAATTATAAGCCTAGAAGGTAACAGTTCTACAACTATTCAATAAACTAAGGCTAAACTGTATTCTGAGTCAATTTACTGATAAGCATGAAGAATAAGGTGTAGGGAGAATCATGAACATTCGCTAACGTAGATGGTTAGCCTCACATACCTTATTTGTTTCACAATCCTCAATCCAAAAAATCTAAATGCTGAGAAAAACTCAAAAGCTTGTGTCTCAAACCTTATATGTGGGTTTTCATGAAAACCCTAGGTTAAGAACAATGAATTCTATCTTAGATTATCTAAATACATGATAGAATTTGATTAGAATGGGTAGAACTTGCTTACCTTAGAGTTCTTGGGGTTGGAGAGGAGAAATAAGTCGTGCTAGGGTTTTAGGAACTTGTAAAAGTAAAATTAGAACTGAAACGAGGTATTTATAGTTTCTGGTGTGACGTGGGAAATACAGACCAAAATACGATCCGTATTCTGAATTGCGGTCCGTAAACCTGGATCGTAATTAAGCATATTTCAAAACAGAAACACTGTAGCACCTCCTTCCCAAATACTATCCTCAAATACGGGCCACGTAATTCAAAATACGGTCCCTATTTAACTATAAAATTTCCTGAGTCAATTTCCAGAATGCACAGTGATTTAGATGCCAAATTATGATCTGAAATACGGGTCGTATACTGAAATACGGTCCATATTCTGAGGCGTAAATCCCCATCTGACAACTGAAGAGAAATTTCCAATTCCTATATTCTTAATCTGGTTTTCTAAGTCTAGAATTATGGTCAAAGCTTAAGTTAAAGGTTTGAGGTGTTACAGCATTGTACGAACGCGACAGTTGTAAAGTTGTGGCACCGTTCCGACTTGCAGAGCCACAGCGGAAATACAGTAGCTGCATGTCGGGTAAAAGACAAGGATCATTGCAACGTCTCTATCCATATCACATGCCACTCATATGATCTTCACATGCTCTCATTGGTTCCCTATATAAACAACATGTTGGCATTTGTTTGACCTAGCACTTGAAAATATATTCTTCTTGTTGTTGAAAAGAGCAGCCTCCACTATTTTCTTGAGCTTTCAAGATCAAGACTAATTAGCTCCAAGGACCAGATCCTAAGACTGAAGATGTCTTAAGTCCTAGGTTGTTTAGTCTTTGTCTTTTTGATCTAATTATTGTAAACCTACACTTCTTTTAAGAAGGGCTTTTGTAAGTGTTTTGATTTATTAAGTTTTTTGTGTAAACGCTTGACTATAGTTAGTTATGATGAGTTGAAGTTCAGCTAGAGTTAGATGAATCAGTTGGTTCTTAGCTAGAGTTAGTCAAGGGAGTGCTTGCAATAGAGTTATTGTAAGGGGAGGGATTAGTGGGCTAATTCCTTAGTTGCAAAAGGCTTGATTTTGCTGGTTGTAAACTGAAGCAACTGAAGCGTGTTCATCAAAAACTCGACTGTAGATTTTTTTTTTTTCTGAAACGACTCAAGTGTGAACTTCATACTGCAGATTTTTTGCTTTCTATTCTTCTTTTATCTTCTTCTCTTCTGAGTTGCTGCTACTTCGATGAAGCGAGCGCTTCATTTATTTCACCAAAAAGTCGACTGAAGCGTGCGCGCGGTTTCTCTGTTATTGCTGCTCGTGCAGCTTTTTTTTCTTCCTCTTCTTCTTTTCTCTTCTTCTCTTATTTGTTGCTGCTACTTTAATGAAGCGAGCGCTTCATTTATTTTTACAAAAAAGTCGACTGAAGTATGCGCTCAATTTCTTCAGGTATGGTTATGTCTTCTGCAGCTTTTTTCGTTCTTTCTCTGATTTGATATTCTTGTCGCTGCTCCTGCAGCTTTTTTTCCTTCAATGAAGCGAGCACCTTCATTTATTTTCACGAAAAAGTCGACTGAAGCTTCTGAAGCGTGCATGCAATTTCCCTGTTATTGCTGCTCCTGCAGCTTTTCTTTCTTCTCCCTCTTCTTATTTATTCTTTTTCTCTTAGCTGTTGCTGCTACTTCAATGAAGCAAGCATTTATTTATTTTCACAAAAAGTCAACTGAAATGTGCGTGCAATTTAACAGCTATATATGGAGATAAATTTCAACCATAATTTCAACATCCGCTGCATCTTTAAAAATAAAGTAAAATATTTTTAAACTAATTTTTAACCCATAATATTTTTAACCTTATTTTTAACAATGACAAGCAGCAGTGATGAAGATTACGTGAAGAAGTCGGATCAAGTTTTATCAAGAAAATTCACGTCAAAAGGGGAGATTTGTTAGGGTTTTCCCCTGATTTTCTTACCATATTTGGATTTTACCTTTTCTTGAAGGAAGGGCAAAGAGTTTACCATAATTGATTTTACTTTTTCCAAAAGGAAAATATAAATCTTCCATATTTGAGTAGCCCCTTTCTTGGAGAAAAAGTTTTGGACATCTAGAAAATTGAAGACCTACTTCTCACAACTAGAGAACACCATAGCATCCACATTGTAGTCAATAAAAGAGTTTTGTTTAGGGGGAGATTCACTCTCTCATAGTTTTAATATTTTCTTTTTATAGTAGTTTACATGTAGTTCACTTAAAATCATATTATAATTTTATGCTTTTTAGTATACGTTCTTTGTCTTCTGATTTATCGCCTTAAAGGTTTGCAATTATTAGCTTCCGCATGATGTCATGCTATTTCGATCCCAACACAACCGTACCATGAAAATAGGAAACATGTGTTTATTGTTCTTTCCTTTTTAGGCTAATGAACTTAACATTATTTGAAAATGAAATACAAGTAACCCTATACCTTGGGGATTCATGAAGATGGACTATATCCTTCCACATGCAGATCAAAACCAAAAAAAAAAAAAAAAAAAGGGGGATGAAAGGAGAAATATTAAGTACTATGCCCACCTCCTCTTAATCCTAACTTTGAAGCCATGTTCCATGTAAAGCATAACAGAGAAATTGGGACAAATTGTATGGCCTTTCACCATTTCAATTTGGTAATTATGAATGATAGTAGCAGCCACAATTTTTATTTGAGTAAAAGCCAAGTCCTTGGTCCTACATTGAAAAAAAAGAACTTGTAAGAAGGCTCGTGTTTGACCTTTCCATGATCTGAAATCCATCTCTCTGGCTTGAATTCCGATGCATCTTTTCCCCAAATGGAATTCATCCTCCCCATTGTATATAAAGGAATCATCACTTTCATATTCGGATGAACACGGTGTCCACTAGGGAGAATATCAGGTTCTTGTGGAGTCTTGTGCTGGAATGCAACAGGGGGATATAGCCTTAATGATTCGCACAATGCAGCATGTAAATATACTACATTTTTCACATCATCCGGCTTAAAAGGCCTCCATTTTTCGGCTTCTTGAACCAGAACAATTGCCTTAAGTTCCTCCCTTATATTCTTCTCAATCTCGGGGTGCGTGATAACTAGCCAGATGAACCAAGTAAGGCCCGAGTCAACTGTGTCACTCCCCGTGAACATGAGTTTAGAATGGTATCCCTTAAGAACTTGTCGTCAAACTTTAACCCTTTGTTATTTCTCCGTCATTGACTATGTATGATGTTAATAAATCATAACCCTCTTCATCTTCCTTATATTATGTTGCATTGCTCAATTTGTCACGTTTCATCGATATATACTGGTCAAGGACTTCCCTTGCTTTGCTTAGTTTCTTTTCGGGCCCAATTCCAAGCCATTGTTGCAACTTCCAGACACTTCAGGGCAATAAATGGCGAACGAAATATACATCTTTAATATCATCCATGGCTTTCAAGAAGGGAACGTGCGCGAGTTCAAGAGAGAGGCAGCCAGGATCAAAGCCTGTGAGTAGTATACATGTTGTATCAAACGTAAACCTCTTGAAAACATCTTGTAAATCAAGAACTCTGTCTTATTTAGCCACAAATTCGAGGACCGGAATCAGGCCATTTTCAATCTTGCAACATTGGTTTTTACCAGACACTTGTGAAATCTTTGATGAATGATCATTTTTCTAGCGAGTTTCCTCTGATTCTTCCACAGATCCAAGTCGCGTTAAAAATTCCATCACCTAAAACATCAAAAATCTTCTTGTGTTCTGGCCCTTTTGGAAAATTTGGGAAATTCGAATTCATGATGTAGTTCATATTTGCTGGATCCACTGTGCCAAGAATGTCCATATTAGTAAACCAAAGGCCTTTGCAAGAAAGTACCTCCAGCTCTTGAAAGAACCTCTGTACTTCTTTCATGGATTCTGTGTATATGGAGAAGAAGGCTTGGGAACATTCCGAAAATCGGGCTATTCTTTGGTTGGCCATTTTTGTTATCTGCTAATGCCCAGAATACAAGAAAGAAAAAGATTGCTATAAAAATTTCAAGGTACCCCATTGGGGCCAATAGAGAAGTAAAAGTCATTTCTAGCATAATGTTTATTTTCTCTTTGGAGCTTCTACTTCATATGGTTTATGGACAACCCTCTATTCTATTCATATAAAAGGTTTCAAAATGGCATAGCCATTGGTGGAATTGAATATCAAGAACCATTTCAAAATCTTTTTTGCTTATCTTTGGTAGTAGCAAGGGTTAGAGCTAAATGAATGTGAGGCGGTTCATTCGAACCCCATGGTCGTCGGAAAATCACACCGTATATATATAAGATAAAAAAGTTTTCTTACGTATATATAGTAGATGATGAACTCTCTCGGTGAAAACTCTATTTCTGACACTGGTAGCAACAATTACATTTGTAACGGTTTAGATTTAGAGAAGTCCATCTTGATGTGCTCATGGAATATACTCTTATTATGCAATACTCTCTTGGTCCATTTTATGTGACATATCTGACTGTGCACAGAGTTTAATAAAAAAAAAAGAAAAAATTAAAATTTGTGATCTAAAAATAAGTTATAGATATTTGTACGGCTATAAATCACCGATAAATTGAGAAGTTTAAAACTAAATTGTTTCTAAATAACGAAAACCATCATTTTTTTTTTTTTGACAAACTGAAAAGAAAAATGTGTGACTCCTATATATGTTGACATTGCCACATATAGCCAAGCCTTGTTTGCGCAAAACTATGAAATTTTAGCGAAGTACTTAAACACGTCAGTTTGTTTAATTTGGAACTCATTTTACTCCTCTTCTGGATCTGGTTTGAAAAAATTATTAAAATCTTTAAGCCTTCCTTATCCTTGAATATCTTCACACATACATTAATGCTTCTATTTGTGTCCCTTACTCAACGACATCGTGAGATATCACGTGGCCAGTTAAGCTCAGTCGATAGTCCATAGATCAAACAACGTCGACTATAAGGTTTATCTTGTAATATATTAGTATGTATTTAGTAATATACACTTTCAGTATAAAATTTTCTTAGGATTTTAGTAAGTCAACCATCTTCATCTTCCTTAGTTGTCACTATTACTAGCAAAGTCAAAAATTTCATTTAGAGTGTTCACAAATTCGTAATGATCAGTGAAGAAGATAGCTTGAAAAGTTAATTAACAAATTAATGTCTTTTACAATAAGTATTACTCTCTCCGTCCTAATTTGTTTGAAGGTTGATCAGTTTAGGGAGTCAAATTGCTCTTTCTTTAACTATGATTTTATTCAACTCTTTTCATATATTGTGAATTATTAATTGTGCAGATTTATAGTACTTTCCATGTAGTTTTCAAATATGTAAATTTTATTATAAAATACTTAAAGACTCTATGTTTAAAATTAAGTTAAAGAAATAATTGTTTGACTCGCCAAACTGGTCAACCTTCAAACAAATTGAGACGGAGGGAATGCCAATTAAATATGTTGTAGATGACAAGTTGTTGAACTAAACTAAATGAGTTGGAGGAATGGAAAAATTTTAGAAGAATGAAGATAAGCTATATAGTTCAAACAAGGCAATTAATTACAACTAGTCGTAAATGTAAGAATCATTATATTGAGAAATTGGAATATTTTGATATTTCCTACTTTGTTGGGTTCCAAAAATAACCCAGTTAATTGCTAGCTGGAAACAATCCTACATGGTTGACCCTAATAGCGGAGCCAGGATTTTAACAAAGGGGGTTCAAAAATATAAAGAAGCAGACAAACGAAGAAGCCAAGGGAGTTCAACGTTTGCTATATATACATAAAAAAAAAATCACATTGTATATACAGTGTAATTTTTCGCCGAAGGAGGTTCGCACGAACCCCCTTCTAGCTCCGCCACTGATTGACCCTACTACATTCTGCTAAGGATTTTACAGGAAAGAAAGACTTGTCATTTTAATTACAACAGTCTTTCTTTTGTACACTCTCCGTTGCAACAAGTTTAACAAAGTAAACAAAACTTAAATTTGTGATCTTAAACATGTGTTAATATTTGTGTATGGCTATAAGTAGTGGCATAGCCACATACATTAAAGGGTGGTCAGTTGAACATCCTTCATCACAAATTTATATATATTGTGTATAAAGATGAATTACTAACTGAATACGTAAAAAATTGCTTGACATATATATTAAATCTTGAAAACTCTTAGAAAAAGTCCTAACTTTGCCACTGGCTATGTTTGTGTGGCTATAAAAGTCTATCATTATGGAAATATTGAAATGTTTATGTAAATACTGAAATGTGTCATTCTTTTTTTAAACGAACTAATAAGAAAATAGTATCAAACAAAGTCAAACTAATGGGGTATGGCTTTCCTTTTAACATTATTATTGACAATAATAGAGCTTATCTCACATGATTCATTAGTGACATGTTCTTAATTGTGAACTATCAAAATAATATTGGTTTATTAGATCTTGAAGCAACGACCCTTAACTATCAAAGTTTTGGATTAGATGAAATCCTTACTTTTCGGAGCAACTAAAAAACATGAAGTTGCCACAGAAAAACCTCATTTTTTGTTTTGATAGATTTGATATTTTTCAGTCTTTGATATTTTTCTTTTGGTAAACCAGAATTAAGAGGAGTACAATGAAGTAAGCAACTTCCAACCTACTGTTCCAAAATATGAGGGGATAGTTAGCTAATTCCACAAGAAACCTCATTCTAAGAATCATTAATTGGCACTAAATACTAAAGTGACTATCAAGTCTTAACCAATGAAATTTATTGCCATAAGAATACTTCTAAAATTTCATAGTTCTATAGCGTATAAGGGCTTGGCTACATGTTGTAGTTTCCTATAAAAGGGATAAGTGCACAGATAGCCGATTTTTGGGCCATTGTTTATGCCATGCCTTACGTTTATAAAATTTTGTAAGTTTATGCAGTTCGAAACAACTTCAAAGTTCAAACATACGGGACTCAAAGTTGCAAAAAATTGTGTATGAACTTACAAATTTTGTCTGAAGTTGGTACGTCACATATACATATATTTTTCAAAATCAAGTTGTAAAGCTAACACGCCTGTTGTGGGCGGTCATATGTCACATATACGACTGAGCGAATTTATGCCTGATATGCAGCTGAACAAACTTTTGTTGAGAAACAACTTGTTATTTGAATTTCAACAATCCAACACTAGATTCAATGTCCAAATCTACTCCAAATGAGCTTATATGTAACATAAGTTTCAAATATCATAAAGAACAAACTTCAATCATCAACTTATCATCAGAACAACAAATCTAACAATTCGTAATTTGCCAATTGTTCAAAGCTTTTCCAACAATAACCACTTTATTTGAACTCACTTTCATATTAAAATTCAAGATTCACTTATTCAAAGCATTATACTTCAATTGTTATAGATTCGGAAAATATTATTGTACAACAACTAAGCAAAAGAAGGAGGACGCAACATGTTTTGTCTGATATTCGTCAAAAAATGTTAAATAATTTTAAAAAATCGGTAGATGTTAAATACCAATGTCCAAATAGGGTATACCTGGAAATTTTTACCCTATAATATAGAGACAAAAATAAATAATGCTCCTTGTTTATCCGGTGTATATTACGTAGAAATAGCGTCTCATTAACCACTTTTCAGTCTCTCTTTTTTTGTTTTCTTTTTGAAAAATAATCACTAATATGGAGTTTCAAAACTCACATGTGAAACTCCATAGTAATATTCTAACTCCATCACAGTAATTTGTATTTCAATTACAAAGACTAAAAGTTGCTATTTATGAATTTTACCCCGTTGACATTACAAAAAATATAGGCAAGAAGGATAATACTATAATCTCGATCCCACATGGCTATGCGCTTATTCCCCATCTTGTAAACCTATAATTAGAATAGAGGGTTGTCATTAGATAAGCATCAAAGTAGAAAACACCAAAAAAAAAAAAGTAAACATTATGGAAGAAATAATGGCTTTCACTTCTCTATTGTCCTCAGTAGGCTATCTTGAAATATTTATGGCAATCTTTTTCTTTCTTGTATTCTGGGTTTTAGCAGATTATAACAATGTCCTGCCAAGGAATTACCCGATTTTCGGAATGCTCCCAATCCTTCTTCTCCATATACACAATATCCATGAAAAAACTACAGAGGTTCTTTCAAGAACTGGAGGAACTTTCTTGCTAAAAGGCCCTTGGTTTACTAACATGGACATTCTTGCCACAGTGGATCCTGCAAATGTGCATTATATCATGAGTGCAAATTTTGCTAATTTCCCAAAAGGGCCAGAATTCAAGAAGATTTTCGACATTTTAGGCGATGGAATTTTCAATGCTGACTTGGATTTGTGGAAGGATCAGAGGAAGCTCGCGCGAGAAATGATCATTCATAAGAGATTTCACAAGTGTTTGATAAAAACTAGTTGGGACAAAGTCGAAAATGGTTTGATTCCAGTTCTTGAATTTGTGGCTAAAGAAGGCAGAATTGTTGATTTGCAAGATGTTTTCAAGAGATTCACATTTGATACAACATGTAAATTAGTCATGGGCTTTGATCCTGGCTGCCTCTCTCTCGAACTCCCTGACATTCCCTTCTCGAAAGTCATGGATGATATTAATTATGTCGGTCTCATACGCCATGTATACCCCGAAAGTGTCTGGAAGTTGCAAAAATGGCTAGGAATTGGGCCTGAAATGAAACTAAGCAACGCAGAGGAAGTCATTGACCAAGTTATAGTTAAGTTTATAGCGATGAAACGCGACGAATTGAGCAGAGGAGCAAAAATTGAGGAAGATGAAGATGGTTTCGACTTACTAACATCATACATTGCACTTAATGATGGAGAAACAAAAACAGAGTTGAAGTTTGATGATAAGTTCTTGAGAGATACCACATTAAACTTCATGATCGCGGGGCGCGATGGAGTTAGTGCTTGCCTTGCTTGGATCATTTGGCTAGTTTTCACACACCCTGAGGTCGAAAAGATTATAAGAGAAGAACTTAAGGCGATCATCCCGATGGGAGAAGGCGAAAAGCAGAGGCTTTTTACGGTGGACGAGTTGAAAAATGTGGTTTATTTACATGCTGCATTGTGCGAAACAATGAGGCTATATCCCCCTGTTCCATTACAACACAAGACTCCACAAGAACCCGATATTCTCCCAAGTGGTCACCGTGTTCATTCGAAGATGAAAGTGCTGATTAATATGTATGCAATGGGGAGGATGGAATCTATATGAGGAAAGGATGCATTACAGTTCAAGCCAGAGAGATGGATTTCGGACCGGGGAACGGTCAAACATGAGCCATCTTACAAGTTCTTGGCTTTCAATGCAGGGCCAAGGACTTGCTTAGGGAAAGAAGTTGCATTTACTCAAATGAAAGCTGTGGCTGCTGCTATCATCCATAATTACCACATTGAAATGGTGAAAGGTCATGTGGTTTACCCCACTTGCTCCATCATTCTCCACATGAAACATGGTTTTAAGGTTAGGGTTAAGAAGAGGTGGGCATAGTATATTTTTATTTTATGGTTTACATATACAATCTTGGACAATGCACATCTCATAAGTTAGTTTATTGTGATTGAGTTATGCTCAAGTTTCATTTTTTACATGGTATCGGTCAAGACTCATCTCAATTGTGACGGACACCATATCATACGTATTGAACAAGTCTTTGACTCTGTTGTGTTCTTTACTATTTGAAATACAATTAGCTTGTCGTATGAGATATGTAATTGTGACATGGTATTGGAAAACTTCCACCAATAACATTGAATAATGAGTATATTTTGTAACATAAAAATCACTCAATTTTACTTAAGTATCACTAAATTATTTTTTGTAAGCAAAAGATTCAGTCAAATGTGCTTAAGAATATTACAGCAAGCCACTCAACAATTATTTTTTCTAACCAAAAAGTCGTCATTCAACTTTTCCTGAACTCATATAAAATGTCTCTTTTATTTCCTCCTAATGACTTTATGTGATATTTAGACAAAGTTGAGTTACTTTGTGGTTACAAAAAATATTTAGTGACTTTCGTGATACTTTGGTAAAGTTGATGATTTTTACGTTACAAAAAATGATCTAGTGATTTTGATACAAAAAAATAAAAGTTGAGTAACCATCTATGAAATCAAGTTTATATTACCTATACTTGTTAGAATGATATCATTCAACCTTTCTTCTATAATTCTGCTTCTTAATCATAGGGAGATCCACATATTGCCAACTTACATGTAAAATTAAATATCACACCAACATACAAAGAATTCTTTAAAGAAATTTTACATCCTTCTGTGAAAATAACAAAAAAAACTAATAGCAGCAAATTGAACAAACAAACAAAAAATACGTATACTTGATACATAACATATTATCCCCTTAATTATTATGGGCACCTCCTATTAATCATAACTTTAAAACCATGTCTCATATAGAGAATAATAGAAGCATTTGGTTCAACAGGGTGCCCTTTAACAAGTTCAACTTGATAATTGTGAATAATAGCAGCAGCCACAGCCTTCATTTGAGTGAAAGCCACTTCTTTACCAAGACAAGTTCTTGGTCCAGCATTAAAAGCCAAGAACTTATATGAAGGCTCATGCTTAATCGTCCCTCGTTCCGAAATCCATCTCTCTGGCTTAAATTCCAAACAATCTTCCCCCCAAATCGACTCCATTCTCCCCATCGCATACAATGAAAACATGATCTTCATCTTTGGATGAACTTTGTGACCACTTGGGAGTACGTCTTTCTCAAGAGGCTCCTTGTGTTGGAATGGCACAGGTGGATATAGCCTTAGAGAATCACACAATGCACCGTGTAAGTAAACAAGCTTGTTCAATTCTTGGACATTGAAAGGCCTAAATTTTCCGACTTCCTCATTGGGGATAACAGAGTTGATTTCGTCCCTAATCTTTTTTTCCACTTGTGGATTAGTCGACACAAGCCAAATGAACCATGTGAGAGCAGAGCTAGTTGTATCACGCCCTGCTATCATAAGATTCAGTATAGTGTCCCTCAAGAACTTGTCATCACATTTAACTCCCAAATTCTCTTCTTTGAGGTAAAATGTCAAAAGATCAAATCCCTCTTCACTTTCTTTCAAGTTGCCTAATTCCTTCAATTCTTCACGCTTCTTGGATATGTATTTGTCTATAGTATAGTCCAATGTTTTGCGAGCCCTAATCATCTTCTTTTCTTCTCCAATTTTAAGCCATCTTTGTAACTTCCAAATTATCTCGGGCAATGCATGGCGAAAAAGAATGGCTTCTTCAGCATCATCCATAGCTTTCGAGAAGGGAACATCAGGGAAATCTATAGATACACATCCAGGATCATATCCCGTGACCAAAATACAAGTAGTATCAAAAGTGAACCTTTGGAACAAATCTTGCAAATCCACTATACAACCCTTCTGGCAAACATGATCAAGAACCGGGATTAGCCCTTTCTCCACCTTATCGCGACTAGTCTTGACTAAAAACTTGTAAAACTGATTGTGAGTGATGAGGGCACGAGTCGTCTTCCTCTGAACCTTCCACATATCCAAGTCTGCGTTGAAAATCCCATTACCTAAAACATCGAACATCTCTTTAAATTTGGGACCTTTGGGAAAATTCATGAAATTTGCACTCATGATGTAGTGCACGTTGGCTGGATCAACTGTTGATAATATGTCCATGTTTGCAAACCAAGGACCTTTGAATAAAAATGTGCCCCCTGTGGCCCTCATTGTCATAGTGCACCTTTCATGGATTTGTTGTATGTGGTAAAGTGTGCCTGGTAGCATACCAAAAATTGGCCAATTTATTGGATATTTTGAGTCCCTAAAGCAATAAAACAAGAGAAAACAGAACAAAGCTAGGAGAATTTCAATGTAACCTAATCCTATTAGTGCCATTTTGTTTGGCTAAGGTTGTAAGATCTCAACGTGGAATGGCACTATATGAGTGTGTTTTTGTGTGTGTTTGTGTGTGCGTTTGTAATAATGTGACTGTAAATAAACTTAAACTTGCTTTTATAGACATTCTCAAAGCAGCTGGGAGTGAAAGCTCTCATTCATTTTTTTTATGTTTGGAATTTTCTTCACCAACTAATTTTTCTGGTTTCAAGTGGGAACACTACCTATTTTGAACTGCCACAAAAAGATATACTTCCTCCGACCTAAAATATTTGTCATTTTTCGCTTCTCAAGATTCGAACTATATGAACTCTGACCAACATTTTAAAATATATTTTTCCACCATATTAATATGAGAAGAATTGCAATTTATAGTACTTTCGTATAATTTTCAAATATCCAAATTTTATTTTTAAAATATTGACCGAATATAATCTAACTTAGTTTTGAATATTAGTCAAATTGACTTCCGAAAAAGGAAAAGTGATATATAGTTTGGGATGGAGGGAGTATGGTTTTAGTTGGGGAACAAAATTTTCTACAGAGATTTCCTCGTTCTTGGTTTTTTTCTTTTTATTTTTTATTCATTTTCTCCTTGTTTGTTTGAGAAAAAAAAGAATTGAAACACTGCACGCATTGGATTGTAGTTAGTTGATCTGCCTTCTACTATCTAACATTTATCAATTAAGTTGTCCTTTTCTCAAACATAAACAAAAAGTATACATCATGATTTGCATTATATCAATGAATATGGCATGGTGATATCATATGAGTTTCAAAAATATGAAAGTCCACTTGAGCTTTTGATTTGCATATAAATTACTATGATAATATTTGAACTATAATACGCGGCATAATTTGACAAATAATCATTCAATATTCAGTTATCGCGTCAAAATCATAAAAGTTGTAACATAAAATAACTCAAGTATGCCTATGTATCACATAAAATAAAAAACAAGAGAAAAAATCTCTCCTCGAAAACAAAAGTAGGCTACTATATCTATAAAATTGTCATGTAACTATAGTTATATTAGCAACTCACCTTATATTTATGTATTCTTGCGCATTATTAATGATACATGTACTATTTTCCATATTGAATTAGGTACAAAATAATTCAAGAATCATCACATAACTAACATGGGTATCATTAATACGAATACTAAAATGAGGATTATTATAGAGACTGAATGTGACCGGACTAGTTTATCCGGTCACGTCAGTGTGTCGGGAAAACCCTAAGTCGGCAGGAACCCTATCCTAGTATAATTGTAATAGTTATATATGGAATTGGTAATTATGGTAAAATAGGATTTTAGTTGTTTTATAATAGGGTTACCTTATTAGACTAGGGCACGGAGAACCTTACTTGTAAATAAGGAGGTCATCATGATGAATGATAGGCAGAAAGAACTCTTTCATTATTCTTGTCTCTCTAAATTCTCGTCCCTATCTCGATTTTAATATGATATCAGAGCCACGCTAGAAAGAACACAAAAACCATAAAATAATGGCAGGTGATGGAAAAACAGGCGATAAAGGAAAAGGAATCGTCGTTGAAAAAAACAAAATCCAAAGAAGACAATCTCACTCTATGACATTATGTCGAATGATAACCCTGAAATTGTGGTGACACAAGTCCAATTATGACGATTAATAGTACAAATTTTACATTGGAATTATTTCAATGTAGGCATATAAAATATTCAACGCTGACAAGTCGTAATGTATCCCTATGCATCACTCTACATAAATTTCAATAAGGTATGATGTGTTATGAGGTCATAGGCAGAATTTGTGCTTAAAGGCATTTACAAAATTTAGAAATTTCTTGGTTGGTAGTTGTTAGTTTGTAAAAATGAAGCTAACTCTATCCAAAACGATGTCTCCTCTTTGACTTTTGCGAAATTCTCAATAACATGAGAATCTCTTTCTGATTTTTTTTTTGTTTTTTTTTTTTATTTTAATTGATTCCACTTAGAACGTGATCGTTAGAGAAGCTGGACCTAATATTTATATGTTCTTTTTATTTTAATACACCAAGTATATAATTTTATTCACCTTATATAATCTTTGTATCATAACACATCGATCTTTGCATATTTATTTCTTCGTAAACCAAACGAACTGTAAGACATTGAATCGACAATATTATTAATTCATAATCAATTATAATGTAATTCGAAAATGGAATATATTCATTTGACAAAAAAAAAAAAATTAAAGTGTTGAAATTCTGAATCTCTTGAAATTAGATTAGGGTTACAAATGAAAAGAATTGAGCTTCATATCGGACCTATGCATGCTCCCACACGATACCTAATCTCTATGTCTCAATTTATGTGACCCTCTTTATTTTAGTCTGTGTCCAAAAGAATGACACATTTCTAGGGAGTATCTAATTATTAATAAATTTAAGTTTCTCATTTTATCCTTAATAATGTGATGGACATTTACAGGCACATAAATTTCTATGATTTATTTTTTACTATAAAAATCAAAAGTCTTTCTTTCATTATTAAACTTTATGCACAGTTAAACAATCACATAATTGAGATGGAGGGAGTAAGCGTAAGTGGCATATATAGGTTTCCATACAGTCAAACCTCTTTATAATTATCATTTGTTATAACAACATTTCATTATAACAGCCTGATTTTCTCTGGAACAGATTTTTCATGTTATATTTTACTTATCTATAACAGTATTGTACCTATAATAGCAGTGACATTCATTATAGCGGTACACTCTTTGTAAAATTACCTCTCTATAACAGTCATACTCAAATATTGTGTAATAATATATATATATATATATATATATATATATATATATATATATATATATATATATATAAGCTATTGTTAAGAGTCAACTATTACTCAGGGTGGAGATAGAAGAGTCAACTGTTAAGCTCTTAGATGGTCTTCAAGGGAAAGCTATTAAATCCCCTTTTGCTGAAAATTTAAAAAATCTTCGTCAATTCAAGCATTATATTCTCAGTAAGAGACTGAAATTTACGAAACAACCAACAATTGTAGAATTCTTATGTTAAACTTAAAATATTTAAAGGATTAATTACACTGCATATCAGTTCATGCCCAATTACAACCAAATTGAGCCCATATTTGAGGTTCTTTTATAAAATGGTCCACTGTCTATGTAAAGTTAAAATTACTTTGCATTTGTTAACCCACATTAAGACTTAAACGTTTTCGTCGCTCACAGTACAGTTCCTGTGTTCTTTCTTCTTCTCTAATTTCAACTTCAGCATTATTTCTCCATTATTCCTTACCCCCATTCGAATCGGATTTTTTGAATAGAATTTGCTGGAAATGTTGTTTGAAGCTGCAAACATGGTTATCCAGAAATTTAAGGCTGAGAACTTGAACAGGAAGCAGAAACTCTATAGAGCGACCATTGTTGAAGCTCGATGTTTCAAAGTTTGAAAATTGGATTTCTGCAAATAAGCTCTGTTTTGATTGGGTATTATTGCAAAAGATTGGGTACGTATTGAGGAGCCTAAATCTGAATTTTAGTGTGTGATTTGATGTAGCATTTGAGGTGTTTTGTATGAATTTGGTGCTTGGATTCAATGAAGACGACGAAGTCCGTCCTTGTATAATAGTGTATAATATTATATACTAGCGCATATGAGTGTATAAACACCTCTTATACACTATTATACAAGATTGATATATTGTTTACAGGTATTTGGTGGATTTCTCACTGCTACTATTATTTCTTCTACTATAGTGATTTTAGTGTTAAAATTGAGGTGTAATGGTGGCTAAAAGGTATTTTCTATTGTATACATGTATTATCGCTATTTTAAACACACCTATACAATGTAGATACATTTTTAAATATTGTATATATAAGTTTATATATTTGTATAATTATATATAATTGTGTATAATTATGTATATACCAGGGTACAAGAATGTATAAAGGTAAAATTGAACTTTTGTGTTGTCAATGTTCAAGGAGAGGACAAGAAGAAATTTGATTTTCTCTCTACGAGGTTTAATTAAAATCTATTGTTTTTGGTCAAAGATTTGCAATGTAAGTTATGAATTATAATTTTGCAATACAAGTCAGCCAATTGTATGTTCCTAAAATTTTCCCGTCATTCATTTATAGTTATATTTTTTTTACTTTTTTAAATATGTATATTGCTTATAAAATATTCTGCGTACGCGCGACTGACAGTAAACCAGTTGGCCCAATGATGAGCTGCGGAAGAAACCAACTTTATGTTAACGAATGCTTCACTCAAACTTTATGTTTAACTAATTCAACTAACTTCAGAATTTAAGTCAAGTAATAAATATATTTAATGATAGGAATGTTGGTTCTGTTACTTAACCTCGTATGTTTAGGTATTGGTCACTAACCTATCTAATAAGCAACTACTACTAGGAATGTGGATCATCTCCTTGTTTCTGACTATTCGAAGTTTAATTTAAATAATGGATGTTTTTAATATATGAATTCGTGATACAAAGTTTAATTAATTATTACCGTTATTCCAATAAGTAGCTAAGCTTAAAGATTGATACAACTCTGGTCAAAATCTCGTGGTGATATTGAAATGTGCAGGTACTTCTTGTTAATTTGTGGGGTCATACAAAAATAAACATGCTTTGTCTCATTTGATGTGATGATGTTTGATTATAAATTTAAGAAACACGAAAAGATTTTTCACATTTGTGGTATAAAATAAACTATTGACATTCGTGTGGCTATAAATCATGTCATCAAGAGTGAATATAAAATTGAAAGTTAGTATTTTTTAAATATAAAGATGGACAGACTATATAGATAAGAAGTGTGCACGAAATAAGACATAAACTATATAAAATTGAAAGTTAGTATTTTTTAAATATAAAGATGGACAGACTATATAGATAAGAAGTGTGCACGAAATAAGACATAAACTATATATCATGTCATGTTACTTCCTAGGTCTAGCTTATTGTCAGCTAACTACCAACTAGTGGAACTTTAAAAAAAGAAACTGGTTGGAGTCTAACTCTTAGAAATTGGAAGGAGTAGAAACCAACGTCTAACAACCAACATATTAGTGTTGTTTCTACGTACAAATCAAACTTCTCCGTAATGGCAGCATTCGTTCGAAAATTCCTTGGCTGCTATAATAAGTTGTTATTATGTATGTATGGTGACATTTGATATTTAGATCTCATTAAACTGTTATAAACAAAAATACGCAAACAAGTATTTTCTGTACTCTTTATGTTACATATGAACGAAAAAAATATACTTGTTAATTTTAAAATCTCAATTAATTTTCATTTATCATTAATTAAAAACAGAAAACACTAATAAATTACTAATAAATCCATAATTAGTTGTATCATACTGATAATAAGTTAAAACCTAAAAAACTTATGCATTTAAAATTAATTGAGAATTTAAATATGAAGAAATTTCAGGAACATACAATTGGTTGACTTACATTGTAACAATACAACCCATAACTTACATTGCGAAGCTTTGGCAAAAAACAATAGGTTTAAATTAAACCTCTTAGAGAAAAAATCAAGTTTCTTCTTGTGCTCTCCTTGAACATTGACAACACAAAAAGTTCAAATTTACCTTTATAAATTCTTGAACCCTGGTATATACACAATCATACGAAATTATACACAATTATATACAATTATACAAATATATACACTTATATATACAATATTTAAAGATGTATCTACATTGTATAGTTGTGTATAAAATAATGATAATACATGTATACAATAGAAAATACCTTTTAGCCACCATTACACCTCAATTTCAACACTAAATCGCTATAGTAGAAGTAATAGTAATAGTAGTAGTAGTGACAAATCCACCAGATACCTGTAAACAATATATCAATCTTGTATAATAGTGTATAAGAGGTGTTTATACACCCATATGCGCTAGTATACAATATTATACACTATTATACAAAGATAGACTTCGTCTTCTTCGTTGAATACAAGCACCAAATTCATACAAAACACCTCAAATACTACATCAAACCACACCCGAAAATTCAGATTTAGGCTCCTCAATACGTACCCGATCTTTTGCAACAATAGCCACTCAAAACAGAACTTATTTGCGGAAACCCGATTTTCAAACTTTGAAACATCGAGCTTCAACAATGGCCATTCTATGGAGTTTATACTTCCTGTTCAAGTTCTCAGCCTTAAATCACTGGATGACCACATTTTTCAACTTCAAACAACATTCTCCAATAGATTCTATTCAACAAATTCGATTCGAATGGGTGTAAGGGATAATGGAGATATAATTGTTGAAGTTGAAATCAGAGAAGAAGAAAGAACAAAGAAACTATATTGTGAGCGATGAAAATGTTGAAGTCTTAATGTGGGTTAACGGATGCAAAGTAATTTTAACTTTACATAGACAGTGGGCCATTTTAAAAACGAACCTCAAATATGGGCCCAATTTCGTTGTAATTGGGACCGAATTGATATGCAGTGTAATTAATAATAGGCAAAATAGATCGGGACCCCCTTGAACTTGTCGTTTTTTATTCAGTGTACTCCTAAACTTTACATTGGCCTAATTACCTCCCTCAACTTGAAAATATGATAGGCACGACCCCCCCCCCCCCCCGGACGCTGACAACCCATGGAAGTGTGACATACGCGCTGCCACATGGGTTTTTTTGTCCATATGGCAGTTTTTAAAGGATAAAATATATTTTTTTTACCTTTTTAAGTTCAACAATTATTTAAATCATCTTTTTCGGGCCAAATATGTAAAAAAAGAACTTGAAAACATTTTGACTATAATTTTTTAATTTACCTAAAGATAATGATATTCTAATCAAGTTATTTTTATATATTTGGCCAGGAAAAGAAGAAATACATGGTTGAACAAATAATCATTGCATCTAAAAAAGAAATCAAATAAAATATTAAACAGAAATTTTACAAATTTGACCCCAAAAAAATAATTCACAGTTGAATAAATAGTAATTGCATGAAAAGAAAAATACACAATATTTTTGTAGAAAATACACCGTCTAAACTCCTTACTTTTGCTAAACCTTATTTTTATTTGGCTAAAATAAATAGAGTTTCAAGTTGAAACTTTCAACTAAGTTATTTAGATTTGGATCCCCCCAAAAAAAAATGCATAGCTAAAATAAATAATCATCATATCGAAAAAGGCAAAAACACAATTGGGATAAAATATGCAATGTATATTAAGAAAAATAAAAAAGAAATACAATTGGATCAAATAAATCATTATATTGATTATGTGGCAATTAATAGTTGAAAAATACCCCATTTGGAAGCTGATTTTTCAATTTTTAACCCTTCCACGCGCCTAAAAGAGAGTGTATCCACGCTCTTTGCCACATCAGCATCTAGGGGGGTCGAGGCTATCATATTACTAAGTTCAAGGGGGTAATTCAGTCAACGCATAGTTTAGGCGTGCACTAAATAAAAGATAACAAGTTCAGGGGGGGTCCCAAGCCATTCTGCCTTAATAATGTCATATTATAAGGGGCAATTTGCACAATTGCCCTTATTCGGTGGTCTTTAATATTTGCCCCTCAAATTGGTGGTCTTTAATTTTTGCCCTTCATTAAAACCCTTTGGTTGCGGGTTCAAACCCCGGCTCAGTTAAAAATTAAAAAAGAAAAATTCGCAAGGTAGAGTTACGTAGCAAAGTCAGGCCTATTCGGGCCAAAGTTAGGCCTTCAGGTAGAGTTTGAACTATCAGGCAGAGTTTGAGTTTGAGTCAAACTTTGTCTGATCAAGTAGAGTTTGACTGCAAACTCTACCTTAAGATAGAGGTTTACATTAAGGCAATTTTTTTTTACTCGGTTGAAATTTTGCAAAACTCTGCCTTAAGGCCTAACTTTACTAGGAAACTCTGTTTTGCGATTTTTTTTTAATGGAGCCAAGGTTCGAACTCAAACCTCATGATGTTAGGCGAAGGGTAAAAATTAAAGACCACTAATTTGAGCGGCAAAAAATAAAGACCGGTGCATTTGAAGGGCAATCCGCATAAAAAAAAGTATTACAAGACAATTCCAATACAATACTTCCACTCTGTTTTGAAATATATAGCTGAACTTCATGGTCACCACTCACTAGTTCCATTCTTTGCAACCTCCATATTACGATCCTCGCTAACCAGGGGCGGAGGTAGCATATATCATATAGGTTCCATAGAATTCAGTAGCTAGTCCAAGAATATGTATTAAAAAGTATTTTCTCTGTCCCAATTTATGTGATAGTTTTTGCTTTTCGAGATTCAAACTGCATGAATTTTTATCAACATTATAAGATGTATATTTTTACCAAATTGATATGCGAAAAGTTGTAACTTATAGTATTTTTCATGTAGTTTTCAAATACATTAATTTTAATGTTAAAGTATTGATCATCTAACTTCAAAATTTAGTCAAATTGACTCTAAAAAAAAAGTGTCACATAAATTAAGACGGAGGGAGTACTAAATATGTACAGAAACCCAACTTCTAGTACTTGAGGCCACGTTGGTTCAAATCCTGGCTCCGCTTATGTGACGAACATGACATCTCTTTTTTTTTTTTTTTCCCTGAGTGGTCATTTTCATAATTAATTCTGCTTAGAATGTGTTCGTTAGAGAAGCTGGACCTAAGATTTCATGAACAAGTCAATGTTCTTTATATTTTATTTTAGTGTTCAGTTGTTTAATAGAAGCTTCTTTTTTACTTTTTCTTTTTATTTTATACTTGACGGTGAAAGAACACTTTTGATCTTCCTTAATTGGCAGACAAAATATTGATTTTCACTAGGTTAACTATTTAGGGGTCATTTATTTTGATCTTCCTAGATCATATTATTGGTGGCTATGGAATACTTGGAGTTAAAACATGGAGGTTTAAATGACAAAATTTTAAAGATCTTGCCGGGGTAACTATTTAGGGGTCATTTATTTTAGTATACAAGAACAAATAATCCCACATTAAACTCTATATTATATAATGACATATATGTGATTGATTTTTCGTTTAAAAACAAAACTTTCTGTTGTCTGATTTTAATAAATCCATAACTCTTTTTCTACCAAAAGAAACATAAAGAATATATGTGCTAACAATGAGTGGCGGAGCCAGCAATTTCATCAAGGGTGTTCAAACTTCGAAGAAGAAAAAAAAATCCAAGTTAGTGGGTGCATCGAACAAAAGAAAAATTAATAAATGGGTGCACTGATAAGAAAATTTCTTTTTAAAAAGCGAGATTCATTTACAAACATCCTGTCATTCATAGGATAAAATAAACATGTCTTAGGGGGGAAAGAAAAAAAAAATTGAAAGATTCCAGTTTAACTTAATATCATACTAAACATAAGGTTAAAAAAATAAATGCACTCTACTTATTTACATCAAAAGAATGTAAAAGTCATTGGCTGTTACGTTTCGAACCATGTATTATTGGTACTCAAAGATCTCTCGATTATAAAAATTAAACTAATAGGATTCGTTATTAGTGGATTAACTTTTTTTCAAATTATAATTACCCAAATAATTTCTTTAGTCGCATTTAGGGAAACTGCTAAGTCCAATTTTGAATTTCTATTATCATGGAAGGTTAAGTTTGGAGCTAAAAATATTTTGGAATTTAAATTGAAATCTTCCCATTTGATTTTTGATTGGTAATAAAAAAAAAAAAAAAAAAAAAAAAAAAAAAAAAAAAAAGCCAGAACGGAAGATAGTTTCAAGAGCAGAGAGAGAAAGCAGAGCTCAGATGTTTGGGCTCTTTTAAGATTTAAAATATTTTTTTGGGTCTGCTTTATTTTTTTTATTTTTTTTTGAAAGAATCCTTTAAAAACAAAAGACTACGAAAAAAATACATAAATGACGGGTCGAACGCACGACCTTCCTGCCAGCAATCAACACCGCTGGACCAAGTCCATTACTCGTCTCAAGGATGTTCAAACGCAGATATATTATGCCAAAACGTAATATTTAGCTTATATACGTGGTATAATTTTCTGACGAAGGGTGTTCATCTGACCACCCTTCCACAACTGTAGCTCCGCCCCTACTAGCAATTCGAGGATTAAGATAAATTCTAGTATTGTAGCAAGGGTATCTTTTAAAAAATGATTTAATTTGTTCTTCTTCTCCTTGTTCTTCCTTGTATTTTTGTCAAGTTTGTTTTCTATTACATGAGAGAAAGGAAAGGGGAATAGACGGATAGTGAGAATTGAACCAACAACTATAGTGTGAAAGAGTCCCTCTTATACCCCCAGATTATACGCATTGATGGCAATTAATGTCTTCTAATTTTCCTAAAGCTGACTCTTATTTCTGATCAAATCGATTTGGCTAAAATGTTAGTTATTTTGCAATCACTGCCAAATATTATTTTGCTTCTTGGAACGTCTTGGGCTCCAGCTTTCTGGTATTGAGATTGTTAGCTATATATCTCAAAAGGAAATTTAAAAAGCCACTAGCTATACATGCTTATATAGATAACTCCTCAGATTTCTCTAATATTGTGTTGTAGTTGACAAGCTTCTCAATCAAAACAACATGTGTGATAAGAAAGATATGTTTTGATGACATGACAAACTCTAAGGAACCAGATGCAATTACGTCCATCTGTCTGAAATTAGTTAACCTTATGATATCTTATATGCTGCTTGTTTAACATGCTCTTTGAAGGATCAGATGCATGCAGGGATTGCTCATATATGAGAGACCAGATATGTTGATTCAAAGGACCAGATGGGATCAGGTCTCTAGCCTGCTCAGCTAACAATGCAGCTGTAGAGCTATTGACAGTGTGTCCAGTACTTACAACGTGTTCGAAGAACAGATGAGGAACTAGGTTCCTCCAATTAAAGGTTCTGGTCACTGAATCTGAAAGTCCAAATCCGCAGCTGTAAAGTGAGCGATTAAAAAGTACAATGCTGCTGTAAAGTGAGCGGATGAAAAGTACAATACAACTGTACAACAGTACCTCATTAAGGCCGATTGATTAACCGTCCAGATTTCATAAGTGGTCATCTCTACTCTCTCTTTCTCTCTCTGTGTGTGCATATAAAAACATCATCTTCCAAGAGAAGACTCATTCTTGCACCATCCAAAATTTTCTCCATCCAAAGTGCAAGTCTCCATCTTTCAAGGTGTTCCTAAAGAACAGAGCCACAACAACCCGAAGGACCAGGTCCAAAACTGAAGATATTTTAGGTCCTTAGTTTGTTCAGTCTTTGTTTTTTGTTCTTAAACTATAAACCTACTCTTCCATAAAAAGAAGCTATTTGTAGGTGTCCTAAATTTTCAAAGTTGCTTCCAAAAGCTCTTAAGTGGTACACTAGGCTAAAGGTAGCTTAGTTGTATTAGTGTGTGGCTAGAGTTAGTCATTATGCTGGAATTCTCAAAGAGTGCCTTTGAGTGGTACACCAGGTTGGGGTGAGTCTAGGTGTATTAGTGTGCTTGGCTAGAGGTAGTCAAGTGTGAGGGTTGCATAAGCGTTATTATAAGGGTGAGAGATTATGGGAGTTAATTCCTAGCTTATGATAGAGTTGTAACCTGAGTTACTAGGTTAGTGGAGTTGAAATCCAACAGAGGTAGGTCGTGGATTTTAATCCCTTTAGCAAGGAGTTTTCCACATAAAAATATTGTGTTAATTCTCGTACTGCATTGCATAAGGGAACTGGTACGCGACTAGGTCCCTCATATATTGTTTGGTGGACGCACGACCTGTAAAAACTGGTATTAGAGCAGGTTCTTTCTAAAAAGTTAACACCTAGAGAGGATCTTCATCATGGCTAGTTCATCAAGCCTAGATAACGGAGAATCTATCATAAGACCACCAAGATCCAACAGAGAATATCATGGATGGTGGAAAGGGAGAAGGTATAACTTTGATCGACCTAGTTTCGAAAAATGAAGAAGGCTGAAGTGAAAGGAAGCAGTCAAAAATTACTTTAATAATGTTAACTTGGATAGTGATTGCTCAAGACATATAATTGAAAGAGTGGATGATTTCCTTTCAATCAAGTCCTACCAATGAAAGAGTGTGTCTTGTGGAAATGGCAAGAAAGGTCGCATTCTTGGCCGTGGCACAAATTGGTAAGACATCCTCCCATGAACTGAAAATGTGGCACAGAGGAACCTGGTCCCTCTATCACTCCACTTGCTGAAAGCTGATTCTGCAAGATAGAGGACCAGGTAGCAGACATCTTCACCAAGGCACTAAGCAGGGATCAACAATCTATAGAAGATGGGTTTGATCGAGCTTAACTTGTTGCCCTTCCTCAAACTTCTTCAGGCTTAGCTTTGTTCAGAGGAAAGGTACAAGGTTAAAAGGTGTTTTTTAGAAGCATCTAACTCACTCTTGTACCGTTACAAGTACACACACGTGGCAGGGTCAGGACAGTACAAGCATAAGTGACATTGCACATCTCAGAACTCTTGCCTGGTCTTCAAAATTGATAAGGGACCTAGTGTCCATGACTCAAGTTAGTAGTCTCTTCAGTGCTTAATATGTCTAGAACTGTGTAGAATGCCATGTCATTAAGACTGTTCCGCTTCCTATTCCGATTTGAGCCCTTTAAATGTCTGTCCATCCCGAACCTCTTCATACCTCAAAAGAAAACCATTCCTCTTCAGATCTTGCTAAAAAATTACCATATCTGAAATCTGAATCATCCTTCATCGCTAGCCAGAATCTCAACCCCACTATATCACTACTAGATCCCAAATATAGTCTGACTCTGGCAAGCCCCACATCCATCGATCATTCGAGAACAGATAAAGGACTCTATGAGCCCTGTGTAGATCTTGAAGACTCTAAATGAGGGGGAGAAAAACAAATCTAATATCATGGAAAGTGGAACTAAAATCGTTAAGGGATTTGTAGAGGCCTTGATGTGCCGTGAATTTTGGCACATTTTATGCCTTTGTAACTAGAAATGTTGCTTTATTTTAAGTGTTTTTATATTGTTTCTTATGTTATTTTTGTGTTTTATAGGGTTGATTAACTAAGGATCGGAAATGAGAAGTAATGCTGAAAAAACGGACAAAGTGGAGCTAAGCGACAGTCAGTAACTCATGTTACGGACCGTAACAGTGTCCGTAGCTCATGTTAAGGATCGTAACGGTGTCCGTAACTGATTTTACGGTTCGTACCATTGAACCGTAACAGGGCCTAAATTTCCAGAAAAAGTTTTCATTGAAACCATCAGTGTTACGGTGTAGTGTTACGGTCCGTAACTCATGTTACGGTCCGTAACTCATGTTACGGTCCGTAACATGTCACCGTAACAGGAGCTAAATTTCCAGAGAGTTTTCAATGAAACCATCAGTGTTACGGTGTAGTGTTACAGTCCGTAACTCATGTTATGGTCCGTAACATGTCACCGTAACAGGGCCTAAATTTCCAGAGAGTTCCCAAGTAAAGTCACAAGTGACGCCTCAGAAGGACGGACCGTAACACAGGGTACGGTCCGTCGCATTGTGGCCGTAACAACAAGTGATCAAATGACGAAATGATGGACGGACCGTAACCTGAGTTACGGTCCATAACAATGCGGCGTAAGGGCATTTTTGTCCAGAAACTTAGCGCGATTTTTGGCTCTATAAATACATAATGTAGGGTTTTAATTCATTATTCAGATTTTATTTTAGAGGCACAAACCCTAGGTCTTTAATATTGAAGTGGTTGGAGCATTTAAGGCAACAACTTCACTCTCATTCCATCTTGTATTAGCATTGTAAGTGTATTATGTTAATCTTTAAGCTTTTTCTGTCAAGAAACATTATGAGTAGCTAATTTCAATTCTAAGGTTGTGAATCCCATGATGGGTATTATGTGAATGGGTTCTATTATTGATATATGCATAATGGTTGTTGTTATTTATTCTATCTTTGAGTTGTAACGTTGGGTAATGATTGCAAGCATTAGCCGAAGCCATTATATTGACTTTTCTTGGGAAAGAGAGTCAATATTGGTAAGATTGAATAACAATGACTCGAGGCGTTAACCCTCGTTTAATAGACTAACTTAGGAATAAGAATAAGTCTAAATTGGCATTATTGGTCGCTCTTCGATTGTAACTCTTTTATATTCGGAAGAATCATAAAGAGGAAATACTGCTTAACTGTTGGGAAACATTAAGAAGTCTTTAAGAGACCAAGTGCATATTCATAGAACAACCATTAGAAGTATATCACTTTGAAACCTGAAGCATAATATCTAATCAAATTGGGGAACACAATCTTAGTCTCTCTCTCACATTAATTACATTTTAAGTCAAAGTATTCAATTACATTATTCAACAATCAATTCAAACTATCCGGAATAGGATTAAAGCATTTAAAGACTGGTATCGCATACGATTAGTACTCTTTTCTCTCCATATTCCCTGTGGGATTCGACCCCAACCTTGTTGGGTTACTATATTTGACAACGTTCGCTTTACGCCATTAATAGGTGTAATTTGAGCGTATCAAATTTTGGCGCCGTTGTCGGGGAATACGGTTTAGAAATTACTAATTGTTGTGTACTATTCTTTAAAACTTTTTCTATTCCATCACACCTCGTTTGCTGTTTTAGTGAACCAGGTGAACATGGCAGGAAGACCCCATCGCAATCAAGGAAACCAAGGGGGAATCCAAGTGAACCATCCTGCACCAGAAGAAGGGGAGGATGAGAATGTATTTGCGGAATTCATCGACGAAGCTGATTATGCTTCAGCCGTAGTTCCGCCTAGAACAGGAAATGCAAATTTCAAAATTGATAGTTCTATCTATCAGCTATTGAAACTTGAAGGCTATTTCCGAAATTCTTCGGAGGACTGTCCACTTCGACACCTGAAGAATTTCGTGCATGCATGTTCTCAACAATCTCAAGGTGCTGTTCTTGTTGATGCACTGCGATTACGGGTTTTCAAATATTCCTTGGCTGGCCAAGCGAGGTAATTGTATGAAAAGCTACCCAGCAATACTATTCACACCTGGAACGAGTTGGCCAATATATTTTTAAAAAAATGGTTCCCACCAAGCAAAAAGGCTGAGCTTCGGGACAAGATCTTTGGGTTCAAACAACTTCCGGGGGAACAGTTATATGCAGCATGGGAGCGTTTCAAATATTATCTAGCTCAATCTCCGACTCATGAATTTCCGGATGCAATCCTCACCGAGAAGTTCTACAAGGGGCTAGATACCATGAATCAAATAGCTGTCAATACTGCAGCTGGGGGATGCTTCATGGACAAATCCTTTGTCAACATCACCAGGTTGCTCGACAAGCTTACTACCCACAATCAAGCCTGGCATTCGAGTGATAGCGAAGTTCTATCATATGGTAGTCCCTCTGCTGCCGCGGTGGCCAAAGAAAATCATGAGCGAGATCATGCATTCGCTCAATTGCAAACCACCGTGGATTTATTATCGAAAAGGCTTATGGAGAAAGAAGCCAAAGGGGTAAATGTTGTCGACGAGATGCCACCTCATGCGCCCGGAATGTACCAAGTCTCTGACGAAACTTATCTAGAAGGGAAGCCACAATATGAGGATGCTAATTATGTCAATAACTCGCAAGGGGGTTATCAACGACAAAACTATCATGTTGTTAATTGACTTTGACTTTTCTCTGCTTTATCATTTGTTATTACGTATGACGTCCCGCTATCTCAAATATCGCCTCTAACTTTTGGTTTTTGATTAGATTTTCTTTCATATTTACTTTGTCGTGTTAGAAGTGTTAGTTCTATCAAATATTAATAACATGAGGAACTTATTGGATTTAATATAGAGTACTATTAGGTTTTAAGCATATTTTTTATTCTGTATTACATCATATTGACATTCTTAATTCCTTAATGCTCTTGGTCTAAATAAATTTTTAGGAGTAATACTACATTGTAATCAACTGATATTGTATAATCCAGCCAACTATCCAAATTCAATGAAATCATTAATGACAATCACTAATGAATATTAATAAATAGTAAATAATGTAATATTTTGTGTTGAGGATATCACTCCTAAAAGCAAAGAGGAGGAAACATTCCATCCATAAAAAACTGAATTAATTACTTTTACACTCCACCTTGACCACTTCGAATTTATCACTGGCTGCCGCTCCATAAACAGCTTGACATCACCATCCTTCATAATTTAGGTGTCATCTTGATATGTCTCTCTTAACTTCTGATCCTGAATTATGAAATATAATATCCGTATCCAAAAATAAAAAGACAAACTCAATTCTCTGAATTATTTATATAGGCATAAATGAAAGAACACCAATAATAACTTACATATTTAAATTTGGGGGTTATGAAGATAAAATGCTTGAAAAATAAGAATAATATTAAATATAAAAATTATGGAGATTTAAGAAATAAGATTTATGGACAATATTAAGTGTAGAATTTATGGAGAGAATTGTATATATTATGAAGGTAAATTTTTTAAAATAAGACAAATTAAAAAATATATAGAGAAAAGTAAATAAAAAAAGGAAGAAAAAGATATGACTTAAGAGAGATGTTTACCTATATCTATTTCATAAGTAACATATACATATCCAACCTTTATTCGTAATTTGATACATGATATATATTATATGTTACCATGCCAATTGTCACCTATGTTACCTTAATATCTACATAAGAGTGTGCACATATTAAATAGGACATAATATATATTTAGTCCGTAAAAATACATAGGAAATAGGTTTCTGTAGCACCTCCCTATACCTCTTTTTGTTATGGCTTTTAAGCTTTTTGTATGTTCTTCGCTTTTGATTTTTCATTCTAATAACGCCCCATTTCAAAATCTACACCTCCAATTTTATACTGCAAAATTTTAAAAAATCTACTTCTTTCTCCTAATATTTACTATTACCATTTCAAAACACCAACACTTTTGACACTTGAGAGAAAGATTACACAAGTAGATTAAAAAGGAAGAAGGAAAAGAATTAATCAGTTACAAAGAGTGGAAGTGTGAAACTATGAGAAATAAAACGAAACTCACCAATTTTTTGTGTGAAATCCCTATTCAACTAACATTTCTTTTTCTTTTACATTGTTGATGACGGGGGCAAGGACTCACAATCAACACAATACCAAATCTACCACAAATATAATTTGCCAAGGTTTTAAGTTTGTGTGATGTGGATATGGAGAAAAGATAACCATGTAGGTAGGAAGAAAATGTTTGAAGGTGATAATTTATAGGTATAATGATTATATTGATTTGTAACTGATGTTAAATTGAAGAGGTAAAATAATAATAGTAATAAAGATTTTAATGTGCCAATAAGCATTATATTTTCCGTTACCAACTTTTAAGTTAATAAGCCTTATTTCTTTCCTCCAAATTCTTCAGGTTTTATTGGTGTGTATATTGATGATATAGAGTATTTAATACCATAATTGAATGGGCAATTAAGTACAGACAGTAGAAGGAAAAAGGTAGCACACTTCTTTTGCATATTTGGAACAAAAAGCAAGGAAAATACAAAAAAAATGTCAAAAAAAAAGAGAAAAAAAAAAAGATAAATGCCAATGAAGGTCATAAAGAGATGCCACCTAGGATTGTCTATGCCTAGCTTTATATTATATATAGATTAGAGTTGTGAATGTAGTTTTGTGTTGTTTATTGATTTCAACTAAAAATCGTTGAACAAACATACCTGGTTCCAGGGGCGGGTGAAGGAAGGGCCAAAGGGGATTCATCAGAACCCCCTTCGGTGGATAATTATACTGTTTATTTATGGTTAAAATTATTTTATATATATATATATATATATATATATATATATATATATATATATAGTGTTATACCCCATTTTAACGGGTCAAAGCGGAATACAACATATTGATGATTCCTAATTATTTAACTTAAGGAGTCGCCACCTAATTAATTTAACGGTGAATTAAGACACCTATTTTGACTAGGTAAATGCCTAAAACTCCAATCTTAAAGGTCTTACTAACCTAATAAATTCTAGGTAAGGGTTCTAAATATCCTAATGGGAAGGTCTTAGGCATCCATTAGAATCCGTTAATTACGGTTACCAATCAAACTTAAGTGAATTAACTAAGCTTAAAAAATGTAATTAAAACCAAGTGCTAATGCATTTTGTTGAAATTAAGTAGTGAAATTGCACGGTGTTTGGAAAACTCAGCTTTTTAAATTTAAAGACTAGACTCTCAAGTTGGATACTTCAAAAAAAAAAAAAAAACAAAGATAATAATAATTTGAAAAAGTTTGAAAGCATCATTTTCCGAAGCAAGAAAAAGTTGAATCTGTTATTAGACTAGATAAAGACATTTACATACAGAAAAGGTTTGGACTTAAAGTTGATAAAATGGGTTTAGCATTAAATAACAATTTTCAATAGTTGACTTACTCTATTAAATAGAAAATTCTGACTTTAATGCCTTTGACGTTAAGGAAAATTGAGAACATGGAAAATGTTATGGTATCAAAATTTTTAATACAGGCAGAAGCTCAAACTCAAATTTAGAGGAATCATTTGGACTCTTTGAAAATCTGGTTTTTATGAAATCATTTGGATACATAAAATATCTCATGAACTGAGCTAGATTAAAGAAAAAAAAATCAATTCTTAGCTTATAGCTACTTTTTGGCATAGGAAAAACAATATAAAATCTTTCTGAATAACTTGGGATAACAGAAATGAAGTTATGTCCGCTCCTACTCTAATTTAACCATAGATTCAAAGTCCTTATAGCTAGATACTATGTTTCATATGATAGAATGAGTAAATATTATCTAGAAGTGATGATCCTATATGCCAAATGACTTGATTAATAACTAGGTGTTTCCCTAGATGTCTAGACCTGAGTTCAGTTAACTTCATAATGCCTCGAGCTTCAAACAAATCACCAAAACAAACCAACAAGTATACATGGTAACAACTAAAGAAAAAAAATAAAAGCTATCAAATATGACGTTAATGGAAGAGTATATTCGATTGTTTATCATTTCCTTTCACTCCTCTTCGTTTTCTTCTGTTCGGATGAGTTTCGAAAAAGAACGAGAGATATGAGTGGTATAGTGGATGCACGTTAAGATCTTGCGATGACGTCGAGTCTCAACCCGAGACTCTTCGGCTCCGGTATTCATGTAAACAAAAGGAAAAGATGAAAAGGATTAGAAAATGTGATTTTTAAAACAATAACAAAATGTGGAAAAAAAAAAGCGAATCATACGCACATTCGGTTCAGTTCTTTAGAACAAGCATCCATAAAGCATGAAAGAGTTTTAGACATTTAAATAGCAATTCCAAGAAGTATTAAAGCATAGAACACAATAGATGATGACATACTCTCTCGTCTCAATCTATTTTACAAACGAGACATTCAAGTCCTATGAATAATTAAAATATCTAAGTACTTTGAGTACATTGATACTTAACAGTAGAGTTTTTTTTTCCACTTTTTTTTCACTTCTCGCTCCCTAAGCTATATTTATATTTCCCAAGCAAGATGTGTACTTTTATTAACAGAGAGATTAGTACGTAGGTAGGACTTTTAGTGCAAGAACATCAACACACCATATGTTCAACTTCATGGTTAAATATCGATCTAGTAAAACAGAAAGTAACTCTAACGTGTTGTCTACATTTTGTTGTATTTTATATAAGCCCAAACAGTTACTGCTACTTATAATAAGAGGAAGAGTCACTTATTTTAACATGGCATGGCAGATTCATAACTTATAGAATCGGGCTTTCATATTACTGACTTAAACTAAGCATATACGGAAGCACAAATTCAGATTTTAAAATTTCATCCAAAACAATGGCAGATATATGAATATCTAGAGGTAACCTTAAACCAGTACATCTAAAGTGGGTAATGAGAAAGAAACACAACAGCCGTATCGCCCAAGATCGAAAGTGTGTAACAAAATATAGCAAACATAGGAGCATATATCCAGATTCATACAAAAATTATAAACTCGAATAATTAAAGTTACTACTGCAACTTTGTGTCCTCTTCGAACATAAAATGAGTTCCCAATAACATAATTTTTTAAAAGACATCTTTATCAAAATTTGTGAGCACATTTAAATACCACTGCGAGCCTAAAGCGTGATTTTCAATACGACACAACTGAATAAAAGAGGACAAAACAGAAAGGCATCGAATATTACCTTTTGTGGGTGCAGTGAACTCGGGTGCGGGGTCTTAGATACGACGTAGTCCGAACTCGCTCAGGAACAAAGCAACACAATTAAAAAAATGAAAGAAATATTTGCCGCAGCTAGGAGTCGACAAAGATCTATGTAGAGGGAAAACGTGCAATGAATCTCGGTTTGGAAAAAAAAATAGTATGACACGGAGAGTATTTTTTTTTTGGATGTTTAGAGAGGGACAATAGCAGCCAAGCCTTCGCCCTAAATGAAACCAAACGATAGTATTTATAGGACGAGCTTAGGGTTTGCTAGGGTTCCAAGATTTTGGGCGGGATTTCTTGGTCAAAACTCCATTTGAAATCCAAACGTTCAGATTTTGGACAGATTTGCAGGTCAGATGGTCGAAAAAAAAGGCAAGATTTGAAAATCAAGAGTGAAAGCAATGTATGTCCCTATACTTTCTGGTTTGAAAAAAAAAAAAAAATTCCAAAACAAGGTGTGCGTTGTTTTGACCATGGTTGGAGAGAGATGTATCTTTGTGTAGAAGAGGAAAAAGATAAGAAAGGAAGGGTGCGGCTGATTTTTTTGAGTAGAGATTAGGTTTGCAAATGTTTAGGGTTATTTGGGATGGATGGGCTGAAACTTTAGGGCCATGCTAAATGGACGAATTTGGGCTTTATTTTGGGTCATTAGTGGCCAAATTAAGGATCAGATTTTTATATAAATTAGGCTAGTATGAGGTCTTTTATCTTGGACTTAATATGCTTTCTTTCTTATATTTATTTGCCCCCCCCCCCCCCCCCCCCCCAAAAAAAAAAATAAAGATGAAAGACACTCTTTAGTTAATTATATATTAACGCGTGCTAAATATTACTCAATATAAAAATATATTTATTAGTACTCAAATAAAATTATACGATATTGTAATAGCCGCGTGATAATATTTTTAAAGTTTAAAAGTAAGTAAAAGCTATCGTCTAAATATATATAAAATGAACGCGATGCGTAAGATGTTAAAAGCGATCAGGGCGATTATGATATTAAGTGAGAGCAGTGTAATGAAAGTAATAACGATAATAATAATAATAATAATAATAATAATAATAATAATAATAATAATAATAATAATAATAATAATAAATAATAATAATAATAATTAATAAATAAATAAAAATACAGTAATAGTAATAGCAATAATGACACTGATAATAGTTAATGACTATAGTTGAATAATGGAAAACGACGATATAAATAACTGTTCTTAAGTTGTTCAAATATTAGAAGCGTAAATAAATATTGTGGAAGAAAGGCGGGACAAAATCGGGTGTCAACATATAGTAGACGTTGAACCCCCTTTGGCTTCTTCATGTGTTTACTTTTTCATATTTTGAACTCCCTTAGTGAAAATCCTGACTCCGCCATTGCCTGATTCCGAGCTTTATAATTAGTTGGGACTTGAGAGATAATTTCAATAGAAATAAAAATACCCAAATCAGTAAAGCAAAATAAAGAAGAAACCTTGTTAAAAAAATGATTAGCTTCGTCAAACAATCCTGCTTAGTGTGGTATCGTTTCAATTATTCTTGAATATCAAAATATCTTTCTATGACAAGTTGATTAATCAATACTGATTTAGTTCAGAAGAAATGATTAATCCTGCATATAGTAAAGCTCAAGTCGAATTATTGAAGAATATTATATCATACAGTTGCATTTGTTCGAAATAAAATGAAAAAACTCTAAAATAAGAAGAATGTTCTTTTTAACTCCCTACTTTTGTATGATTAATTTTTAGGAGTTTATATTTGATAACTTAATGCCACAAAGAATGAACCAAAAAATAATTAACAATTTAACTTTTAATGTCGGCAAGCCCGGGCCAAATATCACTAGTATATATATGGGGCAACTTACATAAATATCTACCTTTTAATGCTTGCTTTCAATTTGTAGCTACCTTTTTGCTATTTACAATTCGTAGCTACATTTAGGCATTTTCGCTGTATTTAACTGTATTTCAATGTATTTGAATACACTGTTTAGTTGTATCCAACAAAGTAGGAATTGTTAGTCAACCCCGTACCAACTCGTAAGATCTTGTAAAGTCATAGAATGTGTTGCTTCTGCCACCTATTCTTAGTACAAGCTTTAAGAAATTGAATTACAACAATCTATATATATATATATGTGTGTTGGTATACAATTTTTCGAGTAAATACAGTGTATTTGAAATTTTGCATCTGAAATTTTATTGAAATATATTCAAATACAGTCGAATACATATGTATATAGATCAATCAATCAACGCATATAGTAAATACATTATATTTACACTCAAATCCCATCAAACCTTTGGCGAAAATACAAAATACAGTCGTATCCGATCAAAATTTCTGATGAAAATACAAAATATATTGTATTTAAAAATGGAGAATACAATAAATCCGCTGAAAATACACTCAGATCTGAGAAGATATGGCCGATTGGCCATGGATTCCGTCCAGGGCGGTGGAGATGATGACGAGAAAGATGTTACACCTCGGAAATTTTCCGTTAGCATGTGCAAAATAGGCTAATAAGGATAAAATGTGTGTGTGGTATTTTGAAGGCGAGTAATAAGGTCCCGTAGATTGGTATCGAGGAGTTGAACAACTTTTAAGAAGGTTCCATAAGGATCGGAAATGAAGCAAAGTCAAGAAAATAAGATTCAGTGAACTGGGAGTATACGGTCCATTATACGGACCGTAAAAGTGTTTTACGGTCCATTATACGGACCGTAGAAGCGTCACAGAAGACACTGACTGAAGGGTGAGTTTTACGGTGTACTATACGGACCGTATAATGGTTTGACGGTTCGTAAAACGAACCGTCAAAGTGTCACAGAATGAGGTTGAGGGAAGATCAATTTTACGGTGAATTATACGGACCGTATAACAGTTATACGGCCCGACAAATGGACCGTCAAATGGTCACAGAGAGGGGTGATCACTGAGCCCATTTTTACGGTCAGTTATACGGACCGTATAACGAGCCGTATAATGGCATCGGGACTGAAGTTGAATTTTATAAAATATGATCCAAGTCTCATTTTTCATTTCCCATTTTCTACTACACGACTCTCTCTCTCTCTCTCTCTCTCTAGAATATTCTACACACTTCCAAACCAAGAACACAAGTAGAGATCAAAGATCAAATTCATCATAACCTAGTGCAAGAACACATCAAAAAGGGATTATTTGAGTCAAGAATCTCCTAGAAGGAGGAACTAGGGTTTTGTTGGAGTGAAGTAATTCAACTCAAGGGTTGTTCAATCACCATCCAAGGTATGTTTCATGACCTTATTAAGTTATTTAAGTGTTAAAAGTATAAGAAAGCTTGAATTGTAGAAAGACATAGAAAAATGGGTCTTGAATGGGTGAATAGTGCCACTATTGAGTGATGATGGAATCGAATCATATGAGTTGAAGTGTTAAGGTTATGCATATGCTAGAAATGATGATTTTACCATGAAATAAGTATTAAAGGTGCGAAAACACGATAATAAGCTATATGAATAAATGTGGGAAAATTGGAGGAAAATGGTGGAATATGGTGAGTTGACATGAATGATGGTTGTTGATTGTAATGTTGTGGATATTATGGTGAATGTTGGGAATTGGTATAGACGATGGGAAAATTAGAATAAAAAACGGAAGTGCTGCCCAATTTTCTTTAGGAATAGCGATGCGTTCTTATAGTCCATTAACTAATGACGATTCGAATTCTATTATGAAGGTAACGACGCGATATTAAAGGAGAGCAGGTGGACGATACTTTAGCTAAGCAACCAAGGTATGTGAGGCTAGTCCTTTTCTTCAAATGGCATGAATCCCATAGTATAAAATCCTTTTCTTTCCAAGAGCTCTTATACTCCGAAGATTTAAAAGCCTATATTTATGTCCATCTATATGAGCTAAGGTATATGATATGATAATGCTAAAGTGATGATTATGTCCTCATTGTCTACACTCACCTCATGTACTAATTCCTTCGAGGTGAGGCAGAATGTCAGAAATTTCTCCATAAAGAGATCGGGGGATCACGACCTTACGTCACCCCGATAGAGTACAGGTGATCATGAGCCTATGCATGTATTATGATGAGATAAGCATATTTTTAAAGTATATGATGATAAGTATTTTATGTTAAGCATGTCATGATTGCATTTACACCGTGCCTAGTTGGCCGGGCAGACACCGCTTCGGCGGGCGGCGATACGGATACACCATGACCCTCTCGGGCATGGGCAGACACCACTAGTGGGCGGCATGAGATGGTACCCCGGACGCGGGAGGCCTGGACGCGGGCTTATATTATTGATGATCACACCGTTCCGACATGGACGGGCAGTTTGCATGATATGTATACATGATACGATAAAGGGTATGAGTAAGACAACATGCATCATCCTTCCTATGATTATGATTCAGTCTCACATGTTCAATTGACGTTCCTTATGTTGCTATTGTCTCTCTCTTCATTATTTATGCCTCTCATACTCAGTACAATGTTCGTACTGACGTCCTTTTCTTTGGACGCTGTGTTCATGCCCACAGGTAGACAGGGAGACGAGCTAGATCCAGATCCATAGTGGCAGTCAGCTGTTGGGAGCACTCCATTGTCCGGAGGTGCTTGTGATCTCTTTTGTGTACGTATATATATATATATATATATATCCATTTTGGGCATGACGGAGTCTTGTTCCGTCCAGTGTACAGTATGTCAGTAGAGGCTCGTAGATGCGTAGTGTGGGTTAGATGGTTCCACAAAATATTATTATTACATGCATATACTATTTTGATAACTGTATGGCCAATGTATATAAAGCAAGTATGTTCTTTGTAAAGTATGATTCTCATATATCTTGTCTATAAATTATGGAAAGAGTATTTATTGAGTGAAATAAGTATTAAGAAGAGCGGTGCTCGGCGGTTTGCCCCGGGTACCCGTCGCGGCCCTAGCCGGGTCGTGACAAAAGTGGTATCAGAGCCAGGTTCAGTCCTAGGAAGTGTCTACGAGCCGTGTCTAGTAGAGTCTTGTTTATGGTGTGTAGCGCGCCACATCAATAAACAAGAGGCTACAGGGCATTTAGGAAAATGACCATCCTTCTTTCCATAGTTCGTGCGATAGAGCTGTGTGTAGGATTTTATTCTCTTCTAAAAGTGCGTTATGATTTCAGAATGCCGCCAAAGGGGAAAGCTACAGCTGCCCAGAAGGGCAAAGCTACGACAAAGAATCGAGCAGAAAGAGAGCCTCCGACGAATGTGGAAGAGGGTGAATCCCAAAATAAGGCATTGCCTAATGAAGAAGGGCAAGGAGGAGCCTCGGCTCCGGTTCCTCCACCAGTTGCTTTGGGTCAACAAGTGACCGAGGCCATACACTTATTGACTCAGCTGGTTGCCGCCCAGGCACAATGGCAAAGTGCGGGCCCGAGTGATCGTTCAACTAGTACAAGAGCCCGTGATTTCATGACCCTAAATCCCCCGGAGTTCTTTGGATCCAAGCCGGATGAAGACCCGCAAAACTTCATTGATGAGATGTTGAGAACCCTAAAGCTTATTCATGCTTCTGAGACAGAATCCGTGGAGTTGGTTTCTTATAGACTCCGCGATGTGGCGGTGCTATGGTATAACAACTGGATGACATCAAGGGGAGAAAATGCATCCCCTCCGGTTTGGCAAGAATTTGTGGATGCCTTTGTTCGTCATTACTTGCCACCCGAGACTCGCCGAGCTAGAGCGGACAGGTTCCTGAATTTGAAACAAGGGAACATGAGTGCCCGAGAGTATAGTATGCAATTCAATTCTCTGTAAAGGTATGCTCCGAGTGTAGTGGCCGACATGGGCGATCGTGTACACAGGTTCGTGAGTGGTTTGGGGCCACATTTGTTCAGAGAATGTTTGACGGCCTCTTTGCAAGACGGGATGGATATTTCCCGAATACAGGCCCATGCACAGAATCTTGAGGAATGACAACAATTACAGAGAGGTGATTATGACAGTGACAGGAGACAAGGAAAAAGGGCTAGATCGATGGGAGCAAGTAGTGAATATAGAGGGGGGTCGAGGCAGATGCATTCTAGGCACTCAGGTCAGTCAGCGACCAGTGCACCTCCTAGGTTTCCAGATAGAAGGGGTGATCGTTCTTTTCAGCCAGGACAGGGCCAGAGTTCGAGAGCCTCAGATTCCCAGTTCAGGGGAGATTTCAGTCAGCGGAGACCTCCGGTACCGCGGTGCAGTCAGTGCGGTAAGTTGCATTCCAGGCAGTGTCGTCAGGATTCAGATGCATGTTATGCCTACGGGCAGGTTGGTCACATTATGAGAGATTGTCCTTCCGCGAGAGGTAGAGCGGGGACTCAGCCCACCGGTTCAGCAGTGGGTTCTTCTTCGGTACGCCCGACAGTACAGACTTTTCAGACTACAGCAGGTAGAGGCAGAGGTAGAGGGGGAGTATCTACTTCAGGTACTGCTCAGCCCCGCGTATATGCCTTGGCCGGGCGTCAGGATCTTGAGTCTTCCCCAAATGTTGTCACAGGTACATTGACTATATTTTCCCGTGACGTGTATGCTTTGATCGATCCAGGCTCTACTTTCTCTTATATTACTCCGTATGTTGCTGGTTGCATTGGGGTGAAGCCCGAGTCAATTAAGCCCTTCGAGGTACTTACTCCGGTTGGTGAACCCGTGATAGCAAGACAAGTATACAAAAATTGTGTCGTTGTTATGTGTGACCGCCAGACTAAAGCCGATTTGATTGAGTTAGAAATGGTTGATTTCGATGTAATTATGGGTATGGACTGGTTGGCGTCATGCTATGCTAATGTTGATTGCCGGACGAAAGTGGTCCGATTCCAGTTCCTGGGAGAACCCGCACTTGAATGGAAAGGTAACACTGCATCTCCTAAGGGTAGGTTTATTTCCTACCTCAAGGCGAGGAAGATGATAGCAAAAGGTTATATTTCTCATCTAGTTCGAGTTCATGATATCGAGGCAGAGCCGCCAACTTTTCAAACAGTGCCGGTGGTAAATGAATTTCCAGATGTATTCCCAGATGAACTCCCAGGTCTTCCTCCAGAAAGGGAGATTGATTTCGCTATCGATGTATTACCCGACACCGAGCCCATTTCTATTCCTCCGTACCGAATGGCACCAGCAGAGCTGAAGGAATTAAAGGTACAGTTGAAGGATCTACTCGAGAAGGGGTTTATAAGGCCTAGTTCATCGCCGTGGGGAGCACCAGTCTTGTTCGTAAAGAAGAAAGATGGATCTCTGCGAATGTGTATTGACTACAGGCAATTGAATAAGGTGACAGTAAAGAATAGATACCCTCTTCCCAGAATCGATGATTTATTTGATCAACTGCAAGGTGCTAAATGGTTTTCCAAGATAGATTTGCGATCGGGTTACCATCAGGTGAGAATCAGGGAAACCGATATTCCCAAGACTGCCTTCAGGACGAGATATGGCCATTATGAGTTCCGAGTAATGTCGTTCGGGTTAACGAATGCCCCCGCAGTGTTCATGAACCTGATGAATAATGTATTCAGACCATTTTTGGACCTCTTCGTGATAGTATTCATCGATGACATCTTGGTATATTCTCGCACAGAATCAGAACATGCAGATCATTTGAGGATTATCCTTGGCGTTCTCCGAGCCCGAGAGTTATATGCAAAGTTCTCAAAGTGCGAGTTTTGGCTTAATTCCGTGGCATTTTTAGGCCATATTATTTCAGGTGATGGCATCCGAATCGACACTCAGAAAATTGAAGCTGTGAAGACTTGGCCGAGGCCTACGACACCTACGGAAGTTCGTAGTTTCCTGGGTTTGGCAGGATACTATAGGAGGTTTGTAGAGGGGTTTTCCTCTATTTCAGCTCCCACGACGAAGTTAACTCAAAAGTCGGCAAAATTTCAATGGAGCGACGCTTGTGAGCGCAGCTTCCAAGAATTGAAAGGCAAGTTGACTTCAGCCCCAGTGTTAACTCTTCCCGAAGGACCAGATGGCTATGTGGTATATTGCGATGCTTCCGGCATGGGATTAGGATGTGCATTAATGCAGCATGGCAAAGTCATTGCATATGCCTCGAGACAACTGCGGAAACATGAACAGAATTACCCAACTCACGATCTTGAATTGGCTGCAGTTATTCATGCTTTGAAGATATGGAGACATTACTTGTATGGAGTGCACGTCGACATATATACAGATCACAAGAGTCTCCAGCACATTTTTAAGCAGAAAGAGTTGAATCTACGACAAAAGCGGTGGTTAGAATTATTGAAAGACTATGATATAAATATCCTGTACCACCCCGGAAAAGCAAATGTGGTAGCCGACGCGCTTAGCCGTCGATCGATGGGTAGTTTATGTGGAATCCCCTCGGACAAGAAAGAAATGGTCTGCGAGCTTTATCAATTAGCCAAACTTGGAGTGCGTGCAATTGATTCGAGTAAAGCAAGTATCGGCATTAATGACCCCACAATTTCATCTTTAAGTGCAGAAGTGAAGGAACGACAATATGAAGATTCTCAACTAAGCCGTTACCGAGACCTATCTTGGGAGAAGGAAAAGTCTCCATTTGAAGTTTCCATGGATGGAGTTCTTCGATATCAAGGCAGGCTATGTGTGCCGGATGTGGCAAATTTTCGCCAACGGATCTTAGAGGAAGCACATCATTCCCGGTATTCTACTCATCCAGGTGCAACTAAGATGTATCATGACCTCAAGCTAATATACTGGTGGGATGGCATGAAGAGGAATATAGCAGAATTTGTAGCGCAATGCCCAAATTGCCAGCAGGTAAAAGCAGAATATCAGAAGCCAGGAGGGTTGTTGCAAGCCATGGAAATCCCTATGTGGAAATGGGAAATCATCAATATGGATTTTGTTGTAGGATTACCCCGTTCGCGAGGGAAGTATGATTCTATATGGGTGATCGTAGACAGGCTCACGAAATCAGCTCATTTCCTCCCAGTTAGAACTACGTACTCGGTGGAAGATTATGCCCGGTTGTATCTAAAAGAAATTGTGCGACTTCATGGGATTCCTTTAGCCATTATTATGGATAGAGGGGCACAGTTCACAGCCAAGTTTTGGAAGTCGTTTCAAGAGGGTCTAGGTACCCAAGTCAAATTTAGTACGGCATTTCACCCACAGACCGACGGGCAAGCCGAGCGTACTATTCAGACCCTGGAAGATATGCTACGAGCATGTGTGCTGGATTATGGTGGTAGTTGGGATGAGCATTTACCCCTCATTGAGTTTGCTTACAACAGTAGCTACCATTCCGGTATTCAAATGACTCCATATGAAGCTCTGTACGGAAGGAAATACAGATCTCCAGTTGGCTGGTTTGAAATAGGAGAATCACAATTAATAGGTCCCGACCTGATTCAACAAGCAGTCGAAAAAGTCAAGATTATTCGGAATCGGTTGCTAACAGCCGAAAGTCGCCAAAAATCTTATGCAGACAATCGCCGACGAGACCTGGAATTTCAAATTGGTGATTGGGTGTTTCTGAAGGTATCGCCGATGAAGGGAGTGATGAGATTTGGCAAGAAAGGGAAATTAAGTCCCCGATATATCGGACCCTATGAAATCATTCGTAAAGTGGGTCAAGTAGCTTATGAATTGAATTTGCCTTCGGAGCTTGAATCAGTTCATCCGGTATTTTATGTTTCAATGCTCCGCAAGTGTATTGGGGACCCCACAAGGATTGTTCCGGTGGAAGATATGCAAGTGACAGAAAAAAGCTAACATACGAAGAGGTGCCTGTTGCTATTTTAGACAGACAAGTGAGAAGGCTTCAGAACAAGGAAGTAGCGTCAGTCAAAGTTCTATGGCGGAACAATAATAGAGAGGAAATGACTTGGGAAGCGGAAGAAAAGATGAGGTCCCAGTACCCCCAATTGTTTCAAATCCCAGAAGAGACTCGACACGAAGCGACGACGAATTGAGGTATGTATGCCTTATTTTTAAGATTTTTGGTCGTGTGTGGCCATAGATACATTAATATTATGATATAACCCTATGAGGCAATAGTATTATGGGTTGCTGTGACAGGTTGGTAATGCCAGATTACAGAGGAAACTCTGGCGAAATTTCTGTAGAATCTCGAGTGTTTAACATTCGAGGACGAATGTTCCAAAAAGGGGGAAGAATGTTACACCTCGGAAATTTTCCGTTAGCATGTGCAAAATAGGCTAATAAGGATAAAATGTGTGTGTGTTATTTTGAAGGCGAGTAATAAGGTCCCGTAGATTGGTATCGAGGAGTTGAACAACTTTTAAGAAGGTTCCATAAGGATCGGAAATGAAGCAAAGTCAAGAAAATAAGATTCAGTAAACTGGGAGTATACGGTCCATTATACGGACCGTAAAAGTGTTTTACGGTCCATTATACGGACCGTAGAAGCGTCACAGAAGACACTGACTTAAGGGTGAGTTTTACGGTGTACTATACGGACCGTATAATGGTTTGACGGTCCGTAAAACGAACCGTCAAAGTGTCACAGAATGCGGTTGAGGGAAGATCAATTTTACGGTGAATTATACGGACCGTATAACAGTTATACGGCCCGTCAAATGGTCACAGAGAGGGGTGATCACTGAGCCCATTTTTACGGTCAGTTATACGGACCGTATAAATTTATACGGACCGTATAACGAGCCGTATAATGGCATCGGGACTGAAGTTGAATTTTATAAAATATAATCCAAGTCTCATTTTTCATTTCCCATTTTCTACTACACGACTCTCTCTCTAGAATATTCTACACACTTCCAAACCAAGAACACAAGTAGAGATCAAAGATCAAATTCATCATAACCTAGTGCAAGAACACATCAAAAAGGGATTATTTGAGTCAAGAATCTCCTAGAAGGAGGAACTAGGGTTTTGTTGGAGTGAAGTAATTCAACTCAAGGGTTGTTCAATCACCATCCAAGGTATGTTTCATGACCTTATTAAGTTATTTAAGTGTTAAAAGTATAAGAAAGCTTGAATTGTAGAAAGACATAGAAAAATGGGTCTTGAATGGGTGAATAGTGCCACTATTGAGTGATGATGGAATCGAATCATATGAGTTGAAGTGTTAAGGTTATGCATATGCTAGAAATGATGATTTTACCATGAAATAGGTATTAAAGGTGCGAAAACACGATAATAAGCTATATGAATAAATGTGGGAAAATTGGAGGAAAATGGTGGAATATGGTGAGTTGACATGAATGATGGTTGTTGATTGTAATGTTGTGGATATTATGGTGAATGTTGGGAATTGGTATAGACGATGGGAAAAGTAGAATAAAAAACGGAAGTGCTGCCCAATTTTCTTTAGGAATAGCGATGCGTTCTTATAGTCCATTAACTAATGACGATTCGAATTCTATTATGAAGGTAACGACGCGATATTAAAGGAGAGCAGGTGGACGATATTTTAGCTAAGCAACCAAGGTATGTGAGGCTAGTCCTTTTCTTCAAATGGCATGAATCCCATAGTATAAAATCCTTTTCTTTCCAAGAGCTCTTATACTCCGAAGATTTAAAAGCCTATATTTATGTCCATCTATATGAGCTAAGGTATATGATATGATAATGCTAAAGTGATGATTATGTCCTCATTGTCTACACTCACCTCATGTACTAATTCCTTCGAGGTGAGGCAGAATGTCAGAAATTTCTCCATAAAGAGATCGGGGGATCACGACCTTACGTCACCCCGATAGAGTACAGGTGATCATGAGCCTATGCATGTATTATGATGAGATAAGCATATTTTTAAAGTATATGATGATAAGTATTTTATGTTAAGCATGTCATGATTGCATTTACACCGTGCCTAGTTGGCCGGGCAGACACCGCTTCGGCGGGCGGCGATACGGATACACCATGACCCTCTCGGGCATGGGCAGACACCACTAGTGGGCGGCATGAGATGGTACCCCGGACGCGGGAGGCCTGGACGCAGGCTTATATTATTGAAGATCACACCGTTCCGACATGGACGGGCAGTTTGCATGATATGTATACATGATACGATAAAGGGTATGAGTAAGACAACATGCATCATCCTTCCTATGATTATGATTCAGTCTCACATGTTCAATTGACGTTCCTTATGTTGCTATTGTCTCTCTCTTCATTATTTATGCCTCTCATACTCAGTACAATGTTCGTACTGACGTCCTTTTCTTTGGACGCTGTGTTCATGCCCACAGGTAGACAGGGAGACGAGCTAGATCCAGATCCATAGTGGCAGTCAGCTGTTGGGAGCACTCCATTGTCCGGAGGTGCTTGTGATCTCTTTTGTGTACGTATATATATATATATATATATATATATATATATATATATATATATATATATATATATATATATATATATATATATATATATATCCATTTTGGGCATGACGGAGTCTTGTTCCGTCCAGTGTACAGTATGTCAGTAGAGGCTCGTAGATGCGTAGTGTGGGTTAGATGGTTCCACAAAATATTATTATTACATGCATATACTATTTTGATAACTGTATGGCCAATGTATATAAAGCAAGTATGTTCTTTGTAAAGTATGATTCTCATATATCTTGTCTATAAATTCTGGAAAGAGTATTTATTGAGTGAAATAAGTATTAAGAAGAGCGGTGCTCGGCGGTTTGCCTCGGGTACCCGTCGCGGCCCTAGCCGGGTCGTGACTGTTGACACCCAATTTTGTCCCGTCTCTCTGCCAAAATACCTATTTTAAGCTTCTAATATTTTGAAAAAATAAAATATATATATTATGTTTACTATAATTATTAGCCTCTTATCAATACCGCCATTGTATCATTCTATCAATTATTATTATTTATCGTATTTTATTATTATTATTATTATTATTATTATTCACAATTTTTTATCATTTCAGTATTTTACCAGCTTACGCACACACATCGCATTTTATCTTTGCATAATTAAATAATAATATTTATCTTACTGTGGATTTTCGGAATATTATTGCACGGCTATTACGCCATTTTTTTATCTGAACATTAATGTTTGCATATTTTATGTCGATCAATATTTTAACACAAGTTATTTAAATAGGTCTCTTATTCAAATTTAGAAGCCAAACTATTTCTTGCACTCGGTCCGTATTTTGACTTACCGGACTCCAAATCAAAGTCCGATTAATTTTTAATATCTTTTGGACTAGCCCATATCTTTTATCTTAATTTTTAGAACAGTCCGTGTTTTAATTCGCCAGTCCATTCTTTTAATACCCGGTCTAAAATTGACCCAGTCCATAAATGGACCGGGTCTGACCCATTTATTGAAAAATAAGGGAAACCCTCATTTTCCCTTCATTTTCACTCCCTCCGCCTCTATTTCCACCCGTCGTCTCCTTTTCCCTTCTCCTTCACCTCGTCTCCGCCTTCCCCTAAACCCTAGCGCCGCACATACCCCCCACCCTCTCTCATTCTCTTCCTTCTCCGCTCCCCCCCTCTTTCATCGTCATCCTCCACCTCTCTCACCCTGTCTCCTCTGACTTCGCCCATACCCCCACGTTATCTCTGACACCCTCCACTACACCTCTGCCTCCCCATTTCTCTTTGTCGCCCACCCCACGCCACTGTCACCCCACCTCGTTTTGTTCCCCCCGCTCCTCTCTCTCTCTCTCTCCTTCTTCATCAGAAACCCTAAACCCACCCTATAAATAATTGTGGAGTGGAATCGATTAAAAGGGGGAGGATTTTTGGATTCAGGAAACCCCCCAAGGATTGAAACCTTAAAATCGAGAAAACCCCCAAAAGAACGAAATCCTTGATTCTGAAAGTTTCCTCAATAACTGATTTTCGGTTCAAGGAATCCTTTGCAAAGTAATTTCTTTTAGCTGTCACAATATCCCGAAAACATCGAATCAAAAATATTTAAACAATTTTTTTCGTCTACTCTGCGTTTGTCGCGAATTCGAGTCTCGCGACATCGAATTTGAAGTGTTCGAGCATGAATCGAAGGCCCCGTACTCATTTCGCTGCACCTAGAAAAGGTCAGAGTAATCCCTAGTTTCTATCCTTAAAATTTCATCTTAATCTATGTTTGGCATATTGTTAGTATGTGATTAGTGTATATTTACTGCCTGTCTGGATTGCTGTTTGAATTAGAGTATTGTAAAATTATAGGAATTGTTTAGTTTGGATAATAAAGATTATTGTGATCGTCTTAGTTAGTTTAGCTTAACTCTCATTTTTTTACTCAGCTTGATTAATATGTCATGAACTTAGTCGTTCCAGATTCAAATCGAGATATATGTTGATCCATGTTTAAACCAGTATAAATACGATATATTTCTGTCTTGGTTACATGCTTATCAGGAGTCCATCGTAATGAGAGACTATAATAAACTGGTCCTGTTGTCTATGCTCCCTTCTTCTCCCTCAATTCGTTTGACATGAATGATCCAAACCATCAGTTCTTATTTATTAAAAGATGTTTTAAATCCCAATGGTTTCCTTCAGTTATCATATTGAAGAATTAACTCAAAGCATGTGTTAGTTTGAATACTGATATGTTCAGCTACTGTTTATGTAAGATTGTGTGAAATGACATGACTAAACTCTTGAGATATGCTAATTTACTTGAACATGATTAAATCCCTGTTCAAAATTTTGCCTAACCATGAGAATATGCGAGGATCATTCATATAAAAAATGAATTTCTGTTTTCACTTTACTTATTAAATATTAAAAACTTGGAAGGTATCTCACGAATTCTTTAGTTTATTTGGTTATGAGTCGATTCAGATCTTTTAAAATTTCTTAAAACTCCTAAATGGCATGTCACTTATGTAGGTTTGATCCTAGTTTCTGTCCAGATCCCTCTGAGTCTCTTAATGTTCCTTGAGTCTTAATTGAAGCTGATCATTATTCAGATTCCTCTGAAACTTTAAATTTATCTGTGAGTTTGTTTGTTTCTTTTTTTTTATTCACTTGGGTTCTGCTGTTTTTTCAAGCATCTGGTATATGCCAAGTTGAATATGAACCTTTGTATATATATCGGGTTGATGTTGTTGAATGTTGTGTCCCCTTTTGTGAAGTTGCCTTTTGTATATCTTGAAATAATGCCTGAAATACTTCAACTGTGTAGCCTTATGGTAATTTGTTTTCAGTATTGATTAGCCTAGTCTTTGTGTTCTTCTTAAATTAGTTAAAGGTATTCAGATTGGACAAATGAAAGATCAAGGTCCATCCATGTGATCTAATTTTACTTAATTGGAATAGAACATCTTTGGGATTCTTAACATACTAGAAAGCAGTTTTTAAAATGGGTAGATTGGAGTTGAGTTGTTAAAAACTATTCTTACCTTACACAATTCCATGTTGCTTCATGAATTTACTATTAGTTGAGTTTTCTTTAACCTGTATAACCAATGTCAGATTTGTTTAGACTGAATTCAGGCACACCCAGTTTGTATATTTTTTCCTCTTCTCTTTATGCTGCTCGTGTTGTAGAACACAAGCAGTGGGGTATTTGTTGTGTGTTTGAAGTATCTTGAAGTCTTTTTCGAAGGAATGAGTGAATACGCATTAGTTAAGCTCTATATATATTCCATAATGTCGGTATACATCTCGTTAGAATTCTGCATATGTTGCAAGTATATCTCGTTGAAGTATGTTTATGAATGAGATACACTTAAATATACATAGTATAAGCACAATCTACTGATCTGTTTTTGAGCTCATATTCATATGTTTAGCCTTATTTATTGGTTATGTACTAACTCTTTTTCTCTCGTTTCTTTGCATAAACCTCGCGTATGAGCCCGAGGGACTCGTCTCCCTGTCGCATTTGATGTTGGGTTAAAACCCAACTTAATTTCTCCGAGTCGTTCGTCATTCAATCCATCCACAGCAAAATGAAATCTACTGGGCCAAAGCCCAATAGCAGCAGCTCTGCCGTCCAAATGGGCTGAGCCCACTCAACTTATTTACCCCTCTATTCTATTCCTTTATGTATTTATTTAGTATCACATGACTAACATTTTGTTCTTTTGTATTGATTTGGTTGAACTTTTTTTTTAGGGAAATTAGTAAGTTTAGTAGTGGCTGGTTAGTTTAAAGAAGGTTAACAGTCGATAAGTTTATTTCCCCCTCTTCTCATATTAAATTATTTATAATGTATATTTATTTTATTGAGAATAATTGATTTGCAAAACGGCACGACTATATATTTTAAGTAAAGAAAATTATATTTTATTCTTACTATTATAGATATTTCAAAACAGCATTAATACGCGAATATAAGCTCAAGTATACTTTATAGATAAATTCTTCAAATTTGGAATTAATCATGCATATTTTTAACTAGGTATGATTAATAAGAAAACTCACTGTCCTTTTGCTTTCTATTTAAAGAATAGTCTAGATTTTTCTACATAGTCATATTTATATCACACTATTTTATTCAAAGTTCCAATTTGCGAAATCTTCTCATATGTAAATTATCTTTTACAAGTTTTATTTTAAAATAGTATTAGTATTTAAAATTATATCAACATATTTTTAAGTATTACTCAGCATTTCAAACCTTCTTTGCTGAACGGCATTTAAAATTTTCTTTCTATATAAATTATCATATTTTCTATTCGTCTTATGCTAGCTAATATTTCTCATTTAAAACTTTAGTAATATCTATAAGCATTATTTTAAATAGAATTATTATATTTGTATCTTTTTAAAACCTTAGTAATAATTTACAAAATTATTTCCTTAAATATTATTTTCGCATTTAATCTAAATTAATTAACCTAAGTTTGGTCGGATAATCGTAAGTTAACGGATTCTAAAGGATGCCTAACCCCTTCCCTTTAGGATAATATAGAGCCCTTACCTAGAATCACACTGGTTAAGCAGACTATTAATTGAGGTTTAGTTTTAACTTTACCTTAGTTAACATTTAGGTGTCCTAATTCACCGTTAAATCAATTAGGTGGCGACTCCTTAAAACAAATAAACAGGAATCACCAATACGTCATACTCCTAAATCAAACCCGGTTAAAATGGGGTGTGACAGCTTGGCGACTCCGCTGGGGACTTTAGGTTCTTAACCATAACAACTTAGGTTAATAGTTAATTTGTTGGATATTTTGTTTGTTTTCTCTTTTGCCTTTATTATTGCTTTTTCCTTATATGCTTTTGGTTGTTTTTATTTTATTCCTTATGTAAATTTTCTATGTAATATGTATGTTATTGCGTTCCTTAAATTGGCATTCCGCTCATATTTCTTTCACTCCTGGAAAACTCACACATATTCACACACTTAAAGCGGCTTCGCAGTTTGCGCCCGTGCACTACTAAATTACCCCTTTAGTTGGATTGGTCTTGTGGATTTAGTCGATCGGCGGTGCAGTCGACGGCCACGGACTTTCCACTTCCAAGTTGTCCGCTTGGGGGAGCCTTGTGTCATAGGAAAACCATTCTTAGTCTACCTAGGGTAGAGCGAAACCAAAACCTTGTAAGGACATGCATCATTTTAAACCTAGGAAGCTTAATACCCTTGGTGTATTAAGTTCATTAGTCAACCTTACCAAATGTCCAAATGAGTCTATGACTCTAAGTGACACTTCTCACTATCTATGTGCATTATTTGAAGGACAAATATGTGGAATATGTGGACCTAATACTCTATAGATAAATATTTCAAGGAAACTGACATTTTGTTGCAGGTTGCCGTGGAGCATTAATTAATGCCGGAGGTTGAAGACAACCAAAGGAAATTAGTGAAGTTGAAGTATTAGATATCTTAGGTTGATTTTGAGATGTATTATTGGCATGTAATAATTTTTATTCTTGCAAATTACTTTTAGGAGGAGTTGTGGAATGATACATAAAAGACATGTTTGTCCTTCAAATATTCGTTAGGCCTACCTCTGGCATAAAGAGGTCCCTTGCATTATAAAACGCGATGTATTATGCGCAATAATGTGTTTATATGCAATAATATGTCCTTACCGTATACTGACTCATTTTCTTTTTTTCTTTTTCTTGTTTTATCTTTTTTCTTTTTAAAATTTATTTTCAAAATAAAAGGTTGACTTGTGCTAAAAGGGAACTGGCGGAGCATCCATATTTCACACGGTCTAAAGCCAAGAAATCAGATTCTGACTCATCACTAATCACCTGGTTAACTAAAAGGACTCGTTCTAAAATGGAGCAAAGTTTGATCAATGCAACCACTTCATCTGAGCCATCTCTTAGTTTACCAATCACGAGTGATCCCACATCCTCTAATGAACCAGAAACACATTTGGAGACCATTGCTCGTCTGGAGCGACGAGTTGCCGAACTAAGTCATATGGTACTTCATAACCGGTCATTTTCTCAAACACCGCCACATATGACTCCGTCCCAGGGAGTTCGTCAAACTTTACCTGTGCCACCTCCATTTCCAAATTTGGACGAATTTAACCAAACAAATTATTTTACCACTTCTCAGCCAGTTCGCTCCGAACACCTCACTCAAAATGCTCCCTTTTTATTTACAACCACCTCTTCAAAAGCTCAATTCATACCGCCAGCACATGACACACATCAAGTTCCGCCAGTATATACTTATACCACAGCTCCACCCATGACACAAATCCAGGGACAATGTCGCACAGATGTTGATCATTATGTCGAAGTTGAAAATGAGGCACGGTCAATTAATGATGAAATGATAAATAGAAAGCTCAAACGTTTGGAGGATGCCATGAGAAGTTTGCGTGGACTTGGTAGTAACCAAAGCGTGAGATATGAAGAATTATGTGCATTTCCTGAGGTAGAATTGCCACCAGGTTACAAGATTCCAAAATTTGAGAAGTTTGATGGGTCGGGGAACCCTTTCTTCCATTTGAAGGTCTATTGTGAAAAGTTGATTGGTGTGGGGAAGAATGAAGGGATAAGAGTCAAACTATTCAATCAGAGTTTGAGTGGAAAAGCCTTGGAGTGGTATTCTAAGCAAGATACAACCAAATGGCGTACTTGGGATGATTTGGCAAATGCTTTTGTGGATCACTACAAGTTTCATGTTGAGATCGCTCCTGACAGAATCTCAATTACAAAGTTGAAGAAGAAGTTCACCGAATCATTTCGAGAATATGCTATACGGTGGAGGGAAGAAGCATCTAGAGTACACCCACCCATGGAGGAGACAGAAATGGTTACTTTCTTCATTCAAGCACTAGAACCGGAATACTATGAACGTTTGGTGACAATGAGTGGAAAAACTTTTGCAGAAGTGATCAAAGCCGGGGACATGATCGAAGATGGCATTAAGACAGGGAGAATAACAAGTCTAGCAGCTTTGCAGTCTACCAGTAGGGCTATACAAACTGGTACTCTCGGAAATGGAAAGAAAAAAGAGAAAGAAGCAGCATCGGTGATGGCCTTGGGAAACACATCATACCACCATCAACGACCCCCGCGATACCAGCCTAACGCTCACCACTCACAATATTTCCAATATTCTCCATATCCATACGACCAAACTTTGTCATCTTACCAACCTCAATCACCACAAATATCCTACCCCGTTTACAACACACAACCAGCATATCGAGCTCCACGACCACCAACATATCCAGCTCCTCCATCACAACCTCATCATCCAAACAATGCATCCGCACCTCGCCCAAATAAATCGTTTCACAATTTCACACCATTGGGAGAACCACTGAGCGTTGTTTTCGAAAGACTGCAAGCTTCAGGCTTAGTATATCCTGTGGAAGGTAGAATTCCAGATCCATTACCCAGAAGCTTTGATCCCACTAAAACATGTGCATATCATTCGGGGGTAAAAGGCCTTTCCACTGATCGTTGTTACGCATTAAAGCATAAGGTTGAGGATCTTATTGAAGCAAAACAGATCACGGTCAAACCACCAACACCAAATGTGGTTAACAATCCACTCCCGACCCATGATGGGGCCACGATAAATATGATTGGAATAGATAAAAATGTTGACGACCCAGCCGAATTTATAGTGCCTGTGGATCGTGTGGAGGATCATGATTTTGTAGCCGTTGCTTCTCCGGCTGTAGTAATAAGGGGTTGTGTGCCTGTCGAGATATTAGGAGCCTCATCAATACCTGTGGAAGTAGTTCGAGCACCAAATCAGTTGCCAGTGCTCGATACAAAAGCCGTACCATGGAATTATCAACAAACTGTGATGGAGTGTCGAGGAAAGGACACGATCACTGACAAGGTTAAGACGTCAGGAATGACAAGGTCTGGGAGGTGCTATTCTCCAGAAGAACTAGTTAGATTGGGGCAACTTAAGGAAACCAACGTACCTCCCAAAAGGGTCGTGACTGAATTCGAAGCAGAAGAATTTCTGAGGAAAATTAAAGCTAGTGAGTACTCAGTTGTGGATCAGTTGAAAAAGACCAATGCTCAAATTCCTATTCTCTCTTTGCTTTTGAGTTCAGATATGCACAGAAATGCACTGTTGAGGATTTTGAATGAAGCATATGTTCCAAGCGAAACAACTAGTGAGGCGTTAGCTGGGATGATTGAGCGCGTGCTTGACAGTCATCGAATCAGCTTCGATAATGAAGAATTGCCGCCGGAAGGATGCATGCATAACAAAGCACTCCATATAACTGTCAAGTGTCGTAACATGTTTGTGGCTAAGGTATTAGTTGATGGGGGTTCTGGACTCAACATCTGTCCATTAACAAGTCTGAAGAAGATCGGATATAATGTTAGCGAGCTCAAGACCAGTGATATGAATATTCGAGCATTTGATGGGGCTCCAAGGCGTCCTATTGGGGAAATAGAGTTGAAAGTGTTGATTGGCCCTGTTGAATTCATTATGGACTTTCAAGTACTTGATATTTCCACGTCATACAATATGCTGTTAGGTAGGCCGTGGATTCATCTGGCTGGGGCTGTACCATCTACTTTGCACCAAACTGTCAAATTCGAGTGGGATCAACAACAAATATGTATACATGGAGAAGGAGACACGTCTTTCTATATAGAGCAATCCACTCCATTCATCGAGGCAGAAGGAGGTTTCGACGGAGCAGCTTACCATGCTTGGGAGGTTGTGAATGTCACTAAGGAGAGTGAAGTATGTCAAACTCAAGAGTTCAAAAGATCATGCGCCGCAATTATGGTTGCAAAAGAAATGGTGAGAAATGGGTACCAACCTGGATTTGGGCTAGGGAAAACACTAAATGGGCGGGTTGAGCCAGTCGTTCTCCCTACGCAACAGTTTACATTCGGTTTGGGATATGAGCCAACTGAGGAAGAAGTGAAGAAAGCACGAAAAAATAAAATGAAGGAGATTGCATTGCCAAAACCTATTCCTACCATTGATCAAACTTTCTCAAAACCTTCAGGTCTGATTGTTGAAGTTGCCTATGATGATATCGTGGAAGGAGTCAAAAACCTGTTCGTGGAAGATGAAGATGATCATGCTATGATAATCAAAGACTTTGCTGAAATATTGACTTTATAGGCTGCTGAGCCAGGACCTGAGTTGCAAAATTGAACTTCTATCTTAGCCCCGGTTCGCCGGGAGTTTCAGTATTTTAAGTTTAAATTTCCTTTTGTAGTAGGCCGGAGGCATCAACTAGAACATTTAGTTCCTTTTGTCATGTTGCCTCTATGTTTTGTTACGGCCTTTTTAAATTAAGATTCTGTCATTTTGTTTGTAACGAACTACGTTTGGCCTGACTTCCTGTTGGATACGTAGGCAGCCCATATCGGGTTCGGCCACTCTTTTCAAATCATTTCAATATCTTTGTTTGTGGTTGGAACTACGTTTGGCCTGACTTCCTGTTGGATACGTAGGCAACCCACATCGGGTTCGGCCACTTTTTCAAAATATTTCAGTGTTTTTGTTGTATGAGTGGAACTACGCATGGCCTGATTTCCTTTTGGATACGTAGGCAACCCACATAGGGTTCGGCCCCTTTATTAAAAAACAAAACAAACTCAAAAATCTTTATGTTCATCACGAACTACGTCTGGCCTGATTCCTTTGGGATACGTAGGCAACCCGAGGCGGGTTCGGCCCTTCTATCTTAAAATTTTTATCTTCAGTTTGTTCAAACATTTTGGTTCCTATAAAATACATAAGGATTTTTATACAAGACTTGGTCTTCCCACCGTTTAAATTCATGTGTTTTAGTATCTTGAAACTGGGACAAATTTTTGGAATCGGTCAAATCGCTTTCAAAATTTTTTCATTACAACTTTCTCACTTTTCGATCGTTTAGAACCAAGCGTTTCCAGGACTTGAAACTGGGACAAATTTCGAAGTCGGTCAAATCACTTTCGAAAACTTTCATTATAAGTTCTTATTTTTCAATTGTCCAGAATCAAGCATCTCTAAGACTGAAACTGGGACAAATTTTTAGAAGTAGCATAAAAGTGGTTTTAAACAAAAGTCTATCCATATTTCTAAAATGTGAGTAAATTCAAAAATCGAGTCTTCTTAATCATGTTACATATTAGAGCCACTAAGTATTTCCTTTCAAAGTCATCCAAATCTCATTACTTTTATTTTCAAAATACATTTTTTTATAACTGAAACTCCCCGGCAAAGCAAGATATGTGGTGAGACATCGAAGAACGTGGACGCGACCGAGACAAAAGTCAATTCAAGGGCCAAGTTCCCCGATATGCACAAGTCAACCAATTTTCTTTTAAACTCACAATTTTTCTTTGTTGAGACAGGTCCAATTAACATGAACATGGTGCATATGTTAAATTATGGGCGTAATCAAAAGTTAACTTTCTTCAAAATGCAAATATTCTTCAACGTGGATGCAAAGGTAGCTTATGCCGAATGGCGGACATCGTTCCACTCATCACGAAATTTCGATTGCAACAGGGGACACAAGTTCATCTTTTCATCCAAGGGTTGTAAGTATAATTCTTTCAGACCCAACTATTTATTCTTATCACTAACAATTGTTTTAGCTCGTGACATTCATCGATGGATCGAATACATATAATCATGGACACTGACCTTGATCACCTGTTATCGGTTACAATTCCTCAATTTCGACATCATTTCATACATATTCAAATCATTATCAAATTCTTTTAAAATGAGGTATTTTAATAAGATAGCAAGATCTAAATATTGCATCGTATATCAAATTGTGGGGTTAATTATAGATTTAATTTCCGTCACAACGGGACAGGGATTAAGATGTGGATATCTTTTTACAATACTATTTCTAAAGTGGACGTGGATTTACATTTACATTGTGGATGCGAGCATGGAAGTGGAAATAGAATTATATTACAAAAAAAATATACATATAATTGTAGAAAGTGGATACAGATTTATGTTTTTGAAAGTAAAAGTGAATTTATTTTTGCGCCGTATAATGCAGACGTGAAAGTAGATGTAAATTTACTGTTGTACCGTATAATACGGACGTCAAAGTCGACGTGGATTTATATTTTGTACCGTGAAATGCGGACGTAGATTTATATTTTGAACTGTGAAAGTGAACTTGGATTTATTTTTCTGCACCCTGAAAGTGGATGTGGATTTACATTTTTGCACCATGGGAAGTGGACATGATATAGGCACCCACCTTAGAATGCGGGTATGTCAATTTCAATCCAGGCACCCACCTTAGAATGCGGGTATTTCAATGTTCAATTCAGGCACCCACCTTAGAATGCGGGTATTTCAATGTTTAATTTAGGCACCCACCTTAGAATGCGGGTATTTCAATGTTCAAATTAGGCACCCACCTTAGAATGCGGGTATTTCAAAATTTAATTCAGGCACCCACCTTAGAATGCGGGTATTTCAATGTTCAATTCAGGCACCCACCTTAGAATGCGGGTATGTCAATTTCAATCCAGGCACCCACCTTAGAATGCGGGTATTTCAATGTTCAATTCAGGCACCCACCTTAGAATGCGGGTATTTCAATGTTCAAATTAGGCACCCACCTTAGAATGCGGGTATGTCAATTTCCAATTTAGGCACCCACCTTAGAATGCGGGTATTTCAATGTTCAGTTCAGGCACCCACCTCCGAATGCGGGTATCTTATATTTCAAGTTCAGGCACCCACCTCCGAATGCGGGTATCTTATATTTCAGTTCAGGCGCCCACCTCCGAATGCGGGTATCTTATATTTCAAGTTCAGGCACCCACCTCCGAATGCGGGTATCTTATATTTCAAGTTCAGGCACCCACCTCCGAATGCGGGTATCTTATGTTTCAGTTCAGGCGCCCACCTCCGAATGCGGGTATCTCATATTTCAAGTTCAGGCACCCACCTCCGAATGCGGGTATCTTATATTTCAGTACAGGCGCCCACCTCCGAATGCGGGTATCTTATATTTCAAGTTCAGGCGCCCACCTTCGAATGCGGGTATCTTATATTTCAAGTTCAGGCACCCACCTCCGAATGCGAGTATCTTATATTTCAGTTCAGGCGCCCACCTCCGAATGCGGGTATTTTATATTTCAGTTCAGGCGCCCACCTCCGAATGCGGGTATTTTATATTTCAGTTCAGGCGCCCACCTCCGAATGCGGGTATTTTATATTCAAGTTCAGGCACCGACCTCCGAATGCGGGTATTTTATATTTCAGTTCAGGCGCCCACCTCCGAATGCGGGTATTTTATATTCAAGTTCAGGCACCGACCTCCGAATGCGGGTATTTTATATTTCAGTTCAGGCGCCCACCTCCGAATGCGGGTATTTTATATTCAAGTTCAGGCACCGACCTCCGAATGCGGGTATCTTATATTTCAGTTCGGGCATCACCTCCGAATGTGGATTCAACTTTCGAAGCAGGGGTTGCAAGTGTAACTTCTCCAACCCTGCCTTATTTACATATATTTCTTTATTGCTAACATCCGTTTTTAGCTGATGGCTTTTGACAATATCAAAGTTGGCATCACACATCAAATCGTGGAACTTTCTCTTCGGCAGCGAACTGGGGCAATTTGTCGGGAAGGATAATCAGACTTCCCGACACGGGTCAAAGATCTACCTCGAACACTCGTCTCTAATCACAAGTATTCTTTTGCAATTCAATCTTCAGAATTCTCAAGTTTCTATCACAATACCCAGTGTTATCATAATTCAGCACTGAGACAATATTTTGCAAGTATCGCGTCAATTGGGTTCATGTGTCGTAATTATCCCAGAACTACACTCGACCTAATTCTCGTAAAGCCCGAGATATGTAGGTAACTCAGAGACCGGAGTCCGGTCATAATCCTCTCAAGTTTCCTTTAGCCGGGACAAAATAGGCTACTGAGTCAACGTCTTTGCCCGACAACTCTTTCATCATTATCGGGCAAAGAGGGACAAGTTGTTGACACCCAATTTTGTCCCGTCTCTCTGCCAAAATACCTATTTTAAGCTTCTAATATTTTGAAAAAATAAAATATATATATTATGTTTACTATAATTATTAGCCTCTTATTAATACCGCCATTGTATCATTGTATCAATTATTATTATTTATCGTATTTTTTTATTATTATTATTATTATTATTATTCACAATTTTTTATCATTTCAGTATTTTACCAGCTTACGCACACACATCGCATTTTATCTTTGCATAATTAAATAATAATATTTATCTTACTGTGGATTTTCGGAATATTATTGCACGGCTATTACGCCATTTTTTTATCTGAACATTAATGTTTGCATATTTTATGTCGATCAATATTTTAACAGAAGTTATTTAAATAGGTCTCTTATTCAAATTTAGAAGTCAAACTATTTCTTGCACTCGGTCCGTATTTTGACTTACCAGACTCCAAATCAAAGTCCGATTAATTTTTAATATCTTTTGGACTAGCCCATATCTTTTATCTTAATTTTTAGAACAGTCCGTGTTTTAATTCGCCAGTCCATTCTTTTAATACCCGGTCTAAAATTGACCCAGTCCATAAATGGACCGGGTCTGACCCATTTATTGAAAAATAAGGGAAACCCTCATTTTCCCTTCATTTTCACTCCCTCCGCCTCTATTTCCACCCGTCGTCTCCTTTTCCCTTCTCCTTCACCTCGTCTCCGCCTTCCCCTAAACCCTAGCGCCGCACACACCCCCCACCCTCTCTCCTTCTCTTCCTTCTCCGCTCCCCCCCCCCCCCCCCCCCTCTTTCATCGTCATCCTCCACCTCTCTCACCCTGTCTCCTCTGACTTCGCCCATACCCCCACGTTATCTCTGACACCCTCCACTACACCTCTGCCTCCCCATTTCTCTTTGTCGCCCACCCCACGCCACTGTCACCCCACCTCGTTTTGTTCCCCCCGCTCCTCTCTCTCTCTCTCTCCTTCTTCATCAGAAACCCTAAACCCACCCTATAAATAATTGTGGAGTGGAATCGATTAAAAGGGGGAGGATTTTTGGATTCAGGAAACCCCCCAAGGATTGAAACCTTAAAATCGAGAAAACCCCCAAAAGAACGAAATCCTTGATTCTGAAAGTTTCCTCAATAACTGATTTTCGGTTCAAGGAATCCTTTGCAAAGTAATTTCTTTTAGCTGTCACAATATCCCGAAAACATCGAATCAAAAATATTTAAACAATTTTTTTCGTCTACTCTGCGTTTGTCGCGAATTCGAGTCTCGCGACATCGAATTTGAAGTGTTCGAGCATGAATCGAAGGCCCCGTACTCATTTCGCTGCACCTAGAAAAGGTCAGAGTAATCCCTAGTTTCTATCCTTAAAATTTCATCTTAATCTATGTTTGGCATATTGTTAGTATGTGATTAGTGTATATTTACTGCCTGTCTGGATTGCTGTTTGAATTAGAGTATTGTAAAATTATAGGAATTGTTTAGTTTGGATAATAAAGATTATTGTGATCGTCTTAGTTAGTTTAGCTTAACTCTCATTTTTTTACTCAGCTTGATTAATATGTCATGAACTTAGTCGTTCCAGATTCAAATCGAGATATATGTTGATCCATGTTTAAACCAGTATAAATACGATATATTTCTGTCTTGGTTACATGCTTATCAGGAGTCCATCGTAATGAGAGACTATAATAAACTGGTCCTGTTGTCTATGCTCCCTTCTTCTCCCTCAATTCGTTTGACATGAATGATCCAAACCATCAGTTCTTATTTATTAAAAGATGTTTTAAATCCCAATGGTTTCCTTCAGTTATCATATTGAAGAATTAACTCAAAGCATGTGTTAGTTTGAATACTGATATGTTCAGCTACTGTTTATGTAAGATTGTGTGAAATGACATGACTAAACTCTTGAGATATGCTAATTTACTTGAACATGATTAAATCCCTGTTCAAAATTTTGCCTAACCATGAGAATATGCGAGGATCATTCATATAAAAAATGCATTTCTGTTTTCACTTTACTTATTAAATATTAAAAACTTGGAAGGTATCTCACGAATTCTTTAGTTTATTTGGTTATGAGTCGATTCAGATCTTTTAAAATTTCTTAAAACTCCTAAATGGCATGTCACTTATGTAGGTTTGATCCTAGTTTCTGTCCAGATCCCTCTGAGTCTCTTAATGTTCCTTGAGTCTTAATTGAAGCTGATCATTATTCAGATTCCTCTGAAACTTTAAATTTATCTGTGAGTTTGTTTGTTTCTTTTTTTTTATTCACTTGGGTTCTGCTGTTTTTTCAAGCATCTGGTATATGCCAAGTTGAATATGAACCTTTGTATATATATCGGGTTGATGTTGTTGAATGTTGTGTCCCCTTTTGTGAAGTTGCCTTTTGTATATCTTGAAATAATGCCTGAAATACTTCAACTGTGTAGCCTTATGGTAATTTGTTTTCAGTATTGATTAGCCTAGTCTTTGTGTTCTTCTTAAATTAGTTAAAGGTATTCAGATTGGACAAATGAAAGATCAAGGTCCATCCATGTGATCTAATTTTACTTAATTGGAATAGAACATCTTTGGGATTCTTAACATACTAGAAAGCAGTTTTTAAAATGGGTAGATTGGAGTTGAGTTGTTAAAAACTATTCTTACCTTACACAATTCCATGTTGCTTCATGAATTTACTATTAGTTGAGTTTTCTTTAACCTGTATAACCAATGTCAGATTTGTTTAGACTGAATTCAGGCACACCCAGTTTGTATATTTTTTCCTCTTCTCTTTATGCTGCTCGTGTTGTAGAACACAAGCAGTGGGGTATTTGTTGTGTGTTTGAAGTATCTTGAAGTCTTTTTCGAAGGAATGAGTGAATACGCATTAGTTAAGCTCTATATATATTCCATAATGTCGGTATACATCTCGTTAGAATTCTGCATATGTTGCAAGTATATCTCGTTGAAGTATGTTTATGAATGAGATACACTTAAATATACATAGTATAAGCACAATCTACTGATCTGTTTTTGAGCTCATATTCATATGTTTAGCCTTATTTATTGGTTATGTACTAACTCTTTTTCTCTCGTTTCTTTGCATAAACCTCGCGTATGAGCCCGAGGGACTCGTCTCCCTGTCGCATTTGATGTTGGGTTAAAACCCAACTTAATTTCTCCGAGTCGTTCGTCATTCAATCCATCCACAGCAAAATGAAATCTACTGGGCCAAAGCCCAATAGCAGCAGCTCTGCCGTCCAAATGGGCTGAGCCCACTCAACTTATTTACCCCTCTATTCTATTCCTTTATGTATTTATTTAGTATCACATGACTAACATTTTGTTCTTTTGTATTGATTTGGTTGAACTTTTTTTTTAGGGAAATTAGTAAGTTTAGTAGTGGCTGGTTAGTTTAAAGAAGGTTAACAGTCGATAAGTTTATTTCCCCCTCTTCTCATATTAAATTATTTATAATGTATATTTATTTTATTGAGAATAATTGATTTGCAAAACGGCACGACTATATATTTTAAGTAAAGAAAATTATATTTTATTCTTACTATTATAGATATTTCAAAACAGCATTAATACGCGAATATAAGCTCAAGTATACTTTATAGATAAATTCTTCAAATTTGGAATTAATCATGCATATTTTTAACTAGGTATGATTAATAAGAAAACTCACTGTCCTTTTGCTTTCTATTTAAAGAATAGTCTAGATTTTTCTACATAGTCATATTTATATCACACTATTTTATTCAAAGTTCCAATTTGCGAAATCTTCTCATATGTAAATTATCTTTTACAAGTTTTATTTTAAAATAGTATTAGTATTTAAAATTATATCAACATATTTTTAAGTATTACTCAGCATTTCAAACCTTCTTTGCTGAACGGCATTTAAAATTTTCTTTCTATATAAATTATCATATTTTCTATTCGTCTTATGCTAGCTAATATTTCTCATTTAAAACTTTAGTAATATCTATAAGCATTATTTTAAATAGAATTATTATATTTGTATCCTTTTAAAACCTTAGTAATAATTTACAAAATTATTTCCTTAAATATTATTTTCGCATTTAATCTAAATTAATTAACCTAAGTTTGGTCGGATAATCGTAAGTTAACGGATTCTAAAGGATGCCTAACCCCTTCCCTTTAGGATAATATAGAGCCCTTACCTAGAATCACACTGGTTAAGCAGACTATTAATTGAGGTTTAGTTTTAACTTTACCTTAGTTAACATTTAGGTGTCCTAATTCACCGTTAAATCAATTAGGTGGCGACTCCTTAAAACAAATAAACAGGAATCACCAATACGTCATACTCCTAAATCAAACCCGGTTAAAATGGGGTGTGACAGTGACAAAAGAGGGAAAGTAGTTGGCTAGCTGAGTCGCTTCAGCGTTTTCCCCCAGAAAAAAGCCATGTGTATCATCATGTGGTGGTTGTGGTTGTTCACAGCGGTTGACGGCGGCGGTGCCATACCCATATCACCTACTCCATATTGAGGGCTACCCCTACTACATAATGAAGGCGGTTGATGGCGGATCCGTATTGTTTCTGGCGGTAGTCGATTAGCGTCGTTCATCACTGCAATTTGATTCAAGAGAGACGAATACACATTTTCTTCTAACTGAATTGGGGGCTACCCCTACCACATGGAGTAATGAAGTGTGCGATTTATTTGCCATTGATATTGCTGGAACGAGAGAAAGAGGTGAGGGAGAGGAGAGGAATGAAGGAGAAATACAAGTCATAAACCTAATGTATTTTAGTATAGCTATGAATGGTAATTATAAAATCATTGTAGCTACTGAATATAAAAAATTAAAAGGTAGTTATTATCAATAATTATCTCTTAGAGGTAGCTATGCCAAGTACTTATTCCATATATTATATAGTGAGTGTACTTTGTAGGGCCCACTATCACTTTTTCCATGATATCATCACTCTTAGTAGGCATGAAAAATGTCCTTAAAGTTTTTAAAATTTACCAAAATATGTGAGACCTACAAAGTCACTAAAACATTAATTAGGGGTAAAAAGAGATAAGTAATATTTATAAGCGAATTAGCGGCAATAGTTGTATTGCCATTAATTAACTGCCACCAAAAGGCCTTTCTTTCTGTTGTAGTGTCAAGAAACTTTGACTATAATTTTCCCCGATTATAACCTGGTGGAAGATATCTTACCGATTTCTAAATAATTTAAGATAATTGGCTTACTAGACAATTTGATTTCTCTTACTCAACCCAGTTCCTTTTATTTTCTTTTCTACCTTTTCAATCAGGCACGCTTTAATAATTGCTATAATTGCTTATTAGTGAAATTGATTTTTTTAAATCGACTATTTCGGTTTGTTAAATACATAAGCCAAATCAAATGGACATAATCAATCTTTTAGCTTTTGTAAGATTCTTTTTTCATTTATTTGCGATTTATCGATTTTTTCCTTTCTTTTTATTCCATTAGGTAGATGTGCTTTGCAATTTGCATTAAACACTCATATTGGAGTCAAATTATTATTGGAATTTATGGATATTACATTTAGTGGCGTCAAGCATCTGGTGTACTAACTCATTAATTTGAAGTCGCACGGTAAAAATTTCACGATAGTTCTATTGCTCCCCATCTAAGAGGACTCCACTCCTTTATGTAGTATTGCTTAAAAGACGGTATAAAAAAAGATTAAATAAAATGAATAAGTAGGAACAAGAACGATATAATATCTTGAAGAATTGAAGAGCGGAAACCACTAGCATTAAAAGACGTGCCTTACGCAGGGTTACTCACAAATATGTCAATCGAATTAAAGCTTGTTGCTTGTTGGTAGCGAATTAAAGCTTGTTGCTTGTTGGTAGGATGACATCTTTTACTGCCAACTATCATCCTGAAGTGAGAATATAATGTCCAAAATCATATAAAAGGATCAATTATTCCATCTACAATTGATATGAGATTATATTTGTATACGGTAAAAACCGGATATGCGTTAAACCGGTGAGACCCGGAACCGAGGGAAGAATGGGACAAGAACGCGCATGAAGACTTTCGTTCTGAACTGGAGGAACGCTCGGACCGAGGCCAAGGAAGGGCATCATTTGGTCCGGTTTCCTTCATGGCCGAGTTGGTCGTTGTCGTTGGTCCGTTTGGTCGTGGCCGTAAGTCCGTTTATTCGTGGTCGTTGGTCCGGTAGATCCGTTGCGCGATTGTCACGCGTCGATAACGTCCTGCCACGTTCAACTACCAATCGTACGGGTGTCAGACCGTACGGCCAACCTAACCCAACCTAATCCAAGTCAGAGGCTTTTCTTTATTTTTCAGATTTCTCTTATTGTAAGGGGCCCATGAGGCAACACTATAAGGGTCATTGCCCACTTTTAAGGGGTGGGCTCCTTAACACCAAGAACATTCCTTTGTACTAGAAATATATACAAATCTCTCTCTTATTGTTGTGTTGCAATCCAAATTCACTGCCTTCATTTCTATTACATTTCTTCAATCAAGTAACACACATATATTAGTAAACACACAAGTATATAGCAAACCGTCGATTATTAGTTGCTTCCTCATAGTGTATCCATATATTAGTTTGGCGCCCACCGTGGGGCTAGGATAATAGTGGTCTTTTATCTTGATCTCTACCTTACCCATCAAAATCGAAAACATCTTCTGTTCTTCACTGAAAGAACAGACTAAATGGCTGACAGTGGGCAATCCGGTCACGTCAACAACAACGAGATCGTGGCCGAAAACGAAGGCAGCGGTCCATGAGGATTACCAAACCCCGCTGATCCTAACCCCGTTAATTCGAGGGAGGGCCTCAACCATCAAAACACCGTGGACCAGGAGAATGCGGCCCAACCGGCTACCGACCCTTTAAATACACACAATTCGATTACTTTGTCCCGGACTCAGGGCCGGAAAGAACCGGATACCCCGAAGGATAATGTTGACTTACGTTTAATCTTTGAAATGTTGTAGGAACAGAGAGCGGCGATTGCCGAACAGGGAATCGCAATAGCCCAGTTGCAAAACGGAGGGATAAAATGACCACGGAGGAGGCGAAGGGTGTTGCTGAACCCAGAAGAGATGAGGCACGGATGGTTAAGAGCGATGGGTCCGGAGCTGGGTCCTCCACCGAGGTTCTGAGAATGCTCGAAACTTTGGCAAAATGGGTAAACTCAACCTAGAAGAGGGTGGAAACATACAACTCTCGGGTAGACCAAATCTCGGGGGCTCCGCCTTTACTGAAAGGGCCGGATTCGAAGAGGTACATCCAAAGGCCTTTTCCTCCGAGTGCAGCTCCAAAACTAATCCCGAAGAGGTTCAAGATGTCGGATATCCAGAAATATGATGGCACAACGGACCCACACGAACACGTGACCTCATACACATACGCTATAAAAGGCAATGATATGGAGGAGGACGAAATTGAATCGGTGTTGCTGAAAAAGTTCGGGGAAACTTTGTCAAAAGAGGCATTGACATGGTACGACCATCTTCCCGAGCATTCGATCACTTCATTCGAAATGCTTGCCGATGCCTTCATAAAAGCTCACGCCGGTGCCAAGAAGCTGCAGGCCCGTAAGGCAAATATTTTCCGTATAACTCAGAGAGACGATGAATTACTGCGTGAATTTGTCAACCGATTCCAGAGGGAACGAATGGAGCTCCCCCCGGTTCCAGAAGAATGGGCTGCACAAGCTTTCACAAAGGGGCTCAACGACTTCGTTCAAATTAAAGGAAGGTTTGCTCAAGTACGAGGCTGTGACATGGGCTGATGTCCATAACCGATACGAGTCGAAGATTCGGGTGGAGGATGATCAATTCGAACTTTCCCCGGGGCCGATAAATGTGAACAAAAGTTTTGAGAGACCAAGGAAAGGTTACGAAACGAAGGCCGAGTCGTCGAGGGAAAGGTATCGGCCATACTCCCATTCGGAGAAGCCAAACTTTAGGTTGGAGAAATCAAGGGTTAGCCCAAGCCATTTCTCCGGTCGGGGTAGTAAACGGGTCGAGCGCCCGTCGAACAGTCGGGGTCTCTCATTCAGGAGCGATGCCGGGAGCTCTGCCGGCAACAAGGATTTACCAAAGATATCGGAGTACAACTTCAACGTCAATACCTCCGGCCTCATCTCGGCCATTGGCCGTGTCCCGGATGTAAGATGGCCAAGACCTATAAGGTCGGATCCGGGCCAATGGGACCCGAGCATGGTGTGTGAATACCATGGAACCCATGGTCACAGAACCAAGAATTGTCGCCAGCTAAGAGAGGAGGTAGCCCAGTTACTAAAGAATGTTCATCTCCGAGAATTGCTGAGTGAAAGAGCCAAAAATCACTACAAAGAAAGGGAGGCTCATCGAAGGGACGAGCCAGTAGAACCCCAGTATGTAATCAACATGATAGTTGGGGGCACCGATGCCCCTCGAGGGCCGATTATGAAACGGGCCAAGGTTTCTGTTGTTCGCGAAAAGCGTAGCCGGGATTATTTACCTAAGGTTTCCATCTCTTTCAGCAACGAGGATGCAGAAGGCATCATTCAACCGTACAATGATGCATTGGTAATTTCTATTCTTATCTTTAAAACTCAGGTTAAACGTATTTTGATTGACCCAGGTAGCTCGGCCAACATCATCCGGTGAAGAGTGGTCGAACAGCTAGGGATGCTCGATCAGATCGTACCGGTAGCCCGGGTACTCAGCGGGTTCAATATGGCGAGCGAAACCACAAAGGGGGAGATATCGTTGCCGGTCAACATCAATGGCACTATCCAGCAAACGGTGTTCTATGTGATCGAAGGGGACATGAAGTATAACGCATTACTGGGCAGACCCTGGATACATAGCATGAGGGCCGTGCCATCGACATTGCATCAGTTGCTGAAATTCCCGACACCGGAGGGGATAATAACCATCCGAGGTGAACAACCCGCTGCAAGGGAGATGTTCGCGGTCGAGGAAATGACACCTCAGCCTGAAAAATTGGATCAAAAGGAGAAGGACTCAACCGGGGAAACAAACACCAAATAGCAATCACAGCATACAGGGTTGGACCCGGGGTGCGAAGAGGATGACTTCGGTATGTCCAGATCATTCGTCATGCCGGATGACTCGGACGCGACCAAGTCAACAGTAGAGGAGCTGGAGTAGATCATCTTGTTCGAGTATCTACCGGATAGAAAGCTATACCTGGGCACGGGGTTAACCCCGGAGCTCAGGAACAAGTTAATTGAATTTCTTAGAGCTAACGCAGATTGCTTCGCGTGGTCCCATATAGATATGACAGGTATATTACCGGAGGTAGCAACTCACAAGCTCAGCTTAGACGGGAAGTTTCCCTCGGTGAAGCAGAAGAGAAGGCCCATGGCGGAAGCAAAACACGCCTTCGTAAAAGACGAGGTAACGAAGCTTTTAAAAATAGGTTCTATCTGGGAGGTAGAGTACCCGGACTGGCTAGCTAACGTGGTAGTGTGCCCAAGAAAGGTAATAAATTTCGAATGTGTGTTGATTACAAGGATTTAAATAAAGCATGCCCGAAGGATTCATTCCCTTTGCCTCACATCGATAGAATGATCGATGCGACGGCCGGTCATGAGATGTTAAGTTTTCTCGATGCCTACTCCGGGTATAACCAGATTCGGATGCACCCGGGGGATCAAGAGAAAACATCCTTCATCACCCGATTTGGGACTTACTGTTATAATGTCATGCCTTTTGGACTAAAAAATGTCGGTGCAACTTACCAACGCCTAGTTAATAAGATGTTCGAAGAACAAATAGGGAAAACAATAGAAGTTTATATTGACGACATGGTGGTCAAGTCCCTGGAAACAGAGGACCATTTAAAACATTTGCAGGAAACGTTCGACGTGCTCCGCAAGTACAACATGAAGCTCAACCGGGGGTCTGGCAAATTTCTAGGTTTCATGGTGTCAAACCGGGGGGATCGAAATCAACCCGGACAAGATCTAGGACATCGAGGATATCGAGGTGGTGAATAACGTCAAAGGAGTACAGAGGCTCACCGGAAGGATAGCGGCGTTGAGTCGTTTCATATCGAGGTCCTCGGACAAGAGTCATCGTTTCTTCTCCTTACTAAGGAAGAAGAATGACTTCGTTTGGACACCGGAGTGCCAAAGAGCTTTACAAGAATTGAAGAGATACTTGTCTAGCCCATCGCTGTTGCATACGCCAAAGGCGGACGAGCTGCTTTTTCTCTACCTTGCTATCTCCGAGGTAGCGGTAATTGGCGTTCTGGTCCGAGAAGAATCAGGTACGCAATTCCCTATCTATTATGTAAGTAGAACTTTGGGGGATGCGGAGACCCGTTATCCCCACTTGGAAAAATTGGCATTGGCACTGGTAAGTGCTTCTAGAAAGCTCAAGCCCTACTTTTAATGCCACCCAATATGTGTAGTAACTACTTACCCCCTGAAAAACATCATGCATAAACCGGAATTATCGGGTAGACTAACTAAATAGGCCGTCGAAATTAGCGGATATGATATCGAGTACAAACCTCGAACGACCATCAAGTCCCAGATCTTGGCCGATTTTATGGCAGATTTCACCCCGGCTATGGTCCCCGAGTTTGAGAAAGAGCTTCTGCTGACCTCGGGGAAAGTCTCGGGTATTTGGTCACTGCATACGGACGGAGCTTCGAACCTCAAAGGTTCCGGACTAAGGATCGTCCTTAGAACCCCGGCCGGGGATGCCGTTCGACAGTCTATTAGAACTGCTAAATTGACTAACAATAAAGCCGAGTATGAGGCTATGATTGCAGGTTTGGAACTGGACCGAAGTATGGGGGCCGAAATAATCGAGGCAAAGTGCGATTCGCTCTTGGTCGTAAACCAGGTGAACGACGACTTCGAGGTCAAGGACGAACGGATGCAAAGGTACCTTGAAAAAATCCAAGTGATACTACATCAGTTTAAAGAATGGACCATGCAGCATATACCGAGGGAACAGAACAGCAAAGCCAATGCATTGGCAAATTTGGGATCCTCGGTCGAAGGGGAAGAAATCAACCCCGGTACTACGGTGCACTTGCTGAACACGGCAATAGAAAACAGACATGCCGAAATAAACACAATGGGTTTGACTTGGGATTGGCGCAACAAATACATCGACTACATGTGTGATGGAAAGCTTCCGAGTGACCCAAAAGAATCACGGTCACTAAGGACTAAAGTTGCGCGTTTCTGCTTGGTAGACGGCCAATTGTATCGACGATCTTTCTTCGGCCCCCTGGCTAAATGGTTGGGTCCCAGAGAGACAGAGTATGTAATGAGGGAGGTGCACGAAGGAACCTGTGGCAACTACTCCGGTGCTGAAGCTCTGGTCCGAAAGATCATCAGGGCCGGTTATTACTGGAACCGGATGGACGAAGACTCGAAAATTTTTGTCCGAAAATGTGACGGGTGTCTGAGACATGCTCTGATGATTCACCAGCCCGGGGAGTTGCTACATTCGGTGGTTTTGCCTTGGCCTTTCATGAAGTGAGAATGGACATTGTCGGCCCGTTAGCATGGGCACCAGGTAAAGCCTGTTTCATTCTGTTTATGACTGATTATTTCTCTAAGTGGGTTGAAGCGCTGGCCTTTGAAAAAATCAGAGAGAGAGAAGTCATTGACTTCATATGGGACCACATCATCTGTCGCTTCGGCATCCCTGCTGAGATAACCTGTGATAACGGACCCCAATTCATAGGTGGCAAAGTCAACGATTTCCTCGAGGGGTTGAAGATCAAGAAAATTGTATCAACCCCGTATCATCCGTGTGCAAACGGACAAGCGGAATCCACGAACAAGGCAATAATCCAAAACCTGAGGAAATGACTTGAAGCGTCAAAGCATCACTGGAGGGAAATATTACCGAATGTGTTATGGGCATACAGAACCACATCAAAATCGAGTACGGGGGAAACCCTTTCTCGTTGGTCTACGGGGCTGAAGCCCTTATTCCCGTGGAAGTTGGTGAACCCACTCTCCGGTTCAGCTATACTACTGAGTAGTCAAACGAGGAGGCCATGGCCATAAAACTCGACCTCACGGATGAACTTCGCAAAAACGCGTTAGTCCGTATTGCAGCCCAGAAGCAGAGAATGGAAAAGTACTACAATTGAAGAGCCAATTTTTGACATTTCCAAGTTGGGGACTTGGTGCTTCGAAAAGTTACCTTGCACACCAAAAATCCCAACGAAGGAAAACTGGGTCCAAACTGGGAAGGTCCGTATAAGATAACCGGGATCACGGGCAAAGGATCGTATCAGCTGGAGTCCATGGACAGGCAACGGTTGCTCAACAATTGGAACGTGGCCAATCTGAAAAGATACTACTGCTAAGGTATGGACTCCCCATGTTTTCTATTTAACCTTTCTCTTTTGCAGAAAAATCGAGAGCCGAATGAAGTTAGAATTTAGGCCTGAAAACACGTGTTGCACTCTTTTCCTTAGTGCGGTTTTGTCCCAAAATGGGTTTTCCGACAAGATTTTTAATGAGGCAACAAGTACAACGTGTTACTCAACGAAGACGAAGATAGACCCCCAGAAATTCGGGGTCACACCCAATGAGTGGGGACTTAATAGCACTCACCCGATCTTGTGGCTCGGATAAGAGCTAGGGGACTATCACACCCACTCCGAAGTTTACCCCGGTTAGCTGAAACCGGAGGCCGCCCTCAACAAAATAAAACCGAACCTTCAATATTAGGTTCCGATGTAAGGAACAAACGATCAAAACGAATCGTGTCCACATAACATTTGCTACGGCAAAGCCAAGAACCGGATCTTCTACATTAGGTTCCGATGTAAGGACCAAACGATCAGAATGAATCGTGTCCATTTAGTATTTGCTACGGCAAACGCGGAAGGGAAAAATTCGTTCTCATGTACACAAATACTTGCAATGCAAAAATTATTCAAAGTTTTGGATAAACGATATCTCGGATGTCTTCCTGTCAAAACAGTTCACCCCGGTGATAACCGCCGTATTCCGGCACTATTTCTTTCATACACCCTATACCGAGCACTACGGTCGAAATTCGACAAAGGCAACGAGGTCATAGCGAACCGAGTCAAAGTCATTAAACCCACGAATGGGGACTTTTACATCGAAATCTAGCTAAGGCTGAGATTCGGGTGTCCAAAAAATACCGGCCCTAAAAGATAAAAATAGCCGAAAAATACCGGCCCTAAAAATGCCCGTCGTGATTCGGAGACGTCCGAATTCACAAAGCATAGAATAAGTCCCATGGGCAAAACCTCAATAAAAATTCTCGGACAAGATGTGCCGGATGAAGTAAGAAGCCGATATTCAGGCATAGTCAGAAATAACGACTATTTAAACGAACCGACAATTCGGGCGAAAGTCATAACAAACAGTCATTCAAAGAAAAGAATCAAGAAAAACACATGTTCTATTTATACAGAGGATTTTACATCAGAGACCCCTACAAAGGCAAAAAAATAAAAAGCTGAGTACATGCCCTAAATCTATCCGGAATGGCTGGAGCTGGAGTGTTCAGACACTGTCCGCTCGGAGTCATCCCCGAGGGCACCCTTAGCCTCTTCCTCGATTCTTCTAGCCTCGAGAATAAGGGTCGGAAGATCCGTAAAGCCATGCTCGGCTTGCTCAAGGGTGATCCTCCGAGACATCCATTTTTCGTACTCAGCAGCAATAGTGGCATGAGCCTCGGCGGCCTTCACGCTCTTCAGAGCTTACTCCAAATCAGCCTCTGCCTGGGCTAACTTTGCCGCCAGAACATACCGGGCCTCTCCGAGGACATCTTGCATGTGGATGGCCGACTCGAGCTCGGCCTTGAGGGCGTCATTAGCATCGGCCGTCTCCTTAAGCTCGGTTTTCAGATCATCGCATATCTGGGCCCTCTGCTCCGCCTTCTCCTCGAACACCCTCATGCTCTCTTTGTACCGGACACTCTCATATTCAAGCAGTCGGTTCCTCTCGGCCAAGCTCGCAGCATCAGACTTCACCGAATCCAGCTCCCCTCGGAGTTGAGAAAGGGTGGTTTCGAGCTCACCGAGCCTCGAGGAAAATTGAGCGTTGTCTCAGCTAAGGCCGATCTTGTCATCTTCGAGACTCCGATTGTATTCGGCCATCGCGGCCAACTCACCCTTTAACTGACGATTTTCGGCCTTTGCTGCGTCAAGCTCGGGTCGGATGTTGGAAAGAGCTACTGCTTGATTCAACTCGTCCTCCTTCACCCGCAGAAGATGCAAGAACTTCTCGGTCTCTCGGCTTTGAGCATCCAGCTAGCCCTTGAGGTCGTCCACCTCTTGCTGGGCACAGACGAATGCCTCGTTGACGAGCACCACACTCTGCAAATAAAGCAAGTTAAAAACTTGAACAAAACAAGGCTAAAATTCTCAGTGAAATTATGCAAAGATGGCTAACAAACATACCCGGTTGCCCGCATGCATGCCCTCGTTAATAAGGCACTGCCAAGAGACCCCGTTCATCTTTCGCTTGTCGTAATCTAAGATAAAAGGCCTCAGATAGCTTGCCACGCCCACCGGGCGAGAAAGAAAGCTGCAATCCTCAGGGACGGTGACCGTAAACTAGAGGACAACATTTTTTAATTTTTTTTAGAAAGAATATTTTTTCGGTGAAGAAATAATTAGTGTGATGATGTTATCAAGGCGGATGTAGCCTTTCTTCTACGCGTTCATCTGAATTCATAATTTTTTTATATATATATATATATAATTTGAATCCATAATCTAAAAATACGATAATTAAGAACAATCCTAAGAATTTTAAAAGTTGAACCCGTTAAAAATAAATTCTGGATCCGTTTCTGACTATTGTGGTACTAGTATTTTTTCATAAGATTATGTTATTATTTTAACTATATATATAATTTGAATCCATAATCTAAAAATACGATAATTAAGAACAATCCTAAGAATTTTAAAAGTTGAACCCGTTAAAAATAAATTCTAGATCCGTTTCTGACTATAATGAATATTAACTACATTTTTCTTACTGAATTTTTTTTCCTATATATACTTAACTTTTATTATGACGACCATTTAACAACAATTAAAACACATAAAATCAACCAAAAGATAAAAAATAAAGTGAGCTCGAAATTACAAAAGAACTAAGCATGATGGATATCAAGAAAGTACATGCACCATGAAATAAATTGCATTCATATAATAATTGTGACTATACTAATCTGATTTAAATATTACATAAAATCAAAATCAAAACCACTCATGTGACCAATAATGGCTGACAAAGCTTAAAACTGTCAATATGTATTTGGTCAAGTTATTTCAGCCTCCTTAAAACCTATAATATCAATTTCATATCTCTTTAAATGTTTATCTCCTTGAGTTTGAAGAACGCAAAAATTTGTTTGACGTCGAACCTAATCATTTTTTTAAGATTTTTTTTTTTATAGTTCATCAACTCCACTCTATGGTTTTCAAGTTTCATAGGCGGTCACAATAATGTAATACCCTCATTATCGTTTTCTTTTATCAATGCTCTCCCATAATTGTACAAAGTCTATGGAATTGAAGAATCAACCTCCTTTTCCAACTTCTTTATATGTTTTCTATTAAAGAAAGCGATATACTGCGCATGCTTTGTCCCAAGAATCGTACGGGCATGTTTTTATCTCCTTTCTCCAACTTTTTTAAGAACTTTAAATTATTTTCACTTAACACGGTAACCTTATAATAGATCCTTTATATAAGTAAGATGCAACAACATTACACCTAATCAACATCAAAAAATATAAAATCTTTGTACATAAATATTTAAAAGGCACAAATAAGAAATAAATTCAAGAGTATTTTTTGTTTAAAATTAACGATTAGAACAAATTTAGTAATTAACTGCACACATTGCTGTAGACAATGTATATATAAAATTTCAGCACGTACATAAATATCAAAAAATAACATATTCAATAAAAATTGTAGACTGCTTCTTCTCTGGAAAAACATGACGATTAGAACAAACTTCTTACCTTATCTGCACTCATTATTATAAACATTTTTCTGTTAAAAAAATATTTGAGCGATTAAAAAGGCAAAAAAACTTACAGTACAGACACACCATATATACTCAACTCATCTATCTGAGTCTTCAAGACTTTATCAATGAGTATTTCAATAATTTGTGGAGGAAGTTTTGTAGTTCAAAGATCTTCACATCTGCCATAGCAAAACTTTTCACTTAAAGGAATTATCAGTTAATTTGAATGCAATTGTAACCTTGTAAATAAGTAGTTGTGTGTGCCTTCGAGACACTAACTCAACATTATATGGACATTCCTTTTCCAAAATTATATTTTACAGAGAACGGTTCATATTATTTAGATTCTAAATTGTTATAAGAATCAATTATATATAATTATTATTATTGAACTATTTTTTTTCCGTTTCCATAATTTTTCCTATAAAGATGTACTAAATATTTATTTTGAATAACTATTCTCATAATAATTAGCAGTACAAATTAAACCAACAAAATCAAATAATTACAAAGAAAATTAATACTTACTTGAGTATAGGCCTAAATATACTAAACAAAGAAAATTTTAGTAAATGAAGTCATCACTTCCTTTAATACAATCATCACCATCTGCATATAGAAAATGAAAACACTAAAATTGACGAAGTTTTTTTAAAAAATGAAAAATATAAGGAATGCATTAAAACACCAAAAGAGAGAAGAATATTGATGCAAATAGATGTGAGAAAGAGAAAAGAAAGAGAGACGATAAAAAATTAAAAATGAGACGAGAGAAAATTGATTTTAAATGAGAGAAGACCCACGTTCCTAAATAGAAGGCATGCAAACTCAATGTGGAGACCCACATTCCTAAATTTAAGCTCATTTGAAAAAGTATGAACTCCTCTTTTTCAACCTAATCTGCGGAGAAAAATAGTTACACAATGTTTCAAATTTGTAAACTCAATTAAGATATATTGTCTTTCCATTTTTTTTTAATCTAATTTTAATATGCTTTAACGATAGCATGGGGAAAGTAATCAACTTTTAGTTCTCAAAAATTGTTCAAAAGATCATCACATATTTTCTCTTCCACTGTCTTCCATAATTATTATAAAATTTACCTTAGATAAATGTCAAAAAAGATCTAACAAATAGTTTTAAAGATACAAAGAAACTGCTTTACAATTAACGTCAATTTATTTGTATCTTAATTTAGATATTTTTATCCTTCAATTTTTTTTTTTTTGAATTTCCTGAAAACTTGAACTTGGAGTTAATCCGTTCATTGCATTTTTTTTTTTAAATTGAGATGTTTTAAAACGTGTTTTTGTTGATGTTTAAAGTTTAAACCGTGCATGTTTGTGGTTGTGAGTGTGGCTGGGGAAATTGGGGTATAGAACGTGCAAAGTTAGTTTTCTTTTAAGAAAAAATTGTTTTCCGTTTTTGTCTTTTTTTTTTTAAATTTTATTTTTAAAATAGAAATTTTCTGATGCTGACACTTATCAGCCTATTATGCTTTTGCTTCTCCTATTATATATAGATAGATTTTTTCTTTGTTTTTGAAATATAAGTTCTATTGCTGCAAATAAAAATTGATTATTTAATTTGAATGTTCAAGAATAAGAAAAAGATTATTTGTAACTTACGTGAAGCTTTTTGCAACCGCGCGAAGCACGGACGAATTTACTAGTTTTTCCATGTCAGTTTAGACTTTGGACATGCTCTGATGATATGTAAAGGATCCTCCACATCATCGTCACATCTATCGCATTGTGGTGACTCAATTATTTTCCTGGTGAATCTAACTTCATTTTAAATAAGTTTATCATGTCTTATAAGCCTTGAGCCATATAAAATATTTTAGCTTCTCAGGGATGAGAAGTTTCCAGATTGTAGACCAGCTCCTGTCATTTGGAGTGGTTACATAATCACATGAGAATTCATAAGCGGATTTGATACTAAATTTTCCATTACTAGTGCCAATCCAAGTGCGTTGATCTGCAAAGACAAACTTTTTAGAAATATAAACAGATGAAATATCATTTGTTGCATATGGATTAAGGAAAGAAACTACAGAAAGTGTCCGCAAAGTGATATTTTGGTGACGACTTTTGGACTCACAAAAAGTAACATTTGAGTGTCGATTATAATTACTGTTGATCTCTCAAGCTCAATTTGTTTTAGGTTGTTGAAGCACGGTTACATATTGAACACTTATATAGCTAGGGGCGGAGCTAGAAGCTGAGATACGAGTCCAAATTAGAAATGAATGATAGTAGCAGCCACAATTTTTATTGGAAACGGGAAACAAACTTTTATTCTTTGTTTTTTAGGTTAATGAACTTAACATTATTTGAAAATGAAATACAAGTAATACAAACCTTTGGGGAATCGAAGATGGACTATGAGCCTGTTTGGATGGGCTTATGTCTATAAGCTGTAAGCTAAGTTAAATGAGCTCAATTATTTTTTTGAGCTTATTTTAAGCACAAAATGACTTTAAGCTGGCCAGCCAAACACTCAAAAAAGCTGAAAACAACTTATAAGTAACTTATAAGCCAATCCAAACGGGCTCTATATCCTTCCACATAAAGATCAAAATAAAAAAAAAAATGAAAGGAGGAGAAATTTTAAGTACTATGCCCACCTCCTCTTAATCCTGACTCTGAAGCCATGTTTCATGTAAAGCATAATATCGAAATTGGGGCAAACCACATGCCCTTTCACCATTTCAATCTTGTAATTATGGATGATAGCAGCAGCCACAATTTTCATTTGGGTAAAAGCCACTTCTTTCCCAATACAAGTCCTTGGACCTGCATTGAAAATCAAGAACTTGGAAGACGGTTCATGTTTCACTGTTCCACGATCCGTAATCCATCTCTCTGGCTTGAATTCTAAGGCATCCTTTCCCCAAATGAATTCCATCCTCCCCATTGCGTACATATTAAATATCACTCTCAGCTTGGGATGAACACGATGACCACTTGGGAGAATATCAGGTTCTTGTGGAGTCTTGCGCTCGAACGCAACAGGGGGATATAGCCTCAGCGTTTCACACAATGCAGCATGTAAATAAACAACATTTTTCAACTCTTCCACCGTAAAAGCCCTCTGTTTTCCACCTTCTTTCTCCGGGATGATCGCCATAAGTTCTTCCCTTATGTTCTTTTCAACCTCAGGGCGTGTGAAAACTAGCCAAATGAACCAAGTAAGGCAAGCACTAATTCCATCGCGCCCCGCGACCATGAAATTAAACATGGTGTCCCGCAAAAACTTATCATCAAACTTCAACTCTCTTTTTGTTTCTCCGTCATTGGGTACCATGTATGATGTTAATAAGTTGAAACCATCTTCGTCTTCCTTCATTTTTTTTCCTCTGCTCAATTCGTCACGTTTCATCGATATATACTTAAATATAATTTGGTTGATGAGTTCCTCTGCTTTGACAAGTTTCATCTCTGGCCCAATTCCAAGCCATTTTTGCAACTTCCAGATGCTTTCCGGCAATATATGGCGTATGAACCAGACATAATTAACATCATCCATGGCTTTTGAGAAGGGAGTGTCAGGGAGGTCAGGAGAGAGGCAGCCAGGATCAAAGCCCATTACTAATTTAAATGTTGTATCAAATGTGAATCTCTTGAAAACATCTTGCAAATCAACAACTCTACCTTCTTCGGCCATGAACTCGAGGACCGGAATCAGGCCTTTTTCGACCTTGTCCCAGCTGGTTTGTATCAAACACTTGTGGAATCTCTGATGAGCGATCATTTCTTTAGCGAGTTTCCTCTGATCCTTCCACGAATCAAAGTCGGAATTGAAGATTCCATCGCCAAAAATGTGGAAAATCTTCTTGAATTCTGGCCCTTTAGTAAAATTTGGAAAATTTGCACTCGTGATATAGTGAACATTTGCAGGATCCACTGTGCCAAGAATGTCCATGTTAGTAAACCAAGGGCCTTTTAGCAAGAAAGTACCTCCTGTTTTTGAAAGAACCTCTACAATCAGTTCATGGATTCTATGAAGATTTAGAATAAGGGCTGGAAACATCCCAATAAATGGGTAATTTCTTGGTAGGTCATTTTTATTACTATGTCCTAAAGCCCATAGCCAGAACACAAGAAAGAAAAAGATTGGTATAAAGATTTCAAGGTACCCTATTGAGGCAAACAGAGAAGTGAAAACGGTTATTTCTTCCATAATGTTTATTTTTTTTTTTGGTTTTTTCACTTGATGCTTCTATATGAAAACCCTCAATTCTATTTATAGGGTTTTAAAATGGGAATTAAATGTGCATGGGCTTGAAATGGAAACAATTATTGGTTTATCTTTCTTGCCTGTTTTTGGTAATGGCTTTTGGCAATTAATGTGTAACGCGGCCTTATTTGGCCCTACTTCAAATGGCCTTGTTGGCTGTTTTGTGTCCAATATTTTTGACACTTGGTGGTTAAAAATGGAAAGATTTCATAAGTAAAAATTTTCTGTAAGTAAATTATACAAAGTATCACTTTCTCTATTATGTAACGTACCATCAAAGTAATTACATTGTATGTGTTAAAAGCTATCAATCTTCCCTCAACTACGGCACAATCAACCAAAAATATATAAATATTCCTAATATCTTGCATAAATATATGACAAACTATTACTCCTTCCCAGAGTAAATCTCTCTTCTCCTAGCTAGGCTATCGTTGGGTCACCCTATGTATGAAACGACGGAAAAAAGTTGGGTGTGCAAAACCCAGTTTAACTGATAACCAAAAAAAATGCTATTGGTTTATCGGTATCAGGTAATTAGGTTAACAGTTGTTAAGTGGTTTTATAATTTTTTCTTATTGGACTAATAGTTCGGTTTCTGGTTTTTAAATATTAGTTAATGGTTAAACCGATTACCCAATAAAATTATATTAAAGTTATCTTTTTATCAAGTCCGGAGCCAAAATGACATGTTTTTTGAGCTAATACCCCAAAATAGGATGCTTTTTTTTTTTTATACCAAAATGGGTATTTCGTTGGTTATCCAACGAAATACCCGCAAGCAACGCTGTTCCGGTCCGGTATTTGTTGCATTTCGCTACACTTGTAGCGAAATGCAACAATTTTTTTTTTTTTTTTTTTTTTGCATTTCGTTGGTATATGAACTAAATAGGATTTTTTTTTGTATTTCGTTTATTAAAAAACGAAATATGAAATTTTTTTTTTTTATTTCGTTCATATAAAAACGAAATATGAAAATATATTTTTTTTTTTTGTATTTCGTTGATATATGAACGAAATAGGATAATTTTTTTTTTGTATTTCGTTTATAATAAAACGAAATATGATTTTTTTTTATTTCGTTTATATAAAAATGAAATAGGAAAATATAATTTTTTTTTGTATTTCATTGGTATATGAACGAAATAGGATAATTTTTTTTTATATTTCGTTTATATAAAAACGAAATAAGAAAATAATTTTTTTTAGTTTATACAAAAACGAAATAGGAGACCGCCTATTTAATGGACAAAAATTAAAGACCACCCCAAAATAAGGCGAATTGCCCATTACTTATTAAATTTTGTCCCAAAGCAAATCACTTCCCAAGTGGCCCAATATTTCCAATGCTCATAAAGTTTAACGGGCTACTCATTATATATGTCAAAATATGGCTGGCTTTAGCAGATGAATATCTCTCTATTAATTAATATTAATCATTGGACAACCTGACTCCACTGAAAGAAATCACTGCCACTGTAGAGTTTAATTCCTGTCGACATACAAGGGGGCTAGCTAGGGTCATTTGCACTTTTGACCTTCGTCTTTAATTTTTGTCATCAAGATCGAATTTATGCTTAGAGCGACATAAGTTATGTATCATAATATTCATAAATTATGCACGTACTTTTAATAAATTTATGTCGTTATAGGCATAAGTTTGATTTTGAAGGATAAAAAAATAAAAGACCAGCCCATTTGAAGGCCAAAAATTAATGACCATCCATTTAAAGATCAAACTTTGCAATTACTTCGGTTAGCTACTCACTATAAATGCCAAAATGTTATTTTCTTTGGCCCATGTGGTATTAAGAAGAAATCAATTCACTTGCAACGGTTTCTCTCCCTCATAAAAATATTTATTTCTCTCTTTTTTTTTTTTTTGGGATTAATTAAATTAAACAATCAACAATATGATTAAGTTTTGAGAATATTTTCTGCATTTCAAAATTAAACACTTAAACCTTATATATAATGAAAATTCTACACTTACACTCCCTATGAGGTATACTCTTAACTAAGTATATTTAAATACAACAACAACATATCCAGTGAAATCTCACAAAGTGGGGTCTGAGGAGGGTAGAGCGTACGCAGACTTTATTCCTACCTTGGGAGGTAGAGAGACTATTTCATATTTAAATAGACAAATTTATATCATAAACAAATTTTGTTTTGTATTTTATGAAATTTAGAGAAGAGGATAACTCTTTTTTGTTGAAATCTTATGATAGGTTTCTATCAAAGTATTTTCATTTAATATGGTTAGATGTACACAGGGTTGTTAGTAACTAAGAGGGGTTAGTTAGTAACTAAGAGGGCTAGGCGATTGTTATAAAAATTAGTGGGCTAACTACTTATCAGTGTTTTAAAAGACAGTTTCAGGCCTCGAGGTGGGGCACTGGCAAAACGCCCCAGGGCTCACGTGCGGAGCTTAGTTCTTGCGAGACTTACACCCTAAGTGCCCGACTGTACGCTCTAACATGCTTAACGCCCAACACTCGGGGCTCACCTAAGAGCTCTTACCTAATATATGTTAAATTTCTTAATTAAAATAGTTGACCCTCATAATTCTTTAACTAATGAATGATACTTAATAGTTTTTCATCTATAGAAATTATAAGTTTGGGTGTAACTCAACAATAAGTCTTAGTATTGTATATTTATTATTTGAAAACATCGTGAGGGTGAATATCACATAATATTTCTTTTAAAAATATATAGCCGACTTGTACATTTTCACTTATCATAGGTCTTTTGTCCTATATATCAAAATTATCATATTTTATTATTTCGCTATTTGAAAGTAATTTTATTTTTATTCATGAAGGAGTTACGTTTTAATTATAATACTGATAAAGTGTATTGATTATTTGCTTACAAGGAGATAAAATGAATAGTATGATAGTATATTGTTTTAAAATTGTGATTTTTTTTATTGTTCGAAAGTTAAGATGTTAGAGTTGATTTGCATTTCATAATAGCTTTTATTTCATTGTATTGTTTATACTTGTAAAATTATCTTATATATAATTACAAGTTGTAAGTGACGTATATTATTTATTTACAGTTTTCTTTTATTTTTTATGTGATTTTACCTATTTAAAAAAATTATTGTAATTATTTTATTTTATGAAATACTAAAAATCATATACTCGTGGGACTTATGCCTTGCTGAGTCATATGTAATGCCCCGTCTTTTAAAACACTACTACTTATATTTCTCCCCTCGCGTATAGTTTAACTAGGCTAGCAACCAAATAGGGACTTAAGTTAAAAATAAACCCATTACTTTTTATAACTCATTTTAAACATTAAATATACCTTATTATTATTTACTGTTTTTAGCCGTAAGCTACATGGTGGTCATTTCATTAAACTAGAATTTAGGAGTTTTCTTTTTCAGTTACCAAAATTAAAATGATCTCTTTTAATTCTCATTCCATACATCTATCTATCTATATCTATATTATTTTAGAAGTATGAATAGAAATGTTGGTTGACCAAAATAATCTTTAAATATTGAACGACTTTTATACCCTTTTAGTCTAATTTTACTATATTTTTATTGACTATTTTAGTAAATATAAAAAGTGTCGCAATTAAAAGTAGAATTTAAAGCAAATACTACTTTTATGTTGGTTGACCAAAATATCCTTAAAATATTGAATACAAAAACTTAGGAGAAAAGGATACAACTGGAATTAGACGACATGTAATCCTATTACTATTTGGACACGGGGTATTGCAAATAACGGAGTTCTAGAACTTTTTTTATTTACAAATTTGACTCAAAAAGATGATCTAAAAATATATATTCTATTTTTAAAAATGCCACGTGGATAGAAAAATCCATGTGAGAGGTGCATGTATTCAACTTCCCTAGGATAAGATCTGTTAGGGATGGATGGCATCGGCAAGACAACACTGCTAGGAGAGCTATGATCATCTCGCAATCAGGTATTATTTTGACCTTCGTGTTTGGGTTACAATATCTCAAGAATATCCAAGTAGAAATGTCTTGTTAGATGCTTTACATTGCATTTTAAAGCAAGCAAATATTGTCATCGAAAAAGATCATTATAAGAAGGATAACAATGAAATAGCCGACCTAGTGCAAAAGAACCTAAAGGGTCGAAGATACCTCGTTGTTGATGATATTTGGAGTAGGGATGTTTGGGTTAGCATAAGAGGAACATTTCTTGATTGCAACAACAAGAGTCGAATCTTACTGATTACTAGGGAAACAGAGGTAGCAATTTATGCAAATCCTAGTTACCCTCGTGAGATGAACCTCTTGAATTTAGATAACAGTTGGAAGTTACTTCGTGATACGGTATTTGGACCAGAACATGATCATCCTCCTGAGTTGGAAGCAACTGGAAAGAAAATAGTACAAAAATGCCAAGGACTCGGTTAACAATTTTAGTGATTGCTGGGCATCTCTCTAGAGTGGCCAAGACATTAGAAACTTGGAAGGATGTTGCCCAAAGCTTAAGAAAAATCATTGCTAGTCATCCAGATAAATGATTAGGAGTGCTCGGTTTAAGTTACCACCACTTGCGTAGTCACCTTAAACCTTGCTTTCTTTGTATTGGTAGTTTCCCAGAGGATTTATTTTCAGTTTGAGACTTGGAGATTGATCCAATTATGGATAGCAGAAGGTTTCATAAGGACGTCCGGAAGTGGTAAAAGCTTGGAGAAAGTGGCAGTAGATTATTTGGAGGATCTTATCAGCCGAAACTTGATAATGACTGGAAAAAGGAGATTCAACCGTGAGATAAAAGCATGTGTAATGCATGATCTACTGCGCGAAATCTATGTGATAGAAGCTGAAACGACAAAGTTTATGCACGTTGTGAGAACTTACCCTACTCTTTCAACACAAAAGCATAATGTTCGTCACTTCAGTTTTCAAACCCAATCTTATTCAGTTGACGATTGTTGCAAGCTATTACCCTATATTGTCAGATCTTTTTTATTTTATTTAAATATATTGTCAGATCTATCTACCTATTTCTCTATTAGATGGACCTTCTGTAACCTATTGCAACTTTCTTCTACCTCCGTCCTGTAATACTAGAATTTTTATCCCGTTTCAACCTTCGCAGGGTATTGGCCATCTTCCACGAAGATGAAGAGCTCCCTGCATTTCCACTTATTATAACAAAGTTGTTTCATTTGAGATATCTTGCAGTTAGATGTCTGATAGAGCCTATAGTTCACCCTTTTTGAGTTCATCACCTTAAAGTTCACCAAAACAATCTAAGAGAACTGGTCCTTAAGCTGTTTTCACAGATAGTAATAGAAGGTAAATAAGATAAGATATTTACATGGAAAACTCTTTGCTCAAGGGACTAAAAACCACGACCTACCCTAGTAGGATTTCAAACTTCACTAAATTGAGCAATTTCAGATTACAACCTATTGCAACCTAGGAATTAAACTCTTAATCCCCAACCCTTACAATACACCTATTGTAAGCACCTTTACAATAACTCTATTGCAAAGCTCCAAGTCTTGACTACCTCTAGCCAACAACCCAACTAATACTTAGCTAACTCTAGCCAAGAAAACAAAGTTACAAAGATTGAAAATTGTCCTACTATGATGCTTCTTGACAAGCAATGTAGGATTACAAATTAAGAGCATGAAACAAGACTCAACTATCCTAAGACTTCAGATGTCTTCAGTGGTAAGAACTGGTCCCTTGGATTGTTGAGATCTTGTTCTTGTAGGCACCTTGTGAAAGATAGTCTCCACACTTGAGAGAAATATATCCTTTTAGATTTGCAAGTGTTAGGTCAAAATGATGCCCAACATGTTGTATAAATATGAGACAAAATCGAGAGCATGTGAGAGACATGTGACCATGAATAGTGACTTCTCAAAGGCTTTTACATATAGCTGTGCTGCTGCAGTTCTGCCTGAACAGTGCAGCAGCTTTACAGCTGTTAAGTACCATGTTGTACTCCTATGGGACCTGATGAAGGAGCTGATCCTTGGATCATTTGTCAATCATCAAAACTTATGAACTACTATAACTCATCAATGTCGCAGCAATCATCCTACATCTATGACAGAGCTTCAGAATTTACAAGCTCTAATTCATTTGCAATTTCTTTCACGTACAAACTTATTACCAGGGAAGATATGGATGATGACGAACCTGAGGCATATGCATCTGGGGAATGCCAGTTATTTACCGAGTCCTAGTGGAGAAGGTATTATAAACAAGCATCTCAGGATGCCAAATCTAGAGGAACTTTCTGCTCTCTGTCACACCAGTTGTAGAGATCGTCTTTTCTGGCATTCCCAATCTAAAGTGTTTGATCATCCGTATAACTACTTCAAGAACAAAGGGGTACGACCAATCGCCTCATTGATATGTCCAACTTGAAAAAACTCAAAGCATTAAAGTGTGTCAACTATGATTTTTTGCAAACGATCTCCATCAAGAGGTTCAACATCACTTAAGAAGTTGACTTTAGCTGGCTGGTTTCGTTTTCCTTGGGAAGACGTATCAACTCTTGTTATGTTGCCAAATCTTGAAGAGCTCAAACTTAAAGATCTTGCAATTGCTGGTCTAGTATGGAGATTGAGTTATGAAGACAATTCCCGAAGCTTGAAGTTCTTGTTATTTAGCCACCTAGATTTTTGGATTTGGGAAGCTAGCAACGATAGCTTCCCAAATCTAGAACGCCTTCTTTTGAGGAATTGCAACAACTTGAAAGAAATTCCAACGGATTTTGGGGGAATTTGTACTTTGAAGTCAATTGAGTTACATAATTGTAGCAGTGCTGCTGAGGATTCTACAAAAATAATTGAACAAGAACAAGAGGACATGGAAAACAACTGCCTTAAGGTCTACATCCATTAGCAATCATGGTAAGTTTTATATTCCTCTAAATAAATTCTTCCATTACTAATTACTCCAGCTCATTTACTCCTTCAAATTATAAAATGATGACTTCTACTTTTTATCTTGCATATATGCAGGGGATTGAAGCCTTTTTTTAAGGAACAATCTAACGCTATCTTGCTGATGCTTCTCTTGCGAGTGATAACATCTAAATGCACTCCTCAAAGAGAAAGCGTACATGGTTGTATGCAATATAATTTATCCAACTATGAGTCGGGGTCAAATCCACACGAAACATTATAAATGCAGTTGAGAAAGTAAAGGATTTATCACCAACTAAGCTAAGCCAAATACTTTTTCAATATTTGATTTTGATTTTAAAACTAACCTAGAAAGCAAGTAAAATGATCAATGGCCACAAGTATGGATACAAGGAACTCTCAAATAACAATCCAATATATTTTATGATTTTACAACTAAGAGCGGGTTATATTAATAAATAATGGTTTCTAAAATCCAATTGAAAGTCTTCCAACCAAATCAATGAATTTCACTCTAAGCTTTTCCAAGCATTGGAATGTGATATTAGACACAATCAATTTAACCTCAAGTAACTATTCTATTCCTAGCTCAAGTTATTAGATGGGTTTAAAGCCCCAAATCCTTGTTAATTAATCTTTCCAGCCTCAATTTTTAATCCTCCGAGCTCAAATCAAAGTAAATGAGCGAGTCCTAGGGTTAGCTAATCCCTTAAGAAACATTCAAAAACAAGATTAATTAAAGAAACAATGACCCACTTTATTAGAGATAAACATCATTCAATACATAAGCATAACAAGAGTTTCATCCAAAACTTTAACAATGTATATTTTTATAAACAAGTTGCAAATAATGGAATAGAGTGCTACACACTTAAATAGTCAATACATAGCAAGGAAAAGAAGAAATGAGTAAAGGATTAAGAAATTCTCATCAAAAGTCTTCAAATCTTCATTCCCCAAGTGTGAGTATAAGAACCCTAAGCTCTTCAAGACTTGTGTGAAATGGCCAAAGATGAGAATAATGTCTCCATGTCTTGCTTTTGTAGTTCCCCCAATTTTCTCACTAAAAATGACAAAACAGCCTCCACATTTTTCAGATTTTCGAATTTGCATGTCTGGCCTTTTTTTTTTTTTTTTTTTTTTTTTTCATTTTCTTCAATTTGGTCTCTTTTTAACTTGTTTTTCACTTGGTTTCTTCCAAAGCTCTTTTCAACCATATAAACCTATAAAATTGAAGCAAACAATAGTAAATGCACTACTTTTTCAATCAAACATAACAAAAATCTAAGCATAAAGAAGAGATAAGTTGGTAAAAATACCAACTTATCAAACCCCCAATCTTAAACTTTTGTTTGTCCTCAAGCAAATCAAAACATACAATTTCCTTCCAAGGACTCAGTTCAAAAGTGCACCAATATCATATCAAGTCAAAAAGTCTACTTTAAGCACAAACACATGACTTTGATTGGTACTAATAATTAATCCAAAACATATGAATCACCAACTTCTTCTCAAAACTTCATTTTCATTTCAAGTGCTCAAACACCATGTCAATCAAAGTAGCAATTAAGTCATGACACTAAAGCTTTAAAATTAGTCTCATTATCACAAAAGAACTTTCTTTTGTTTATTCCTCCAAATTGGAAAATGGAACAAATTCACAACTCAAATTCTCATGTGCCCTCACACTTAAGAGAGAATCCTACACCTAGAAAATGTAATTCAAAACACAAATGGGATATCAAATAGAAAAAATTAAATCTCTCTCTCTCTCACAAAGATGTTCAAATGCATACACGTAGAACCACTTCATATATTTCTCCACTAATGTAGACACACTTGGTTCAAATTCAATTAGGACTTAAAGGGTTGTCATGTAGGCTTTGGGATAAGGTAGGGGCATAATTTGAAAATAGTGACTCAAAACCTCCCTAAGCGCTACAAATTGCAACAATTCAAAGCACACTTCCTTCAAAAAAATTCCACCCATTTCTTCATCTTTTAATTTCACCACTTAGTCTTCCCTTTATTAACAACTCTTTATTCTTCCTTCATTTTTCTTCATTCTTTTTGTTGTTGTTTGTTCTTTTTTTTTCTTCAAAATTTCAAGGAAGACCACTATTTTTTTTTTCATTTTCACCTTTCAAGCAACTTCCACATCACACTTTACCAACCATCACCCCCAAACTTAGGCTTTAGCCTATGTTTGCACTTTCAATGCACTTAAGGCGGTAGGGTACCAAAAGATGGATCAATGAAGAACGGGGTAAAATTTGTAACATGGTTGTCAAATAAAAGGTTAAAGACTCAAACGGGGTTGACTAGGGAAAATATGAAAGGGTAGGAAGTTTAAGGCACAAAAAACATCCAAGGAAGGCCTAACATCATTTTTCAAACCAAGTATAGTCTAGGATTTCGCCTTGAAACTCATTCCGGGCAAGCTCTAGACCATAAATAATGCAAAAGAACTCACAAATACACCTCACCACACATGGCACATGAAAACTCAAGTAGAATATGTATCCAAGAACCAATTGGAACAAATGAACTCAAAAAGCCACTCATAGCCTAAAGAGACTAATTAGTGAAAGTAAGAGCCAAAAATTGAGTCTAAAATTCACAACAAGAATCCTTACTTCAATCATTTTTTTTTTCTTTCAAAAATCAAGAATTCATATGCCAAGGTTTAAATGTGTTGGTACCAAGCAAACCATAATTTGCCGAGGAGCAAAAATCACATCCCAACACCATTCCTACAACTAAACTACAAAAAAAAAAAAAAACTAAAGAAGCCAGTAATTAAAAAAATGGAAAAGACCAAAAATGCCCCTAACCTATTGGGTTTAGCTCAAAAATACCCTCTTTCCACCTATTGGTCCAAAAATGCCCCTCCATCTACCTATTTTGACCAAAAATGTCCTCAACGTTATCTTTTGGCTTAAAAATGCCCCTAAAACTAACAATTGACTAGATGAGGCTTTATAAAGAGCCACGTGGCAGTGTATGATTGGTCCAGATACTAATTCAATGTGAATTAAATTACTCAACTCTTATGTATTAATCCAACCCACACATACAATTAAACCCGAATTCCTAATTATTAACCACCTCCTTGACATCTTTCGTCTGCATTGCGCCTTAATCTATATAGGAAATTCATTTCGACCAAGGTGAGAGTAATTTGTTGTAGGAAGTGAAGAAAATCACTTCGTTTCCCCCTAGTTCCCATATAAGTCTCTTCTTCGTTCTATTTTTGTGACTAATTTCCTATAGCTTTACTAAGTGTTGCTGCTTCTTAGACTTGAGAGTAACAGTAATAATATAATTTTATCGAACTAATGTGATGATCGTCTATTATATCTGTAGATGACAAAATATGAGCAACGTATATTAGTCATCACATTCCTCGTGAATATATGAGGAAGAAGAAAGGAGTCGAGTGGGGTTTGGGGGGGAGGGGGGTTAATAATTAGAAACTTGGATTGGGTCGCATCAATATATATGGGTTGAGTAATTTAATTCACATTGAATTAATATTTGGATCAATCATACACTGCCACGTGGCATTTTATAAAGCTCTATGTAGTCAACTAGTCAACCGTTAGTTTTACCCTATGTTTGGATGGTTGTTTCCCGTGGTTCATTAATGTACAGTATGGTATGGTACAGTATGGTGTTCTATTGTATTGTACTGTATTAATGAACACAATGTTTGGATAGACTGTATCATTTGTTGTGGTTTAATAACATTTGTATTGTTTGGTTTGGTTGTATGGTACTGTATAATAACTTGTAAGTTTACTAAAATACTCTTAATTCTTAATTAGAAATTAGTTTATATATATTAATAAAACTCATGTAAAGAATAAAATAGGAACTTTAAAAAATAAGTAGGTAGTGAGTGGGGGTGGTGGAGGGGTGGGTGGTTTGAGATGGGATGAGGGTAGGGGTAGTGGCGACGAGGGGTAGTGGGTGGTTGTGCGATGAGGATGGGGTAGTGGGTGGTAGGGTGGGGTTGGGTGGTGGTGAGGGGTAGCGGGTGGTGGAAGGGTGGGTGGTGTGACATCAGTGGTTGTGGGATAAGGGTGGGAGTGGGTGGTAGGGTGGGGTGGGGTGGATGGTGGAGGGTGGGGTATAATGGGAAAATGAAATATGTAACCACGGAAAAATCACCAAATTCGTGGTTGCAAAAATTGGGACTTTTCATGGTTATATAACCATGGGATGAACCACGGGTTTACAACACCATACCACATAATTTTAAGAACAATGGAAACAAACATGGTTTCATACAAAACCATACATTAATGAACCACGGGAAATCACCATCCAAACAGGGGGTTAGGGGCATTTTTAAGCCAAAAGATAACGTTGAGGGCATTTGTGGTCCAAATAGGTAGACGGAGGGGCATTTTTGGACCAATAGGTGGAAGAAGGATATTTTTAAGCCAAATCCAATAGGTTAGGGGTATTTTTGGCCCTTTTCTGTAAAATAAAAAAAAAAAAAAATTTAAAAAAATCATACTAATATAAATGTCATAAAAAAAATACCCAAATAAAATCAATCTAACAAATTATCATCCATCATGACATATCACACCCATCACAAAAATATCTATCAAAATAAAGCCTCCCCCAACTCAAAACATTGCATTCTCCCTAATGTAACTAAACGATGAGAAGTTCAAAGATAGGGAAAACTCCCTGAAAATCTAGTAACATGAAAGACGATCTCCGCTTTCCTTTATTTTGCTCGTCGTTGAACTTCACATGAGCTAGAAGTCATTTTTTTTTCACCTTCAAGAAATGTGTAGCCACTGTAGAACTAAATAGTTTAAAATAATAGAAACTAAACACTTCCTAACACTATCAAAAGCTGCATATCTACATTGGTAATTTGTTGAACTTTAACAATACCATGCTAACAAATTCCACAACCAAAGAGCCACACAAATTAAGAGTAAGAGAATGCTAAGAGGAGCCCAAAAATTCTTTAGGTACTTTTAGCTCACAAATCATAACACTTCTCAACCAAGAACCTCTAGCACAAACCAAATTATCCATGTCCCTTGTCAAAGCAGCAACAACACTTGACAAATGTTCATACAAATACTTCAAATAAGAAAATTCATCTCACATACAGATTGCATGTGAGTCCACAGTTAACTTCAATGTACAAATGACTTCAAAAGCTCTTTCACTCGTTAAAAATAAGGAAATTGGGCCCCTTCTATTTACAACTGAAGCTATCAAGCTGATACGCTCAAATTACACCTATTAATGATATAACGCGGACGTTGTCAAATATAGTAACCCAACAAGGTTGGGGTCGAATCCCACAGGGAATATGGTTTGAAAAGGTTACTAAAGTTGTAGATGCTAAGTTCTAGGTCTAATGTTTTAATCCGATGAGTTGGGTAAAAGTTGTTGTTTCTATAACTACTTGCTAAACTATTGCTTTGGTGGAAATTTATGGTAAAAGAAACAAAGGCTGTGTCCTTGTTAGATAGAGTGTATGATCATGGGTATTGGTCTTGATATACTTGTAATGGATCATTATATGAATGCACTTAATCTCTATGTGAATCTTTACTATTTCTCAATAAATAAAGATTATATCTTTCTATGATTTTCCCAAATATAAGAAAGTGATAATGAAGAACGATTAATTATGCCAAGTAAATTCTTCTTATTCCTAAGTGAATTTATTAAACAAAGTTTAAAGCTTTGAGTTCTTGTTAGTTATTCTTACCAACCCTAATTATTTTCCCAAATAAATTAGGGTTTATGGCTTTAATCAATGTTTGCAACCATTAATTACGAATGAAGAATGAAGAATAACTAAACCCTAATAATCCATTATTTGTATATCAATCACAAACCCAATCACAAAACACCCATCATTGGGTTCACAACCCTAGTAAGGGAATTTAACTACTCATGACAAAGAACAAGGAATAAGAAATTGAAGAATTCATAATTGCTTACTTTGGAATAAAAGAGGAATTGGTAATACTTGAATTGATGTTTGAATCTTAAAAAACTAGAGAGAATTTAATGTTCTAAGTCAAGAGACAAAAATATAATAACTGGTGTCTATTAAAACCCTACAATGACTATTTATAAATTTTGGAAATACAAAAGTTACAGATTTGCACTTTGGTCCCGTCATCACGAAATACGGTCCGTAAACTGGTTTACGGACCGTAAAGTCAATTCACGACCCAGTCGTCCTTCAGTTGTTTCTTTTGAAATACAGACCGTAAACTGCATGGTCATATTTTAACATTCAACACTTCGACTTTCTGCCAGATGCTCAACTGGGTAAATACGTGATGGAATACGGACCGTAAACTGAAATACGTTCCGTAAACCTAGCTCGTAAACCACCATCTTCTCAGCTTGACTTTCTGGTTCTGTTATCCTTTAACACGACCATGGAATATGGCCCGTATTGTAGAATACGGACCGTAAACTTCGATTTACGACCTGGTTCTGCACTTCAACTGTGATTGTGCCGAATCTGTTCTTTTACCTGAAAAACACTAAAAACCACGTAAAATCACATAGACTTCCTTAAAAACAAGTAAAACTTATAGCCAAAAAGTATCGATTGTGGCGTAAAATCATGCCACATCAACACCCCTAACTTAAAGTATTTGCTTGTCCTCAAGCAGGCCATACCACACAACGACTCAATCTAACACTTAGATATCATAGAATAAGAATGTCTATATCGGTTTTGACTTGGAACTTCTGGCATGCATGTTTTCCTTCAACTGACCACCCCAACTATCCTTTCTAAAGCAATATACACAACTCAAGAACGTTATGACTAACCATGAAGCTTCAATACATGACATTACATTATCTAACATGTTAGTATGCACACAAACGCGACTTTCGGTGGTCACTTTATTTTGTTCAATTCTCATCCTTATGCCCTCACATAGACCAAAGAATGTCCCAACACACATATATACAACAAGAATGGGACGAAGATGAAAGAGAAGAGAAAAACACTCAACACTCACAAAGAGTTCATATCTACACATGCAAATACCATAGGCTTGCCCTTATTTTCTATGTTCTTATCCTAGGCTCGTTCGGTTGTGATCACATTAGGACTTGTTTCGGCTTGTAATGTAGGCTTAGGGACGGGTAGGATACTTTTTGGGTATTAGTGACTCACCCTCCTTGACACTACAATATCTCTTTACCTTGATTCGCCTCTTTTCTTTCCAACCCCTTTATTTTCTTTCACGTTTTCGACCTCGATGTGGTTTTATTCCTATCCAACTAGCAATTCTTTTTGTGTTTCAATTTTCTGATGATATTTGTTTTTTTTTTTTCTAGTATCAACTACCACATCGATTCTCTATTAGCAAATTCCACCACCCCCAACTTTTGTTCTCAACATCTACTTCACATTTAATTCACCCCCAACTTAGGCGTTTTGCCTCGTCTATCTAGTAGCATCAAGGAGAGAACGGGTGCGAAGATGGGTAAATTTCATAACGGGTGAGGTTTCATTCGGCTAGCCAAGAAAAAGGTCAAAAAGGCTCAAAAAGGGACACTAGTGATATTTTCAGCTTTTGGAGAGGCTTATTTAGGCATAGTGACTTATTTACACAAAGAAAGCCTAAGATCATTTCATAGCCAAACTAACTTTCGCATCTCAAACAAGACTAACCAGGCAAGTTCTAGATTATACATGCGTAAACAGAATTAGACTACCAACTCACACACACATCGGCATAAGGACAATCATGTTTACACTAGTGACCTCCTAAGTAGCCATTCATCACACACAACACCCCAGTACTTACAATGTCATATAAAGAATCAATTATGTCACACAATAACTGTTCTAAGTATACATTTTTGGAAAATTCTGAGGGGTCCAAATTTTCAACAAACTACAACACATGCCATCAGTTACAAAGTAACACCAAATAAGTCAAAATTATTCTACTCAACCTAAGCAACAACCTAAACATGCCAGTTTCAACAAAATAAAACCCCCCTCAGGAAAAGAACTCTGGCAAAGAAAAGCCGAGGGGGTTCCTAAACACATATTTACACTACTCTACTATCAATTAGTCCCACCCCCAACTAAAGAATCAAGCACTGTCTCAGTGCTTCAATTATATGAACGAGGGAAAAGAAATGGTACCTTGATGCTGTGAGCACCTCATGACTGGCCCGCCGCATCCGGCGGTTGACTGGAGGACTCTCCTGGTTGGCGCTGCGGCTCAACTAGTGACTGAAAGATCGCCTGCTGTAGGTTCTTCTTTTCAGTCCTCTTTAATCTCATGGCCAACTCCTCCGGGTCCTCAGATGAGTCAAGGACCCTTTTTTCAGTACCGCGAACAGAGGGTTCGGCATCCTCCGTCTCCTCCTCAGAATCAAGCAAATACAGCACCTTAAACGTAGTAGGCAAAATGGGACGTGGTGCTGGTGCTGGTGCGGCTATCATCCCATGCCCCTTGAGTGTTTCAAGATCCTTTTTTAGCTTGTCCAACTCACTCCTCAAAGAACTAGACTACCCACCGGGTGCGGTCTGCTCTCGAGTCAACAATCTCGCCTCAAAGCTGTCAAGTCTAGCTTGATACACCTCGTGCTTTTTCTCAAAATCTACACGGATCTCTATGGTCGCCTTAGTGACCAGCTACTGCACTATTTTCACCACCTTCGGCCTGAATTGTTACAAGATTTTGTCGACTTGCCTTTCAGTCCGCACCGCTTTGATTGCAATCTGGCTATAGTTAGCTGGGCTGAAGTGCAGAAACCCCAGCTCTGGGTCAGCAGGCTCGGCTGTCGAAGCAGCCGTGGCGGACCCCGAAGGAGGACCTTGTGCGACCGGAAGTGGTGGTGGAGGTCTTGCCTCAGAAGTACCTATTGTGGCTGTAGCATCCTGTGTTTGTGTATTTATGGTGGTTAGGAAGGTGGAAGGTGATGGGTTTATGGTGGGAATCGTGGGGGTGAAAGGAGTTATGGAGGGAGACGTGAAGGTAAGGAGAAGTAATGGAGGGAAATTGATTTGGTGGTGTTGATGTGGTTCTGCTGCCCTTTGTTTAAATTGTGTGTTATATGTACTCGCTGCTTTACGATTTTTTTTTTAAATCTCTAAATACGGTCCGTAAACTAGTTTACGACCCGTATTTAGAGTGGTTGATGAGGGCAGAACACTACAATGTTTTATGTTAGTTTATGATCTGGTTTACGGGCCGTATTGTGAAATACGGTCCGTCCTTCATGGTCGTAAACTATCATATTACATTACAGTGCTTTCTGTCACGTAACATTGTTAAATACGTCCTGGTTTACGGTCCATATTGTGGAATACGATCCGTAAACTACAGGCGTATTTTGCAATGTTACAACACAGTTTCTGATAAATGAACTTACCTGCCTTTCAGCAATATTTTCTGCAACATATCCCTGTACTAAAACAACCATTACCCTATATGTAATAAAAAAACAAAAGAAAAATAAACATTACACTCGGGTTGCCTCCCAAGAAGCGCTTGATTTAACGTCGCGGCACGACGGTGGTGACCAATCACTCCTTATCTTGGTACACCAGATCATCGTTCGTTCCGAGGTGTTTCAACCTGTAGCGATCAACAATCCTATCCTCCGCAATCATTCCGTGATAGTGCTTCAATCTCTACCCATTCACCTTAAATGTCCGAGTACCATCTCCGAACTTCAATTCAACCGCTCCATGGGGTGAAGCACCTACCACCTCAAACAGACCAGACCACCTGGATTTAATCTTACCCGGTAGCAACTTCAGCCGAGAGTTAAACAGTAATACAGAATCGCCCTTGTAGAACTCTCGCTTCAGAATCTTCTTGTCATGGTATTGCTTCATCCTTTCTTTATAAAGGGTTGCACTCTCATATGCCTGGTACCGAAATTCATCCATCTCATTTAATTGAAACAACCGCAGCTTGGTTGCTTCCTCCCAGTCCATATTCAATTTCTTCAGCGCCCACATAGCTTTGTGCTCAAGTTCAACCGGCAAGTGACAAGCTTTCCCGAATACAAGCTTGAAGGGTGAAGTCCCAATTGGAGTCTTGAAAGCAGTCCGGTATGCCCATAGAGCGTCATCGAGCTTGTGGGCCCAATCAGTTCTATTGGTATTCACTGTCTTTGCTAGAATACTTTTGATCTCCCTATTGGTCACTTCAACCTATCCACTTATGTGAGGGTGATAAGGCGTTGCCACCCTATGTTTCACACCATATTTATCCATCAGTCCCGCGAACGCTTTATTGCAAAAGTGGGATCCACCATCGCTGATTATCGCCCTCGGAGTACCAAAACGAGTAAATATGTTCTTCTTGAGGAACCCCATAACACTCTTGGCCTCATTATTGGGTAAAGCCATCGCTTCCACCCATTTTGACACATAGTCCATAGCTACCAAGATGTATTTCATGCCACCAGAACTCACAAAAGGTCCCATAAAGTCAATCCCCCAGACATCGAACACCTCCACCTCCATAACAAAATTCATAGGCATCTCTTGCCTTCTGCCGATATTCCCTTGCCTTTGACACTGATCACAGGACCGCACCAAAAGATTAGAATCATGAAAAATAGTCGGCCAGTAATAGCCGCACTCAAGAACCTTGGCTGCAGTCTGGTTTCCGCTATGATGACCCCCAACCGGAGAGTCATGGCATGCCTTTAGAATTGTCATCACTTCACTTTCCGGAACACAACGCCGAATGATGTTATCAGCGTATGTTTGGAACAAATAAGGCTCGTACCAATAGTACTGCCGAGCATCCCGCAAGAATTTCTTCTTTTGGTTAGTCTTGATATCATCGGGAACTATACCTGTTACCAAATAATTGGCAATATCAGCATACCACGGTGCTACCTCCATCGACACAGCCAACACTCTTTCATCTGGAAAAGCATCATCGATATCAAGCTCATCAGAAGGTCTCCCAGCTTCTTCAAGCCGAGAGAGATGGTCAGCCACCTGGTTTTCAGTGCCCTTTCGGTCTTTTACCTCGAAGTCAAACTCTTGCAGCAATAGCACCCATCTGATCAGTCGCGGCTTTGCTTCCTTCTTTGCCATGAGGTATCTCAAGGCTGCATGATCAGTATAAACCACAACTTTGGACCCCAACAAGTAGGCCCGAAATTTCTCGAAGGCAAACACAATGGCAAACAACTCTTGCTCCGTCACTGTGTAATTCATCTGTGCAGCATTCAGCGTTCTGCTAGCATAATAGATCGGGTGCATAATTTTATTGTGCCTCTGCCCAAGCACAGCACCAATTGCAAAACCACTAGCATCACACATCAGTTCAAATGGTAGGGACCAGTCAGGAGCAACGATAATAGGAGCAGTAGTGAGACGCTCTTTTAACTCTTCAAACGCTTTCTGGCACTTCTCATCAAACAAAAATTTAGCTTTTTTTTCAAGAAGCTTGCACAATGGATTGGAAACTTTTGAGAAATCTTTGATGAAGCGCCTGTAGAACCCAGCATGTCCCAAGAAACTTCGGACACCTTTGACTGAGATAGGTGGAGGAAGTTTTGAAATCACATCAATTTTTACTTGATCGACCTCGATTCCCTTTTCAGAGATTTTGTGACCGAGGACGATTCCTTCCTTAACCATAAAATGACACTTCTCCCAGTTTAGCACCAGATTGGTCTCCTCACACCGTTTTAGCACTTGACCCAGATGGCCAAGACAATCTTCAAACGAATCACCCACCACAGAAAAATCATCGATGAACACCTCCAAGAAATCCTCTACCATGTCAGAGAAGATTGACATCATGCACCTCTGAAAAGTGGCTGGTGCATTACACAAACCAAACGGCATCCGGCTGAATGCAAATGTCCCATAAGGACAAGTAAAGGTGGTCTTCTCCTGATCCTCCAAAGCGATGTTGATATGATTGTAACCCGAATAACCATCAAGGAAACAATAGTAGGAACGCCCTGCCAACCTATCAAGCATCGGATCAATGAAGGGCATAGGGAAATGGTCCTTGCAAGTGGCTGTATTGAGCTTGCGATAATCCATGCAAACTCTCCATCCGGTGACAGTTCTGGTCTGGATCAACTCATTCTTTGCATTTGGCACAACAGTGATGCCGCCCTTCTTAGGAACACATTGGACCGGGCTCACCCATTTACTATCAGCAATCGGGTAAACCACGCCTGCATCTAGCCATTTGATGATCTCTTTCTTGACGACCTCTTGCATATTCTCATTTAGTCGCCTCTGATGCTCTACACTTGGTTTGCTGCCCTCCTCCAACTGAATTTTGTGCTCACAGATCCCAGATGGAATACCTCGAATATCTGCTATGGTCCAACCAATAGCACGCCTATACTCCATCAACACCTCCAACAGCTGCAAAATCTGCTCCTCAGTCAATAAGGCTGAAACAATCACCAGTAATGTATTGTCTGGACCAAGGAACTCATATCTCAGGTGTGATGGGAGCTGCTTAAGCTCCAATTTAGGTGGCTCAATGATCGAAGGCTTTGCTGGAGGAGTTGTTCTATTTTCCAGATTAAGATTCAGCTTCTTTGGGTGGTATGTGTATGAGCCCAACCCAACAAGTGAATTAACTGTCTCCTCATAGCCTTCCATGTCTTCAGCATCGAAATTCATCAAAATACCAGCTAAAGCCTCACCCAAGCTCTCTTCTTCCATCTTGAACTCCACTGCTTCATCAACAACATCGAATGAATCAATTACCGAAATGCTGTCATAAGCACTTGGTAACTTCATCCCTTTGCTAGCCTGAAAGGTCACTTCTTCATCGTTGACTCGGAACTTTATTTCATTTTTCTCAGAATCCATCAGAGCCCTTCCTGTAGCAAGGAAAGGTCTCCCCACAATAATAGGAATGTCCCGATCAACAGCACAGTCAAGAATAACAAAATCAGCGGGAAACATAAAATCACCAACCCGTACAATGACATCATCAACCACCCCAACAGGTCTTTTGATAGACCTATCAGCCATCTGCAATCTCATCGTAGTCGGCCTTGGCATCCCCAAACCTGATTGTTCATATATAGCAAGGGGCATCAAATTTATACTCGCCCCATTATCACACAAAGCACGAGCAAAGTCATGGTACCCAATAGGACAAGGAATGGTGAATGCCCCAGGATCTCCTTTCTTCTGCACAGTTGTAGTTGAAATGATGGAACTCACAGTGTGAGTCAAACTCACAGTTTCATGCTGCACCATTTTCTTCTTGGTCAGCAGATCCTTCAAATATTTTGAAAAATCGGGCATCTCCTTGACAGCTTCCAAGAAGGGAAAATTCAGAGATAACTGCTTCAGCTGATCATAAAACTTCTCAAACTTGGCATCTTCCTGCTTCTTTACCAACCTCTGAGGAAAGGGAGGTTTAGATTTGAAAAGCTGTGTCAAAGGGCGGAGAGCCCCTTTTACAGCTTGCTTGCTTGTGTTATCAGCTTCCCTCACCATCTCTGGAATCTCAGCAAACCTTCTTGTCAGTAGGAAACTCATCAACAATAATGGGTGCTTCAGACTGCACCTCATTCTCTTCGTCTATCGGCTCAAGATCAATCACCTCCTCAGCATCTCCCTGTATTATTTTACCACTTCTAGTAGTGATGGCAAACACATTGTTTACACCGCCTCCCCCATTCTTGGGATTTGGGATAGTGTCACTTAGAAGTCCTCCCTTTTTAGGAGGGTGTTGCTCTCTAGAAATATCTCTTATCTGCGACTCAAGCTTCTGAATAGCCGTTGTATGAGAACCCACTGTTTCTGTCAGTCCAAATAAAGTCCTTTCAGACTTCGATTGATTGGTCAGAATCTTATCAAGCATTGCTTCAACTTTCGAACTACCCTGCTCTGATGACTGCCCTTTTGGTGGTATATAATGATTGGAACTCTTGTTCCCAAAATTGTTGTTGTTGTTGTAGTTCTCTTGGTTCGCACCACCATAATTATTGTTGTAGTTCCCAGAGTTGTTGTAAGCACCTTGACCTTGCTGAGGTCTCCATTGATTTTGATTTTGATTCTGATATCCACCTTGGTAATTCTGTCGTTGATAACCCCCTTGAGAGTTATTAACATAATTAGCATCTTCAACCTGCATAGGTGGCCCATCAAGGAACGGACCATCTTGAGCATGGTACATCCCTTTAGGCAAAACTGCATCATCCTCACAAACATTTACCTTCTTGATTTGAGATTAATCAAACTTCTTTGTCAGCAAGGAAATATTTGTTGCCATTTCTGCCAATGTTTGCTGGGTGTCTTGATTCTCCTTCACTATATTCTGGATCATGGCACTACCGTATGGTACCACATCAGCATTGTTTGAGTGCCAAGCTTGATTGTGAGTTGTCAGCTTGTCAAGTATGTTGGTCACTCGTCGAAAGGTCTTGTTCATAAAACAGGCATCAATTGCATTGTTAGTGTTGACACCCAATTTTGTCCCGCCTCTCTGCCAAAATACCTATTTTTAAGCTTCCAATATTTTTTTGGAAAAAATAAAAATATATATATATATTATGTGTTTACTATAATTATTAGCCTCTTATCAATACCGCTATTGCATTATTCTATTAATTATTCTTATTACTATTACCGCATTTTTATTATTATTATTATTATTATTATTATCATTATTATATATTACTATTATTATAATTCATAATTTTTTATCATTTCGGCATTTTACCAGCTTACGCACACGCATCGCATTTATCTTTGCATAATTAAATAATAGTATTTATTTTACTGTGGATTTTTCGCAATATTATTGCACTGCTATTACAACGCCATTTTTATCTAAGCATTAATGACGACATATTCCATATTGAGCAATATTTTAACAGAAGTTATTTAAACAAGTCTTTTATTTAAATTTAGAAGCCAAACTATTTCTTGCACTCGGTCCGTATTTTGACTTACCGGGCTCCAAATCAAATCCCGATTGACTCCTAATATTTTTTTGGACTAGTCCATATCTCTTATCTCAATTTTTAGAATAATTCGTGTTTTAATTTATTAGCCTATTGTTTTAATACCCAGTCTAAAATTGACCCGGTCCACTCATGGACCGGGTCCGATCCATTTTGTCATTTGAATAAGGGAACCCTTTTAGGGTTCCCCTTCATTTTCCTCACCTTCCACCAGCCGCCTCCCCCGCCCCCTTCTCTCTCTTCCCTTTCGTCTCTCTTCTCCCACCATCCACATCGTCGCCTCTTTCCTCTGCTCCACCTCCTTCACGCCTCCACCTCCTCCACCACTCAGCCTTGTCCCCCACTCTGCTCCTTCATCATCATCGTCGCCTCACATCTCTGCTCCCCACGTTACTCTCCACTTCATCACCGACACCTCTGACACACCCCACGCCGCACCATACCTGTCTCCACCATCATCATCTCCACTCGCTACTGTCACTCCCACCCCACGCGTCTGACACACCCCTTACCACTGTCACCACACCACGCACTGTCCCCCATCCCCGTCATCTTCGACACCCCTGTCGCACCACGTGACCACCATCTCCACCACACCCATATCCCCTTGTGACTTCCACAACATCACTGACACCCGCACCACACCTTCACATCTTGTTCCCCACGCGTCTTTTATTTTATTTGATTTTTTTTCTCATTTTTTGAGCATCATAAAGAGGAGGATTTGGAGTGATTAAAAAGGGGGATTTTTTTTAGATTGAGAAAAGTCGAGAGGGCCGATTCTCTTTCAATTCAAGAAATTCCCTGTGAAATTTTTGTTTAGTTGTCCCAATTTCGCAAAATATCGAATCAAAATACTCAGACGATTTTTCGTTCTGTTCGGTGTTGTTGCAAATTCGAGCATCGCAATCTCTAATTTGGTAGTGTTCGAGGGTAAATCGAAGACTCGCACCCACTTCGCTGCACCCAAAGAAGGTAATATCATTTTCTTCATCTTAGCCTGTATTCTTCCTTTGGTTCTGTTACACTAAGTTGTGTTTTTGTTTCTGCTTGATTAAAATATAGCAAGACTTATGATTAGTGTTAAGAATCTTGTTTGTTTGTTTTGAACTTTAATCAGTAGAAAACTTGGTGTTATCTATACACTCTTTTAATGTAGTATGACATATCTATTTAAATGATCAACTTCTAGTTATGGAATTGAAGAACTTGGCTCCCCTGTTTTCCCTCTCATATGATCACAAGTTTTATGTGTTTAAAGGGGAACATTGTGAGTCTGTTAGGATTCTGCAGTTAGTAACATGGTGCAGTCTTCCCTTACCTGTTGTCATTTTTAGCCCTGTGGTATTGCTGACTTGTTTTGGTATTTAGCTCCAATTCTGTTCAAATTTATTAAAGATTTATTGTGTCGTGCGCCTTCATGTTAATTTCCAGGTCCTCTCCAGCTTTGAAGTATTGTTTTCTGCCTTGGTTCTGAATTAGCCTAGCTAGCAATAACTAGTGTTGTTATTATCAATAATGGTCTTGCTGTTAGAATCACCATTGTTAGCTTATTTTCGGCTGTTGATTGGTTGGCTGCGTATGGTTAATTGGTTTAGTCTCCATATAGTAATCTAGTTTAGTTTGATGAACTCAGTCTTTGTGTATGTCGAGACCTATTAATTGCATTCACATAGTGTCTATAAGGATTAAGATTCATCCATAAGGGATCAGTTTACTGTTTAACTAATCATGGATATGATGTGCTTGGAGGAACAGCTTAGTACCAATCTAATAGCAACTCACCTTTGAATTTAGACAAATATTGGTGTCTTCAAACCCCTTTGGTTCTGTCCTTTTCCTTTAAAATATTCAAGATATGAATAGATGCCCCATCTTCTTATATTTGAATCAGTAAAAGTGAGGAGAACGCTAAAGATAAGGGAATTTGCTTTTGTTATAATCTGCATTAGGTGAAAGAGGAAGCTCCACTGACAAAGTATCAGTTTAGCCAAATCTTAAAAAATAAATCAGTCCAGCACATCTTTTGAGCATGATCCAAGTCGAATACTTATCCATTACATGCCTGTTATGAGACTTCTTCCCTTTACTCATTATTGTTTCAATATAGTTTGTTTAGCTGCCAGTCCCAGGATTCAGGATAAATAATCCTCATACTCTTAGTTCTGGGTATATCTTTTTTTTATCTGGTGCAGACTAGTTAAGATCTAGTTTGAAAGAAAAAAAAACAGTCTGTCCGTAACTGCTGTCTCCTTATCTATGGCATAAAAAATGTGTTGTGTTCTGCTTGTTTACCTCTATAAGTAATGAAACTGAAATGTTGATTTAGGTATTATCGTAGGCTATAAAACTGGCAGTTATTTAGATACATTGAAGATGTTCATATAGATTAAGACACACACGATACATGGCTGTCTGAAATTTTGTATACGTCCGAGTATCGCCTCGCTTGTACTGTGACTTGTCGTGCTTGAATCATATATACACGTGTATATTACTGGTATACCTTCATTGAAATGCATTAAATATACACAAACTGTACACAACCTACTGATCAGTTTGAATATATATATATATATTTTCCGACATGTTGAATTTGTATTTTCATATCTTCGTCGATCAGATGCTAATCCTTTTCCTTTCGCTTATGCATGGCTTTCGCATATGAATCCGAGGGATTCATCTTCCGCATTCGATGTTGGGCCAAGGTCCTACAGAACATCATTTCCCCCTTTTTCTATCCAGTTGTGTCCGCAGCAAAGGAAACAAAATATTGGGCTGTTGGCCCAGGCAAACCGCAATAGTTTACAAATGGGCCGAGTCTATTCTTCCCAACAGCAGCTGGGTCCAGCAGTCCTAAATGGGCTGAGCCCATTTAACTTATTTGCCTCGTCTATTTTATTTTTGTGCATTTAATTTGTATTGCATGACTAACTCTTTATTTTGTTTTTATTTTCTTAATTTAGATGAACCTCAGATGAATTAGTAGGTTTAGTTTTAGTGTTGGGTAGTTAGGAGGACTAATAATTAATTTCATAAGTTATTCTCTTCCTTTCATGTTAAAACTATTTATAAGGTCTAATATTTATTTGGAATAATTGATCCGCAAAATGTCATGACTATACATGTTAAGTTAAAAGGAATCATATTTTATTCTTACTATCTTAAAATTTCAAAACGTCACTAAATAGCAACTTAAGTATATCTTATAAACTTTGTTCCAAGATTCTTTTAATCATACATGTTTTAAACCAAATGTAGTCAAATAGAATTAGTATAAGAGAAAGCAAACTCATCTATTTTTTACATCCTATTCAAAATAAGTCTAGGTTTTCTACACCACTATATTTATACAATATAATTTTGTTCTAAGATTAAATCGGTTAAGTCTTATTTAAAAGTTTCTATTTATATGCAAATCATTATACTTTGCAAGTTTTCGTTTTTTTTTTAAATAAAATTATTATTTAAAGCTTAACAACCTTCATAAGTTTTATTTTTAAGTGGACTACTATGTATTTCATCAAGTTAGTTTAAATAACATTATTATGTTTTCCTTTAAAAACCTTAATAACATTTACAACCTATTTTCTTAAGATTTAAGCATTACATCTAATCTTAATTAATTAACCTAAGTTTGGTCGGATAATCGTAAGTTAACGGATTCTAAAGGATGCCTAACCCCTTCCCTTTAGGATAATATAGAGCCCTTACCTAGAATCATATTGGTTACGCAGACTATTAATTGGGGTTTAGTTTTAACTTCGCCTTAGTTAATCTCTAGGTGTCCTAATTCACCGTTTAATTAATTAGGTGGCGACTCCTTAAATAAATAAACAGGAATCACCAATACGTCATACTCCTAAATCGACCTGGTTAAAATGGGGTGTGACAGCTTGGCGACTCTGCTGGGGACTTTAGGCTCTTAACCATAACAACTTAGGTTAATAAATCATTTGTTGGATGCTTTGTTTATTTTGCTTTATTTTGTCTATATTGTTGCTTTATATGCTTTTAAGTATTTTTATTCCTTATATGTATTTTCTGTGTAATATGTTATTACTGCTTTCCTTAAACTGGCATTCCGTTCATATTTCCTCCACTTTTGGAAAATTCACACTATCACACGTACACGCGAGGTGTGCTTAGCGCACCCGCAAATTTCTTCATAGAATCCAAATTTTAAGGGAGTTGGCGCATGCGCGGGGGTGCCCGAATAACGGGGACCGCGTAGCCTTCTCACTCGAGCAGTCCGCTTGGGAACTTTGCGTCTAGTAAACCCATTCTTAGTCTACTTAGGGTAGAGCGAAGCCAAAACCTTGTAAGGACATGCATCATTCTAAACCTAGGAGGCTTAATACCCTTGGTGTATTAAGTTCATTAGTCAACCTTACCAAATGTCCAAAAGAGTCTATGACTCTAAGTGACACTACTCACTATCTATGTGCATTATTTGAAGGACAAATATGTGGAATATGTAGACCTAGTACTCTATAGATAAGTATTTCAAGAAAAACTGACCTTTTGTTGCAGGTTGACGTGGAGCATCTAAATTAATGCTGGAGGTTGAAGACAACCAAAAGAAATTAGTGGAGTTGAAGTATTAGATATCTTAGTTTAACTTTGAGATGTATTTATTTATTGGCATGTAATAAATTTTATTTTATTGTAAATTAGTTGTAAGAAGAGTTATGGAATGATACATAAAAGACATGTTTGTCCTTCAATGTTCGTTAGGCCTACCTCTGGCATAAAGAGGTCCCTTGCATTATAAAACGCGATGTATTATGTGCAATAATGTGTTTATATGCAATAATATTATCCTTACTGTATACTGACTCACTTTCCTTTTCTTTTTCTTGTTTTTATCTTTTTTCTTTTTAAACCTATTTTCAAAACGAAGAAGGTTGACTTGTGCTAAAAGGGAACTGGCGGAGCATCCATATTTCACACGGTCTAAAGCCAAGAAATCAGATTCTGACTCATCACTAATCACCTGGTTAACTAAAAGGACTCGTTCTAAAATGGAGCAAAGTTTGATCAATGCAACCACTTCATCTGAGCCATCTCTTAGTTTACCAATCACGAGTGATCCCACATCCTCTAATGAACCAGAAACACATCTGGAGACCATTGCTCGTCTGGAGCGACGAGTTGCCGAACTAAGTCATATGGTACTTCATAACCGGTCATTTTCTCAAACACCGCCACATATGACTCCGTCCCAGGGAGTTCGTCAGACTTTGCCTGTGCCACCCCCATTCCCAAATTTGGACGAATTTAACCAAGCAAATTATTTCACCACTTCTCAGCCAGTTCGTTCCGAACACCTCACTCAAAATGCTCCCTTTTTATTTACAACCACCTCTTCAAAAGCTCAATTCATACCGCCAGCACATGACACACATCAAGTTCCGCCGGTGTATACTTATACCACAGCTCCACCCATGACACAGATTCAAGGACAATGTCGCACAGATGTTGATCATTATGTCGAAGTTGAAAATGCGGCACGGTCAGTTAATGATGAAATGATAAATAGAAAGCTCAAAAGTTTGGAAGATGCCATGAGAAGTTTGCGTGGACTTGGTAGTAACCAAAGCGTGAGATATGAAGAATTATGTGCATTTCCTGAGGTAGAATTGCCACCAGGTTACAAGATTCCAAAATTTGAGAAGTTTGATGGGTCGGGGAACCCTTTCTTCCATTTGAAGGTCTATTGTGAAAAGTTGATTGGTGTGGGGAAGAATGAAGGGATAAGAGTCAAACTATTCAATCAGAGTTTGAGTGGAAAAGCCTTGGAGTGGTATTCTAAGCAAGATACAACCAAATGGCGTACTTGGGATGATTTGGCAAATGCTTTTGTGGATCACTACAAGTTTCATGTTGAGATCGCTCCTGACAGAATCTCAATTACAAAGTTGAAGAAGAAGTTCACCGAATCATTTCGAGAATATGCTATACGGTGGAGGGAAGAAGCATCTAGGGTACACCCACCCATGGAGGAGACAGAAATGGTTACTTTCTTCATTCAAGCACTAGAACCGGAATACTATGAACGTTTGGTGACAATGAGTGGAAAAACTTTTGCAGAAGTGATCAAAGCTGGGGACATGATCGAAGATGGCATTAAGACAGGGAGAATAACAAGTCTAGCAGCTTTGCAGTCTACCAGTAGGGCTATACAAACTGGTACTCTCGGAAATGGAAAGAAAAAAGAGAAAGAAGCAGCATCGGTGATGGCCTTGGGAAACACATCATACCGCCATCAACGACCACCGCGATACCAGCCTAACGCTCACCACTCACAATATTTCCAATATTCTCCACATCCCTACGACCAAGCTTTGTCATCTTGCCAACCTCAATCACCACAAATATCCTACCCTGTTTACAACACACAACCAGCATATCGAGCTCCACGACCACCAACATATCCAGCTCCACCATCACAAACTCATCATCCAAACAATGCATCCGCACCTCGCCCAAATAAACCGTTCCGCAATTTCACACCATTGGGAGAACCACTGAGCGTTGTTTTCGAAAGACTGCAAGCTTCAGGCTTAGTATATCCCGTGGAAGGTAGAATTCCAGATCCATTACCCAGAAGCTTTGATCCCACTAAAACATGTGCATATCATTCGGGGGTAAAAGGCCATTCCACTGATCGTTGTTACGCATTGAAGCATAAGGTTGAGGATCTTATTGAAGCAAAACAGATCACGGTCAAACCACCAACACCAAATGTGGTTAACAATCCACTCCCGACCTATGATGGGGCCACGATAAATATGATTGGAATAGATGAAAATGTTGACGACCCAGCCGAATTTATAGTGCCTGTGGATCGTGTGGAGGATCATGATTTTGTAGCCGTTGCTTCTCCGGCTGTAGTGATAAGGGGTTGTGTGCCTGTCGAGATATTAGGAGCTTCATCAACGCCTGTGGAAGTAGTTCAAGCACCAAATCAGTTACCAGTGCTCGATACAAAAGCCGTACCATGGAATTATCAACAAACTGTGATGGAATGTCGAGGAAAGGACACGATCACTGACAAGGTTAAGACATCAGGAATGACAAGGTCTGGAAGATGCTATTCTCCAGAAGAGCTAGTTAGATTGGGGCAAGTTAAGGAAGCCAATGTACCTCCCAAAAGGGTCGTGACTGAAACCGAAGCAGAAGAATTTTTGAGGAAGATCAAGGCTAGTGAGTACTCAGTTGTGGATCAGTTGAAAAAGACCAATGCTCAAATTCCTATTCTCTCTTTGCTTTTAAGTTCAGATATGCACAGGAATGCATTGTTGAAGATCTTGAATGAAGCGTATGTTCCAAGCGAAACAACTAGTGAGGCGTTAGCTGGGATGATTGAGCGCGTACTTGACAGCCATCGAATCAGCTTCGATAATGAAGAACTGCCGCCAGAAGGATGTATGCATAACAAAGCACTCTATATAACTGTCAAGTGTCGTAACATGTTTGTGGCTAAAGTATTGATTGATGGGGGTTCTGGACTCAACATCTGTCCATTAACAAGTCTGAAGAAGATCGGATATAATGTTAGCGAGCTCAAGACCAGTGATATGAATATTCGAGCATTTGATGGGGCTCCAAGGCGTCCTATTGGGGAAATAGAGTTGAAAGTGTTGATTGGTCCTGTTGAATTCATTATGGACTTTCAAGTACTTGATATTTCCACGTCATACAATATGCTGTTAGGTAGGCCGTGGATTCATCTGGCTGGGGCCGTACCATCTACTTTGCACCAAACTGTCAAATTCGAGTGGGATCAGCAACAAATATGTATACACGGAGAAGGAGACACGTCTTTCTATCTAGAGCAATCCACCCCATTCGTCGAGGCAGAAGGAGGGTTCGACGGAGCAGCTTACCACGCTTGGGAGGTTGTGAATGTCACTAAGGAGAGTGAAGTATGTCAAACTCAAGAGTTCAAAAGATCATGTGCCGCAATTATGGTTGCAAAAGAAATGGTGAGAAATGGGTACCAACCTGGATTTGGGCTAGGGAAAACACTAAATGGGCGGGTTGAGCCAGTCGTTCTCCCTACGCAACAATTTACATTCGGTTTGGGATATGAGCCAACTGAGGAAGAAGTGAAGAAAGCACGAAAGAATAAAAGGAAGGAGATTGCATTGCCAAAACCTATTCCTACCATTGATCAAACTTTCTCAAAACCTTCAGATCTGATTGTTGAAGTTGCCTATGATGATATCGTGGAGGGAGTCAAGAACCTGTTCGTGGAAGATGAAAATGATCATGCTGCGATAATCAAAGACTTTGCTGAAATATTGACTTTATAGGCTGCTGAGCCAGGACCTGAGTTGCAAAATTGAACTTCTATCTTAGCCCCGGTTCGTCGGGAGTTTCAGTATTTTCAGTTTAAATTTCCTTTTGTAGTAGGCCGGAGGTATCAACTAGAACATTTAGTTCCTTTTGTCATGTTGCCTCTATGTTTTGTTACGGCCTTTTTTAAATTAAGATTCTGTCATTTTGTTTTAACGAACTACGTTTGGCCTGACTTCCTGTTGGATACGTAGGCAGCCCATATCGGGTTCGGCCACTCTTTTCAAATCATTCCAGTATCTTTGTTTGTGGTTGGAACTACGTTTGGCCTGACTTCCTGTTGGATACGTAGGCAGCCCACATCGGGTTCGGCCACTATTTCAAAATATTTCAGTGTTTTGTTGTATGAGTGGAACTACGCATGGCCTGATTTCCTTTTGGATACGTAGGCAACCCACATAGGGTTCGGCCCCTTTATTAAAAAAAAAAAAAACAAACTCAAAAATCTTTATGTTCATCACGAACTACGTCTGGCCTGATTCCTTTGGGATACGTAGGCAACCCGAGGCGGGTTCGGCCCTTCTATCTTAAAATTTTTATCTTCATTTTGTCCAAACATTTTGGTTCCTATAAAATACATAAGGATTTTTTTATACAAGACTTGGTCTTCCCACCGCTTAAATTCATGTGTCTTAGTATCTTGAAACTGGGACAAATTTTTGAAATCGGTCAAATCACTTTCAAAAAATTTTCATTACAATTTTCTCACTTTTCGATCGTTTAGAACCAAGCGTTTCCAGGACTTGAAACTGGGACAAATTTCGAAGTCGGTCAAATCACTTTCGAAAACTTTCATTATAAGTTCTTATTTTTCTATTGTCCAGAATCAAGCATCTCTAAGACTGAAACTGGGACAAATTTTTAGAAGTAGCATAAAAGTGGTTTTAAACAAAAGTCCATCCATATTTCTAAAATGTGAGTAAATTCAAAAATCGAGTCTTCTTAATCATGTTACATATTAGAGCCACTAAGTATTTCCTTTCAAAGTCATCCAAATCTCATTACTTTTATTTTCAAAATACATTTTTTTATAACTGAAACTCCCCGGCAAAGCAAGATATGTGGTGAGACATCGAAGAACGTGGACGCGACCGAGACAAAAGTCAATTCAAGGGCCAAGTTCCCCGATATGCACAAGTCAACCAATTTTCTTTTAAACTCACAATTTTTCTTTGTTGAGACAGGTCCAATTAACATGAACACGGTGCATGTATTAAATTATGGGCGTGATCAAAAGTTAACTTTCTTCAAAATGCAAATACTCTTCAGCGTGGATGCAAAGGTAGCTTATGCCGAACGGTGGGCGTCGTTCCACTCATCACGAAATTTCAATTGCAACAGTGGATACAAGTTCATCTTCTCAACCAAGGGCTGTAAGTATAATTCTTTTAGACCCAGCTATTGATTCTTATCACTAACAGTTGTTTTAGCTCGTGACATTCACCGATGGATCGAATACATATAATCATGGACACTGACCTTGATCACCTGTTATTGGTTAGAATTCCTCAATTTCGTCATCACTTCATACATGTTCAAATCATTATCAAATTCTTTTAGAATGGAGTATGTTAATAAGATAACAAGATCGAGATATTGCATCGTATATCAAATTGTGGGGTTAATTATAGATTTAACCCCCGTCACAATGGGACATCGAGTAAGATGTGGATATCTTTTTACAATATTATCTCTAAAGTGGACGTGGATTTACATTTATATTGTGGATACGAGTATGGGAGTGGGAGTAGAATTATATTACAAAAATATACATATAATTGTAGAAAGTGGATACAGATTTATGTTTCGAAAGTAAAAGTGAATTTATTTTTGCGCCGTATAATGCAGACGTGAAAGTAGATGTAAATTTACTGTTGTACCGTATAATACGGACGTCAAAGTCGACGTGGATTTATATTTTGTACCATGAAATGCGGACGTAGATTTATATTTTGAACTGTGAAAGTGGACTTGGATTTATTTTTTCTGCACCCTGAAAGTGGATATGGATTTACATTTTTGCACCATGGGAAGTGGACATGATATAGGCACCCACCTTAAAATGCGGGTATTTCCAAATTCAAATTAGGCACCCACCTTAGAATGCGGGTATGTCAATTTTCAATTTTAGGCACCCACCTTAGAATGCGGGTATTTCAAAATTTAATTTGGGCACCCACCTTAGAATGCGGGTATGTCAATTTTCAAGTTTAGGCACCCACCTTAGAATGCGGGTATTTCAATGTTCAATTCAGGCACCCACCTTAGAATGCGGGTATTTCAATGTTCAAATTAGGCACCCACCTTAGAATGCGGGTATTTCAATGTTCAATTCAGGCACCCACCTTAGAATGCGGGTATTTCAATGTTCAAATTAGGCACCCACCTTAGAATGCGGGTATGTCAATTTTCAATTCAGGCACCCACCTTAGAATGCGGGTATTTCAATGTTCAAATTAGGCACCCACCTTAGAATGCGGGTATGTCAATTTCAATCCAGGCACCCACCTTAGAATGCGGGTATTTCAATGTTCAGTTCAGGCACCCACCTCCGAATGCGGGTATCTTATATTTCAAGTTCAGGCACCCACCTCCGAATGCGGGTATCTTATATTTCAGTTCAGGCACCCACCTCCGAATGCGGGTATCTTATATTTCAAGTTCAGGCACCCACCTCCGAATGCGGGTATCTTATATTTCAGTTCAGGCGCCCACCTCCGAATGCGGGTATCTTATATTTCAAGTTCAGGCACCCACCTCCGAATGCGGGTATCTTATATTTCAGTTCAGGCGCCACCTCCGAATGCGGGTATCTTATATTTCAAGTTCAGGCACCCACCTCCGAATGCGGGTATCTTATATTTCAGTTCCGGCATCCACCTCCGAATGTGGATTCAACTTTCGAAACAGGGGCTGCAAGTGTAACTTCTCCAACCCTGTCTTATTTACATATATTTCTTTATTGCTAACAATTGTTTTTAGCTGGTGGCTTTTGGCAATATCAAAGTTGGCATCACACATCAAATCGTGGAACTATTTCTTCGGCAGCGAACTGGGGCAATTTGTCGGGAAGGATAGTCAAACTTCCCGACACGGGTCAAAGATCTACCTCGAACACTCGTCTCTAATTGCAAGTATTCTCTTGCATTCCAGCAATTCAATTTTCAGAATTCTAAAGTTTCTATCACAATACCCAGTGTTATCATAATTCAGCACTGGGACAATATTTTGCAAGTTTTGCGCCAATTGGGGTTCAAGTGTCGTAATTGTCCCAGAACTACACTCGACCTGATTCTCGTATAGCCCGAGATATGTAGGCAACTCAGAGACCGGAGTCCGGTCATAATCCTCTCAAGTTTCCTTTAGCCGGGACAAAATAGGCTACTGAGTCAACGTCTTTGCCCGACAACTCTTTCATCATTATCGGGCAAAGAGGGACAAGTTGTTGACACCCAATTTTGTCCCGCCTCTCTGCCAAAATACCTATTTTTAAGCTTCCAATATTTTTTTGGAAAAAATAAAAATATATATATATATTATGTGTTTACTATAATTATTAGCCTCTTATCAATACCGCTATTGCATTATTCTATTAATTATTCTTATTACTATTACCGCATTTTTATTATTATTATTATTATTATTATCATTATTATATATTACTATTATTATAATTCATAATTTTTTATCATTTCGGCATTTTACCAGCTTACGCACACGCATCGCATTTATCTTTGCATAATTAAATAATAGTATTTATTTTACTGTGGATTTTTCGCAATATTATTGCACTGCTATTACAACGCCATTTTTATCTAAGCATTAATGACGACATATTCCATATTGAGCAATATTTTAACAGAAGTTATTTAAACAAGTCTTTTATTTAAATTTAGAAGCCAAACTATTTCTTGCACTCGGTCCGTATTTTGACTTACCGGGCTCCAAATCAAATCCCGATTGACTCCTAATATTTTTTTGGACTAGTCCATATCTCTTATCTCAATTTTTAGAATAATTCGTGTTTTAATTTATTAGCCTATTGTTTTAATACCCAGTCTAAAATTGACCCGGTCCACTCATGGACCGGGTCCGATCCATTTTGTCATTTGAATAAGGGAACCCTTTTAGGGTTCCCCTTCATTTTCCTCACCTTCCACCAGCCGCCTCCCCCGCCCCCTTCTCTCTCTTCCCTTTCGTCTCTCTTCTCCCACCATCCACATCGTCGCCTCTTTCCTCTGCTCCACCTCCTTCACGCCTCCACCTCCTCCACCACTCAGCCTTGTCCCCCACTCTGCTCCTTCATCATCATCGTCGCCTCACATCTCTGCTCCCCACGTTACTCTCCACTTCATCACCGACACCTCTGACACACCCCACGCCGCACCATACCTGTCTCCACCATCATCATCTCCACTCGCTACTGTCACTCCCACCCCACGCGTCTGACACACCCCTTACCACTGTCACCACACCACGCACTGTCCCCCATCCCCGTCATCTTCGACACCCCTGTCGCACCACGTGACCACCATCTCCACCACACCCATATCCCCTTGTGACTTCCACAACATCACTGCCACCCGCACCACACCTTCACATCTTGTTCCCCACGCGTCTTTTATTTTATTTGATTTTTTTTCTCATTTTTTGAGCATCATAAAGAGGAGGATTTGGAGTGATTAAAAAGGGGGATTTTTTTTAGATTGAGAAAAGTCGAGAGGGCCGATTCTCTTTCAATTCAAGAAATTCCCTGTGAAATTTTTGTTTAGTTGTCCCAATTTCGCAAAATATCGAATCAAAATACTCAGACGATTTTTCGTTCTGTTCGGTGTTGTTGCAAATTCGAGCATCGCAATCTCTAATTTGGTAGTGTTCGAGGGTAAATCGAAGACTCGCACCCACTTCGCTGCACCCAAAGAAGGTAATATCATTTTCTTCATCTTAGCCTGTATTCTTCCTTTGGTTCTGTTACACTAAGTTGTGTTTTTGTTTCTTCTTGATTAAAATATAGCAAGACTTATGATTAGTGTTAAGAATCTTGTTTGTTTGTTTTGAACTTTAATCAGTAGAAAACTTGGTGTTATCTATACACTCTTTTAATGTAGTATGACATATCTATTTAAATGATCAACTTCTAGTTATGGAATTGAAGAACTTGGCTCCCCTGTTTTCCCTCTCATATGATCACAAGTTTTATGTGTTTAAAGGGGAACATTGTGAGTCTGTTAGGATTCTGCAGTTAGTAACATGGTGCAGTCTTCCCTTACCTGTTGTCATTTTTAGCCCTGTGGTATTGCTGACTTGTTTTGGTATTTAGCTCCAATTCTGTTCAAATTTATTAAAGATTTATTGTGTCGTGCGCCTTCATGTTAATTTCCAGGTCCTCTCCAGCTTTGAAGTATTGTTTTCTGCCTTGGTTCTGAATTAGCCTAGCTAGCAATAACTAGTGTTGTTATTATCAATAATGGTCTTGCTGTTAGAATCACCATTGTTAGCTTATTTTCGGCTGTTGATTGGTTGGCTGCGTATGGTTAATTGGTTTAGTCTCCATATAGTAATCTAGTTTAGTTTGATGAACTCAGTCTTTGTGTATGTCGAGACCTATTAATTGCATTCACATAGTGTCTATAAGGATTAAGATTCATCCATAAGGGATCAGTTTACTGTTTAACTAATCATGGATATGATGTGCTTGGAGGAACAGCTTAGTACCAATCTAATAGCAACTCACCTTTGAATTTAGACAAATACTGGTGTCTTCAAACCCCTTTGGTTCTGTCCTTTTCCTTTAAAATATTCAAGATATGAATAGATGCCCCATCTTCTTATATTTGAATCAGTAAAAGTGAGGAGAACGCTAAAGATAAGGGAATTTGCTTTTGTTATAATCTGCATTAGGTGAAAGAGGAAGCTCCACTGACAAAGTATCAGTTTAGCCAAATCTTAAAAAATAAATCAGTCCAGCACATCTTTTGAGCATGATCCAAGTCGAATACTTATCCATTACATGCCTGTTATGAGACTTCTTCCCTTTACTCATTATTGTTTCAATATAGTTTGTTTAGCTGCCAGTCCCAGGATTCAGGATAAATAATCCTCATACTCTTAGTTCTGGGTATATCTTTTTTTTATCTGGTGCAGACTAGTTAAGATCTAGTTTGAAAGAAAAAAAAACAGTCTGTCCGTAACTGCTGTCTCCTTATCTATGGCATAAAAAATGTGTTGTGTTCTGCTTGTTTACCTCTATAAGTAATGAAACTGAAATGTTGATTTAGGTATTATCGTAGGCTATAAAACTGGCAGTTATTTAGATACATTGAAGATGTTCATATAGATTAAGACACACACGATACATGGCTGTCTGAAATTTTGTATACGTCCGAGTATCGCCTCGCTTGTACTGTGACTTGTCGTGCTTGAATCATATATACACGTGTATATTACTGGTATACCTTCATTGAAATGCATTAAATATACACAAACTGTACACAACCTACTGATCAGTTTGAATATATATATATATATTTTCCGACATGTTGAATTTGTATTTTCATATCTTCGTCGATCAGATGCTAATCCTTTTCCTTTCGCTTATGCATGGCTTTCGCATATGAATCCGAGGGATTCATCTTCCGCATTCGATGTTGGGCCAAGGTCCTACAGAACATCATTTCCCCCTTTTTCTATCCAGTTGTGTCCGCAGCAAAGGAAACAAAATATTGGGCTGTTGGCCCAGGCAAACCGCAATAGTTTACAAATGGGCCGAGTCTATTCTTCCCAACAGCAGCTGGGTCCAGCAGTCCTAAATGGGCTGAGCCCATTTAACTTATTTGCCTCGTCTATTTTATTTTTGTGCATTTAATTTGTATTGCATGACTAACTCTTTATTTTGTTTTTATTTTCTTAATTTAGATGAACCTCAGATGAATTAGTAGGTTTAGTTTTAGTGTTGGGTAGTTAGGAGGACTAATAATTAATTTCATAAGTTATTCTCTTCCTTTCATGTTAAAACTATTTATAAGGTCTAATATTTATTTGGAATAATTGATCCGCAAAATGTCATGACTATACATGTTAAGTTAAAAGGAATCATATTTTATTCTTACTATCTTAAAATTTCAAAACGTCACTAAATAGCAACTTAAGTATATCTTATAAACTTTGTTCCAAGATTCTTTTAATCATACATGTTTTAAACCAAATGTAGTCAAATAGAATTAGTATAAGAGAAAGCAAACTCATCTATTTTTTACATCCTATTCAAAATAAGTCTAGGTTTTCTACACCACTATATTTATACAATATAATTTTGTTCTAAGATTAAATCGGTTAAGTCTTATTTAAAAGTTTCTATTTATATGCAAATCATTATACTTTGCAAGTTTTCGTTTTTTTTTTAAATAAAATTATTATTTAAAGCTTAACAACCTTCATAAGTTTTATTTTTAAGTGGACTACTATGTATTTCATCAAGTTAGTTTAAATAACATTATTATGTTTTCCTTTAAAAACCTTAATAACATTTACAACCTATTTTCTTAAGATTTAAGCATTACATCTAATCTTAATTAATTAACCTAAGTTTGGTCGGATAATCGTAAGTTAACGGATTCTAAAGGATGCCTAACCCCTTCCCTTTAGGATAATATAGAGCCCTTACCTAGAATCATATTGGTTACGCAGACTATTAATTGGGGTTTAGTTTTAACTTCGCCTTAGTTAATCTCTAGGTGTCCTAATTCACCGTTTAATTAATTAGGTGGCGACTCCTTAAATAAATAAACAGGAATCACCAATACGTCATACTCCTAAATCGACCTGGTTAAAATGGGGTGTGACAGTTAGCTACTGAATGTGTTACTGGATCTAATCCTCGGTAGAACTTCTCCATCAATATATTTTCCGGAAAACCATGATTCGGGCTCTTTTATAAATACTCCTTGAACCTCTCCCAGGATTCATATAGTTGTTCCCCCGGTCGCTGCTTGAATTCATATATCTTGTCGCGAATCTCAGCTTTCTTGCTAGGGGGGTACCACTTTGTAAGAAAAATAGTTACCATCTCTGCCCATGAAGTAATCGAATTTCGGGGTAGCTTCTCTAACCATATTCTTGCCTCTCCAGCTAAGGAATATTTGAATAACCTCAACCGAATAGCATCTTGTGGAACATTGTTCTGGATGTGATTAGCACACACATCCACAAAATTCTGCAAATGACGTTGAGGGTCATTCTCGGTAGAGTTCCGAAAGTATCCCTCAAGTTTCAAAAGCTGGTATAGAGATGAGTCAATTTTCACCGTAGTCGCTCCAACTCGAGATTGAACAATAGCAGATGCATAGTCATCCTCTGGAACCAGTTCAGCAAAAATATTCTCATCGTCAGATTCATTCGCCTGATTGTTCAACTGATTCACCTGATTACCAGCACGCTGATTTTGCTGATTTTTTCCAAAGTAGAAAGATATTTTTGACCCTTTCCCTTTTTTTTTAAGTGAGGGAAATAAGGGAATTGTTTAAGACTCTAGCTGGGCGTTCAAGTTCCCCCATGCAGAACAATTTGACATTTAAGATTTGTACAAGGTTGGCCTCTTTTAAATTTAGACACAAATTTCAGCATCTTTTGCACTAACTTGCAATTGCGCAATATGTACGTGCTAAAATAGGAGCTTTTTTCCCTTTCAAGTCTTTATGCCTTTGCTGGACCAAAAACACAACAAGCCCCAAGACAAAAAGTAAGTGCAACTTGCACTTTTGTGGCTGAGCGCAAAGGGTGGTCCTCAAGCATTTTGTGCGTCCTTTTTTTGTTATTTTTGTGCACTGTGCAATCACTCCAACACCCCAAATCCTGTCAAACTCAATTTCAAAATTTGTGAAACTTGATAGATTGATTAGAAATAACAAAATAAACTTATCTAAAAATCTAAATTATAAAATTAAATAGAAAATAAAGGAAATATGAATTGTCTCCCATAAAGCGCCACATTTGAATCAATTTTACCATTTTTCTCTCCACTTAGAGGATATGAATCTTCGCCACAACTTTGAATCAAGATTATGATGACGCTCATGGGGCAGTGGTAGAAAAGCAAAGAGGCCAACTTTCCAATGTCGCATCTTACAATTTTTGGCCTTTAAGTGAGAGACGTCATTTTGTCGTTTTGGCATGACAAACTCCAAAATGAAAACGTCTTCTTCTTCACCTCCAAAATCCTCCATAGGCTCAGTTAGTTCAATTTTCATATCACCAACTAAGCACAATGTTGAAAAATGGTTTGAATGTGGTCTAAGGCGCTTCATATTCAAACTTGCATCATTTTTGACATCCACTCCCAAAAATGAACTAGAGTCTTCAAAAATCATTTTATGAACTTTTTTATGCAACTCTAGTATCATTTCTTCAATCTCGGCATCTTGCATTATTTTTGAGTTGGTCAGTTGGCAATTCATCATTAGCTCTTGAAAATCAATCTTGACCTACTTTTCATTGCAAACCAACTTAAAACTACTATCCATGACCATTTGATGTTGAGTATTGCATACCTTAACTTTTGCATTCAATTTGGCTTCCAAGTCACGGATAGCAATTTCAAGTTTCTTCAATTCTTGACTTTGCTCAACATGAATTTTTAAAAATTCCACCATCATCGTCAAAATGCCTTCACGGTGATCCCCACACGCTCCAAGTTGTTGAGCTTGAGTCATAAGCCTATCCTTGCTCAAAATTTCAATTTCTTCATGGTGAGAGTCATTCAAAGTTTGTGCAAATTCACCCATGGAGAAATTCATGTTTTGGACACTTTCTTGTCTACTTTCAACACCCTCAAGTTGGTGAGCATTATGAGCCTCAACCAATAATTTTATTTGATCCTCCAAGGTGTGAATATCTTTGTCATTGCAACCAATTGCTTTACTCAAGTCATTAAGTGCTTCCCTCAAGTTCTTGAGGTCTAAGTTCAACTTTTCCTCCTTTTCAAGAATGGTCTCCAACATGAGCATTATCCTCTCATTTTGAGCATTTGAAACTTCTTCCACTTCCATATCCTTATTATCATCAAAATCAAAAGTAGAATCGTCATAGTGGAGGTTCGGAGAAGGGAAGGACAAATAAGCACAATTATCCCAATGACCATTTTAACCACCACACCTATCACATATACTCCATTCATAGGTTTGAGATTGTGCACACAATCCGCCCCCGGGGGAATTCAAACAATTTTGCCATAAGTGTGGTCCTCCACAATAAGGACAAGGATCATTAAAGTATGAACAACTACCATCCGACCACTTTTCATTATATGATGTCATTTACAAAAACTAATAAATAACTACACAAATATTCACAAGTTTGGACCAAAGCAAGTAAGCTTAAATCCTAAACTAACTCAAATACGCCAAAATTGTTCCCAGGCAACGGCGCCAAAATTGATAACTTCTAAATCTACTCCTCAAAGAGAAAGTGTACACAGTCGTCGCAATATAGTTTATCCAACTATGAGTTGGGGTCGAATCCACATGGAACAATATAAAGGTAATTTAAACAAGTAAGGAATTATCACCAATTAAGCTAAGTCAAACACTTTTTCAATATTTGATTTTGATTTAACAATTAACAAAGATAAAACTAACTAGAAAGCGAATAAAATGATCAATGACCACAAGTTTGGAAACAAAGGAAATTACGCTCAAGTAGCAATCCAATGTATTTCACGATTTTACAACTAAGAGTGAGTTTATGCTAATTAGATAATGATTTCTAAAATCTCATTGAAAGTCTTCTAACCAAATCAATGAATTTCACCCTAAGTTTTTCCAAGCCTTAGAGTATAATATCAAGCACAATCAATATAAGCTCAGGTAACTTTCCTATTCCTAGCTCAATCTATTAGATGAGGTTTAAAGCCTTAGAGTATAATATCTAGCACAATCAATATAAGCTCAGGTAACTTTCCTATTCCTAGCTCAATCTATTAGATGAGGTTTAAAGCCCCAAATTTTGGTTCATTAATCTTTCCCAACCTCAATTTTTCTCTTCCGAGCTCAAATCGAAGTAAATGGGGGAGGGGGGGGGGGTTAGGGTTAGCTAATCCCTTAAGAAACATTAAAGAACAAGATTAACTAAAACAACATTAACCCACTTGAGATAAACATCATTCAATACATAAGCAAAATAAGAGTTTCATTCAACACTTTAATCATAGAATATTTCCATAAACAAGATTCAAGTGAAGAAAATAAATACTACATATTTAGATATTCATTACAGAGCAAGGAATTAAGGAAATGGAGAAATGTTTAAGAAAGTTCTCAACCCCAATCTTCAAATCTTCAACCCCAAAGTGTGGTGCAAAAACCCTAGCCTCCAATACTTGTAAAAATGGCCAAATATGAAAGTGATTTCACTGTTAAGTCATCCTTTTATAGTTGCACAGTTATCCAATCAAAATATGTCCAAAACAGCCGCAATTTTCAGATTTTCGAATTTGCATTTCTGGCCCTTTTTTGCATTTTTAACCATTTTTTTCATTTTCTTCAATTTGGTCTCTTTTGACTTGTTTTTCACTTGATTTCTTCCAAAGCTCTTCTCAACCATATAAACCTATAAAATTGAAGCAAACCATAGTAAATGCACTACTTTTTCAATCAAACATAACAAAAATCTAAGCATAAAAAATAGATAAGTTGATAAAAATACCTATTTATCAGCGAAAAGGTAAAAAATTGCAGGTTACAAATGGGACCATATCTTGAACTTCTCCTACCAGCTAACAACAAAACGATGCATTTGATGCACTTGGTTTAGTTCGATATTGCTGTCGAAGAATGCTGATGACACATTGTTGCAGGTCGTCCGTCCACCAAATAGTATACGGGAGACCTGGTCGTATACTAGTTCCCTTATGCAATGCAGTACGAGAATCAACACAAGATTTTCACGTGGAAACCTCCTTGCTCAAGGGATTAAAAATCACAACCTACCCCTGTAGGATTTTAACTCCACTAACCGAGCATCTCAGGTTACAACTCTATCGTAAGCTAGGAATTAACTCCCATAATCCCTCACCCTTACAATAACGCTTATGAAACCCTCACACTTGACTGCCCCTAGCCAAGCACACTAATACCCCAAGACTCACTCCAGCCTAGTGTACCATTCAAAAGCACACTTTGAGAATTCTAGCACAGTGACTAACTCTAGCCACGCACTAATACAACTAAGCTACCTTTAGCCTAGTGTACCACTTAAGAGCTTGTGGAAGTAACCTTGAGAATTTAGGACACCTACAAACAACTTCTTTTTATTGAAGAGTAGGTTTACAGTTTAAGCATAAAAGAACAAAGGCTCAACAACCTAAGGGCCTAAAACATCTTCAGTTCTGGACCTGGTCCTTCGGGTTGTTGTGGCTCTGTTTTGAGGACCTTGAAAGGTGGAGACTTGCACTTTGGATTAAGCAATTTTCGGATTGTGCAAGAATGGGACTTCTTGTAACACCCCGTACCTTTAACCTAAGCTTTGACCATGATCCTAGACTTAGAAAACCAGATAAAGAATGTGGGAATTTGAAATTTCCTCTTCAGTTGTAAGATGGTGGTTTACGCCCATGAACAGTGACTGTATTTCAGTATACGGGTCATATTTCAAGTCGTAAACTGGTACCAAAGATTTCTGAGCATTCTGGAATTTGACATTTGGAGGCTACATTGTTAAATATGGATCGTATTTCAAAATACGAGCCGTATTTCAAAACGTATTTAGAATTTAGGAAAACTTCCTCGATGAAAGTTTTAGATTTTTGAAATACCTTTCCAACGGTATATTATGGGGGTCAAAGAGACATCTGTGCAAACAGTTATGACCATTTTACTGAAGAAACGCAGTGTAGTCCATACGGAATACGGACCGTATTTCAAAATACGGCCAGTATTTAACAAAGTGTAAAATTCAATTTTCCAGAACAGTATATATTTGTCCATATAAGTTCAAATCATTATTTTTCATTCCTTCAAGCCCTAGAACGACCTCCTACCCTCTTTCATCATCAAAAACACTAAGGTAAGCCTACTCTAATTATTCCAAGTCAATTCTAATACATATCCTTGCAATCTAAACAAGAAATCATCATTCCAAAACTAGGGTTTTCAAGAAAACCCATCTCAAAGTTCAAGAGTTCAAGATTTTGGAAATCCTCTTCAAAGTTAGAATCTTTAATTCAAGTTTGGAGCATTACCAGGTATGTAGAGTTACTATCTACGTGTGGGAACATCATTGTTTCTTCCCCACGCCTCATAATCCATAAATTATGATTCTCTACTAAAACTAGGGTTTCTATACCATGCTCATGATAACCCTAAGTCCATGTCCATGATTATATTATGTATGAATTATTATAATTCCATTATTGAGTTCTTAATATTTCTTTATGATTATTGAGAATCCGTCCGTAATCCATGAAAACCCATATCTTGTATTCCATGGGTTCTTGCATGCATGTTTTTAAATAAAAATGCTTATTTCATGAATATCCTACATGTCTACAAGGTTTCATGCAATTGTATTATATAACTATCTTCATGCCATGACTCAAGATACATACATGCTAAATACAAGTTATTTCATGAAACCATGTTTACAAGTTATTTCGTGAAATCATGATTACAAGACAAGTACAAGTTAATTAATGAAAATTATGGGCTTCTTAGCCAATTATATCATGTTCATATTTTTGGGAGTTGCACGAATTACCAAGAAGGCTCAGATATCCTGAAACTACGTAGCCACTGTAGGACAAGGATCGCTCTGCCCAGTTAGGACGATTCATTAATTTTACACTGAATGGATCCATCAGGCACGTTACCACCTTATACCCTGGAAAGGTATAGGGGCTCTGCTGGTCTGGTGAGGTACCTGACTCTACGTACCCACGTGGTGATATCATGTTGTCGGTTTATGAAATGCTCTCCCTACTTATCATGTTTTACTTATGTTATATATATATGTACCCATGCTCATGCTCATGTTCATGTCCAGGTTTTCAGTTTCAGTTCTTATCATGTTATTTCATGTCCCATGTTATTTCATTCAGTTGCTTTACATATCAGTACATTCAATGTGCTGACGTCCCCTTTTATTGCCCGGGGGCCTGCATTTCACGATGCAGGTACTGATTTACAGGACGACACATCTGCTTAGTGGGATAGTATTCGTATCAGCTTATTGGTGAGCCCCATCTCATTCGTGGTTTAGTCAAATCTTTATTTTATGATTAGCTATGAATCTAAGGTATGCTGAGGGCCTTGTCCCAGTAAGTATGCTTTCTAGTCAGACTCATAATAGAGGTTTTATAGACTAGACAAGTCAGTTATGTCATGTCACACTTTCGGAGTCGTATAGCCATTTTGGCTCATTCATGTTATTTCCGCACTCATGTTTAAACAAGTATCTTGATTAAGTATTATGACTTACTGCATTTTATAAAGGCTCATCGTACATTCACGTTAAATTCCGCTTATGTTTTTCCTCATGATGATTCAACAAGCCATGTGGTTCACTCGGTCACATGCAGTAAGGCACTGAGTGCCGTGTTTCGCCTAGGCCATGGTTCGGGGCATGACACTTCTCTTGGAAGATGATATCTTTATATGCACCAAGAAAGAGAGAGAGAGAGAGAGAGTAGAGATGATCACTCATGAAATCTGGACCGTTAATCAATTGGCCTTGATGAGGTACTGTTGTGCAGTTGCATTGTACTTTTCAGCCTCTCACTTTACAGCTGTGGATTTGGACTTTCAGCTTCAGTGACCATAACACTTACTTGGAGGAACCTGGCTCCTCATCTGTTCTTCGAACACATTGTAAGTACTGGATACACTATTAGTAGCTCTATAGCGCATTGTTGGTTGAGCAGGCTGGAGACCTGATCCCATCTGGTCTTTCTGAATCAACATATCTGGACTCTCATATATGAACAATCCCTGTAGGCATCTGATCCTTCTAGGAGCATGTTAAACAAGCAGCATATGAGATATCATAAGGTTAACTAAGTTTAGACAGATGAACCTAATTGTATCTGGTTCTTTCGGTTTTGTCATGTCATCAAACATATAATTTCTTATCAATTTCCCCCTTTTTGATGATGAAAAAGCGACATCCTTTTTATTCCCCCTAAGGACCAGGTCCCCTACCCAAATACCTCATTTGTTCCCCCTGAGACTCAGACCTCGAGATACATAGTAGTATTCTGGTTCTTTCAGTATGGTTTGTCAAATCATCATAACATATAAATTTTTCCCTTTTTGATAATGATAAACTCATAGACAAAGTTCCCTCTGAGAACCATATTCTCACTCGTTCCCCCTGCGGATCAGTCGTTCACTTGCCCAGTTTGCAATCTTTTTTCCCTTTTTCACGGTTCCCCTTATCTTTCGCACATGTCTCTCTCACATATATCGATTATATTCTTGAGACAGTGAGATGTATATAGAGGCCATATTGAGGACCAGGTTTCTCGCTCTCTCTGGTTTCACTAGGTTTGACAATCATCAAAACATGCATATAGTCATTTTCCCCCTTTTTGATGCTGAAAAACTGTCTCTCTCACATCATTCTTCTTTCCTTTCCCACCCCTTTGTTTTCTTCCCCCTTTTGGCATTATTGAAAAAGAGTAATAAAAGTAGAATAAGCCAAAAAGAAGTTCAGTAGCATTAACTCATGGCCACTAGGGAAACACAACATAAGCAATAATATTAACAAGTATTAAGATCATTGCATAAATCTGAGTAATTGCCTAGATTAGATTAAGCATATCAAAAACATAGTAGTCTTAGTCAGTACAAAATATGATGCTTAAACTGCCATGAGTGTCATAGTCATTAAGTGATGGAATACAAAGGGTCAGATATTCAGAGGGACAAGGAGGGGCTCAAGAGCTAAGGATTAGTGGGTCTAGACAAAGATTTTTAATCTTTAGCTAAGAGTCAACTTCCTTTGCAACACCACTGAGACCTGGTCCCTTTGCATTCTTGAGCATTTTCATTTCTCTATAAATGGAGACCGAACATATGCATCTTGCATATGAAGCATAGCCAGTTTGTAGCTGCGCCGGATCCATTCTCATTAACTAGTACATGGTAATGAGATGGACGGCTAGTACCTCGAATTTTAGCGTGGCTATACCAGTAAACATTAGGATTCATAAGGTGGCACATCTTGGTATCTATCACAGTACCTGGAAATGTGTTTCTATCCTTGTCTGTCATATTAGGATCATTATGATTTGCAAGGAGCAGATATGTATGATGTCTCTTCTGTACTACCACACGGGTTACTTGTGACAGATACCCTTCTTCTAATGGATTTCATCCATTTATTTCCTAATAGGTTCCTCTCCATTCATCAGTTTAGTCATCAGATCATTCTGAGTTCTTTCACCACTTTTTTTGCCTTCAAGGCCTGATACGCTCAAATTACACCTATTAATGGCGTAAAGCGTACGTTGTCAAATATAGTAACCCAACAAGGTTGGGGTCGAATCTCACAGGGAATATGGAGAGAAAGGAGTACTAATTATATGCGATACCAGTCTTTAAATGCTTTAATCCCATTCCGGATAGTTTGAATTGATTGTTGAATAATGTAATAGAATACTTTGACTTAAAATGTAATTAATGTGAAACCGAGACTAAGGTTGTGTTCCCCAATTTGATTAGATATTATGCTTCAGGTTTCAAAGTGATATACTTCTAATGGTTGTTCTATGAATATGCACTTGGTCTCTTAAAGACTTCTTAATGTTTCCCAACAGTTAAGCAGTATTTCCTCTTTATGATTCTTCCGAATATAAAAGAGTTACAATCGAAGAGCGACCAATAATGTCAATTTAGACTTATTCTTATTCCTAAGTTAGTCTATTAAACGAGGGGTAACGCCTCGAGTCATTGTTATTCAATCTTACCAATATTGACTCTCTTTCCCAAGAAAAGTCAATATAATGGCTTCGGCTAATGCTTGCAATCATTACCCAATGTTACAACTCAAAGATAGAATAAATAACAACAATCATTATGCATATATCAATAATAGAACCCATTCACATAATACCCATCATGGGATTCACTACCTTAGAATTGAAATTAGCTACTCATAATGTTTCTTGACAGAAAAAGCTTAAAGATTAACATAATACACTTACAATGCTAATACAAGATGGAATGAGAGTGAAGTTGTTGCCTTAAATGCTCCAACCACTTCAAGATTAAAGACCTAGGGTTTGTGCCTCTAAAATAAAATCTGAATAATGAATTAAAACCCTACATTATGTATTTATAGAGCCAAAAATCGCACTAAGTTTCTGGACAAAAATGCCCTTACGCCGCATTGTTACGGACCGTAACTCAGGTTACGATCCGTCCTTCATTTCGTCATTTGATCACTTGTTGCTACGGCCACAATGCGACGGACCGTACCCTGTGTTACGGTCCGTCCTTCTGAGGCGCCACTTGTGACTTTACTTGGCAACTCTCTGGAAATTTTGGCCCTGTTACGGTGACAAGTTATGGACCATAACATGAGTTACAGACCGTAATACTACACCGTAACACTGATGGTTTCATTGAAAACTCTCTGGAAATTTAGCTCCTGTTACGGTGACATGTTACGGACCGTAACATGAGTTACGGACCATAACACTACACCGTAACACTGATGGTTTCAATGAAAACTTTTCTGGAAATTTAGGCCCTGTTACGGTTCAATGGTACGAACCGTAAAATGAGTTATGGACACTGTTACGGTCCTTAACATGAGTTACGGACCGTCGCTTAGCTCCACTTTGTCCGTTTTTTCAGCATTACTTCTCATTTCCGATCCTTAGTTAATCAACCCTATAAAACACAAAAATAACATAAGAAACAATATAAAAACACTTAAAATCAAGCAACATTTCTAGTTACAAAGGCATAAAATGTGCCAAAATTCACGGCACATCAACACCCCCAACTTAAGCTTTTGCTTGTCCTCAAGCAACTACAACAATACTCACTACTAACACACGACATCTCAGCAAAATAAGAATGACTACGGTGATTTTGGCATGTGTTCCTAGCACGGACTCTTCAATTCAAGAAAAATATTTAGGCTCTTATCCATCTCCTATTTGTGACACAAGACGCACATTTCAGAAAAATTTCAATTCACTATGCAACCTCAATTAACGACATAATCATAGTACGGGGGTCTCTATGCACATGAATTTCAACTTTCGGAAAGCCAGTTACTTTGAAACCTACAATCCTTACGCCTTCACATAGACCAAAGAATGTCCCAACACACATTTACGACATAAATGGGACAGAAGACTAAAGAGACAGAAGAACACTCACACTCACAAAGAAATTTGCATACCATGTGTGCACATACCATAAGCTTGCCTTTATTTTCCATGCATTCAACTTTGAACAATTTGATCGTGATCACATTAGGACTTTTTGGGCTTGTAACATTGGCTTAGGGACGGGTAGGATTAATATTTGGGTATCGGTGACTCACTCTCCTCGACACTTCTTTTTGACTTCATTCACCATTCTTCCTATCATTTCCGACCCTCCATATTTAGCGTGGATTTATTTAGAACTTATATACCTATATATCTAAAAAAAAAAAAAAATTATATATCCACGCTGAATTATGTCCCTTTATATTCGTGATCACCCCTAACAGGCCTTTGGCCTCATTTTCCGCATTTTTGACTTGTCACCCCCAACTTAGGCTTTTAGCCTCATTTGTCAATCTTCCGTGTCAAGGAGGGACTTGGTGCCAAATGGGTTTATTCACAGAAGGGAAAGAGGTTAGTTCATGGTTAATCGAAGAAAAAGTCTATAGGCTCAAAAATGGGAGACTAGGGATCATTTTCTGTACGGGTCAGGCTCATTTAAGATACTTTGGGGTTAATACAAAGAAAGCCTAAGATCACTTCACAATCAAATTCGCCTTAGAATTCACACACGACCAACCGGGCAAGTTCTACATTGCAAGCATCATATGCAAATAGAAGCTACAAACTCACAACATAATGGCATAAGGATTGTTTAAATACTCCGACGTCATTTCCGTTTGAAGATTTCACATGCATAAACACCCTTTCTTTGCAATGTCATTAAAAGAACCATGCATATCAATATCAACAATTCATTTTTGATGTACATCACAAATTATTTTTTGGAGGGATATCATTGAACTTGTAAAAATCATTTTTATCTATGCTAGAAACACGGACCACCACCACTTAAGTCATCATTACTTTACTTCTATATTAAACATCCTAAACATGCTAGGTTCAACATACACATAGCATTCTTCGGGAATAGAAACACATAGCAAAGAACAACCGAAGAACGTCCTAACACATACTTGCTAATAAAAACAATACCAATTGTCTTAAACACATGCTTGCTATCACAATTTTGGAATAAAATACCCACCAAAACAAAAACAATAAAAAAAATATCTAGTATACTAAAACAGCAATCCCAACAACCAATCAGCAATTACCCATACCCCCAACTTAAAAGCATGCATTGCCCCCAAGGCATCAATATAACGCATTAAAAGAATGGAGGGCCTCCCTGGAGCGCATTAGGCGCTCAAATCTGCAGCAGTATCATGAGGTGGACCAGTGGGTGGGGGAGAAGTATGGTGAGCCGGCTCAATGGGCTGGCCTGAGCTAGAAGTAGCTCCTGCAGTGTCAGGAGTCAGCCAGGACTCTTGGCGGAGCCTTTTCAAAGTACGCCGCTCTTCCTCCTCATTCCGTGGACGTAAATCAGCAAATGGATCAAGGTTTTGGAGAATGGGGTCGAGGTTTTCATCATCTGGCGATGCTCTGCTCCGCTTCTCTTTAGCCAAAGAGGGGATATCCTCTTCCAACTCCTCGTCGTGCTGTTCTTCAACCGTGTCCTCGTTGTCATCATCCCCTAGTAGGCTCTGAACCGGCTGGTATAGGCTCTGTACCAACTTCGTGTGTACTTTAGGAAGCTGGTCTGTCGCCACAGCCACTTCCTGGGCCTTCAATTTCTGCACATCATCCTTGACAGACCGCAACTCACTTCGAATAGCGCCCAATTCCATAGTAGGGTGTGTCCTAGTCAGCTCAGTCATCCTGCTCTCAATACCATCTATCCGAGAGTGGATTTGTAGGTGGTCCGCAGCCATTGTTCTTTTATCGGTCGCAGCACTGCATCAATAGCCCTTTTTGTGTATAATTTTAGCTCAGTCATGATCTGTTTGACCTGCCTATCTATGCGATCCGCTTGCAGAACCACTGCCCCAAAATTTTCCCGGTTGAACATCATTTTTCTCGCAAGCTCGGATGGGACTCCTGGTATTGCCTGCGGTGGTGCTGGACTTGCTCCAGTAAAAGAGGTAGGACCACCTGAAGTAGGTGCGGCTGGAGCTTGCATAGGCTGTGTAGCATGATCAGCCGGTGGAGCCTCAGAATCTGTGGGCTGATCCGCAGCAGCTCCCTCATCACCCATGATAGCCAAGGGTATAACATCTGATCCCGTAGGCCCCTCTGGCACCTCAGAAAACGATGCAGAGGGCACTGAACCCTGGCTCAACACATCATCTTTCCCCTTTGTGATGTCATAAATATGGCTGGCAATCACACTGTGATCGATATGGGGTAGGGATTCTGGTTCTGCACGTAAGCATAGTAGCGTAAGCAGACATGGATGAATGAGGGAAGTGGCCGGCTGGGTGGCTCTCTCTCGGAGATCTTCGGCTATCAGTCGTCCGAAGTTGATCTTATACTGTGACATTATGGAAGCCACAAGAACATCCCTGTCTGGAGTCAAATAATTATCTGATTGGGTAGGACGGATGCGGAACAGAACAATCTGCCACCAAAACTTTGCCTCTGGCGTTAGGGTGTTTTTCCAAATCCGCGTGGTGGCTGTCAACTTTGGCACTATGGCCCATTCAGGATCTGTTGTCCGTGCAATAACTGAAGCTACCCATTTTCGGATGGGGATTGTATCCTTCTGTTCAATTTTGTAGGCAAACTCCCCTTCTTCCGCTGTTGTAGGCTCTACATAATCTTCCCCGAATAGTGTTTTATCTATGGCCGACGGAGAGACATCTATCTTTTTTTTTCGGAATACTACCTCATTCATTGCCGGCACTTGAGTTGCTCGCTGCCCTTTCTTCACAGCTTTGAATACAGCAGCCCCATACGAAGCGTAGAATTCCCTAACAAAAATCGGGATGTAGGACCTCACGGGGTTTTTCAAAAACTCCAGCTTGTGGAATCGGATAGTATCACGAATGCCCGTATATCCTTCTAGACCATCGAAAATGACATTCCGTTCCTCGAAAATACTCTGCCTTGGGTCCGTCCCCTCATTTTTTACCAGCTCACACCCCTTGTTATACAAATCCTCAGATCCTTCCATAGAAAACCGGAGGTCCTGCTCATACACAGCCTGCATTCGAATGTCGGTTTCTCGCCTTTCCTGCTCGCGCTCCTCCGCAGCAGGCTGTCTGATGGGTGGTTGAGGTCAGAGTGTTGGTATGACAGCCCGCTAGGGATCACTTTGGCTCGATGAGCTCGACTCTCTCAACTCCTCAGCCAAGGAGGAACTTTCTGATTGTGGGTCTGGCTGGCTGGGTGCAACTGGTGGGGGTGGCTTGCTAGGTGCGACTGGCCTCTTTTTAGGCCTGGCATCCTTGATCAGATCGTCGTCGCGTAGCCGTGAGGTTACTTTGCTTGCAGCACGACCTTTTCCTTTTTTCGCGACTTTAGGTGAACCCTTCTTTGATTGTCGTGGTTTACCCATACCTGTGGAAGGAAAAGTTAGATATGATGTACGAGAAGTTGGTCAATTAGACACCTTATGACTTTAAGTTAAGGACTTTAATTAGGCCAGGTACCGTAACACAGTCGACGGACCGTCGATGGTGTTACGGTTCGTATCTTCAACCGTAACTCAAATAGTTCAATTAAGCAAAGGGACCGTAACATAGTCGACGGCCCGTAACGTAGGATACAGTTCGTAACATTTCACCATAACATGAACAAAATTTCCAGAAAAGTTACTGGAAATTTGAGAGGTGTTACAGTATGATGTTACGGTCCGTCACTCGCGTTACGGTCCGTAACACCTCACCGTAATGTCTCTCAAAATTCCAGAAGGTTTTCATGGAATCCATCGATGTTACGGTGTGGTGTTACGGTCCGTAACATCCCACCGTAACATCAGCCAAATTTCCAGAAAGTTTTCATGGAAATTGTCGGTGTTACGGTGAGATGTTACGGTCCGTAACATACGTTACGGTCCGTAACACATAATGACGGGCAACAGATTAGCAAACAAATGGCTTGGCCAAATTTTCTCGTTTTAAGCACGAGGCCAAGATTTTCGACTTAATGCTCCATGGGTATGTTGTAAAACAATATTATATCCCCTCACATGCCTCGGGTTACTCAGACTTCACCCGGTTTTATTAAAGTTTTTCATTGGGGACTTGTATCGAACAATTGGTGGGCAAACCGATTTAGTAACTTCACGAATGAAACCTTCAACCAGGATGCCCTCCGACTCAATGGGAAGCAATGTGTTTGTGCCCACGAGTCTTTTAAACAACACAAATACCAATCCCAACCCCCAACCATTGTCAAATCCCACATAAATTATCAATTGAAATTCAAATTCATCAAACACAATCAATTCACACATTTCACCGCATATCATACGAGATTATTCATGAAGATCATAGAAATTACGTTGATGGCTAAAAGAAAAGAGTCAAGACATGAAATACCTGATCGTTGGCGATTGTGAGGATGAAAGTTGAACTTAAACAGTGATTGTTGATAAGAAAATAGTAATGAGATTTTAGAGAAATATGGGGGAGAATGGAAGATGAAGAGAGGAGGATGTGAAGAAGAGAAGAGAGGATTTATGAGGGAGAGGGAGTTGAAAAACGTGTGAAGAAACCTTTTAATTTGAAATGGGAACCGTCGGTTAATGCATTTAAACATTTCCGACAGTTACGTTACCTGTTACGGACCGTATCATGGGATACGTGCCGTATCTTGTGTTACGGTCCATCAAACGACCCCGTTTCACTTATTCATTAATGACCTGGCAGTACAATCGACGGACCGTAACTCGTGTTACGGTCCGTATCACCTGGCGTAACATGTTGAAAATTTTCAGTGAAAGCCCAGATTTTGTATCAAAGTTACGACCCCGTGTTACGGTCCGTAACACGTACGACGGACCGTAACTCGTACCGTAACACTCTTCCTCATCCTTCAGTGATTTTTTTATTTTTATTTTTGCCTGTTACGCTCCATGATACGGACCGTAACATGAGTTACGGGCCGTAACATGGAGCGTCTCGCCTTGGATCACTCAACAGTTATTTGGCCCCTTCAGTTCTCAAATCCCACCACATTAGCACATTAATTACACAAAAGAATACAAGGAAAATACAAACTTTAAACTACTTACAAAGCGGTAAATGTGGGTTTCCTCCCACACAGCGCTTGGTTTAACGTCACAGCTCGACGTGGTACCTCATTTTCGAGTTCAGGAGCCATATTTCAAACGATACCTATCCACGACCTTACCATCATCAATACACCAATGGTAATGCTTCACTCTTTGTGCATTCACCTTAAAAGTCCGAGTGCCATCCTCGGATTTCACCTCAATGACTCTTCCATTTGGGGACACACTCACAATTTCAAAAGGACCAGACCAACGAGACTTTAACTTGCCTGGAAAGAACTTCAGGCGTGAATTGTACAACAAGACCAAGTCTTTTGGCTGAAAATCCCTTTTTAGAATCTTCGAGTCATGATAGTATTTCATCTTTTCCTTGTACAGTGTTGCGCTTTCATAGGCATTGTACCTAAATTCATCCATCTCGTTGATTTGAAACAACCGCAGCTTGGTTGCTTCATGCCAATCCATATTCAGCTTTTTCAATGCCCAAAGGGCTTTATGCTCAAGCTCAATAGGCAAATGACATGCCTTCCCAAATACCAACTTATACGGTGAAGTCCCTATAGGCGTTTTGAATGCTGTGCGATATGCCCATAAAGCATCATCCAACTTTTTAGACCAGTCAGTGCAATGCACATTGACCGTCTTTGCCAAGATGCTTTTTATTTCTCTGTTTGAGACCTCAACCTGACCACTCGTCTGAGGATGATATGGAGTGGCAACCCTATGATGCACGCCATATTTTTCAAGAAGATCAGCAAATGGTTTATTGCAGAAATGAGATCCACCATCACTAATAATAGCTCTAGGAGTGCCAAATCTTGTAAAGATGTTCTTTTTGAGAAACGCATTGACTCTCCTACAATCATTGTTAGGCAAGGCCACCGCCTCCACCCATTTGGAGACATAATCCACTGCGACAAGAATGTATTTCAGGCCGTAGGAGCTTACGAAGGGCCCCATAAAATCAATTCCCCATACATCAAATAGCTCCACCTCAAGAACAAAGTTTATTGGAGTTTCATGCCTCCGACCTATTGTGCCCTGGCGTTGGCATTTATCACAAGAGCGTGCCAACATATTTGCATCACGATAAATGGCTGGCCAGTAGTAGCCATACTCTAGCACCTTGGCTGCGGTTCGATTTCCACTGTGATGTCCACCAACTGGAGAATCATGGCACGCTTTCAAAATGTCCATCACCTCAGATTCCGCCACACATCTCCGGATCATATTGTCAGCACACGTTCTGAATAAGTAAGGCTCATCCCAACAATACTGTCGGCAGTCTCTCAAGAACTTCTTCTTTTGATATGTCTTCAACTCTTCAGGAACGATGCCAGTTACCAAATAATTGGCAATATCGGCATACCATGGTGCCACATCATTGGAAATGACCAAGACTCTTTCATCCGGGAAAGTGTCATCAATATCCAGCACATCACTTGGTCTCCCTGGTGCTTCAAGTCGGGAAAGATGGTCAGCTACTTGATTTTCTGACCCTTTTCGGTCTTTGACTTCAAAGTCAAATTCCTGTAGCAACAAAACCCATCTTATCAACCGAGGCTTAGCATCCTTCTTCGCTATCAAATAGCACAATGCAGCATGGTCAGTGTGAACCACTACCTTGGCACCTAACAAATAAGCCCGGAACTTTTCAAAAGCATAAATAATAGCAAGTAATTCTTGCTCCGTTACTGTATAGTTCAGCTGAGCTCCATTCAATGTTTTGCTGGCATAATAAATTGGGTGCAGGATTTTGTTTAGCCGCTGACCAAGCACAGCGCCAATTGCAAGACCACTGGCGTCACACATTAATTCAAAGGGAAGTGACCAATCTGGGGACACAACAATAGATGCGGAGATTAATTTCAGCTTCAACCCGTCGAACGCCTTGATGCACTTCTCATCAAAATTGAATTTGGACTCTTTTTCCAAGAGTTTGCACATGGGATTTGAAATTTTGGAGAAGTCTTTGATAAACCTTCTATAGAATCCGGCGTGCCCCAAGAAACTCCGAACTCCTTTTACTGAAACGGGCGGAGGGAGTTGTGAAATCACATCGATTTTAGCTTGATCAACCTCAATCCCTCTTTCTGAAATCTTATGGCCAAGGACAATGCCCTCCTTGACTATAAAATGACACTTCTCCCAGTTGAGCACGAGGTTGGTTTCCTCACACCGTTGTAGCACCCGATCAAGATGACCCAAACATTCATCGAATGAATCTCCCACCACAGAGAAATCATCCATGAAAACTTCAAGAAAGTTTTCAACCATATCAGAGAATATGGACATCATGCATCGTTGAAAGGTAGCTGGTGCATTGCAAAGACCAAATGGCATCCGGCTGAAAGCGAATGTCCCATAGGGACAAGTGAAAGTAGTCTTTTCTTGGTCTTCCAATGCAATGTTGATCTGGTTGTATCCTGAGTACGCATCCAAGAAACAGTAATAAGATCTTCCGGCTAGCCGATCAAGCATTTGATCAATAAAAGGCATAGGGAAGTGATCCTTGCAAGATGCGGTATTCAGCTTCCGGTAGTCCATACACACTCTCTAACCGGTGACAGTCCTTGTTGGAATCAACTCATTTTTAGAGTTAGGGACAACGGTGATGCCCCCTTTCTTTGGCACACACTGAACTGGGCTTACCCATGGACTGTTGACAATCGGGTAAACCACCCCAGCATCTAACCACTTAATAATCTCATTCTTCACCACCTCTTGCATCGGTGGATTTAATCTTCGCTGATGCTCAACACTCGGCGAACTTTCCTCCTCCAACTGTATTCGGTGCTCACAAATTCCGGCGGGAATCCCCCGGATGTCTGCAATAGTCCAACCCAAAGCTCTTAAATGCTTCCTCAAGACTACGATGAGTCTTTGAATTTGGCCCTCATTCAGAAGTGATGACACAATAACTGGAAGAGTAACATTTTCTCCAAGAAATACATATTTAAGATGGGATGGCAGTTTCTTGAGTTCCAGTTTCGGTGACTCAATAATTGATGATTTTGCTGGAGGAGTTGTTCGTTTCTCTAAATCAAGAGACAATTTCTTGGGCTCATAAGAGTAAGACCCCAGACCTGTGAGTGAATTCACTGTCTCATTATATCCCTCCATTTGTTCGGCATCAAAATTCACCAAGATGGCCAATAATGCTTCACTCAAGCATTCTTCCTCCATTTTAAATTCCACTGCTTCATCCACCTCATCAACAGAGTTTATGACTGAAATACTTTGATAGGGACTAGGTAATTTCATGCCTTTACTAGCGTGAAAAGTCACCTCCTCATCGTTCACCCAGAACTTTATTTCATGTTTTTTGGAGTCCATAAGAGCCCTCCCTGTGGCAAGGAAAGGTCTTCCCAGAATAATAGGAATTTCTTGATCAATAGCACAATCAAGAATCACGAAATCTGCCGGCAGTAGAAATTTCCCGATTTGAACCAGTACATCATCAACTACCCTAACTGGCCTTTTTATCGTTCTGTCAGCCATCTGTAACCTCATGGTAGTTGGCCTTGGCATCGCTAGCCCCGATCTCTTAAAAATTTCCAGGGGCATAAGATTTATGCTAGCCCCGTTATCACACAAAGCCCTGGCAAAATTTTGTTGCCCTATGGTGCATGGAATTGTGAATGCTCCCGGATCTTCCCTCTTTTGCACTGTAGTTTTGGAAAGAATGGCATTAACGCGGTGAGTGATACCCACAGTGTCGTGTTTCAATGGCTTTTTCTTCTTTGTTAGGAGATCCTTCAAATACTTAGCAAAGCCAGGCATTTCTTGGACAACATCCATGAAAGGAATGTTCATCGTCAACTGCTTGAGTTGATCATAAAATCGCAAGCACTTCTCATCTTCTGTTTTTCTCACCAGCCTTTGAGGAAAAGGCGGTGAAGATTTAAACAATTGGCTCAAAGGGCGAAGAGCACCGAAAATTTTTGCCTTTCCCTTTTCCTGGTTTTCCACCGGTGCCTTGGGATTATCAAGATTCTGCTCTTCTTCGGCTACAATAGGGACTTCCTCCCCTGCTTCTTCCTCCACGATATCATTTGATACATCAGGCTGCCCTTCTTCTTCAACAATTTGCTCCAGCTCAATCACCTTTTTATTAGCCTCTTGAAGTATTTTTCCACTTCTGGTGCTAATAGCAAGTACATTCTCCACAGAGTTTACTCCACTACCTTTTGGATTTGGAACTGTATCACTCGGTAGTTGTCCCCGATGAGGAGTATGCACTTCTCGGGAAAGGTCTCTGAATTGTGCTTCAAGCTTCTAAATGGAGGCTGAATGAGATAGTTGGACCTGAGACATTCCCTTGATTGTGCTCTCTGTTCTGTCTTGATTCATCAGCATTTTCTGCATCATACTCTTTAATTCAGCAGAGTCATTAGATGTGTTGCCAGTAGAGTTGCTAGCTGAATTATCTCTCCATTGTTGGAAATTGGATGCTTGCCCCCTAGGTGGAATGTAGGGGTTGGAGCTATTGTTGCCATAATTATAGTTGTTGTAATTCCCTTGATTAGGATTGCCCTGATCATTTCTTTCATAATTATTCCCTTGGAATTGTTGTTGAGGTTTTTGCCATGGGTGATTACAGACATGTGACAAGAAGTATCAAGCAAAGAGAAAACAAAACAAAAAAAAGGAGGAAGAAATATAGGAATTCACAAAGGAAATATTGAAAAGAAAAAAAAAAGGGGGGGGGGGGGGGGGGGGGGAGAGAGAAAATGTATTAACAGACAAAGCTAGGCTGTAGTTTTAGGAGATATTTTAAAAGTAAAATAACCGAAAATTAACCGAATCGTATCAATACCGAAGAGAAACCGACATGATTGGGATGGTTTTAGAAAATCTAATTTTGGTTATGCATTGTGAAATAACCAAAAAATTGGAATGATATAATTTTTTAAAAATAAACGGTCAAATCGTCCCATTGACACCGCTACTTTTCTGATGAGTAAATTAAGAGATAATGACAAAAATCATCCCCTGATATTTGAGAGTAGGTTCGAAATAGTCCCTCAAGTATGTTTTGAACAGTCTTTGATCCTTTATGTTTGTCAAAAGTTAACATATTCAATCTCTATTAAATATTTAACGAATTTTATCGGTTAGATTTGAGGGGACTCTCAAAAAAATATTTAATCTAAAACCTATAGAAGTCCCATCAAATCTCAGTAATATAAAAAAACTTTACAAGACACAAGAACTAATGAACCAAAAATAGCACAAAGTGCACCAGAAAAAATGCAGCAAACTCTAGAAAGAAATCAAAAATAACAAAAATTATACCTCTAAATGTGAATTCACGCTAATTTTTTTTCTTCACATTCTCGTAAAATCTATCGGACAGAGATTGTTAAATATTTAACAAGACAAAAAGTATTAACTTTTGACAATGACCCGTTTAGCCATAAGAATTATTCACTTTTTTTTAGAATTTCTTTTTCATTTTTTTTAAAAATTAATGTTTGGTCATGAAAATTCCAAACATAAGAGGCCATTTTATCATTTTCTCAGTAAATAAACATAGAATAAGTACATCTTTATTTCAAAGTTTGATGTGGTAAATAAAAATACCACAAAGAAAGAAAGAAAAATGGAATTATAGTAGGTATATACTACACTTATAAGTAACTTAGAGCCCGTTTGGATTGGCTTATAAGTTGGCTTATAAGCTGTTTTCAGCTTTTTTGAGTGTTTGGCTGGCCAGCTTAAAGTCATTTTATGCTTAAAATAAGCTCAAAAAAATAATTGAACCCATTTGACTTAGTTTATCTAAAGCAGCTTATAAGCTGAAAACAACTTATAAGCCAAAAAAAATAAGTTGGACTACCCCAACTTATTTTTTTCAGCTTATAAGCTGCAAACAGCTTTAAGCTGTAAGCGAATCCAAACGGGCTCTTAATTACTTGTGTGTTAGCTTTTTTTTGTGGCTGTGACTGTAAAGATAAACATGGGAAGCTCCAGTTCAAGTAAGGATGATTTTTCAGTATTGGTGTTAGCATCGGATCTTGGTATTGATGCCCGACCCTTTTTAACCCATCATCAAGAACAACCCGAACCCGAAGAAACCTGGCATGATTGCCCTTCTTCTGAACAACAAGATCTTGATTCCCTCCAATTCTTTCGTCTTGAATCCGGTTCTGATAAGTCGGGTAATCGGATCTTTCGTATTGTTGGAAAATATTTTCCGGGTAAATTCTTCCAAACCCCATTTCAGTTAACCTTAGGTTTACTTAAATATTAGTGACCAATTTGTAGATTTTAGTGCTATATTGTGTCTTGAAGATAGTTGAGGTTGGGTAAAATGACCAATTTTGTGAGAGGATATATTGTATTCTCTGTGTTTGTTCAATTTTATGAGCAATTAACACTATTAAGCAGTGGCACATGAAAATTAAAGTATATTGTGAATAATAAGATGAAGTTTTGTAATTTTGAAGGTCAAAATCAATATATAGTACTCCTAGAGCCCGTTTGGATTGGCTTATAAGTTGCTTATAAGCTGTTTTCAGTTTTTTTGAGTGTTTGACTGGCCAATTTAAAGTCATTTTGTGCTTAAAATAAGCTCAAAAAAATAATTGGGCTCATTTGACTTAGCTTATCTAAAGCAAAAACAGCTTATAAGCCAAAAAAAATAAGTTAGACTATCCAACTTATTTTTTTTTAGCTTATAAGCTGCAAACAAGTTATAGGCATAAGCCCATCCAAATAGGCTCCTAGTCCTTTGTTCTTTTTTGGGATGGAGAAAGTATTTGAAATTTATGCTTCTGTTACTATAAATCATTTCATTAAGAGTAAAATGAGTGTAACATAAATTGGGATAAAGGAGTACTACTTTCCTTTTATCTTTTGAGTGTGTGTTAGCTTCTGTGCAGCTGCAATGGTTTACCTGTATTGGTGTGGCTATGTTCAGTAGTCGCGTAAAAGCTTAAATATTTGAATCTTTTGGTGATATGGGTTTGACGTGGAGGATCTCTACTGGCTATCTGAAATGTTGGTTTCCTTCTTGAAATTTTCTGAGTTGTTGTTTCTGATTATAATGGACAAATAGTAATCTGCTTGATTGATAGTATTTCCCATGCATCTGGTGTCACTGTGTTTGGTCATGTTTTTCTGTGTCACTATTGCTGTGGAGCTTACTTTGAGACCTGCATCTGTATCTAATAAACCTTCAATATTCCTATTTTACTGTATGTTTTTATTAGTTTTCTAAAAATAAAATTTGTGTGTTTTGAGCGGGTTGTGATACTCTCCCTCACCTATTGTTCCAACGTCCTTGGCGCAAGTACTCCCCAAGTATGCTTGGACTTGGTCTCTTTTTTCTTTTTGAGGTAAAGGTAACTTTATATTCACACAAAAAACTCATCATTTAGAAGTGATGAGGTCGGAATTGACGACCCACAATGGGTGGATGATATCTTAAAAAAAAAAACTAAAAAGCTTTACAGTTGCCCTATGAAATCAACTAAAACTTCTACTTCCCCCAACATATCTTGCTTACACCAAAAATAAAGTAGGCTAAAATTACCCTCCATCCCATAATAAGTATCACCTTAGCCAAATCTTTTGTCCCATAATAAGTGTCACCTTAGGAAACCAAGACATAAATTGACTAGTTTTTTTTTAATTCTACCCTTAGACAATAAAGTAACATCTAAATGATGATTGGAAAAGCCACCTGATAACTTGGTATTGTTGGATTTCCGATGTCAAAAGGTTTACTTCTTGTGCATGCTTTAATTAAAAGGTAAAAGTAATTTATTTTTATTATATAGGGGTAATTTGGTAAACTTCACATTGCATTATTAGTTTCTTAATATGCGTGTTTTTGGTTAAGGTGACACTTATTATGGGACGGAGGGAGTACCATTTTCCAAAAAAAAAAAAAAAAAAAAAAGGTAGGCTAAGACATTTCATCTTAATCTTCTTCATGCTACTGTTCTTCCCATCAAAACATCTTGCATTTCTTTCTTTCCATAACGTCCACCAAATGCATGCTGGGACAATCTTTCACCAGTCTCTTTCTTTCTTCCAAGTAGCTTCTCTGGCCGGCAACCCCTTTACAATAAATTGGATAGTTCGTTAGTAGAGTTCCCTAGCCATGATTCTGCTATTTGCTGGAATTATCTAGGAACAATATAGGATGAATCTCCCTGATGGTTCATGGTAGTCTTAATGGACACAATCAAGTAAATAGATTAGTATGATGTTTCTGCCTTCTGCACTTGCACACTGAAAAGAAAGCTACTTTGGTGTTTGAGCTTTATTTTCCTTTACTCTTTTTGTTTCGCAACTGTTCCAGTGTCTATGTTGATGTGTTAATGGGAAGAATGCACCATGCAAGCATGTTATGTTATCCAATGTCTGAAGTATGCTTTTCCCTTCAACAGCTTATCAAAGTTTCAAATGAATATCAAGTCAATCAAGTGCTAAAACTTGCTTTGAAGTTCTCTTACATTGTTTTGAACAAACCATAGATTCATAAGATGGGTCATTGATAATTTCACGTATCAATTAAGGAAAATGAATTTGGAGCAAATCTTTTTTGGATTAATTATATGAGGGACACTTGTGTGAGGAATTGACTAGAATGCTTCTTGTTTGATTCTTATAGGCCTCTATGCCAGGTTATATTGCTTCAACTCTTCAAAATACCTGTAAATAGATTTTATTGGATTTGCTTGCGTGAACTCATCGTCTGGAGTTATTTGTGATGCTACGATTGGTTCAAGGCAATTATCCATTATTCTTCATTTGTGTGTAAAACAGTAGAAAAGCCTTGGCTTTTTCTTCTCCTCATTAGTTCCTATGGCCTTCTTGCTTCAACTCTGTTTTATCGAATTCAGCTGTTTGTTTCCTTCAGATGAAAGCGCATTGACTATAACCATGAGATGATTGAATAGTCTCATACCGTACAATGTTGGACAAATACATATGCATGGATGGGAGACCTTTCCAAAGGCCTGATGTTAACCTCTAGGCTAAGTCAATTACCTCTTTGTTTTTCTTTGTGGTGACATCCACATCTTGCTCCTCCGCAGATTTCAAATCTGTTTAATTTTAATGCATGTTGGGATTCATTTGAAATTATTCGCAAAAATATATATATACATGTGACCAGTGATATTCCATCTCACATTTCTTGGTTGCTGTTTCCTTTCTGTTTGTTACCTGAGATTTTTTTAACACCTATTTACAATAATATACAGCTCTAGTTATAAGTGCTGAGCGGCTGAAAAAGTATGTCTTCAACAAAATTAGCGCGGAGCTGCCTGAGGGGCCATTCTGCATTGTCTACATGCATAGTACTGTTCAGACAGAGGATAACAACCCTGGATTGACCATCTTGAGGTGGATCTACGAAGATCTGCCTTCTGACCATAAGGACAGACTTCAGGCAGTATACTTTGTGCATCCTGGGATCCGGTCAAGGCTTGTTCTTGCAACGCTAGGCAGATTTTTCCTAAGTGGAGGGTAAGTAGTTAATTGGTTAGTTAAACTCTGCATTTTTCCCTGGCATGTTTAGTGACAGTGAAATGAAGTACCTCTATGAATATAGATAACCATCTTTAGAAATCATCTTTTGATTACTCATATTCAAATTTGTGAGGTATCATATACTTAAAAAAATTCTGGTGTAAGGGTCATATATTTTATCCCTATCAAAATTTGTTGGTTTACAGAAGGCCCTTGTAAATTAAAAAACTGAGTTTTCATCTTGAAAAAGGGGGCCTTTGACTCCAGTTACAAGGAGTCCTTATCAAGTCGAGAGTTTCTGCAGGAACTTTGACCCCAATAATTACATTTTTTGTTGTGAAAAGTTGAAACCGTCTTTCCATCGAACACGTACGTTAGACCATGATGAGCATCAATTCCAGGACAAGCAATGCTTATGTCATTGCATAACCTTGTAACATGTAAATATTTCCCATAGCCCAAGTTAGAAGCATGTTGTTTCCTTCATTTGAGAGAAATACATAGGGCATTCACTATACTATGTTTTCTCTTGGTGTAGCTTGTACTGGAAAATAAAGTATGTTAGTCGCCTGCAATACCTTTGGGACGACATAAAGAAAGGAGAGCTTGAGATTCCTGAATTTGTTCAAAAGCATGATGACATTCTAGAGCACAGGCCACTGACTGATTATGGAATTGAACCCGATCCCCTCCACCTGTCGCAGATGCCACCGACAGCCTATTCGTTCGGGAGACATGATTCTGGATGGTCATCTAGAGAGTACATGTCTTAGAAAAACTGCTAAATTCTGTACAGCATGGTAACTTATGTACCAAATCTAAGGTTTTTTTTTTTTTTTGGGTTTAGTGACGTTTCTACAACTAATATGAGCTTTGCCCTAAGCTTTCTTCTGTTTGTCTCAAGTTCAACATTTGTGTTACCATAAATTGGTACTCCATAAGTCATCTTTATCAGAATATAGAAAGTGAAGGAAAGCTGCCCTCTTAATAAAATTCCCCCTTGCTGTGTTTATTTGTGTTGCTCCTTGAGATTGTAGGTCAAGAATAAAGGCATCCTGAAGTAATACATTCATATGGTTTACTTTCTTATTTGGCTAGTATCTAACAAGCAGGATTTGGCTGACAAGGAAAATTTATGGACCGATCTCATCATCTCCACTTTGTCTGAACTACGAGATCAACCAAGGATGCCTTGGACATCTCTTTGATGCAGTGGGACGAGCGACATGACATACTAGGATCATGAACAAAAGTGTTGCCTGTCTCGGCAAATATGGGACCTCTTAACTATTCCTGTCCTTTTATGGGATCCTACTGGGATAGGTAGGCCTGAGCCTTTCTTTCCCTCCAGGGGTTAATAGCCGATCATAGAACCCTTTTTAATAAGTAGGAATCGCTATCCAACCACTCTCAGATTGGGCAGTCAGAGTCGGAGATGGGTAATTACTCATTCTTAAAACCAACTTAATGCAAATGGCTAAAACAGAATCTGCTTTATATAAATAGCAATTAAATAAAAAGCTGTTTCATGTATTTGACATCTTATGACATGGGCCAACAAGGTACACCTAATGATCTTGGTAACAAAACCAACTTACAAAGATGCTTGTTTGTAGAATCCAAAATCTCTTGTTCAGTTAGTGAAACTTTCTTATTGTTTTGGTTGTAGTGACAATGATTTTCATCTCAAAATTTCTTTTTTTCTTTGGCAAATATTCGACGTGGAACTCTTTGATATTGAATATTGCTAATTATACATGCCAATGCTACTGATTGCCAGCACTAGTTGTGTTGTCAGTAAAGGGGTAACCAACATCTTTTGAAGCACTTTCTATTTCTGGTATAGTGCTATTTTTTTTTTGCAGCTAGAGAGCCACAAGGAGGAGAGAGATATCCAAGTATGAAGTATGTGAAGGAAACAAGAGCTGTATTATCTCAAGGATTTCTTACACACGGTACAACTCTTCGGACCTCAAAAAGATACAAAACAAATAGAAAGATAAATAACAAACCTTAACCAATATACAGAGAGTCTCAGATCCTAAGAATACATGGTTAATACAAAAATTTAGAGGATAGCATAAGTATATATTACATCACTAGTTAAATAGATCATCATGGAATTTTCTTTATATTTGCCCAAATCCGAAGTATTTAATCAGAAGCAAACTTCACATATCCAGCAGCAGCATAGTGCAAAGAGGCTGCAAAAACAAAAGCAAAGAGCGGTTATATTAAGAATTCAACACGAACAATTAACATGTTGAACAATTAACAAATTGTGTGTAATAAATTTCCTTAACAGGATCAATATTTCAGGAGTTCAACTTATATACACTAACATCATAAAGTTCTTAAACACTAGTAGATCACTTTTACCTATAAAAATCGTGGCAATTGAACAGCTTTATTTTCAAGATTACTGATTTCATGCACCTTTTGCATGGTCTAATAATACTAAAGTTTCTTATACAATCGACGCATATAAGTTAAACTCATATTGCAGGGAGTCAAAGCAATATAGATGCAAATAAACATGAAAATCATTTTTCAGGCAGTCAAAGCGTAGAAGCCAATAAACATGACAATCAGAAAAACGTACCATCCTTCAAGGAAGCCCCTTTCTCCTTTTGGTTTACTTCTTGGGAAGCACTTCATCTTCTTCTTACTCTTTCCAGTTGGTGTAGATTCAGTAGGATAGCCTTTAAGCAAAAAAAATAAAAATTACTCCAATAAGATAAGTGAGTTCAACTTCTTGTTTCTTGTGTGTGTATGTGTGCAAGAGAAAGGGTTAACCCAATTCACCTTTACCGAAAAATTATATTTTCTTTATATAATTATTATTCGCTATCCGAAATCCACTGACCGAATCAATCCAATTCGGCTTGTGTAAGCGCTCCATTAAGGGGATCTTCAGACTCAGGATCCTATCCATCCCGCCATATGGCGTGAACAACTGTACTAAAACCGTTCTTCGTCGAAAAGTTATAGTTTTGTGTTTATGGAGTCAATATTACATACTTAATACATATATACATTAAATATTGAATATAAATTCTTAAAAGTACATATATATTAGATATTGAACAAATTCCTGTCTTCGTATGATCAGTTGAACACAATAATTTTCTTTATATAATTATTGGCTATCCGGGATCCACTGACCCAATCAATTCGGCTTGTGTAATTCGGCTTGTGTAAGCGTTCCATTAAGGGGATCTTCAGAAATCCTATCCATCGCCATATGGTCTGAACAACTGTGCTAAAACCGTTCTTTGTCGAAAAGTTATAGTTTTGTGTATATAGTTTTGTGTATATGGGGTCAATATTACATACATAATACATATATCCATTAAATATTGAATATAAATTCTTAAAAGTAAATATATATTAGATATTGAACAAATTCCTGACTTCGTTACTGCATATGAAGATAGGGCGTGCTTGGAAAAGAAAAACATACCTGGAGGAGGTTGGTTCAATTGGTTTTCTTGATTTTGCATAATGAAAGATGTTCGAACACAGGACAAAGAAAGAGTTATATGGAGGAAAAGAATATATCACTATATGGCAAGTAAAGAAACTGATCACTGTATGCAAAAATGAAAAGGAATATGTTGAGAATTTTGTTTGCAAATGACCACCTTTTATATATAGTACAAGTATAGTTTTGTGATGGATGGATCATGGATGAGGATCAACTAAAGGAAACTAGAAGCCAGCATCCGGTTTTTTTTCTTTTTTTACTTTTTATTGGTGGCCCCACACGGTTTTTAGTTGTCAAAAAATGAGATATGGGTAAAGTCGATTTGAAAGATAAGAACTTTTTGTCACCTTTCTATCCCACTTTTTGCTATAAAATTTCAATAGTTAGTGTTGGAGTCCACTTGTCCGCATTTTTATTTGTTAAATTAGATATCAACTATTTTCTATCTGTATATTTGTATTAGATAAATCTTTCAACCAGGGTCGATAGGACTTATATGAAATAGAAAGAAATTATGAATGTTTTTGTCTCTATTGGAAATAAAAAATTTATCTCTCATAATTTTGACTAACTTCATCTATCAACAGTTATTTATTGTCGGTTGGAATTCAAGTTTGATTTCCCATAATTTTGACTCATTTCATTAATTGGTAAACGAAATTATGTAAGTAATATTTTTGTCTCGATCGAAACTGAATTTTAGTTTTTCATAATTTTGATTCTCTTCGTTGACTGATAGACTACTCATGAATAATTATTTCTAAAACAATAGCAGCAATCCACAGTATGAAACAAAGGTTCTTTTTCTGTTTGCCTGTTTCTTCTTTACTTTACATAAAAGCTATCCTCAAAAGAGAAATATCAAATAAACAAACAAACAAAAAAGTTAATAAAATGAAAGAGGAGAAAGTGAAGATGATCACGAAAATGGTTTTCAACTTGGTATATTTTGATTGCTTTATCGTGCTAGATTCGCGTAGGGAATATTACTGGTAAAGAGGCCTCATCAAACTGATCTTTAAAAAAGGGAAAAGAATAACTGTAGTATGTGAAAATTTAAGAGATCGATATGAAAAAGCTATAGGAATATATTCTCAAAAATAGATTTTATTAAAACGTTAAAAGATTGGAAATTAAAGACAACACGGTTTTCCCCTTCTTCTTTTTTTTTTTTTTTTTGCAATTTGAAAAGAAAAAGAAAAAAAAAAACACCTTTGCAACCTATATTTTCTACATTTAAATAATAAAAAGGGTAAAGATTCCCCCACTTCTCAAAGTTTATGTCAACTTTTAAGATTGTATAAAATTATTATAAGAGGGCAAAAAACCGAATTACATGTGTCATTCGGGCTAATTTACATGGACGATGGTAAATTAGTGGCAAGTGGCAACAAGGAATTTGCTGAGCTGAAAAATAAAAGTTTATATGAGACGTTTGATTAACAACAAAAAAATTTGATCGTAATTGTAACACATGGCGTGATTAAGCAAGAGTCTATAGCTCAGAACTTAATTCTTAATTCGAGTAAATTCATAGTACTGGTAAAAGGTTATACCTTAAAAAACAAACTAGTCCGGAAAATATTTATATAAGTTGAACACAGCTACGTTTTTTGGTTTTCCTTCCCGGGACAATTCTTCATCAAATCATAAAGACTACTACTATGGTTTTCTTTAGTTTTACAAGTTTAGTCGCGATATATGTATTTTTAGTTAAAATTGTTACATTCTAAGCTCGTGCATATCAACCAGTCAAGACTTAATAGATTTATAACCGTTATTGCTTTGAACAGAATTTAGTTGATAAAAACGTTAAAATTTAAAAAGAAGATGTACATAATGGTAGTTCAAATAAGAATTTAATTGATAGACAACTTAAGAAGATTGTAAAAATAATTGATTATAAAATTCTAAACACAATTGCTTAACTGATAAGGAACTAATTATTTTTGTTCCAAGTGAATACTGGAATTTTCTGTTTGTAATCATAGTTTATTGGCAAGCCATTTTCAGAAATTGTGGTTGAAACGCTTTGGATTTGTTTCCTTAATGCTTAAATTTTTCGAAACCAGATTTGCTTATGTTACAACTTTCCTGGTATAAACTTGCTGACATTGCTTTGTCACAAATTCAAATGAAGAAGGGAAATTATGATAAGTTGAAAGCAGCATAAAACTAATTAATTTATAAAAGGCTAAAGTAGAGTTAAATGAAGTGGTATTGACCATGAAAATTCAAATAATCAACCTCAAATTATTTAGAATTGCGGTGAAATTGTATTAGATTATATCATGATCACAAACACTACTATAAATAGAGTTTTTTCTCATCAATATTTAGTGGAAAATTTGTGCTATAAAACATGATTTTCTCACCTCATTCCTGCTGAACCGGCTCACTGGGAATATGCATGGTCGAAAACAGTTTCCCATTGAAACGCTGGGAAACTTTCTAATTTTTCGTGTGAAAACACTACTAGTTAAATTTTTGTCCACTAACACTCCGTGAGAAATAGCCATTTAACCTTTTTCAATGTGAAAGTAATAGGAAAAATAAAGATTTTTTAATAGTGAAATAATGTATCACGTGGCTGATGATGACTTGTTTCAAATGGTCCAACTTATTATCACCCCTTAATGGATTGTGAAGTCATATCCGTATTAAAATTAGTGAAAGTGGAATATATTAGGGGGAAAAGTCATTTTCTTGATATTTTCTCTTTTTGCCTTTAAGTAAGATATGTAGTAGGCTTTTTCACACCGCTAGATAGTGAAACAAAAGAGATTAGAATCGTTAGTGGGTTTAATATTCAATCTAATGAGGTGAAATGGACCTTAGTCTTAAGTGTGAAGTGATATCATCACACAATGACACAAGTCAATTTTACAATTAACAAGTCCATTTATTATTGTCGTTAAAATTTTCACGGAGAATAACCTATATATATATGATGAGCCGTGAAATTACGACACATTCGATACTTATTCTTTGGGCTTTTGTGACCAGTGTTTTAAAAGGCGAGGGCGTAAGGCGGGGCGTTTTACGTCTGCCTTAGTGAAGCGTAAGCCCCGAGGCACGGGGCGTAAGCCCCATGGGGTTTTAATTTTTAATATTTTATAAAATGATATAATTATAATAAATACTTTTAAATAAGTGAAATAGCATAAAAATTTGAAGAAAACTATAAATAAGTGATATATATATATATATATATATATATATATATATATATATATATATATATATATATATATATATATATATATATGCTCTACCCCCACAAAAAAACTAATTAGAGCAATCTATTATATGCTACTTACAAGTACAAGTGACTGCTCGTTACTTTTTTGAGATAGTAGAAGACAAGATAAATAATTGGAAAAGAATATATATTAGACATTCTAGCAATAAAAAAGGTCTTGACTTTTAAATTTAATGTTTCAGTTCCTTTTTAAAACATTTGAGTAATTACATGTTGACTTTTGAGAATTTGGCCATTATATTAAGGACTTATTTAACAAATTTCGTTTTAGTTTGAAGAAGTTTTCTGGGCTTACGTCCCAACACGCCCCAACAAAAAAACTCGCCCCAAACGCCGGGCGTATGCCCCGAATTGCTGGGCGTACGCCTTTGGAGACTTTCGCCCCGACCCATCGCCCCGGGGCATTTTTGGTACGCCCCGCCCCAGGGCTCGCCTCGAAAACGCCTTTTAAAACACTGTTTGTGACTCTTCAAGCACTTTTGGTTTTACTTTTAGCATGTTTTTGTCATTTTGTAGGGAAAGATATTCGGAATGCATAACATAGCAACATGAAGCAAAATAGGTCAAGGACACACTTTTGCACAACATGCGAACTGCATGTCATGTCTGCGGATCCACAATTGCACCGCATAGCATGACAGGCCACTAAAGAAGAGAGATGAAAGGTTGCGCAATTTGTGAGATCAACATGCGATTCGCACTACTAGAAAAACTCAAATTACATGAGGATTTTCCTGAGGATTGTACAAGAAAATTCGCAGGTAATTTAGTTTCGTGCGAAATTTCCTGCCAAAAAAATCTGATGGAAAAACCTTCGTGGGTAATTATTACCTGCGGATTTTAAAATCCCCAGAAAAGTTACATGGGATTTAAAATCCCTAGATAATTATTTGCGGATATTTTGGTAAGAAATTCTAAAAATTCGCATGAAATGTTTGGTAAAAAAATTGGAAAAAATGGAATTTACTTGCGGATTTGCATAGGGAGATATCCGCAAGTTAATTCCCATGAAAATTCCCTAACTAATCTGTAGAATCTTTTTGACAAAAAAAAATTTAATATCATGAGAAAATAATAATAAACATTATTATGATTCTCCATCAACTAGAACGTACCTAACCTCCCCCCCTCCCCCCAAATCTTACTCGAGGGAGACAGCACACCACTCAGAATCTGATCTAGTACTAGAGATACTCTCAATATTATTATTTGTCTTAAGTACTAAATAAGCCAACTTTTCACAAAACTACAGCTCAACCATATTTCCCCTTGGTCCCAGGTAGTTAATGTCATTTCCTGACAAGGGAAAAGGCACGAACGAACAAGTGCAATGATGTTGCACTGACGCTTAATATTGAGTGGAATTGCACAACAGCCAGAAACGAACCGTGCATGGATGTTGCACTATAGCTTAATATTGAGTAGAATTGCACAACAATCAGCCGATGTGTGACAAAGTTTGTCCAGTTAATTTATGGTTGTTTCTCTCTCACTTTTTTTATTTCACAATTTTTTTTGTCTTATTATTTCTTTGTCATTTTTTTTTTTTTTGTTTGAGAAGGAAGCATATAACAGGATTTCACAAATGAAATGAAAATTCTATTTCAGATTAAAGTAAGTAGATCAAATTACAATTGTATAACTTGTTATTCTTAGTCATTTTTACAAAAGTTCCATTTAGTATATACCGGAAATGACAAATTTAATTCATTTCTTAGATGAAAATTGCCTTAATTAACAAGGATTAAACACGTTACATGGTTATGTAATTGGTAAAAATAAAAATAGTTCTGGCTTAGCTTTTGGAAGGCCAAAAGTGCTTATTTTTAAAAAAGTGAAGTGTTTGGCCAAGCTTTTTGAAGAAATTAAGTGTTTTTGGAAAAAGCAAAAGAAAAATAAATCCCAAAATCACTTTTTTGAAAAAGTGCACTTACAAGCATTTTTTAAAACTTGGGTAAATATTAATTGTTGGTCAAAAGTACTTTTTAAATTAATTGGTCAAACACAAACTGCTTCTCACCAAAAATATTTTTTGAAAAACACTTTTCAAATAAGCCAATTTTAGAAGGTTAGCCGAACAGGCTATAAGTCATTTCAATAATGTAACCAATAAGTTAAATCAAGAAATAATGTTTGGAAATAGAATCATAATTTCACTTGATAAGTGTCAGTAACATACTATAATTGAATTCCATAATTTCAAATATAACTGAAAAAATAACATGAGTTGAATAGATAGTTAAATATTTGTTACATCATATATGTTAATAACAAATGTAACTTATTTGTTCTCTTCTTAAGAATTAAACTTAAATTGTTCAATAATACATATTTACTATTTAGTACTCTCTCCATTTCAATTTATGTGAACCTATTTTTTAATTATTCCGTGTAAAAAAGAATGACCCCTTTCTATATTTGAAAATAATTTAACTTTATGCAATGATTTATAGCCACACGAATATATGTGACTCATTTTACACCACAAGCTTAAAAGTCTTTTCTTCTTTTTAAAATTTATGCCCTGGTCAAATGGGTTCACATAAATTGAAACAGAGAGAGTATATTTTATGAAGATATCAGCTGAAAAATGTTAAATGTTATTGTATTGTAACGTTGTTATATCCTTTTATGTTAGTCATAGTAAATTCTTAATTATTAAAAAATTTATGACAATTATTTTCTTATTGAATTTGCTCGAAACAAAAAGTAGTAACCCATTATAATGCTTAATGACTTGTAATACTCAATCTAAACCATATATCACATCACGAGATCAACATTTTCACTATATTTATCTAAATCATAGCAACAAAATCGAGAAAAGGACAAAAATGGTCCCTTAACTATGATAGTAGGTTCAAAATAGTCCCTTAACTATGCACTTAACGGTTTTAGTCCTTTAAGTTTGTTACAAGTTAACAAAAATGGTCCCTTAACTATGAGAGTAGGTTCAAAATAGTCCCTTAACTATGCACTTAACGGTTTTGGTCCTTTAAGTCTGCCATAAGTTGACAAAATGGTCCCTTAACTATGAGGGTTGGTTAAAAATAGTCCCTTAAGTATGCACTTTACGGTTTGATAATGTCAGAAAATGGTGTCTCGAAACACAAAGACCGACGGACTCTATCGATTAAAACTGAGGGAATCCATCGACAAAATAAAATACACTAGACTTTAGAAATAAATTAGAAATAGCAGAAACTAAAAAAGTTGTCACTACAAAAAACAAGCGAAAAAAATGATGGACGGAAACCGATGGATAAAATCGAGGGACACTATTTTTTTTTAATTTTTATTGTTTTTTACGAAAACCAACGGAAGTCCATCGATTATTTTTGAGGAAAAATGCGCGGAAGTCCATCCTATAACCGACTAACGTCCGTCGGTTTGTCCCGAGTTATTTGACCGATCTAGAGTTCTCACTAATTTTTCCCTTTTTTTCATAGTTCTCGTCAAATCTAACAAATAGAGTTCGATGAATATTTTGTCGAGACTAAAACTGTCAACTTATGGCAAACTTAAAGGACCAAAACCGTTAAGTGCATAGTTAAGGGACTATTTTGAACCTACTCTCATAGTTAAGGGACCGTTTTTGTTAACTTGTAACAAACTTAAAGGACTAAAACCGTTAAGTGCATAATTAAGGGACTATTTTGAACCTACTATCATAGTTAAGGGACCATTTTTGTCCTTTTCTCCACCAAAATCCATAGGTAATTCCCTAGGTAATACAATCCATGGGTCAATTTCCAAGAAATAATCCCTAGCTAAAATCGCAACAACAAAATTCCTAAGTAATTTCGCAGGTAATAAAATTCCTGGGTAACTTCCCTAAAAATAATCTTCAGCAAAAATGGCAGCAAGAATATCCCTAGGTCATTCAGTAGGTATTATAATCCCTAAATAAATCCCTAAGAAATAATCCCCATCTAAAATCGTAGCAACAAAATCCCCAAGTAATTCCGCAGATAACAAAATCCCCAAGTAATTCCGCAGATAATAAATCCCCAGGTACATTCCCAAGTAATAATCCCCAGATAAATTCGCAGCAATAAATTCCCCAAGTAATTTTCCAGATAATATAATCACCAGGTAAATCCCCAAGAAATAATTCTTAGGTAAATCCGCAAGTACCATTACCTGGGGATTTTCCTACGATTTCTCAAAGGAAATAATTTTTTTATATTTTTTGTTGTTTACCTGCGGAATTACCTTGGAAAGTGATACTTGGGGATTGTTTTCCCAAATAAATCCCCAAGTAATATTTTGGCGCTAAATGGCTCTAAATTTACTTGCAGATTCACCTGGGGAAATCATATCCACAGGTAAATATTCTAGAAATTAGGAATTTATGGATTTTCACATGAAAATCCGCAGGAATTACCTGCGGAAAAAGTTCCCAGGTAAAATTCTCATGTAATTCGAGTTTTTCTAGTAGTGTCGTATGTTAAACTTGCGATACTACAGTGTTAACGCAAACCTTGTCCGAAAATTGGGAAGCCTGAAGTCAAGAGCATAACATGCGGCTGCTGAGCATGCTTCGCGTCTCGCATGTGTATTCCTTGCGACACAACATGCGAGACGCATGTTGCGTCTGCAGGGTTATTTTTGTCTAAACTTTATGCACGTTTTTTGGGGGATATAAATACCCTCCTAGGGTTCTGAAAAATACATACTCTGCACTTATTATTGTCTTTTTATGAAAGAAACATTTATTATTGGTTGTTGAAGCTTTAAAGAGGAATCTTGCACTTTATTTTGTGGCTTTCTTCCAAAAAGCTTTGTAAGCATTATGACTACATTATTTATCTTTGTCTCTTACTTAATGCAAATGTTTAGCTAAACCCATTAGCTAAGGTTGTGGGACCAAATGTGTTAGTTATGTGATTGAGTTTCATATTTATACTTCATTTATATGTTAATGATGCATTCTATCAACTCTTCATGCTTTAACGTCTCTTGATGGTTGCACACATTATTTGTGCCTAAGTACTTTCGCTTTGCTTGAGAAATAAGGTGGAAGTTAGAAAAAGGGTTAGATAGCAAGGATTTGGGTCATTAAACCCATCTAATAGCTTGAGCTAGAGAAGGGATAGCTAACTTGTAGCATATTGGGTGTTTACATTCTCCACATTCTAAGGCTTGAGAAAGCTTAGCAATGATATTTATCAATTTGGTCGAAAGACTTTTGATAACATTAAGTAATCCATCGTTAATCGCATCTAGACATTTAAAGAGGTTGAATTGATACCCACTCGCATTACTTCCCATTGGAACCACAACCTTAGTCCCTTTCTCTAATAGTTTACATCTTATAACAACACCTTTTAGTTATTACTGAACAAACATCAAATCAATTACTATTATATTCCCCCCTCCCTTGAGATATAGACTAATAGTCGAGCGTTACACTTGATAAGTATATTTCTTCACTGTATTCTCTGTGGGATTAGACCCTAACCTAGCTGGGTTCTATATTTGACAACGACCGCTTACTCTTGATATTTAAGGCGTAATTTGGGTGTATCAAATTTTGGCGCTGTTGCTAGGGAATACGGTCTAGAAATTTACCAATTAGTGTAAAACTCTACTTTTAGTCTCTATTCTCTTCTTATTTTGTTTGTTGTTGTTGTGTTGGCTCAGGTATAATGGGTGATAATACCGATGAAGATGAAATGATTTTGGAATCGGGTGATGCAGCCGCTATTTGTCCACCTCCAGTGCAAGGAAACGGGAGTTTCCTTATTAACAATACTATGTTGCACCTGCTCAACACCAAGGGCTTATTTGGGGGTCTACCAATGGATGACCCGAATAGGCACTTAAAGAATTTTCTTGGGGTGTGCACCACTAATGTGCATCCAAATGTCTCCGCCGAGACGGTTAAGTTGAGGCTCTTCCCGTTCTCTCTCACGGGTGAAGCCACTGCATGGTTGGATGATCTTCCAGCCGGTTCTATTACTATTTGGGCGGAGTTGACTCAAGCATTCCTCAAGAAATTCTTCCCTCCTTCTCGGATGTTACAACTCCGTGACGAAATCAACAACTTTTGTCAACTTCCAATCGAGGCTCTACATGAAGCTTGGACTCGTTTCAAAAAACAAAGTAAAAAGTTGTCCAATGAATGGGTTGCCCGATAGTGTTCTTCTCTAAACATTCTACCGATCACTTGATACTGTCAACAAGTCGGTAGCAAATAATATTGCGGGTTGGTCTGTGATGGAAAACTCTTATGCTGTGATGAGTACTCTCCTAGATAATTGACAGAGACCAATGAGGCTTGGAACACTAGGGAGACGGAAGTGGATGGAGGAAGTCTTTCCAAGATTGTCTTGTCTAGGGAGACAATAAAGAAGGAAGAAGAAGAGAGAGATGCGACCATGGCAAAATTGGTCACCCAAGTGGATCTCCTCACGAAACATGTGTTGGGTGGAGGCTCCAAGCGAGTAAATATGGTAGGATCTTGTGAAGGGGATTCTATGGATGAGAATTGCTTTCAAGTTTGTGAGGAGGAAGCCAATTTTATCAACAATCAAGCGGGGGGTTCCCGTCCGAACTACCAAGGTCCTAATCAAGGATCTTGGCAGCAAGGTTAAGGGAATCAAAGTTGGAACAAAGATAGCAAAAATCAAGGATGGAGGAAAGATAGTGGAAATTCTCATTGGCGGGACAATAATCAAGGTGGTTACAACAACAATCAAGGTGGTTATAACAACAATCAAGGGAGTTATAACAACAATTACAACAACCACCAGAGCTCAAATCCCTATGTCCCACCAAAGGGAAACCAAATTATTTCGAGTCAACCATCCATTAGCGACCCTACTAGTTCTAAAATGGAAGATACGCTATCAAGAGTGTTGAAAAAGGTGGAGACAACCGATTCATTTTGCAAAGAAAAAAGGGATGAAATGAAAAGCTTGGGGAAAATTGTAGGTTCTCATTCAACGTCCATCAAGCAATTAGAGTCGCAACTTGGCCAAATCTCGGCCACTCTCAACCAAAGATAAAAGGGAACACTCCCTAGTGATATGGTTGCAAATCCAAAGAATGAGGGTGACCATAAGTGTCATGCAATCACTACTAGTAGTGGCAAGACAATTGGGGGAGAGATATTGGTGAAAAATAATGTGGTGGTCGATGATGAGAGAATAGTCGAAGAACCCATCGTTGTTGAGGAAGAAGTGACTCCAACGCAAAAGCGGGCTAGTATTGAAAAGCCCATAATAGTTGAAGATGGTCCAGAAATTAATGTAGCTTCAAAAGGCGAGGAAGCGGTAGAGGAGATGCTAATGGCTTTACCGCCCGTTCCAAAGCTCCCTCCTCCATTTACTCAACGATTGGTAAAGAAAGCGGATGATGGAGTTTGGTAAAGAAAGCTGATGATGAAAAATTTCTCAAGTTTATTGAGAGATTGAAAGGGCTTTCAATTAACATTCCCTTGGTGTAAGCACTTGAACAAATGCCCGATTATGCCAAATTCATCAAAGATCTTGTAACCAAGAGGAGACATGCTAGTTTTGAAATGGTGGGAGTTACACATCATTGTAGCTCTATTGTAACGAAGGCTTTGGTTCAAAAGAAGGAAGATCCAGGAGCTTTCACCATTACTTGCATAATTGGGATGTATAAATTTGCCAAAGCACTAGATGACCTTGGAGAAAGCATTAACTTGATGTCGCTTGCTATTTTTAACAACTGGGTTTGGGCACTCCCCGACCTACAACAATGAGATTGCTAATGGCGGATAGAACCAGGAAGAAATCGGTTGGTATCCTCTATGATGTGCTTGTGAGAGTTGATCGATTTATTTTTCCGGCCGACTTCGTGATTTTGGATTGTGAAGTTGATTTCGAGGTGTCCATAATATTGGGAAGGCCTTTCTTGTCCACAGGGCGTGCTCTTGTAGATGTGGAGAGGGGTGATCTAAAATTTAGAATGAATGATGAAGAGGTCACATTCCATATTTGCAAGTCAATGAAACAGTTGGCGGATATGAGTGTTGTGTCAGTTATTGATACAATTAATAAAGTCATGGAGACAACCGTTGAGCATGAGCATGTGGGTGATATGTTGGCAGCGGTGATAATGAACTATGAGGGAGAGAATGAAGAAGAGTTCGAGGAGACGGTTAATGCATTGATTGGGTTGGGGTCATATCACTACAATCCAAAGAAGCTTGATCTTGATTTAGAAAACCGGTCAACTCCTCCCGCAAAGCCCTCCATTATTGATCCTCCTACTTTGAAACTCAAACCTCTTCCTTCACACTTGAGGTATGAATTCCCTGGTCCCAACAACACATTGCCCGTTATTATTTTCGCTTGGTTGACGGATGAGCAAAGAGAAAGGTTGTTAGTAATCTTGAGAAGATACAAAAAAGCTATTGGTTGGTGTATTGAGGTATTCAAGGGATTCCACCCGGTATTTGTACCCATAAAATCCAACTTGATGACAAATGTGAGCCAAGCGTTGAACATCAAAGGAGGTTGAATCCTCTTATACAAGAGGTTGTGAAGATCGAAATCATCAAGTGGTTAGATGCCAGTGTTGTGTACCCTATATCGGATAGCTCTTGGGTTAGTCCAGTTCAATGCGTGCCCAAAAAGGATGGAATCGCCGTGGTTGCAAATGCTAAAAATGAATTAATTCCCACTCGCATAGTCACCGGATGGCAGGTTTGTATGGATTATCAGAAGTTGAATAAGTGGACCATAAAGGACCACTTCCCAATGCCATTCATGGATCAAATGCTTGATAGGCTCGCGAGAAGGGAATATTATTGCTTTCTTGATGGGTATTTCGGGTACAACCAAATCACCATTGCTCCCGAGGATCAAGACAAGACCACGTTCACTTATCCTTATGGGACCTTTGCTTTCAAGAGAATGCCTTTTGGGCTATGTAATGTTCCCGCAACTTTTCAACGTTGCATGATGTCTATTTTCTCCGACATGGTTGAGGAGTCTATTAAAATCTTCATGGACGACTTTTTCGTGGTAGGGGATTCTTTTGACGAATGCTTGGAGAATCTTGCCCAAATATTGAAAAGATATGAAGAGACGAACTTGATTCTAAATTAGGAGAAGTGTCTCTTCATGGTTAGAGAAGTCATTGTCTTGGGACACAAGATTTCGGAAAAGGGGCTTGAGGTTTATCAAGCTAAAATTGAGGTTATTGTCAAGCTTCCTCCCCCAATATCCATCAAAGGTGTTCGTAGCTTTCTTGGGCATGCCGGGTTTTATCGAAGATTCATCAAGGATTTTTCAAAAATATCCAACCTCTATGCAAATTTTTGGAGAAGGACTCGAAGTTTGTATTTGATGATACTTGTTTGAAGGTATTTGAGGGCTTAAAAGAGAGATTCATATCGGCTCCTATCATCATTGCTCCGGATTGGTCCCAACCCTTTGAGTTGATGTGTGATGCAAGTGGATTGCCATGGGGGCTGTTCTTGGCCAAAAGCGTAATAAGATCTTCCGCCCAATTTACTATGCAAGCAAGACTCTAAACGGTGCCCAAATAAATTACACTATCACCGAGCAAGAGTTGCTTTCTATTGTGTTTGCTTTCGAGAAGTTCTGAGCTTATTTGTTGGTAACCCATGTGATTGTTCACACCGATTATGCGGCTCTACGTTACCTCATGACTAAGAAAGATACAAACCGAGGTTGATACGTTGGGTCCTTCTCTTGCAAGAGTTTGACTTTGAAGTCAAAGATAAAAAGGGTTGTGAAAATCAAGTGGCGGACCACTTGTCTCGTCTTGAAGAGGGTGGGCATCCATTAGATGGCCTAGAAATCAATGAGTCATTTCCAGATAAGTAAGTAATGGCGGGGTCACATGACATGATCCCTTGGTATGCCGATTTTGCTAACTTTCACGCAAGCGACATTATGCCGGATGATTTGAGCTTCCATCAAAAGAAGAAATTCTTGAGTGATGTATGGAAATATTATTGGGATGAGCCATATCTATTTCGGGTTTGCGCCAACAACATCATAAGGAGGTGCATTCCCGAAGCGGAGATGATTTCTATCGTTGAGGCTTGTCATTCATCACCTGGGGGGGGGGGCATCATAGTAGCTCAAAAACGGCGAGTAAGGTTCTTCAAAGTGGCTTTTATTGGCCAACAATCTATCAAGATGCCTATGACTTTGTAAAAGCATGTGATCAATGTTAAAGGCATGAGGGCATATCAAGAAGGCATGAGCTACCAATGACATCGATCCTTGAAGTTGAATTGTTCGATGTTTGGGGCATTGATTTTATAGGTCCATTTGTAAGTTCCTACAATAACAAGTACATTCTTATGGCGGTTGACTATGTGTCCAAATGGGTGGAAGCCTTCGCACTCCCTAACAATGAAGGAAGAAGTGTCACTGCATTCTTGAAGCGGCATATTTTTTTAAGGTTTAGGACTCCAAGAGCAATCATTAGTGACGAGGGCTCTCATTTTTGCAATTGGCTATTCAAGACTCTTCTTGAGAAGTATGGAGTCAAACATAAAGTTGTCACCCCGTATCATCTCCAAACAAGTGGTCAAGTTGAAGTTTCAAATCGGGAGATCAAGAGCATACTATCCAAAACAGTGAATGCTAACCGGACCGATTGGTCAAAGAAATTGGATGATGCTCTATGGGCATACCGAACAGCTTACAAGACACCAATTGGCATGTCTCCATATCAATTAGTGTTTGGTAAAGCTTGTCATCTTCTGGTGGAACTCGAACATAAGGCATTGTAGGCCTTGAAAAAGTTGAATCTAGATTGGGGTGATGCCTCAAACTTGAGGTTGGAACAACTTAACGAGCTTAATGAATTTTGATTTAGAGTGTATGTTAGCTCTTCACTCTACAAGGCCCGCATGAAACCCTTCCATGATAAGAAGATCTTGCAAAGAGAATTTAGCCCCGGGGATCGCGTATTGTTGTTCAATTCAAGGCTCTGGTTGTTTCTCGAAAAATTGAAATCCAAATGGTCCGGGCCCTTTGAAGTAACGCAAGTGTTCCCGCATGGAGCGATCGAAATTGCTTGTCCAAATGGAGATTGTATCAAAGTAAATAGGCAATGGGTTAAACAATACTTGGGCCTCCCAAATGAGTTGGAGACAAAGAGTATTGAGGAGATATATCTCAATGAACCATGAAACAAAAGTAACAACGTCGTGCCGCGACGTAAAATCAAGCGCTTCTTGGGAGGCAACCCAAGTTGTTATTTTGTTGTTTTGTTTTGTGCATATGTTTTGTTATGTGTGTGTTTTGTTGTTTCAGTGTTTGGGAGCAAACTGGAGTTGTATATGGAATGACCAAGAGAATATGCCTAAGTGTTGGGAGGGTGAGAAGAGTCAAGGATTTAAAAACAACTTAAGCACACTATACTATATCACTGCAGCTTCGCATGTTCAACCTGCTAAATCGCATGTGAAGTCACAAGTGTTGCCACCAGAGTAAGGAACTGGCCCCACTCTGACAAGGTTTGCGTTTGTACTGCAATCCCGCAAACATAATGTGTGTGACGCATCATGTGCCGCAAAGTGTGCCACAGGTAAGTGAGACGAGGGTCAACTGACCCGACCCGACCCGTTAATTTTCTTTTAAAAGCAATAAATCCCACAGCTATCCGATCATTTTTAAATTTCGCCCTTTAGTCGTTCCATCTCCTCTCCTCTCTCTTCCATCTGCTAATTTTGCCTTAGCACTACTGAAAATCGTCCTTATTGTGTGTTCCCAATGATTAGTTGTAGAACAAGGCTTTCATTTCTTCTTCCTCTGTGAAATTCAGGTATACACTCTTTTACTCTTATGGTAGATGGTAAGAAGATGTGTTAGGCTCTAAAACTTCCTGTTAATTGGTTATTAATGCTAAGTACACCTTGATGATCCTGTAAAATCATTGATTTGAGGTTGTCTAAAAAATAGTTTGCTTTTAAATAAATATTTGGTGTTGCTACCCAGGAATAAGTGTTGGGCTCTCTTATTTGCTTGGTAGGTGTTATGGGGAAGTCTGAGTACCTACTGTTTCTGAATTTTCACTTGCGTTGATGCCGCCTACTTTATGCTCGATGAAATACCCCAAAGACCCTATTTGCTTAAGTAATAGTCGACTTGTTCCGAGTTGTTCTTTCCGCTTGAATTCATCGCTTCTCCCAATGATAGACGGTGTGATGACCCACTTAAGGGAACAAGTCCTGTGAATGGGTGTATAGAACAAGTCCTGCGAATGGGCGTGAGTTAGAGGGAATGGCAGTGGCTGTCACACTTTGCGTCACAACATGCGACTCGCATGTCAAACATGCTGAGTCACAATTTTCTCGCAAAGTGTGACAAGAGCTTCATAAGATTAAGACTTTGTTGTCACACTTTGTGACACAACATACGACTTGTATGTCAGACATGCGGAGTCACAGTTGTCCCGCAAAGTGTGACAACACTGCATGATTGAGTTTTTACTCCATTGTCACATGTTGCGACATTACATGCGAGACGCAAGTCATTCTATACGTCACGCATGTTGTGCTCGCAGCTGGTGTCACCAACATGAATTCATTGCTTGGTTTTACATCCGCTTTGTTTTGTATTTTGCAATTCAGAACATCATAAAGATAGTTTGAACTTGTAGTTGCAAGATGGCGAGAACCACCCGATCAAAGGACACCCCCTGCTGCGGATAATCAGGCAGTCGGTTCGCGTAAGCGGAAGGCTCCAATTACTGACGTCCCTCAGTGTGAAGAGGGGACGTCTACAACTCAGATTACACCACATGTATCTCAACCTGCTAGAGTAACAACGGGGGTGCCGGAGAGTGATATTGATGTAGCGATGAGGCAAAGAAAGGCTAAGCATGACATCCAGGTTGCTGTTGAGGGCTCCAAAGCACTGTACTACTCGTGGTACAGGGTCAAGGAGGATGGTAACCTCACACGGGGCTTCCATGAGGAGACAACAGGTGAGCCGTAATGGGCTACGGGAGCCCTACCCCGGATTAGTACAAAAGTTGGAAGCCTAGCGGTGGGAGTCTTTCCTGAACCCTCCAGGAGAGTACTGCCAAACATTAGTCCGGGAATTCTATGCCAATTATGGGGTCTTATTGAACAACAAAGAGGGCGTCGTCAACCCAAAAGATCAACTGACCACATTAATTGGGTGCCAGTGAGGGGTGTTGAGGTGGACTGTTCAGTCGAAGAAATAAATTTGTACATATGTGGGCGCCGAGAAAATGAATTGAAGGGCAATGGCCACCTGCTTATTCTGAGTATACTCGACGAAAGGAAGTTCCAATTGAATATCGTGAGTGGGCAGCTGTTGACACCCAATTTTGGCCCTCCTTTTTATTTAATTAATTTCACTATGCTTCTCAGTCGTGAAAATTCCCCGAAAATGAGTTTGGAATATTTTCGCTAATTATCACACTATTTTTCGAGATATATTTCGCTAAAATCAAGAACATTTTTATGGTCTCTTAAAAATGACCAAACATCATATTTTATAATTGAAAAGGACGAAACATTTTTTTTCATAATTAAAATCATTCGAAAAAAAAAATGTTGATATTCGTATATCAATATTGGCATTGACATTTTTCCTTTAATCTTACTTATTACCGTATTAATCATCTTTTACTCTATTTTTTAAACTAAATGCGTATATTAAATTACTTGTGTCATAATTTATATAGGTATACATTTTTGTGGGGAATTAATTAAGACAAAGAAGCATATTTTAATTAATTGATTGAAGTAAAAAGAGATTAGAAATTAAATCAACTATCCACAATATTGGGTCAATTTCCCTTCACCCTTGACCCAAATCAATGGCCCAACCGCCCCAACCCAATACTCAGCCGCCCCAGCCCAATTCCCCGCCGACCCGACCCGGCCCAAGACCACCTAAAATCAGCCTTAACCAAACAAAATCCCTAACTCTTTCTCTTTCAACCAAACAACCCCCATTTCCATCCCAACCAAACGAACTTCTCTCCCCTTCAACCAACAGCTAACCAAATGACGCCGCCATCCCACCCCGTCACGTCACTTCCATCACCTCGTCAGCACTGCCACGCCGTCGGACCGCTGGGTTAACGTGGTCAGCGACGCCACTGGCCTCACCAGTCACCTTTTCTCCTGTCACCCATCTCCCTTTTTCTGAAATGGAGCTTGACGACTCGTAAAAAGGTCGATTGAGAACGGGAAAGAGCGAATCCACAGCCATCAAACCCACTTGAAAAGGTGAAAATCCGTCACTTTTCTTCATTTTTCCTCTTTTCGAAGTTTCAGATTTTTTCCCCCTCTTTTGATTCGAAATTCAAAGGCAAATTTCCCTTTGAAGAAGCTGTTGAAACCCTCAGTGTTTACCTATAAATACAGGCCTTCCTCGGCTGTTTTGAGACGAGGTTGGAAAAGGAGAGAAAATCCCATTTAAGAAAAACAAGTTTCAAGTGTAGAAAATCCCCTTTAAGTTAACAAGTTCAAGTATTAAAAAATTACCTCTTGAACAAACGTTTTCACTACTGAAAACTAAGTTTGGATTTTCAGAAAATACTATTCCTAACTCTTAAGTTTTTGGTTGTCGAAATCCCCTCCTTCGGTTCTCGACTGAGCAAGGACCACTCTGAGCGGATTCGGAGACTCGACGACGACAATAGCTTCAGGTCGCTGTCACATAGAAGGTAATCACATTCGCCCTATCTTCGTCTTTAATTTCTTAGAAGTAAAATGTAGTCGTTGAGTGGTTTTGTCGTTTGCGTCGTCTCGACCTATTTAAATCTGTTTGTTGCTCTGTGTACTCTGAATGTGCGACGAAATGGTTAATACAAGCTATTATACTTAGGAAGAATGATAATTTAACTTGAAGAACATGTGAACAGTGACGTCGTCTTGCTTTAAATTAGTTGTCTTTAATTTTGAAGGGCTGTTTCGGGGCTGTTTTGGTGTGCTTACACAGTGTAGCTAAGGTTTTTTTTTTCTGGTGACTTGAATAAGAATAAGAATGCATTTCTTGGTCTTGTTCATATGTATTGTTCTAAGATGTATATAGGAATATGTAACTAATTGAAGTGACGTTGTTGAGCTTAACTTTTGCTTAGGGTGATTAATAAATTCATTTTTTTTCTTCATATTATTGGCTCGGAGAAGTCGTGAGAAAAAACAGCCTCGTTCGTTCGAATTGTCGGATGTGCAATTATCATGTCGCTCGTGTGAATTCTATCTTTCCTGGGGGCTGTTTCACCATGAACCTTTCTTGAGATCGATGTGTGAATATTCTATGATATCGTATAACTTGAGAGGAAAAAGTTACTATTTTGATGTTTTGATCTAAAAAAAAAAAAAAAAGAAAAGAAGTAAGGAAGAATCAGGGAGCAGTAGGTCGTAGTCCTAAAATCCCCTGTGTGTTAAGTGCATGTTGCCTGTTTTCTATCTCAATGAAAATTTGGTATTCCATAAAACAAGTTAGTATAGTTAAACTCTATGTGTTAAGGTTGTAATTCTCCTTTCCTTTCCACGAATTACATTTTTAGTTTTCCAGCATGATTATTTTTTTGGTCTTTCCAATTCAGCTGTCTGATTGAGTGGTAAAGGTCCTTTGTCTTTGTTCTGACCCATTGAAAACCTGGAAAACTTGCTGCATTTAGGAAGCTCTCAAATTGTCATATTTGCATAGGTTACTGCTGCCACATTTAGCCATATTGAGTTGCTGTTTTTTTTTTTTTTTTCATTTTGTGTATCACTGTATTTTTGGTAAGTTTGTTGTTATATTCTAAGGCAAGATAGTGGTTGCACTTGAGCTCTTAGTTTGAGCCATGAACCATTGCAATCCTGGCCATTATGTTGCCATACTTGCTGTATGCCAGAGCTAAGTTGCTGCTGCCTTTTTGCCGCTAAGTTTGGACCATGAGCTGCTGTGTTTTTTAGGCCCTTGGCTGTTGCATTTGGGCAGATGATCACTGCTGCACCTGAGGCAGCCACTATGGCATTTTCGAGTCATTTGTTGTTGTGTCTTTAAGTCCTTTACTGTTGCGTTTCTAACCAAACTGCTGCTGCGCTTTTCGGCCATTTTCTACTATGTTTTAGGCCATTTTCACCCCATTTTGGGACTGATTTACTGCCTGCGTTTTTTGGCCATTTTCTACTGTGTTTTAGGCCATTTTCACCCCATTTTGGGACTGATTTACTGCCTGCGTTTTTTGGCCATTTTCTACTATGTTTTAGGGCATTTTAACCCCATTTTGGGACTGATTTACTGCCTGCGTTTTTAGGCCATTTTCTACTGTGTTTTAGGCCATTTTTACCACATTTTAGGACTGATTTACTGAGTGCATTTTGGCCAACTGATTGCTATGTTTTTGAGGGTGAAAATGCCACATTTTAAAACATTTTTGGGGTTACCTGTTGGCTGCATTTGGAGCAGATTGTCGCTGCACTTTTAAGCCAAATTATTGCTGCATTTTGAAAAAAAAAAATAGCATATCTTAAGACAGTTTGAAGCCTAACAGTGGCTGCATTTTAAAGAGCAGCTTGCTAGCACTTTTGGTATCTTGCTGAAAAAAAATAAAAATTGAACAAACTGTTTTAGAACAGCTTGCTAGTACTGTCGTCTTGATTCTTTTATCTAGCTCTCATTAATTAAAGTTATATAGGTTCCTTTTTCTTTGTTGAGAATTGTTTCTAATCCTTATCTTTATCTTTTCTTTTTTCATGAGGAACCTTGGGAGCATTTGGAGTTATGGCAACTCCGAATTCTGCCCATATCAGAGAACCGCCAGTTGCAGGATTTAATTGCTCGTGTCTAGCGTCTCCGTCTCCCTTCCTCTCTTTAAATTTCGTGTCTTCGTGCTATCATGTCTATACATGTTTATATTCTTGCCTAACAGTTTTTATGGATTGTATTTGTAGCACATTCGTTTCTCGCTTACGCAGGAACTTATGGAAAATAGTTAGTATGATGGTAAATTTAGTCACTACTTTTCCTCTCCCCTTGAATAATTAATCTTGGCTTACGCGTGTTAAAAATAATAATTGCTCATGTATTTTTTTTTCCATCAAAAGTCTGCCAGGTTAAAGTGATTTCCGACTAAAGGAAATTAACCGAAAAAATAAAAATCTTTTAAATACCTTTAATCATTTTCTCATCACATGCATACGTATGTACATTATATTATAAATACTTATCTTTAGTATACATTGTATACGACAATCACACAATACCTCATCTTCCAAAATATACATACATAACTCCTTTGAAAACGATATATATTCCTAATACATATAATTTTACATCTTGTATTAATTATGTGTATACCAACATACTATTTCCATATACGCATACCATATCTGTACTATCTTATTTTTTATTTAATTCCCTTGGTCGTATTTTCATTATATGTATACCTATAGTATTATCGTGTCATCATAATTATTTTTTAGTATTCACCTAGGATATACTATCACGTATGTAGATTATTTTTTTATTAAAAAAAAATATACACCTTATTCTATATGACACTTACTATTCTCATATAAAATAAATGTCATACATACTTTCCTCATGCACACATTAGCATTAACTACTTCCTTTATATATGCATTTACTCACATAGCTACAATTACGTTAAAAACTTTTTGTTTTATACAAATAGCTTTGAGAGAGTAGTTTTCTTTTTCCGCAATTCTTTAAATAGGTGATAATAAATAATTAAATAATTCGCCTCTAGTGTTAAATTAAACTAAGTTTAAAGACTGTTTTCGGATAGGCTCTAAGGGATGCCTAATACCTTCCCCTCGGGGTAAATAAAACCCTTACCTAGAATCTCACAGGTTTCAAAGACTAAAAAATGGAGTTTACATTTTTCACAAATGGTTTCCTAATATTCCCTAAAATTAGGTGGCGACTCTGAAATTTACAAAACCAGAGGAAACATAGTCATAAGTTGTGAACTAGTTTTAACTCGTTAAAAATAGGGCATGACAACAGCGTCAGTTATTGCTACTGGGACACCAAACTGGATAGATCCAGCAGTTTTCATCCACAAGAGTACCTTTAGCCTTCAAGCTAAGTCGTGGTTGTCCATCGTGTCCTCCAGAATCCTGCCATCCAAGAATGATACTGGGATTTCCATTGAGAAGGTAGTCCTAATCGCCTCGCTCATGTCGGGGTATCCGGTGAATTTGGGGGAGATTATCTAGCAGGAGATAAAGAAACGGGCTCAATAATAAAATACATCATTGCCCTTTCCTTGCATGATCACTGCCCTTTATCAAAAATTTGGGGTTCCCCAGTTCGAGAAGATTGATATATCTTTAATAGCGGATGAAACAATTGACATCACCAGACTTGAACCCGGGGTAAAAAGGAGAAAAGAGGCTGAGCACTCGCGGGGATCAGTTGCAAAGCTAGACCCACACATTATGGGCACTCAGAGTTAGAGCACGACTATTCCTACCGCCCACTCGGGTCTCGAGCTTTCAGGCGCTCCGATAGCAGTTACGTACACAACCCCTTCCACTTCCAGGGACACACCCTCAGCTTCAGCATCAGGGTCCAATATCCCCAGGGAGGGCATGTGATTGATCTGCCTTGCGGATGACAAGGTGAACAAGCTGGTGATTGAGCTGCCTGTGTTTATCAAGGGTGCCATGGCGCTGGCATTGGCACCACAGGTTGCAGCACTTGAAGAAGTAAAAAGAGAACATAATAAACTGAATGATCGGTTGACGTCGATCGAACTCCGATTGGAGCGAGTCGAAGGTGGTAGTGCGAAGGACTTTCCCTCTATCCGAGCTGATTTGGCACAGGCTCGTGCAGCGAGTCGGGAGTTTGACGCTTCCCATATTGGCCCTATCTTACCCTGAGCGGTAGAGTTTTTCGCCAAAAAGCCCACTGAGCCACAGGATGACCATGCTTCTGAGGAAGCCGACGAGGAGGCAGAAAAAGAAAATGAGAGTGAGCATGATGATGATGATGATGAGAATCAGAGGTTGGATAGAGCTCGCAAGGAGGCCCTGGCGGCCGGAGTTGATAGAGATGATATAGACAACATGGTGGGGGTGCAGAGGTCGATAGAGGAGCAAATTAAGACCTTAGGCACATATGGTGATCCTGCACAGTCTAGTGGGACTGGTACGTTCGACCCCATTCAGGAGCCATTGGGTGGGTCGCCTAACCTCACACCACCATTGGAGGCGATCCTGACTATCTAGATTCATGCTCCTAAGGCTGCTTGTCCGGACGCTTAAGGCGTTACAGGAAGCTCCTTACCTCCTTATTTTGTGTATTAGATGCATATGAGGACATTGCATATATTTTTTTGGGGGCTGGGGTAGCTCATATAGCTCATGCTTTTGTCGTTATGGGGTTTTGCAAAATCAGGATTTTATAGCTTTTGGTTAAAGTATTGCAAAGCAACTTGACTTGTATAATGATGGTTTGATCAGTTATAGCATATATATGTTCATTTGATATATATATATATATATATATATATATATATATATATATATATATATATATATATATATATATATATATATATGACATGATTCACTTGGTGACATAGTGTTTGCTGATAAGTATCTACTCGCCGCGAAGGTCTGGTTGGGAAGTAATTAGAAAATAGTGTAGTAATCCATGTGCTATGTGCGTGAGGTTTTTATCATTCTTGTCTTGTGCATAATTGTGATCTAGAACTTGCCCGGAAAGTATATCAAGGAGAAATCCTAAACTACACCTTGCTTGAAAAAGGATATTAGGCTTTCCTTGGATTATCACTAAACCTTAAATTTCCTACCCATTGCATGTTCTCCCTTAGTCAACCTTTGAACCTTAACTCCTTTTCTTTTGTTAGCAACCATATCACAAGCCCTACCCTTTTATTCACATTGACTCATCATTTGATGCCAATTCTCCCTAAGTGATTCGGAAACGCAAACATTGGTCAAAAGGCCTAAGTTCGGGGTGGCGGCTGGAAATTGGTGAAGTCGAAGTGATTTTTTTTAATATATATATATATATATAACGTGTCTAATTATAAGTAATAGTTGTCCTTTGCTGAAAATATTGGTTATTACTAATGGGTGGCATGAAAAGAGAGAAAAATAAGAAAATTTCAAGAACAAAGCGTTGTGGCATTGCTTAGGGAGGTCTCAAGTCACTCTTATCCAAAATCAACCCTACCCTGACCTTGAGCCTTCATTACTACCCGCAAGTCCTAATTGATTTTGAATGAGGTGTATTTACATTAGTGGAGAAATACTTAAAGGGCAAGCCTATGGCATCATATTTGTGCACTTGTACATATTCTTGGAGTGTGAGTTATTCTCTTCTCTTTCGTCTATTGTCCCATTCATTGTTGTGAATATGTGTATTCTGGGACTTTCTTTGGTCTTTTGTGAGGGCATGTGGATTACAAAGCTTGATGAAAAACTTTCTTCTTGACTTAGAATTTGAGGCCATTTCCTTAAAGCTAATTACATTGCACCACTGAGTGAAACGTTTGGTTATTGCTCAACTTCTGAAAATGTGCACTGTTTTGCAAAAAGTAGAATTAGAGGTAATCATATCTCAAATGCATGCTTGTAACTGATCACTATCACCATCGTAGCCAATGTTATCTTTGAAATGCTTGAACACCTGTCATGTGTTTTGGTTGTGTTTTAGTTGCTTGAGGACAAGCAAAAGTTTAAGTTGGGGGTGTTGATGAGCCGTGAAATTACGGCACGTTTGATACTTATTCCTTAGGCTTTTGTGACTCTTCAAGCACTTTTGGTTTTACTTTTCAAGCACTTTTTATTTTACTTTTAGCATGTTTTTGTCATTTTTGTAGGTAAAGATATTCAGAACGCATAAAGGAGCAAAATGAAGAAAAACAGGCCAAGGACACACTTTTGCACAACATGCGAACCGCATGTCATGTTTGCGGATCCACAATTGCACCGCATAGCATGACAGGCCACTGAATAAGAGAGATGAAAGGTTGCGCAATTTGCGAGATCAACAGGCGATTCACATGTTAAACTTGCGATACTACAATGTTAACGCAAACCCTGTCCGAAATTTGGGAAGCCTGAAGTCAAGAGCATAACATCCGGCTGTTGAGCATGCTTCGCGTCTCGCATGTTTGCCTTGCGACACAACATGCATCTGCAAGGTTATTTTTGTCTAAACTTTATGCACGTTTTTTGGGGGATATAAATACCCTCCTACGGTTTTGAAAAAGACATACTCTGCACTTATTATTGTCTTTTTGTGAAGGAAACATTTATTATTGGTTGTAGGAGCTTTAAAGAAGAATCCTGCACTTTATTTTGTGGCTTTCTTCCAAAAAGCTTTGTAAGCATTATGCTACATTATTTATCTTTGTCTCTTACTTAATGCAAATGTTTAGCTAAACCCATTAGCTAAGGTTGTGAGACCAAATGTGTTAGTTATGTGATTGAGTTTCATATTTGTACTTCATTTATATGTTAATGATGCATTCTATCAACTCTTCATGCTTTAACGTCTCTTGATGGTTGCAAACATTATTTGTGCCTAAGTACTTTCGCTTTGCTTGAGAAAGAAGGTGGAAGTTAGGAAAAGGGTTAGATAGCAAGGATTTGGGTCATTAAACCCATCTAATAGCTTGAGCTAGAGATAGGATAGCTAATTTGTAGTATATTGGGTATTTACATTCTCCACATTCTAAGGCTTGAGAAAGCTTAGTAATGATATTTATCAATTTGGTCGAAAGACTTTTGATAAAATTAAATAATTCATCGTTAATCGCATCTAGACATTTAAAGGGGTTGAATTGATACCCACTCGCATTACTTCCCATTGGAACTGCAACCTTAGTCCCTTTCTCCAATAGTTTACATCTTATAACAACACCTTTTAGTTATTATTGAACAAACATCAAATCAATTACTATTATATTCTCCCCTCCCTTGAGATATAAACTAATAGTCGAGCATTACACTTGATAAGTATATTTATTCACTGTATTCTCTGTGGGATTCGACCCAACCTAGTTGGGTTCTATATTTAACAACGACCGGTTACTCCTGATATTTAAGGCGTAATTTGGGCGTATCAATGTACATAACAACAGGATATATTTACAAAATATGACGATACTTTTCAGTTTACAAAATATACCAACAGATTTCTTACAACACATGTACGAAAATTTTTGTGTACGAAAATTTTTGTGTATGAAATGTGTATATCTCGCTCAGAGCTTAAAATTTTCGCTCAGAATTTTGTGTATGAAAATTGTATGAAATATGTATATCTCGCTCAAGGCTTAAAAATTTCGCTCAAATTTTTGTGTATGAAAACTGTATGAAATATGTATATATCTCGCTCAAGGCTTAGAATTCTCACATTCTTCGTATATTAAAACTTTATAAAAACAGTATGAAATATGCATATAACTGTAAAAAAAAAATGTATAAAATTCATGTTAGTTTTTTGGAAATTTAATACAACTACAACACCATTATATATAATTTCGATACAAATTTAATATAATTTTGAATCTCGCTTCGAAATTCAGATGAAATATAAAACAACTACAACAATTTGTATACAATTTTCATACAATATTTAATACAAAATTTGTTGAATATAAAATTCAAAATATTCAAATTTTTTAGCAACAACAGGAGATAAAAAGCTTAAGTTCTATGCTTCTTAGTTGTTATACAAGAGCTAAATCAAAAGCCAAATGAACATTAGGCTAGATCAAGGGTCCATGAAATCACTGAGGGTGTCTCTTTGGTCTGAATTACATGCAGTACCACAACTCTAACCATAGCGACTTATGATTAGAATCACAGCTAACAACAGGAGATAAAAAACTTGTCGACAAGTATGCTTTGTTGATGAAGAAGAGAAAGAGATTGAGAATCGCCTCGTTGAAAAGTTAGGGTAGTGCCGGAAATCATGGACGGAACAGAGCATCGACAAGCGGTTTTTTTCCAGATCTGGGCAGATTGTGATAGAGAAGGAGAAGGGAAGGGTCAGTTGATTTTTTTTCCAGATCTAGACAGATTGTGATAGAAAAGGGAAAAGGGAAGGATGGACTTTATTTTTTTCAAATCCATTATGTTTTGTAATTAAATTGGTATATTTTGTAAATAAGAAAAAGTATCCTTATATTTTGTAATATAGAGTCTTAAGTAGTATTATTAGGTCATTTTTTCATTAATCGTGCTTACATGAAAATGTTTTAACTGCTAACTAATCCATTTAGCTTAAGAACTTTTATTTTCGAAGAGGACTATTCAACTTGTTTAACTTTGGATTACTCAAGTTATAACCACAGCAAGGAATCTACTTTTTTAAATACTCCCTCTGTCCCAATTTTTTGGGCCATTCGGATTTCGAGAGTCAAATAGTTTACTTTTGACTATGAATTCGGGCATCGAATCTTTACGTTTTTTGACATAAATTTTACATATTTGAAAACTACATAAAAGGTACTATAATTGATAATTCAAAATATTAAAATTTATATGAAAAAATTATGGTAAAAAAAAAAAACTTGTTTGAATTTCGAAATCTACAACGTGCCACCTAAATTGGGACGGGGGTAGTAATTATTTTTTTTAAATTGGAAATGAAAAGTTTTATATCCAGTAATCATCTATGCTCTTCATCTTTTATAGGTAGCACTATAAATAGAGGCATAAGTTTTCATATGGAATGGACTTGTAACACATTTTGGAAGACTAATAAAATCTCTCCTCTTTTGTCATTCTATTTCTATGGTTTTCATCCTTTAATATTATTACTCTTTTAGCTTCATTTTATAACACGTTATCAGCACGAGACTCTACCGTCTCAAGGAATTTTTGAAGGTTAAGGTAATATTTTTATTCTCTCTATTTTAGGCTAACCTTACAAAACTCGAGTTCGTTGCCCTTGATATTTCGGGCAAGAACTACCTATCATGGGTGCTAGATGCTGAAATCCATCTTGATGCTATGGGTCTTGGAGACACTATTAAAGAAAATAATAAAGCATCCAACCAAGAAAATGCCAAGGCTATGATATTCTTGCGTCATCATCTTGATGAGGACCTGGAAATTGAATATCTTACTATTAAGAATCCACTCGTTTTATGGAAAAACTTGAAAGAAAGGTATGACCACCTGAAGATGGTCTTCCTCCCAAAAGCACGACATTAATGGATCAATCTAAGGCTACAAGATTTCAAATCAGTTATGAAGTATAACTCTGAGATGTTCAGAATTACTTCTATATTGACACTATGTGGAGAAACGATTAGTGATTCTGATAAGCTGGAAAAGACGTTCTCCACTTTTCATGCCTCGAATGTGCTCCTGCAGCAGCAATATCGAGAGAAAGGTTTCACAAAGTATTGTGATTTGATTGCTTATCTTCTTGTGGCTGAACAAAATAATGATTTGCTGATGAAAAATCACGAGAATCGACCTACTGGCGTTGCACCACTCCCCGAAGTGAATGAGGTGTATGCCCACGACTCCAGGCGTGGAAAAGGTCGTGGCCCCGGTCGTGGTCATGATAATAGTCGTGGTCGTGATAATAGTCATGGTCGTGGTGGTTATAATGGTCAAAGAAGAAATTATTTTCCTGGTGTTAATCACTCTTCAAAGAAAAATCACCACCAAAAGGGGAAAAAGAAGGATGATATGCATGAAGTGCCAGAAGCACGTGGCTCAGAAAACAAATGCTATCGATGTGGTGGAAGTGTACACTGGTCACGTACCTGTCGTACGACAAAGCACTTGGTTGAGCTTTATCAGGTGTCAATTAAAAGGAAAGAGAAAAATCCCGAAGCTAATTTTATCTCTGAAAATCAAATTGACATCATACACTTGGATGTAGCAGATTTCTTTGAGCACCCTGAACGAAAGATAGATCACTTGATTGGTGATGGTTTTGTGGTTAGAGATGATTGAGTTGTTTATTTTAATTTTTACTAGTCGTAATAGTTGATGAATAAAAGACCATGTGCCAGTAATTGTTTACATGAGTACTATTTTTAATTAGTCTAGATTTAGTAAGTTTGTTATAGTCAGTTATTAATAAAAAATTTAAATCTGGTTTGTCTTGATTAAATAATATTTTAATATTGGTATTAGTATCCTCTGCTTACTAATTATAGAGGCTCAGTGAGTATTTTGGGAGATTTATAAACTTATGACACCAATTCATTGGAGTTTGAATTATCTATATCTTGTTACTTCTTCTATTCCTCTGGCCGACAAGATTTTTCATTTTATCTACACTTTGCATCCTTTTAATCACTACACTTTATACTTGAAGTATAATAGAATTAATATACTACTAAAGAGCGAACTGGAAAGATGGGAATTGGTTTATCAAATCTAGTGGTATAAATTGCAGTGTTATGCTATTTCATTTTTACAGTTACATATTTAATTCATGTCTCTTGGTACTTTTATTCTATAGCTTGTTAGCATAGATTGAGATGTGTATAACATGGTTATACCCTATTAAGTTTCTAATTGGAGGGATGTGGTAACAAGTCACATGGATGATAGCTTGTCAACTTGTTTTTTTGCACGAGTCATGGTAATGAATATGTCAGTACTTCATTTTACCGGATAAAATACGTGAAACTATTTTTATCTAACCTCCTTGACTTTATATGTGTATAAGTGTTAATATTTAATGGGTATTAATTTAATTTTGTGTATGTAATTTCACTTGAAGATATGGATTATTCTCAAAGCAAGTTTGGATTAAAATCAAATTATGAAGACATTTGTTTGATTGATTCTGCTACTACACACACGATATTCAAATACAAGAAATATTTTACTCATTTACTTATGGGTAAGGCAAAAGTTAATACCATATCTGGTAGTACTAGTTTGATTGAAGGCTCCGGAAGAGCCACCATAATTTTACCTAAGGGAACAAAACTCATTATAAGCAATGTCATGTTCTCTCCTAAGTCCAGAAGGAACTTATTAAGTTTTAAAGATATCCGTCAAAATGGATACCATATTAAAACAATGGATGAGATGAATCTTGAATATATTGGTATCACCAACGATGTCTCTGGCCAGAAAGTTGTTATAGAAAAATTTCCTGCTTTGTCTTCTGGCTTATATTGGACAAAAATTGGTGTAATTGAGGCACACTCTGTCGTAAACCAGAAGTTTACTGACTCCAATACGTTTGTACTTTGGCATGATCGATTGGGACACCCTGGATCTATAATGAAGAGACGAATTATAGAAAATTCAAATGGGCACCCATTAAAGAACCTGAAGATTCTTTTAAACAATGAATTTTGTTGCCCTTCTTGTTATCAAGGCAAGTTAATTATTAGGCCATCACCTACAAAGGTTGAGTTTGAATCCCCTGAATTTTTGGAACGTATACATGGGGACATTTGTGGACCAATTCACCCCCCCCCCCCTAGTGGGTCATTTAGATATTTTATGGTCCTAATAGATGCTTCTTCTAGATGGTCTCATGTGTGCCTACTGTCATCTCGCAACCTGGCGTTTGCGAAATTATTGGCACAAATAATTCGATTACGGGCACAATTTCCTGATAATCCGATAAAGTCTATTCGCCTTGATAATGCTGCAGAGTTTTCATCCCAAGCATTTAATGATTATTGTTTATCAATTGGGATAAGAGTTGAACATCCTGTAGCTCATGTTCACACTCAAAATGGCCTTGCAGAGTCATTAATTAAACGTCTGTAGTTGATTGCAAGACCATTACTCATGAAAACGAGGTTGCCCACGGCTGTTTGGGGTCACGCCATTTTGCATGCAGCAACACTTGTTCGTCTCAGACCGACAAACTATCATAAATTTTCTCCGTTGCAATTGGTTTTGGGTCAAGAACCTAATATATCCCATCTAAGAATTTTTTGTTGTGCCGTATATGTGCCTGTAGCACCACCACATCGCACCAAGATGGGTCCCCAAAGAAGATTAGAAATATATTTTGGGTTTGAATCGCCCTCCATTATTCGCTACCTTGAACCATTAACCGGAGATTTGTTCACTGCTCGATTTGCAGATTATCAATTTGATGAGACAATTTTCCCAAAATTAGGGGGAGAGAATAATGAAATAAAAAGGAAAATTTTGTGGAATAATTCATCATTGTCTCATCTTGATCCACGTACTTCTATTTGTGAGCAAGAGGTTCAAAAGATTATTCACTTGCAGAAAATAGCAAATCAAATGCCAGACACATTTACAGATTTGAAAAGGATTACCAAATCACTTATCCCTGCAGAGAATGTCCCGATTCGGATTGATGTCCCTGTAGGACCATCTACTAGTGTCATAGCAAACGAGTCCAAAGCACGCCAGAAGCGTGGTAGACCATTGGGTTCTAAGGATCGAAATCCTAGAAAAAGAAAAACAAATGGTCAAGATGACACTACGAAAGAACCTCATAAAGAAATTCGAGATTTGAGCAATAGTGATATTCTTGAAGAAAGCAATGAGCCTGGGACTCAAGAAAATGAGGAAATATCAATTAATCCAATTAATGTTGGGACTAATTTGAATCGATTGGAAATAAATGTGGATTATGTCTTTGCCTATAATGTTGCAACAAGAATTATGCAAGATAGTGAGGATCTTGAACCCCAATCTGTTAAAGAATGCTAAGAAAGACGTGATTGGCCAAAGTGGCAAGAGGTAATTCAATCAGAGTTAAACTCACTTACCAAACGGGAAGTTTTTGGACCTGTAGTCCAAACACCTAATGGCATTAAACCTGTTGGTTATAAATGGGTTTTTGTGCGGAAAAAAAATGAGAAAAATGAGATACAAAGATATAAGGCACGCCTTGTTGCACAAGGATTTTCACAAAGGCCTGGTGTTGATTATGAAGAGACATACTCCCCTGTTATGGATGCAATAACATTACGTTATCTCATTAGTTTCGTTGTCCATGAGAGACTTGAGATGCATTTGATGGATGTGGTTACAGCCTATCTATATGGATCACTTGAAAATGAAATATACATGGAAATCCCTGAAGGATTTAAGATGCCAGAAGCATGTAGTTCAAAGTCTCGGGAAATGTATTCAATCAGATTACAAATATCATTGTATGGTTTGAAGCAATCCGGGCGCATGTGGTATAACCGCCTTAGTGAATATTTGTTAAATGAAGGCTATACAAATGATGCAATTTGCCCATGTGTTTTTATAAAGAAAGTAATATCGGAGTTTGTTGTACTTGTTGTATATGTTGACGACATAAACCTTATTGGAACTCCTGCAGAGCTCAAAAAGGCAATTGATTATTTAAAGAAGGAATTTGACATTAAAGATCTTAGAAAGACAAAATTATGCCTTGGTTTGCAAATTGAACATTTGACAAATGGCATTTTTGTCCATCAATCTGCCTATACAGAGAAAGTGTTGAAACGATTTTATATGGATGAAGCACATCCATTAAGTACTCCGATGGTTGTTCGATCACTTGATCCGAATAAAGATCCGTTCCGACCTCAAGAAAAGAATGAGGAAATTCTTGGTCCAGAAGTACCATATCTTAGTGCAATTGGTGCACTAATGTATCTTGCCAATACCACAAGGCCTGACATAGCATTTTCAGTTAATGTGTTAGCGAGACATAGTTGTGCTCCTACAAGGAGACACTGGAACGGAATTAAACACATATTGAGGTATCTAAAGGGGACTATCGATTTGGGCTTATTTTATTCTAGCAATTGCAGTCCCGATCTTGTTGGTTATGCCGATGCAGGGTATTTATCTGACCCACATAAAGCTAGATCTCAAACAGGCTATGTATTTATTTGTGGGGGCGCTGCCATATCTTAGCGATCTACAAAGCAGTCTATTGTGGCTACCACATCAAATCATGCTGAGATAATAGCTATTCATGAAGCGAGCCGTGAAGTTGTGTAGCTGAGGTCAATGATACATCTCATTCGAGAAAAGTGTGGTTTGAAATGTGATAAAATAACCACAATCTTATATGAAGATAATGCAGCATGCATTGCCCAATTGAAATGAGGTTTCATAAAAGGAGATAGAACGAAACACGTTTCACCAAAGTTATTCTTCACACATGATCTCCAGAAGAATGGTGATATTGATGTGCAACAAATCCGTTCAAGTGAAAATCCTGCAGATTTGTTCACCAAATCTTTACCAACTTCAGCTCTTGAGAAGATGATATTCAAGATTGGAATGCGAAGACTCCGACATCTGAATTTTGGTCTTCGTCAGGGGGAGTGAAATACGTGCTGTACTCTTTTTCCCTTAACCAAGGTTTTGTCCCATTGGGTTTTTCTTGGTAAGGTTTTTAATGAGGCAGCTCTCAAAGCGTATTACTAGATATGTGTACTCTTTTTCCTTCATTGAGGCTTTTTTCCACAGGGTTTTTCCTAATAAGGTTTTTAACGATACACATCATCTATGGACATCCAAGGGGGAGTGTTATGAAATACATATTATGGATGTCCACTACACAAATATAATGCCTCTTCCATTATCTTCCACCATCTTAATGGTTCTTCCATTATCTTCCACCATCACCATGGTTCTTCCATTATCTTCCACCATCATAATGGTTCTTCCATTATCTCATATATTGAATGCATATGTAGCACTATAAATAGAGGCATAAGTTTTCATATGGAATGGACTTGTAACACATTTTGGAAGACTAATAAAATCTCTCCTCTTTTGTCATTCTATTTCTATGGTTTTCATCCTTTAATATTATTACTCTTTTAGCTTCATTTTATAACAATTAGGTCATTTTCCCTCAATTTCCCTTCAAATGGGTCGGTCTTTATTTTTTTTCGCTTCAAAATCGAACTTATGCCTAGAGGGGCATTAGTTACGCATCATAATATTCATAAGCTATGTCAGCGTCCTTAAGGAACTTATGCCCCACTAGAGATAAGTTCAATTTTGAAGGCCAAAAATTAAAAACCAGCCCATTTGAAGGTCAAAAATTAAAGACCAATCCATTTGAAGGACAAAACCGTGCAATTACTCAGTCTATCATCATTTAATTGCACGGTTTGTTCAAATGGGCTGGTCTTTAATTTTTTCACTTCAAATGGGCTGATTTTTAATTTTTGTCCTTCAACATCGGATTTTCCCCTGTGGGAAATAAGTTTTTTAAGTACGTGGAACATAAGTTGTGAGATTTATGACGCGAAAATATAAAATTATGCCCCGTGAAAAGTTGTTTGTTATGAGGGACAAAGATTAGTGACCAGCACAAAATTGGATCAGAAGTGCAAATGACCCAGTTTTCCTCATTTCTTTTCTAAGGCCCATTATCCCGTTTTAACTTATAGGTCAATTGGTAGAACTTCCTCCTCCTGCTTTACTTTTTGTTACTGTATTGAAAAGTGTTGAAATTTAATGTCAGTAATACATTATACAGTCGCTCAAAACCATTTACATTTGCTAGCTAAATATACACTATTATGTATCAAAATATACATTTGCTAGTTATTATTTCGACGAATGGCTATTTATGCCAATTTCTCAACTTTAAACCAAGAATCTTACATTTCTAGGAATATTCAGAGAGGGTGGATTTGACCCACTGTTATTTTCACGGAACCTATAAACGAACATTAATGAAGTATATAAGTAAGAAATAGCAAGCAAACGACTATAATTCTTCCTATATATAAGATAAGGAAGCTATCAATATTATGCGTAAGGCTGCGACAATAGACCCTTGTGGTCCGGCCCTTCCCCGGATCCCGCGCATAGCGGGAGCTTAGTGCACCGGGCTGCCCTTTATATGATGGTTCATATTAGCCTTTCAAACAACATTTTAAGATTCGTTTAACAATACAAGCAAGCTCTATCAATAAATAAAAAATTGTAAATAATTTAAGATAGGAGAAAGAAAATTATACCAAAATTCATATTTCAGGACGGGCAATTCGCATGACAATTCGCACGAATGCGTTTATTTTGGGGTGGTCTTTAATTTTTTCCCCTCAAATTTGAAATCTTTAACCTTTGTCCTTCGCTAAAAATATCTTGGTTTCGGGTTTGAACTCCCGCTCAGTTAAAAATAAAAATCGCAAGGTAGAGTTTGGATTAGCAAGAGAGAATTTTGCCTTAACAAAACTCTACCTTACATGCAATTTTGCATGCAAAATTCTTCTTGCAGGTAGAGCTTTGCATCAAAATTTTGCCTGCAGGTAGAGTTTTGCATGCAAAATTCTGTCTTACGAATCTAAACTTTTGTCTTGTGAAATACCTTCTTTTTTTTTACTAAGTTAGGATTCGAACCTAGAACCTTGGGGTATTAGGCGAAGGGTAAAAGTTAAAGACCACCAATTTGAGGGACAAAAATTAAAGACCAGTGCTTTTGAAGGACAATCCGCGTAAAAAAAGGTTTCTGGACAATAGCATGAAGTTCGTCCTATATATATGATCTTCAACTTCAGAATTGTGTCTTGAAGTTGGAACTACCAAAAACAAATTCACTTTTTTTGAAATTTTTGAAGTTGGAGTTGTGTTTGGCCATAGGTTTTGAAATTGTAGTTTTTGATGAAATGTAGTGTAAAAAAAGTGAAAAAGTGAAATTTTTTTGAAAAACAAGTTTTTCTTGTTTTTGATATTCCGGAATACAACTCTGGAGTTGTATTTTGAATATTTATGGCCAAACGCTAAAAGTAAAAAAAGTGAAAAGAATTTCCAGAAAAAAGTAAATAATTTTGGTAAACTTACATAAACAGCTACCTTTTAATAGTTTCTAACAATTTATAGCTACTTTTTCTATATTTACAAATCGTAGCTAGTTTTTGTTGTATTCCGTTGTATTTCGCGTTTTTGAAATATAAGGAAATACACGGAAATACAAAATCCGGCAGAGTTCGCATTTTTTAAATACACTGAAATACAAAATCTGGCAGAGTCAAAATAGGCTTTATTTATGGAACAAGTTCTCTTCTTTCATTTTAAATGGTAAGTCAAATTAAAACAACCATGTATCACGCATAACTGTTGAAGTTTCATAACAACCCATGTTTCTCTCTCCAAATTACTCCATTCCAAACTTTTAAAAATACTTCCAAATACAGAAAAATATACACTGGAATACAATGAAATATGATTGATTGTTTAAGAAATATAAAATTATAGTATGCGTATATGCAATGGAATACAATGAAATATATCAGAAACTGATTCATAAATTAGAAATACAACGAAATATACTGAAACAGTACACTGAAATATACTGAAACGTTTTATCAAACACTTGGTGAGCATGAAGCTCCACAACTCTCATCGGAGGTGGAGTATGCGTTGAACCACCGCTGTTGCCGCGGAGAAGAAGTGGGCATTAAAATCCAACGGCAAATACACAACGCTTCGTCCTCTGCATCCCCAAATCTAAGAAAGAGAAGTAGGAGTACTTGCGTGCAATTCACTTCCTCAAATCCCAAAAACCCTAGAGTATTGATTTCAATGGCAAAGCGGCCTTTGAAGGTATATGTCCACGGTCACAACACTACTAATGATAAGGAGTTGTGGTATTGTATTGATTTAGAGTCCTTGCCGGAGACGGATGAAGAGCTTTCTCTTTCTCCGATCGCTGAATTGGGGGTCGATAGAGTAGGAGGTTGGGTCCAGGCAAGGGAATTAGATCCCACAGATCTGGGGGCAGGAGAGGGAACGGAGAGAGAGAGAAAGAGAAGGGTGTGGGAGAAATAGATTTGAGAGGTGAGAGAAACCAATTTAAAAGAGAAACTTGTGAAATATAAGACACTAGTTATGATGTGTAATTTAAGAAAATATTTTAGTTATGAACAATAAATAAAATAAAAGGTAATTATTATTCATAAATAGATCTTGGAAGTAGCTATGACAAGTAAAATTTCCAAATAATTTTTATGGCCAAACGGCTACTAAAAGTTGTGGGCTGTGTTTTAATGATACGGAAAATGTATTAGAACTTTCAAAGACTCTTTTGCAACTTCAATCAAATATCATCCGGATGTCTATTTAGTACCTCTCTCCCTTAAAAAAAAAAGAGTGTCAATTTAGACATTTACATTCCTTAAGAAAATGTTAATTTTTAGGTAAAAATATATAATTTGACTAATGTTTCTAATTAAATAATTATTGAGATTTGGTTACTTAACAGTTAATAAGAATAAATCTTTAAAAGTAAGGCTAATTCTTTCTCAATTGGTAAGTTTACACTCTTTTTGAACCAAAAATTAGAGGCTAAGTGGACACTATTGTTGAACCGGAGGGAGTAATTTGATTCTCATACTTTAAATTTAATACCAGTATACATTGAAACGGAGAGAGCATTAATTACTCCCTCTGTTTCAAAATGTTTGCTAGTTTTGACTTAGCACGATATGTAAGAAATTAAAAATAGAGGTTTTTTTCACCAACATTTGGTGAAATTTTTTTTCTATAAAACATAATTTTTTAACCTCTTTCCCACAGTATAATCTCACTGGGAAAATGCATGGTGGAAAACAAGTTTTCATTAAAACACTGAATTTTTTTTAAAAATTTTAGTGTGAAAATACTACTATGTAGATTTTCCCACTGACATTCGATGCGAAATAGCCACTGAACATTTTTCCGTGGGAACTTCAGCGAGGGAATAGTAAGTTGTCAATTAAAGATATGTAGAATGCATTAAAATGTACTTTAATCTTATAGTCTTAAACATGTCACGTGAAATGTTAGAATTAAAGAGTTGCAAAAACAAAAACAAAAACAAAAAAAAA